>NC_140415.1:77782500-78382500 GCF_965140295.1 Lepidochelys olivacea | reverse complement strand
TCTTCCCCTTCGGTCTGTGGGAATGGAGCCCAAACTGCTGAGGAGTATGCTGACGAATCTTGCCAGCATGTCACGTTTGGCAGTCAAGTTATTCCTTCTGATCCAAAGGAACAGTGAGGGCTCTGACGAGGATATCAACTCGAGTAATGCATATGATACAAGTTTGTCTGTGGCATTCAGAGACATGCTCACCACCGTGGAATGCTGCTTTTAGGCTAGGGAAACAAGGACTGAGTGGTGGGAGCACATTGCCATGCAAGTCTGGGATGATGAGAAGTGGCTACAGAACTTGCGGATGAGAAAAGACACTTCTATGGGTCTGTATGATGAACTAGCCCCCACCCTGCGGCACAAGAACACGAGATTAAGAGCTGCCCTGATGGTGGAAAAGTGGGTGGCTATTGCAATCTGGAAGCTGGCAACTCCAGACAGCTACTGATCAGTCGCTAACCAGTTTGGAATAGGAAAGTCGACTGTTGGAATCATGTTGACGGAAGTGTGCAGGGCCATTAATCACATCTTGCTCAGAAGAACCGTGACTCTGGGTAATGTGCATGACGTTGTGGATGGCTTTGCACAAATGGGTTTCCCTAACTGCAGAGGGGCGATAGATGGCACGCATATTCCAATTATGGCACCAGCCCACCTAGCCTCCGAGTACGTTAATTGGAAGGGGTATTTCTCTATGGTTCTCCAGGCACTTGTGGATCACCGTGGGCATTTCATTGACATTAACGCAGGCTGGCCTGGAAAGGTGCATGATGCAAGCATCTTTCAGAACACTGGCCTGTTCAGGAAGCTGCAAGCCGGGACCTTTTTCCCAGACCAGAAGATTACCATAGGGGAAGTCAAAATGCCCATTGTGATCCTTGGAGACCCTGCTTACCCTTTAATGCCGTGGCTCATGAAATCCTGCACAGGGAGCCTTGACAGCAGCAAGGAGCGGTTCAACAACATGCTGAGCCGGTGCAGAATGACTGTGGAGTGTGCTTTTGGCCATTTAAAGGGCTGCTAGTGCTCTCTGTATGGGAAGCTGGACCTGGCTGAGGACAGCAGCCCCGCGGTTATATCCATGTGTTGTACCCTCCATAACATTTGTGAAGGGAAGGGTGAACGATTCACACAGGGATGGAACTCGGAGGTTCAACACCTGGAGGCTGAATTTGAACAGCCAGAAAGCAGGGCTATTAGAGGGGCCCAGCATGGGGCTGCAAGGATTAGGGATGCCTTGAAGGAGCAATCTGAGGCTGAAAGCCACCAGTAATGTCTGGTGCTCTGCCTGGGAGTGAAATGCAGTGGTTCCAATGTTAGTAGGAATCTGTGTTTGCTACGCTGACTTGTAGTGCCTGTTTCTTTCCTGGGCTAAGGTATCTTTTACTTTATGCAATAATAATGTTTTCAAAGCCAAAAAATCCATTTATTGAAAAGAAAATTCATTTATTGAAAAGAAACAACTGCTTGGGAAACAGAAAGGGCAAGGGGAAGCGGTGGGGAACGGTACAATCACAGATTTGCATATGTCCTGTTATCATACTCAACCTTTCTGTCTGGAGTGCTGCACTTCAGGATCCTGCATGGTGATGGGGGTTGAGTGCAGTGGGTAAGGATCGTAGTTTTCAGGGCTGGGTGGTGAAGCTACAGGTGTTGGAGGCAGCTGGTGGTGGTAAGAACCCGGATATTGGGGAAAGTGGGTTGGAGGTGACATGGGGGCACAAGGGAAAGAGTTTTGGGACAAGGGCTGCAGGGGTGGGGGGGTGGGCACGGTAGTGCTCTGTCTGCATGGCTACGAGCGCCTGGATTGAGTCTGCTTGGCGCTCCGTTATGCTTATCAGCCAATCTGTGCTTTGCTGCCAGAGCACGGTGCTTTTGTGCTGGCGCGCCTCACTCTGCTGGCGGATCCTCCTTTCACTGTCCTGCCACTCCTGAACTTTCGATTTTCATTACTTGAATGTTGCATTACTTCATGCAACATGTTTTCCTTGCTTCTAAGTGGCCTCTTTCTGATTCTTTGGAGTCTTTCGGCCGGTGATAACACGGACAGCTGAGATCTCAAGGTTGCATCTGTCAGGGTTCCCTCCCCACTCTGAACTCTAGGGTACAGATGTGGGGACCCACATGAAAGACCCTCTAAGCTTATTTCTACCAGCTTAGGTTAAAAACTTCCCCAAGGCACAAATCCTTCCTTGTCCTTGAATGAGTAGTGCTGCCACCACCAAGTGAGTTAGATAAAGATTCAGGAAAAGGACCACTTGGAGTTCCTGTTTCCACAAAATATTCCCCCAAGTCCCTTCACCGCATTTCCTGCGGAGGCTTGA
The DNA here is from genome assembly GCF_965140295.1 of Lepidochelys olivacea. NCBI lineage: Eukaryota > Metazoa > Chordata > Testudines > Cheloniidae > Lepidochelys > Lepidochelys olivacea. The sequence continues at coordinate 78,380,185 of NC_140415.1, read as the reverse complement.
AAATAATCTACCAGTCAGATAGGTAAACAAGGTGAGCACAGACCAGACCCTTGGGTTTTTAGGACACTAAAAATCAATCAGATTCCTAAAAAACAGAATTTTATTAAAAAGAAAAAAAAAAAAAGAAGCAGCTCTGTAAAATCAGGATGGAAGGTAATTTTACAGGCTAATAAGACTTAAAACACAGAGGATTCCACCCTAGGCAAAACTTCAAAGTTACAAAAAACAGGGATAAGCCTCCCTCTTAGCACAGGGAAAATTCACAAGCTAAAACAAAAGATAATCTCTATTACTTACTATTTCTGTAATATTAGATGTATCATTTCAGTAGGAGCTGGATTACTTGCTTGGTCTCTCTCTTTGTCTTGGAGAGAACACACCCAGAGCACAAAACAAAGCCTTTCCCTTTCCCTTCCCCTCCCCCCCCCCCGGATTTGAAAGTATCTTCTTTCCCCATTGGTCCTTCTGGTCAGGTGCTAACTAAGTTAATTGAACTGATTAACCCCTTACAGGTAAGGGGATTCTGTACTTCTGGCCAAGAGGGATTTTATATTACTGCATACGTAAAGGTTGTTACCCTTCCCTTTATATTTATGACAGCATCCGTAAAGGCAAAATGCAATACTTAACAGAGGCAGCATTGTTCACACCGGACAGAGCAATGATTCCCCTGTACTTACGGGCAAGCACAGTCTACACAATAGCATAATTTACTCATCCCAAAGTGAGCGCACATAACCCATGGGAGCCCCAAAATGGTGAGTAAGCACAGGGTCAAGCATGACTAATTGTTTCATGGCTGTACTGTCCTCTGGGTTTCTGTGCCTTGGGGAGAGCCAACACTGGCAGGGGGCCCCTATATTAAACACTGTCCCCACATTTTCCACAGGAGTTCATTCTGGAAGATATCTCGCTGCTGAGGGTGACCTGGGAAGCAAGGGAGGGTTTTCTACTGCAATGCGGATTCCGCCCTGGCCCACATGCAGCTTGCCTGTGTGCAGCAATGGTCCCCCCACCCCTCATGGTACAGTGGCGCAGGCAAGTTAGTCTTACTGGGACAAGGACCACAGCGGCTCTCCCGAGAAACCTGTGCAAGCGCATTGCCCAAGTTCTGGATGAGACCTTTGTAGAGATCACTGAGGCTGATTACCACGATGTGAGAGAGCACATCAACACTCTATTCCACATCTAGGCATGCATGCAGCCCTAACCTTCCTTGCCCCAAGAGCCTGCACCAAATAACTTCCTTCCCAAAATAAAAGCCACTTACCGGGAACCTCCTCTGGTGTTTATCCTTCCCCAAGCACAGGCCGCCGTGACTGGCTACCTTCCTCCTGGCTTGAGAACAGCTCCTGGCTGCATGCATCTAGGGATTCCAGGGTGTCTTCCTCTGCCTCAGCAACTTCGCTCCCGCTTTGCTCCTCCTCCCCCCCCCACCTTGTTGAACTGTGCTCTGAAGTGTCCATGGTGGTCCTCAGAATGGAGGTGGAGTCGCCCCCAAGTATTGTGCCTAGCTCTTTGTAGAAACAGCAGGTCGCAGGGGCAGCACCAGAGCAGCTGTTTGCCTCATGGGCTTTGTGGTAGGCATTCTGCAGCTCCTTCACTTTAACCCTGCTCTGCAGAGCGTCCCAGTCATGGCCCCTTTCCATCATGTCCCTTGATATCTGCCCAAAGCTATTGTAATTCCTACGGCTGGAGCACAGCTGGGACTAGACAGCTTCCTCCCTCAAACACTGATAAGGTCCAGCACCTCGCCATTGCTCCATATTGGGGATCACCTGGCGTGTGGAGGCATGGTCACCTGGAAAGATTTGCTGAGAGCACTCCACTCCTGGCTGAGCAAACAGGAAGGGGATTTTCAAAATTCCCACAGAATTTAAAGGGTGGGTCTGACGGTTGGTCACCTGAGGGCAGGGCAGTAGAGTTCAGAGTGGCTAGAACAGGCATTGTGGGACACTTCTGGAGGCCAATCAGAGCACACTAACAGACCAGGGCTTCCACACTGGCGCTACGGTGCTCCAGCAGGGGCACACCAAACATTATTCCACTCGCCGAGGGGGAGTACCAAGAGCGCTCTACGTGCCTTGCCAGTGTGGACGGGTAGTGACCTAGTGTGCCGGGGCTCCTTTAGTGCACTGTAAGTCGCAAGTGTAGCCAAGCCCTTAGATTCTGATCAGGCATGCTCAGCAAAATTGCTTCACACTAGCACAACTTCTTGTCTCCTGTTCTGGTCTCATTTTCTGGCTCCCTAAATTTCCTCCAATGGATTGTTTTCCTAACAATTATTTTATCAAAGCTTTGCAAAAATACAGACATCATTTACAGATCCATAACTACCATTATTATTCATTATTATTATTATATACTCTATATACATTCAGTGTATATAGTACAATGGTGCTAGTTTAGGTGCTACAACAGCTATCAAACTCTGCTCCCCCCCCAAGCTAGGCTTCTTAAAGAAGGACAGAATTTGTGTTCCTAAAGCATAACCCAGTGGGGAAGGTGTATTACAGGTTCCTCCCGTGCTGATCCACAAAGGGTATAAGGACTCACGGAGCTAGTTAAGCTAAAGGTCCCTGGATTGTCAACCAAGAGGGTTGTAGTCACTTTGCCTGTGGAATCTCTGGTGCCTACCACCACAGTCAAAATGAAAGCAACACTCCTATCTCCAACAAAGAATCAGAGGTTGAGAAAGCTTACTTTTAATCTAAAATAGCCCTCCATATTAAAACAATCCCCAGGTTGGGGTTTACTGTATCGGCTTTATCAAACTATGGACTAGTGTTGATAGGGTAAAATTGAACAATAACCACACTAAAGGACAATAGCACTTAGTACAATTTAAACATTTTCTTATTTATTATATTGTTGCACAAGATGTGCAGACTTTCCCACTGTCACTGAGACAGTGTAGCAGCAAGCATCAGGTGCCCACCGGAAGTACAGGAAATTTGGTCATCTTTGATGGCAAGCAGTTCTATCCATTTGTTAAATGAGGAGGAGATATTTGTTTAAATGAACCCAGTGTGCAGTTGCACTGGCTTGCATCAAGTTATGGTATGTCACATCTAAGAGGTGCCATAGTTTATGTACTGAAAAATGATGAGGTGAATTACAGGTCAGGAGGATACTGTAAATGCTATTCCTGCTGTTCTTTGGAATATTGCATGCATTTATGGGAAAACTTCCAATTTCTTTTGACACTGGTGAATATTTAATATATCAGATCCTGACTAGTGCCGAAGAGAAACCAAACAACTCTACCAATTCACTTCTGTTCAATTTTAGCTATGCGGGGGCCTGAACCAAAACCCTGGAACAAAAATACCCCTGAACACTGAAAATTCCAATCTGGATTTGAAGTTTGTGGCTCAGGTCCATCTATAATTTTAAACTTCTAATTTCTCTGTCCTCTCTCATTGCAAAATAATACAGAGAGACTGGGAAATGTGCACATCCAGTGAGTCAGATGTTTGATGAGACTAAACACTTGATAGGACATTGAACCACCTGCACAGGAAAAGCAGCTTAATGGTTTTATAATTGACTGTTGTCCCAAAGGTGACTGTGGTCTTCTTTCACTGACAGAACACATACCATAGCCAAATTCTGCTCTTATTTACACAGGTTTAAATCCAGAAGAACTTCACTGAATTCTCTAGTGTAAATGAGACCAGAATTTGGTCTTTAATCTCTTTTTTTCTAATATATTTTTACTGAATTTCAGATGCACAAGTATTTCCAACCTGTGATAACACACATAAATAATTATATGAGGGGGAAAAAGGACCCAAACTAAAACCCCCAAGTCTTGGCAATTGATTAACATTTAATACAATCTAAATCTTGCAGGATAATAGATGATAGAGAAGAAGAAAATGGAAATAGAGAAGAAAAAATGGAAGAGTGAAATGACAAGCAGATCAAATTGATATATACTGGATCCTAAAATGCTCATCTGCCTGCCCTCATTAGTGGTATGGATAGGAGCCATCCACTGATAGGTGCCATGTTATCTCAGTTAGGTGCTTAGGGTGGGATCCACAAAGGGACATGGGGATTGCAACATTGAGTGTCATGGTGCCTAACTTTTAGGCAACTAGAAAAATCACAGGAATGACACTGCAATCCACAAAGCCAAATCAGGTGCCAAGGTCCCCAACACAGTGAATGGGGAAAGAGAAGTGCTTAAGAATGAGATCCACAAAAGCCAAGGGTTGCCTAAGCTAGCCAATGGGAGATGCTGACTAGATGAGTGTATGCTAAGCTCGGCCCCTCTCAGGAGTCCAGCCTGCAGGGAGCCACATAGCATGGAGGAGCTTAGGCATCTAAGGTGGCTCTTGGGGGAATGAGTTAGACACCTGACTCACGCCACAAAACTGGTTGAAAGAGAATGTGCTCATTTTACAACTTTTAGCCCAGTGGTTAGTGCACACACCTGGGATGTGGGAGACCGAGGTTCAATTCCCCTCTCTCCTCCCTAGAGGGGAAAAAAGGAGTTAAGAAGGGGGTCTTCCTCCTCTCAGGGGAGTTTCTAACCACTGAGCTATGGGATGTTGTGATGTGGGGCTCCATCAGCCTCTCCTGTTGAAGCTGTTCCACTGTGGCTTAATAGAGTGATTGGAGTAGGGGGCCTGGACCCAGGGTCTCTCACCTGCCAGGGCAGTGCCCTCACAACTGTTCCACAGTGGATAAATACTTAAATAGTCACTGGGCCAGAGAGAGAGCATAACTGTGTATTTATACCTGCCTACTGTATTTTCCACTCCATGTATCTTATGAAGTGGGTTATAACCCATGAAAACTTATGCCCAAATAAATTTGTTAATCTCAAAGGTGCCACAAGGACGCCTCATTGTTTTTGCTGATACAGACTAACATGGCTATCCCTCTGAAACTTGATCCAGTAGGGACCTCTGATCACACCTACCAGATTGGGCCCTGCATGCAATTTAGGTAGATGAACGCTGGTCTTGCTTCAGTTTGTGAATGAATCTTGAGCTGAAGGAGGAGAGAGGCATCTGGATGCCTAGAGGGAGGCAGCAGTGCATATGCCCACAGGCAGAAAGATAGACCTCTTGTGAACTTTTACCCTTAAAACTTAGGCACCAAGTGAGTTGAGGCACCTACAGGATTCAGCGGGAGTTTTGTGGATCACAGTGGAGCCAAAACTGGGACATAGGTGCCTAACCAAGACTTAGGCTCCTAAGTATCTTTGTGGAGCTGGACCTTAGACACTACTGTGATGTGCGCAATCAGGGCTTCCCATTCTTAGAATCAATCAAAAGGTGTATTTTTTTTACCGAGAGCTTAAACCCCTGTTCAAGTGATCACATAAGAATACAAATGCCAATTCTATATACTAAAGTATATATTTAGGTCCCAATCTTGCAATGCTTTGCACATATGTAGGACCCTGCATCCACAGAGAACCATATGGTTTTAGCAGAGCACTTGATGGGTACTGGGGTCTACCTGCATGCAACTCATTGCAGGATTAGGGCTTTAAGTGCTAAAATGTGGGGTTTTAACTTGCAGTTTGGGTTCTATAGTTTGGAAAATTAAGATTACAGCTTCTCCCTGCAGGCCCATCCAAACAAGCAATAGCGCTTTGTATTGTGAGGGAGCAGGGTCCAGTGCTGAGAGGACAGGATTGGGCATTAAGTGTATTGGGTGGTATTGCTGGGTCTGGTCAAACGAGTCAAGTAACTTTTCTGGGCCTCAGTTTCCCTAACTTTAGCATAGCGAGACTAAGACTTGTCTGGCAAGGACTATAAGCCTAGTGGATGGGTCGTAAAGCACTTTGAGAGCCTTGAATAGAAGGTACTATAGAAGTATTGTTATTACAGATTGTCAGATCTCTTAACAGTACTTTCAAGATTCCAGAGGCTCCCCAGGACTCTTGGTTCTTAATTTCACCCTGGGGGACTCTCCAGTTACTTCAGTATCCAGAAGCCCGGAAGAAACCTTCATGTTCACTAGGCTCACTTTCTCTCTGTATTTCTCCGAGCACAAAAATATACAGAACTTCAACTCACTGCTAAAATTGCCTTCCCTAAATATATCCTGTGTTACATATTTACTCCTTTCTCTTTGGACTCTCCAGCTGAGTGGTTAAAAACAAATAATTCAGCCCCCACCTCAAATATTTCCACCCATCATTTAACAAATGATAATACTAAAAATAATTAGTGATCAGTAAATTAATCATGAGACCTAACCCCAGAATCAAACTTGGCTTTTGAAGAATGGTTGATTAATTAAGAACAGAACAAACCGTTTGAAATCTTATCTGGATGAGAATATTTACTTTAGGCAGGTCAAATGTAAAACCCATTAACAGCAGTACTTCAAGACAAAGCTCTGATCAGAGTGAACTCTGTTAGCCTTCAAAAGGCCATTCATAAAGAAAAATTGTGGGATGTGTTTCCAGCACAGTTGCCAACTTTCACACGATAAATAAGTACCCCGACTTTCACAATAAGCCAAAATTCAAGCTAATCCCATTTCAAATCAAGGCCAAAACAAGCCAATCCCTAAGAACTCCAACACTCTATGTGACTAGATGCCCCCAGCATGCAGCCTGCTGTGCATCCCTGACTCTGCCTCCTTGCCCCTGCTTGCTGGGAGCTGGTAAAAAAAAAAATATATATATATATATATATAAAGAAGCAGCAGCAACAAGCTACAAGCCAAAAAGCAACTCACAAGCCAATTAAACCAAAAACAAGCCCAATTTCTGCCTCTTTTTCATGGCTTTGGCATGTCTGGTTTCCAGACACACTGTGCATTTTGCAATTGAAAGAAACTTTGTTCTAATTAACTTTGTTAATGAAACAATACATGGTAAATTCCCAAAAATATGCATACGGCAAGAAGGATCCAGTGATGGAAATAATCCGAGGCCGTAACACATGGAATTTGCATTATTTTAGTGAATAAAATCACCTTCAGTGTTCAGACTTTTATTTTCTATGTGAGAGGTGCAGCCACACACGACTGAATTATATTTTTCTTAAATCTTCTTAAAATAGTTGGACAACGTGAGTTCAATTATTTCAGATTACGACAAGTGCCTATATTGCCACCTGCTGGGCTTTGTTGATTCATCAACAATCAAAACCAACTGCTGCTTTTTCAAACCATGCTGGGTTTTTTTTAAAATACCACTTGCACGTGTCAGCATTTGGTTTCAGGTTGGCTCAATCTACATCACTGTTAATTTACAGAGTAGATTGCTTGCAGTATTTTAAACTTAAACCCCAAATATCATTAAACTCATTTACCTTAAAATGTGCTTTTCATTAAGATTTAAGTGAAATCGTTTTTAGGACTCACTTCTGAGGAATATTATTAGCAGTATACGTTGGTAAAAGCTCAAGATGGGACAGCAGAGAGGTCACTGAAAAGTGCTGTTTTCCTACTCCCTTGCAATATTCATTACTGTAAGAGATCGCATAATGATGAATATTTTGATTTCCTCTGAAGTAACTCAGGCCTTGTCTACATTGGGATTTCTAGCCCCTGATGTTCCAGCTTCACTGGAACAAATCATGGTTTACACCAGTGCAAAGTCCTAGACTAGATCATGTGCTGCACTGGTGTAAACCATGATTTGTTCCAGTGAAGCTCATCCTGTTTCAAACTGGAGGAATCTGCACTAATGCAAGTCCCAGTTGACACCAGAGCAGTACATCCATACTAGGCGTTTGCACAAAACACAGCTACATTGGTGTGGATACACCTGGAGTAAACATCCACGAACTGACAAGACCTTCTTGAAAGGCAGTGCATTTCAAAAATCTTGAATGTTATGTTGTGTGTGTGACACTTTACAGTGTTTTAGATTTCAGCATCTAGAAGGTTTGGGGATTAGTAAGAAATGGCTGAATATTTACATGATTTTGACTTTCAGATGTCAAAGGTGTTGTAATAATGGTGAATTACTTCTTCTAAGGAACTTTTTTTTGTAGAAAACAGCTGAAATTAAATTTAAACTAGATTTAGTAAGGGTGGGGAAATTTTTCATTTACCATGCCTTATGACAAGAAATGGTATTTTTTCCAAAAATGAATTTTTTTTACTTTTTTCCCAATTGTTAGAGATATTGAAAAGAGGAGAGAAAATTTTGGGATTTTGGAAACTTACTATCAACAATTTTTTGGGGGGGATTGTTTTCCCCCTCCCCTTCCTCTCCCTTTTTACCATTTCACAAATGAAAAAGAGCAAAAAGAAAAAAGGAAGAGAAAAATGAAAAAAACCAAAAAAACAAAAAACCTAAAACAACCTCTGCCACGCTAAAATGTTCACTTTCTTGTGATGTTTGGATCTGTTGGGGGTGCAGTGTGTGTGCTTGGTTTTGGCTTTGTTATTTTATTTTATTTTTTTTTAGGAAAATTTCAAAAACCTTCATGAAAAACTTTGAAAAAATGTAAAGAAAATCTATAAAACGTGTGAAACATACGTTTGTTCAATGGACTCTATAGTCTGCTTCTGCTTCAGTGTGTCTTAAGTATGTGTACTGTAAGAGTTCAGGATAAGGCCAAAGGCTGTAGGAAGTATAATTTCTACATTGTGCCTGGTTTATTTCTGGTCTATGTGGTATAAATCAAGTTTACAATGAAATTATCTAACATTGTACAATAAATATTTGGATACTTTCCACCACTTACACAAGGATTATCGGAGCGGAATAGTTTGTGTATAAAATAAAACGACAAAAGAAAGCTATAAACAAACATGTCTATAAAGTTTATTAACAAATAAATGATTTAGCAATTTTTATATATAAAAATAAACAGTAATTTTTGCAGATAAAATGTTTACTAGCAAAGAGATTTAAAATGAAATAATTTTGAAAAATGTTTACATATATATAATAGTGTTTTTCCACTTACATGAACAAGATCAATTATTGGACTGCCACATTTTCTCCTTCATAGGCTTTTGTCATAAACATTCATTCATTAAGGAAATTGAGTAGATAGTGAAGGAGTCACACCCTAGATTGTTTTGATCACTTCCAACATGTTATGCCATTAACATTTGAGAGAGTTAGAGATCTTTTGCAGATGAAATTCTCATAGCTATTAATATAATGTGTCACTCAAGGTAGGCAAACATTTTACACACATTATTCATTTGCAATTGAATTTTTTTCCCCCGTTAGGCCAAATCTTGAAGTCCTTACCCAGTTTTTACTAATTCCGCAGGAAATGGAGGTTTTGCCTGAGCAAGGATTTTGGGAGTCCCTTCCTGGAGTCAAGACTTTCATTGCCTTCAGTGAACATTAGGCTCCAACTCTGGATCTGTGTGTTTTATAACAATAACTTTGTTTAAAGGAGACATTCATTCTCTTAGCATGTTCCGAGCCTTGCATGAGAATCAGTAATATTTTAGATTGTATTCTGACTTTTTATAACCCTTGCCTAGTTATGGTTTTAGTTGCTATCAGCACAGTCATAGCAAACTAAATGGACTTTCTTTGTTTCTTTAAAGTGCAGGAAAACATTTTTCAGACCTTTAGGAAACTTATGTGTTGGATCAGCAGAAACATGGGATTGAAGTGGGACCCCGCTATAAGCCAACTGAATGTGTGATAAGAAAAAGTGACAAGTAGCCAAAGAACAGTAAACAATGCTAAAAAGCAAAGAAAGTTAAATGCTTTGCTTTTTTAGTTTTCTGTTTCCTCTTCTGAAAGAAGGTTGAAAGATTAATGCCAAATAAATATGGAAAATGCTGGACATATCACAGCTTACTGCTGCTGAAAAGGAATTCAGTTGTGAAATGAATTGATGGTATCAATGCAGAGCCCACTGGGCAAATGTTGACATAAAAGTTACCACTGCACTTGGCACAGGTATTCTTGCTGGCAGTCTCGGCAGAGGCCAGTGACAAAGGCTGGAGATCGAGCTATCCTCTCCAGCGTCAGTTTTGAGGCTGATTGCTCGGATTGTGTGAAGAAGCCTTCCATGCTACTGCCTATGCTTTACCTCATAATGGATAAACAGAGGGCTGTAGTCTCCAGTACTGCACAAACACACAAACACACACACAAAACCATCACCAAAAATGATCAAAAGACCCATTGCATTCCTCACCCATGATCTTGGCAGATGTTCCCAGGTTCTGTGGAACGGTCCCTTCCCCATCCATGCCTTTTTATTCTACTTTCCCCCAAGGGGCCCACATCCTAGTGCTGGCTGAAGCGGACTAGTCCTAGAACTAGCTGGTGGCACTCCTTTTTTCATTTGCCACAGGGATTGTGTTAGAGAGTGATGTGATATTGAGTGTCTGCTCCCCACACAGAGCCCAGGTGTGTGATACCTACAAAGTGCACCCACCCTGTTGGTACAAAAGCTTAGACTTTGACCTCGGGTCCCTTAGGCATGAGAACCATTGTGTTGCTACTGCACTGCCAGGCTACCAGTCACCTTCACATTTTCAATCTCACAAACAAATATATAAAGCAAGCTCTGCTATATTAACAGGAGTTACTTCACTTTGGGCTGTGAAGCTCTAATTAAACTCTAGCTTTCCATTTCAATAGCACAACAGCTTTCAAACTCATGGCCAAAGTTTGTCAGCCCTAATCCAACTACCCAGAAGCCTGCATAGCAGTCACTCTTCAGGCCGCTGTGACAGGAACCTTGTAGAGGGGAATTTTGAGGTAAGGCTCAGGAGTCCAAAGGCATGATCCACACAAGTACGTGTTAACACCCCATATGCATAGCCCTTCAAATGACTCAGCTCTGCTCTTGGGATACACCGTTTGGGGAGATGAGTAGGTGGATGTAGGGAGAGCTTTACATGAAGCTGCTGTCAGTCATTACGGGTAACATTTGCAAAATAGCACATCACTTAGGCTCATGAGTCCCATTTGCAAAAGTGAATTAGGCAATAAGGATCCTAAATCCCATTGACAGTCAATCTTAGATTCTACCTCATATTTAGTTTTCAATGCCAGCAAATGAACTCATTACCTTAACGGTCCTTGGTCCCTTTTTAAATCATTTCTGCTCTTAAAATTGCTCTGGAACGAAGCTGGATGGCCCAGTTCCTCAGCTGCAGCAAAGAATTGCTTACCACAACTGAGAAGGGGGGCGGGGGAGGCACAAAGGTAGTTTTAAGCCACCTTTGCCAATTCCTCCAATCCTGATGCCATTTTGCACTAGGCCAGTTCCCAGAATAAAACAGAATAGCTTTCAGGCTGCCAACAGCCTCTGGGGGTGGATCTAGCAGCAACAGATGGCTGGGGCATGGGAACATCCTGGCCAAGCCCTCTTCCCCCTTGCTACATCCCCTCCACCAGTCCCAGGGAGAAGAGGTGAAGTAGCTCCAATGCCACCCAAGAATTCCGTACAATGCAACGAAGATACTTAAGGGGATGGATCTGTTGGGTTTATGGAGCTTTGCATTGCAAAGCAGGAACTGGCCCATTGACTTCAGGAAATATGTAACAAGAGAAAATAAAATTCCCCTTCTGGAGAGGAAAGGGCTGCTTAGGTGCTTGACTGTTTGGGAAATTATTTTCAGCAGAGAATGCTGATATCTGTCCCCATCTGAATTAACTTTGTGTTGGGGCTTGGGCAGGGCCAGGGGTGATCCCTTAATAGCTGAACAATGATACTATTTCTTGTTTTGCTTACATGGCAAATTGTGCAGACTGATAGCTTGAAAAAAAAAAAGTATTTGAAGCCCATGTGTCATTTCAGAGTACATAAAGACATCCAGTTCCTTACATCTGATTTTTATAAATGCAATAATAAGTGCAAATATTCTAGGAATAGTCACATTTGTCACAGGATGCATACAACCAGCTTAATGGCATTAAAACTGAAGGTGAAAACTCATAGGTGATCCAGTTTCTTTCAGCAGTTCAGGAAGTTCATATGATTGCTTAACATGCTTCCTGGCCACTTAATAAAACACTTTAGAGTGAGGTTTAAAAAAGTGCTCTCTGCTGAAATTCTATTAGAGTATATATTACTTCCTTCACACGTTTAACCCTTTCACTGGTGCTCTCTGACTCTGCTCTGGGACACAATAGCATTCTTTGAAATGTTGGATGTAAAAAAATCTTTAGTGCTGCCCCATAAAACACATATCCCCATGTCTTGTGCTAGCACTTTGATCCTGAACCACTGAAATCAATGGGAGTTTAGCCTTTGACTGCAATGAACAGGATAAAGCCCCTAGGACAGACCTCCTAGTGCTTACCAGTATGGTTTAGGATGGGGCAAAACACACCCATCCCATGCTAGGCAGTGCTGGCCTCCCCCTTTGCACTTTGTCACCTGATTATGGATGCCTCCTCCATGGTTGCAATGGATGGGTAAAGTAGGTTCCTATGGTTTTAGGGTCTGATCCAAAGCCCAATGAAGTCAATGGGTATCTCTTATTGACAGTGGCAGTGTATTTTGGGCCAGGTGCTAAATACTTAGGCCAGTTTAAGCGGATTAAATAGCTTTGTCTTACAGTGTGATTTAAAATTATGGTTCTATGGTAGGTGGTAAAAAAGTTCTGCGTTCTTTACATTTTAATGGAGAGGGGGGCTTAATTTAGTACAGTATACCCACATCCTTAGGAGCCATGCAAACTGTGCAACTCCAAGGTGCCAGAACTGCTGCAGGCTGATTTGTTTATTATTTCTGGGGAAAAGAGCAATCTGCCACAAAGGAAACGGGAAAACTCAGGAAGAGGGAGTGACGGAGCTGGTGGTGTGAAGGGAGATTATTGTGCTCTGCTAAACTAAGCTTTATGCTCAGCCAACACTTGGCTCCTCTAGCTGCCCCCCCCCCCACTAGGGCTACTAAGACATGTGACTCACCCTACACCCACTACAGGTAGGAAGCTTGATAGTTCCAGTCAGAGCTTAAAAACTGAGGATATTAAACCCCAAAAGTAATTTACATGGGAGTTGGGCAGGGAGGCACAGCCCAGATACCATCACTGAGTGCTGCAGGATATTCTCCTGCATCATTATTTGAGACAGAAAGTTCCCTGCTATGTATTTGGGTGCTTCTCTTCTGATTGCTGGGGTCTTTCGTTCTGGAGTGAAGGGTAATCCTCTGTAGCAAGGGGATTATTCACCAGCACAGCACCTCCAGCTGGTCAATTTGGGAATTAGCTCTCCAGAGCACTCTCTGCAGGCTGGTGTCTTGCCTGCTGTTAGCCCCCATGTCCCTCCCAAACCCCAGTGCCCATTTACCTTGGCATGCTGCCCCCTGGCAGTGCCCCCACACTGTGGGTCTCTCCTCCCAGGGCAACCCCCACCCTCTATCCCCACCTTGCCTCAGTGGCAACTGCCAGTCATCATCTAGCCCCCACTTACTGGGGCAGACGGCAGCCTGTAAACCACTCATCAGCTGCCTTTGCCTAACCCCAGGCTATCCCTTTGCAGCCCCAGTACCTCTGTAGGCCTTGCACAAGGCCTGCAGCCTGGGGAGTTACCAGGCTGGAGCTCCCCAGCACTACTCTTCTCAGGAACCTGGCTCAGCTCCTAGGCAGTCAGGTCCTTCTCCCTCTCAAGAGAGAGAGGGCCTAAGCTGTTGGCTCACAGCCCTTTTATAGCGCCAGCTGTGGCCTGATTGGGGCATGGCCCCTGCTATGGCTGCTTGCCCAATCAGCCTAGCCTTTTCTCTCAGCCCCAGCCCTCTCCAGGGGCTGGCTTTTAACCCCTTCTGAGCCAGAGCAGGGTGACTGCCCCACTACAGCCCCCCCAGAATAGCACAGGCTCAGGAGGTGGCTTACAGGCACCTTACTGGCACCCCTGAACTATGAGCTCTGTGCTGCACCCTTCAGAGCACAGAAATGACGAGATATGTTTTCCATTTCTATAATGATGTGCTAAAAAATCACTGTATTTGGCCTATGTTATAGTGGCTACTGTTGTTTTTACCAAGGAGATGATCTGAACATGTTTCTACATCACCGTGATTTTACAGAGCCTCTGAGCTATGCCTTTTATTTCCAAGCAGGATTTTATTCCTTTAATGCTTTGGCTGGAAGGTGTGTGTTTGAGGGGGGAGGGGGGTACTTTACTTTGCTGGTTTCGGTTTACAGGATCGCTGGTGGACAATCAGTCTGTCTGGCAGGAAAGTACGCCCACAAATATCACATGGAACTAACTGGCTCTGGGCACTGTTCCAGGCAGCCTCATTTAGAGCATCAAGATCATAGAAACCTTTGGCTGGAAAATTAAAAAAGAAAGTATTAGTTTTCATTCTGGAGAGCCATATTCAGCTCTTTATGGAAAATATTTTCAGGAAATACCTGTTGACTGAGCCTTTTAGTTTTAACCAAATCATCTTGCCTTTGAAAAAAAAAAAAGAAAAAAAAAGCCCTGCTTATAGTCCCAGGGGTTGAATAAACTTAACTATAAACTCAGTCATTCTGTATTGTACTAAAGCAAGGAGAAAACATTGCTCTTTGTGTTACGGTATGAATTCTTAATTAATTATTTACATCTTTGTATACACATTATTATCAGCAAAGTTTCGCTTTCTTGGCCTTATTTCAAGTTCTGCTCAATGAGTCTGTATTATCTGACCAAGTGGATGGGAGGAAATGTATGTTGTGTATGTCCCATCTGTGTTTGTCTGAGCAAAGGGCCCAATTCTTCTCCAATTTAAGTCAACAAGAGTATTGCCATTGACTTGAATAGGAGTGAGATTAGCCCAAAACCTCTTATGGACAAATCCTGCAGTTTTTACTCAGGCAAAACACCCACTGAGGTCATTGAGACTGGTTCTGCAGTCCTTTCCTAAACACATGTAGTATTTTGTTCAATTTTTACTCACAATTATTTCAGTGGGAGTTTACCTGCATTACGAGTACAGGATCAGGCTCTAAAGAAATAGCTGGAGTTTATTTCAGCTACTTAATTTGTATCATAAAACCTTGTTTTCTTTCACCTTGTTTTCAAACTGCGAGCACCAGTCTATTTAAAAAAGCTCCCATGCATTTTTAAAATATTCCATGGTTTCTGTCACTGGCACGATATGGATCTCTTCAGGAAGGGCCCAGGCAGTTTTAATATGATTCATATCCAACAGTTCACATAACCACAATAACCCTTAGATCTCTTAATACGCCTGTTCCTAATGTTCTTTTTGCTAGATGAGCAACCGACTGGTGTTTCTTTCTTTGGCTGAGGCAAATACCCCTTTCTTTTGCAGGAAATGAATGTGTATTTTCTGTACTTTGGAAAGTTTATTGAATAAAAAGAGAGAGACAGAAAAGGAAAGGAGGTGACTTTCTCCCTACAGGCATTTGTTGCATTCAGAAAACAAAAAAACTGCAATCAGTTCAGTGGTTCTCTCCAGTCACACTTATTTTTTTTAAAAAAAATATGTCAACTATACAAAGTTTTATGTAAACAGATCTCATTTCGGTACCTCTCTTTAGAACACTGCTTGTTCCATTCACCAAAAAGGCTACCCTCCTCCTCCATTTATAAAACTGTGAGACATGTGGTGTGTGTGTGTGGTTTGGGCGGTAGTTTGCATTTTCTGGATGATTGGAATCATCTTAGCAAAAAAGAACAAAAGGAAGATTATTTTCTTGGGGACAGGAGAGTGGGGAGCACATAGTTTTTGCTCAAACATGGTGCTATTCAACCTATCAGCAGCAGACACTTAGGACCATATTGTGGAAGCTGTCAAGTGCCTCCTTGGGATCTGTGGGCACATAGCACCTCACAGTAGGTACTCAACACCTTGTAGGACTGCATAGGAGTGAGGCAACATGCAGATTCATAAAGGTGCATCCTGCTGTGCTGATTTCTTTAAGGGCATGGCTACACTTGCAGATGTAGAGTGTTTTGAGTTTAACCAGCCTGAGTAGAGCACAGTAGGGAAAGCGCTGCAATCTGTCCACACTGACAGCTTCAAGTGTACTTGTGTGGCCACATTAGCAGCTCTTGCAACGGCCACAGAGAGCAGTGCATTGTGGTAGCTATCCCAGCATGCAAGTGGCTGCAACGTGCTTTTCAAATGGGGGTGGGATGGGGTGGAGTGTGTTGTGTGTATGTGGGGGGGAGAGAGTGGGTTTTGGGGGGCTGCAAGCATGTCAGCATGCTGTCTTGTAAATTCAGACAGCAGCAGACCTCCTCTCTTTCCCCCGCCTCTCTCTCTCACACACAGCATTCCACAGTAATGGTTGCTTTGTCTTGGAGCAGATAAGCAGCCGGCTGTCAGAAACGGAGCTTTCCAAGGGCATATCCGCATTCCTGCAGCGATTCCAAAACAATGAGAAGAGTGGCCACTTGACTTAAGGGGATTATGGGACGTTTCCGGAGGCTGATCAGAGTGCAGTAATACAACACCTTGTTCACACTGACGCCCGGGCATTTCAGCCAAGCGCACCAAGCATTAATCTTCTTGCCAAGGTGGAGTACCAGGAGCGCTCTAGCCGTGGAGTCAGAGTGCTCTACGTGCCTTGCCAGTGTGGATGAGTACTGAGCTAGGGTGCCTGGAGCTGCTTTAATGTGCTCTAACTCGCAAATGTAGCCAAGCCCTAAGAGTAGATACTTTCTTTTCCTCCCACTTCCCCAAGATAGCTAGTGGCTCAGAATGCTGCTGTTCCACAAAACCTTGAAGTATTCCTTTTTTACCCAGCTATGCCCTCCTCTATCAGATCTAGTCCTCTATCTTTTTCTCTTATTTTTACTCCTGGTATGTAGTAATAAAAGTGACAATCATAAAAAGAGCTAATGAAATGAAAATGTCTTCTCAGAGTATGTCTTCACTGCAGAATTAACTTGGGTTAATTCAGGCACTCAGGTTAGCCTAGTCTGGCTGAGAGCAGCCATACTGCAAAACAATACTCGAGTTACTGTGTCCTCACTGTTGCTGCACTCACCTGTATCTGTTGCTGAGACTCCTGGGAGCATATCCCATGGTTCTTTGTGCTGTAGTCAGCAGAGCCACTCTCCAAGGGAAAATGTGGGAAGGAACTGAAGGGCTATCAACACTTTGAATGAGTTAGCCTACATCCTCACTGCAAACTGGGTGAGTCACCAGCCCGAGTGAAAGCAGAACCCTGGCTGTAACCCACACCCCAAGCTTGCCAGCAAACCCAGGCTGAAAGCATCACTCAAGATGGGAAAGAGGGTTTTATGTGTGGACAGGAGGGAGGTTTACAGGCAACACTCAAATAACAGCCGGAGCTAACTCTGCTGTGAAGACATATGCACAGAGTGAATGTAAGGGTTCAATCCTGCAAGACACTGGGCACTGCCAATTCTCATTGATCTGGGGAGGGGAAGTGAGGAAACTCCGCAACTTGCAGAATTGGGCAAAATTGCAATCATTGAATAAGTGAGAGGAAGTGAATGTTTATTTTATGTCACATACAGTATTTTCCACTGTAGTTAGGCTTCCATATGTCACAGTGGGAAGTGTATTTGTATTAAGCTATTAGGGTTTAGAGACAGTAGAAAGATCAATGCAACTGTCTTATTGCATAAGGTATTGTAATTTTTATATATATATATATATATATATATATATATATATATAATGAAGAGCAAAATGCTGTACTGTAGTGTATACAGTAGCTGCTTTTAAAATGGCAACATGTGCTAATAGTTACTACATAGTTAGCATTGGTATTACTACTAGGGTAGGGTTAAAACTCTGGTATCTCAGACACCATTTTGTGGTTACCATTGGCAAATGTTAGTTTGTTTTCAAATGGCCAACATTATAGGTGTAAAAGCTGGCTGAGGTATTAGTCCCCAAATTGCTCTTGCCTGAGGATATTTTGTTCTAATGAATGCATATGTCAGTGTGACACTAAGCACCCCATGTATTCACACCCTACATGCTGTTGTACTAAATTCTTTGTACAAAATATGCCTTGTGAGGTATCATTTGAAAACTTATATCTGACTGATCATGTGATGTATGTACCCAGTGGGTATTAAAAGATATGGATATATGCTAGAATTATGACTAAAGAGTGTTTAAACCAGGTATGTCAGGAAGAGTTGTTAAACAGGTCTATCTTAAACAAAGGAAGGTGTCAGAGTAGCAGCCATATTAGTCTGTATCTGCAAAAAGCTACAGCTCTGAAGTGAGCTGTAGCTCACGAAAGCTTATGCTCAAATAAAGTCTCTAAGGTGCCACAAGTACTCCTTTTATTTTTAAAGGCAGGTGTCTTTACCTCAATTTACATACAAAAAGTAAACATCAAGACAGCAGGGGGAAGAGATGGCAGGAAACAGAACAATTTGCATTTCAGCAAACACAAGCCGGGGAAGAAAGAGTATGAAGCTCCCTCAGCATCAGACTATTTGTTGCCTTCCTTACAGCTTGAATACATTTTACTTTGAGGGGTAACCCTCAGAAGAATTATTTAAAGGTTTATGGGTCTATAAAGAAAAGGGCTGAAGCTCAAGTGATAAGCAGTTGCATCACCTGATTGTATACAACATTACTGTGTTACAAAAGTATTTAGAGCGAGGTCTTTTCTTAAAGCTAATGACACCCTGGTGATTAATATCATTGTGAAATGCCTGTATTAACACTATATAAGGAATTATGGAGACTCATTGATACTATGTTTTAAAGTCTGTGGCCGAACAGGGAGAAACAGATTCCCTCCCAGACAGGAGAGAAGGTAACTATTTACCTGTCTCCTATGTAAATTAAGTATGTTGGAATCAAAACAACAGAAGCTTGTGATGCAGTGTGCTCCCCAAGTAACTGAAGAGAGTAACATAGGTCAGATGGCTCAATTAGGCTGTAAACTGGAGGACATTTAGGCTGAAAGGAAACTCATCTGTTCAGGACAGGTGGGGGTTTTATAGCACTCAGGGAGCTCCTAGCAGAAAGGAGCCTGCTGGGAGGAGGGCTGTAGACACCCAAAATCAACCTTAAGGATGTATTAGAGAAGTACTGAAATGGTAAACAGGGCCATTCTTGTAGATAGTTATCAAAGCCATGTTAAAGTAGATTAAATTATTTGAAATGTTAACCTGTATTATTAGAGAATTAGAAGAAGATACTAATTGTATTTGTCTGTGTTTACTTTTATCTTGTTAGATGTTAACAATGTAACCATATTAGCTTGTGGATGATAAACATCTATTCCTGTTTGTTACTATATTCTATGGATTCAGAGATCAAAAGGGAATGTTAACATTTAGATGAAATTTGTGATGTAATAATATCATTGTCTTTATGTCTCTGAAGTCTGTAGTAAAATTACCTTATCCTAATAAATGCAGCTAGTTACTGGTCTGTGTCTAGTAAATAGAGATTTACGTCAAAGCAATGATGTGCATTACCTATTCTTCATTCAAGGAATGCCCGCTCTGTTATCTGCTGTCAAAAGGCTACCATAGCCTACTAGAGGACTATAAATGAACTCTAAGTCCTGATCCTTGCCATCTCAGAACTGCCTCAACTTTTTCAGGGGAAGTTCAAGCCACAAGACTGAGGTCTCCAGGTACCCTGGACTGCCCCTGCAAATTCTTATGGAAGAATTTGAACAAAGTCTATACATGGACTGCCTATTATTAAACTGATTCTGGAAGGAGTTTTTGCAAATCAGCAGCTCACCATCTTTGCTATGACCTAAGAACTTTATTCATATTTGTAGGTATAATGATCTTTTAACCCCAGTAACTCTTTCTTTTCCTTTTAAATAAAACGTAGATTAGTTAATAAGAATTGGCCATAAGAATGTATTTGGGTAAAATCTGAAATATTCATTGTCTGATCTCTGATCTCTTGGAATTGGTAGAACTTTATATATGGTTTAGATTTTAAGTAATCCACACCATATTTGACCTGGCTGTCTGGGTGGGAGCCAAAGACTGGATTGCTAAATGGGAACGATATTTTAGCTTCTTGGTAACCAGTAAGGTCTTACAGAAAGTGTTTTTTGACTGGCTTGGTGAATCTAATTATAAGAATAAACCACCAGTTTGGGGGATTTGCCCCATTTTTTGCAGTTCACCCTTATTGACCATTCTCAGCGTGGCCCCTCCAGCGGCCCTAACTTGTCTGGATTGCACCCTGAACCCTGTAACAGTTGTACTTGCATATTGATCTTGGATGAACTGTCCTGCTTGAAAATGTGCCTTCCTATGGTGCAGAAAGTAGCCCAGAGTAATGCCCGTGAAGGACTTAGTTACGAAGCAGATTGCAAATGGCTGGTTTTAGATTCAGAAGGGATTGACATATAAGGGGCCCTTACTTGAGAGGCACAGAGCACCTGTAACTGACACTGATTTGGCAAAAGAAAAAATAGGATGCTTAAAACAAGCTAAACTCTATCACAAATAGATTGTTTCATACGAATGAACACAAAATTACATGTAAAACATTTCTCTCTCTTTAAAACTATTTTTTCCCTCCAACTTACACCCTCCCATTTCCTCTTGTTTGGTCTGTAGCTTACCTCCTAAGGATCTGACTTCTGGCTTTTTAGGTTCAGGTCTTCGTAAATGTTTGGGTAGCATGTCATTCTCGTTATGCCATTTTTTCAGACATTGTGGTTCATGGATGCCAATAGATTTAGTTCCAAACTCACGGCCACATATATAACAAACAACAGTGGGAGGCCGTCTGATGGCTGGTGGCTGCAAACAACAATTGCAGTAAAGAAGCATTATTGTTTTCAGAACTCATTTTAGACAATAATGATTTTAATGGAAAATGATCATATTTAAGGAACTGATCCAAAGCTCACAAAAATCAATGGGAGTCTTTCTGTTGACTTCAGTGGGCTTTGGTTCAGGCCCTAAACCCATAAAGGTCCCTCCTTTATTAAATGGCCACTTGAGCAGGTAGATGCTCCAGACTCTGGGCTGAAAATTCATGGATGTCACTTCATTATTCTTTGACTGGTTAGTTTTAAAGCCTTCTACTCCTACCATCACAGTCATAGCCATAGCAGTGGATCAGCATACTAAATAAAAAATTATCATTTAAGTATGGGATCAAGCAGAAAAAGAGTAGTTTAACTCAGGAGAAAATAATTATTTAAAATAAGATACCTCCAATGATATTGGGGGGAACACAAAAGGGTCACCATCAAAGCAAATAGCTTTCTCTTTAAAAAGGTGTCCTACGGGAGAGGGGTAACTTTTTATCTCAGCTCCACCACACTTTCATTCTGAAGTGACAGGCCATCATTACCATTGGATAGACACAAGCGGGGGGGCGAGATAATCTCTCTTATTGGACCAACTTCTGTTGGTGGAAGGCACAAGCTTTCAAACTACACAGAGCTACAACACTGCAAAAAGTTGCCATTGGATGACTGCTTGTGGCTTATGTGAGAACGAGTTAGTGGTCTCAGTCCTGTGCCAGCCACGTCACAAAAAGACATCCACATCACAAAACTCACGGTTGCAGCTGGCACTCTTTCTGGCACTCTCAGCAGAAAGGCTAGAGACTGAATAAGCACATCTAACCAAGCCTTGGAAATTGTCCCTCGAGATCATAGCTGAAGCACCTTGGTGGAGGAGAGTAGGGAAGTCTGATGAAAGATGTACTGTAGACAGAAGTCTACTTGGGCTTTATTTAGAAACGCACGTTAAAAAAATGTAAGAAAAAATGGCTCCTTATTATAATTTTCAACAGCATGCAAATATTTTTCTAAAGAAAACTGAAGACCAGAGAGAAACTTCAGAACTGAACTAGATCACCTTCAGGATGGCACGATACCTGTCCTGAACCCATGCTACATGTTAAATTCTCTCCCACCTCCACAGATACACATACCAGAGCTAACTAAAATACAAAATGTGAAAGAAAGTTCTCCTTGCTATTTGTCATAAGAGATGATTGTTAAACCATGGAATCTCTGTGATGGTGAGTTTCTTTGGGATTTTTAAAACCACTGGTATTTAACATTAATTTTTATTCCTCCTTAAACTGTCCTGCCCAAATGTCACATTTTGAATGATTATTGTTTGGAAGTAAATTATTTTTGGAAATCATCAGATCTCAGTTCAAGGAATTTTCCAACCCAGACTACTCATAGGACAGTTACTAAACAGTCTGCTACTTACTGTTCACGGTTTTGTTTTTCACTTGTAAAAAGAGTGATCACATTAATGCCCAATGTCATGAGGAAATATGTCCTCATAAAAATAGCTCCAAATACCTGACAAAGTCATTAAGACTTTCTTCTAGTGAGTGTCCTTTTTTACAAGGTTATGACCATTTATTGTCTTCACTACCATGAATACAATTATTAAACTCAAAGGCTATATATTTTCAACAATGAACAAAATATGCACAGTAATTTCTTTTTCCAAGCCTGTTTTGTAGAACATGGTACTTACCTGAGAGGTATATTTTTGGTTTGTTATGGCATTCAATTTGACTGGGTCGCAAACTTCCCTTAAGAGCATAATAATTTTTCATCTAGTACTGGACGAGCCAAAAGTTCCCACTCATCAAATTATCTACCTAACTGAATGACAGGGTACCAGAATTCTGACCAGCACTGCTCACATGTGAACAATGGAGCAGAGAAAGAAGTATAAAAGATTAATAGCAGAATCAGGCTCCTGGAAAGCAGACTTTTTTTCACCCATCCCAACCTGTCCGACAGTTAAGGACATTAGCGTAGGGGTGGAAGTCTCTCTAGTATGAATCTTATTAGTATCAGAAAGATTGTCTCTTTGTCACAGGCTATCATAATGTCCTCAGTGCGGGACTGGCCATACTGACAGGAATGGTGTAGAATAGAAGCCAGAACTGACCCCTATATTTATCTAGTTAAGTGTAGTAATAAAAAGGTAATTCTGTTTGACACCGTAGATAAATACATATGTAACCGCATGGGAATTATCTGAGTTTTCCATTTTATTCAAAAAGTGCTACCTTTTTGAAACTCAGAAGTAAAGTGCACGGTACTATAGAGAGGAGAGAGGGGAACATCCACACCCATCATGATATTTCTTAATGAAACTCACTCAAATGTTTTATTGTCCATTTTTATCTATCCTTTTCTATGTCCTCATATTTTTGTGAATTACCTTCTAACAAAGTGTCCAAATCAGCTCCTGCTGAAATTAATGGAGAGTTTGTCATTGACTTCGATGAGAGCAGGAGCAGGCCCATGTTGTTTGGCAATACATGCTATTTGAAAAAGTTCTAATTCTATGATCTCATTACACAGTTTTGTGGAAGATCAGGTGAATGGTGTAAAGATTTTGCTGGAGTACCAGACTGATTCTGTGTTAAGATGTACAGTAATGCAGAAGAGAGAGGTGGCTAACATTTTTATTTTGTGGGTAAAACATTACAGTAGGGAATAAACAGCAGATGGCAGCACCAGATGCTACAGATCCAGCTGGTAGGATTTTAGGATTAAAGTTATCAACATCTGTTGCCAAAGAAAGCAGAAAAAGAACATTTATAGCATTTCATTAATATCAATCTGCATAGGAAGTAGCAACCATTTTTTTTCTATGAAAGAGTAGTGCATTCTCTGTAGTACACGACTGGATTTAAATAATATAATTATGTGCCTTACTGACAACATCTTAATGTATCACTATATAATCCAAATAGGATCCAAGAAGAGGGATTTCAGAACTGATTTAATCTCCGAAAGTCAATTAGGCATAGGCTATTGTTTGGTTTATATATCGTCAGACTCAATTAATGTAAATGAGTCCATAGTTTCCATTAAAATCCATACTTTGGATTAAAAAACAACTTTGAACTAACAAATCAGTAATACATCAACTAGCTTTCTCTACAGCTGGACAAAAGATTTGGCAGAAGATTAGAAGAAAATCAGAGCTAGCATAAAAACAGTGGGCCACATTGTTTGCTTCCCCATGGTTGCTTTATCCTGCATTGGTGGCACATAGAAGCTCAAGAGGTGCTTTAGTGGTACCAACTGGTTCAGGATTCTCCAGTGTGGAGGAATCCCCAGGTGGTGCAGAGTCTGTATAACTGACCCTACCTCACCCTCTGATCCAACTCCCTGCACAGGGGACTTGCAAAGGGGAAAGTGTGTGGCAGGACATCCCTTCATTTCAGTGATACTCAGTTGTAATGACTCCTTTAGACCACTGGAAACAGGGACAAATTAGAGGAGCCATGAGGTTCCTCTGGCTAGTGCTAGCCCAGAATTGGGGTATGCAAGTTTATGCTCCTTGAAGTCTTTAAACCACGATTTGAGGACTTCAATAGCTCAGACATAGGTGAGAGTTTTTCGCAGGAGTGGATGGGTGAGATTCTATGTTCACTAGATGATCATAATGGTCCCTTCTGACCTTAGTATCTATGAATCTATTGATGGTCTCTGATTATAAATATTAATGTAACTGTTGGCACAGAGACTCTCTTAATATATATATATTTTACTAAATATTCATAAAAGGACTTGATTCAGCAAAACACTTGATTTTACACATGTGCTTAATTGACTTGCTGATTCTGGACCAAAGTAGTTTGGATAAATATAACATGGACTGCCCAGGATTATTTTCCTCACCAAGAAGCCCTCTATTAATTTCTTCTGATCCTTCTCCTGTCCCTCAAAAGACATGCCCTGTGGCAACATTCCTTCAGGTGAACAGGGCTGAGATGCAGCTCTTTCTACTTTGCATTAACTAGGTATGACTGCATGTTGTATTTTCCAAACTTCTCCTGCCACCAGCCCAGCTCTTTCCCTCTATGCTGCAAAGCTGTTTGCTATTACTTAATTAGCCATTATTTATTTTTAACATAATATTAACACATTAGTAAATTGTTGTGTAGCTGGCAACATAAACAATAGTTACAAGTATTTGCTGGAAAAATACAGTGAAAACTGGACAAGATGACTAAAAATTAAGCTCTACAGATGGTCTATTTCTTGTGTGGTCTTTATGCTACTCAGAGAATTGAGATGATGTTCCCATTATAATTCTCTCTCTCTTTCCACTCCCATCTCTGCTTTGAAAGTGCAGGTCTACACAGAAGAGAGGTTCTGTAAATGTAAAAATGCAGTGTATGGTTCCTTTTCTATTACTGCTGAAGAATTCCCATACTAGATGTATTCAATTTACCAGTGAAGAGATTTCTTTTCTTGTGGCCAGCACTGCAAACTCATCCTCAGACCTGAAAATCAAGCTGGGTTCTTTCCTTCTTGTGCATCATCACTAATATTACACTGTCAGTCAGACCTGTACAGCCCCCATCAATGTCAGTGGAATGAACTGACTGGAAATAAGTAAACAAAGTAATGATGCACAAGAAAGATTAAAATCCAGTTCACGTCATCTTGGCTACACTGGCTGTGCAGTATTAAGAGGAGTAAAAAGCAGTAATAACTTATTTTTGCGGATCAAGTCAGCAGATGTGATTGAATGCACCCACATCTGTTGAGTAAGAGGTTATCATTTTTACAAAGTCACTTTTTCCGTAGAACCTTTTCTGTACATCACTATAATTATGGACTTTTTTTCTTTTAATTTTTAAAAAAATATTTTTCTCTTAATTAATTTTTCTTCTTCAGTAAACATGAAATTGTACATAAAGAGCAATTTTAATTCATATGCATTATAATAGTATTTCATTGTACAATTACACTATATTACATAATGATACAAGCTATTTGGTTGATAATACAATGTAACAATACAAGGTTAATGTACTTTTTTCTACAACCATAGCATTTATATAGCATTTTGCATTACTTCATATATCCTATGCCATGTGAACATGTGGTGAAGAATCCTACTGTCTATTCACCATTGTCTATCTATCTTATGTACTTATATAGCTACTAGTACTGTAGTATCTGAAAAGGAGGACTTGTGGCACCTTAGAGACTAACCAATTTATTTGAGCATGAGCTTTCATGAGCTACAGCTCACTTTTACAATCTTTAATGTATTTGTCCTCACAACACCCCTGTGAGCTAGGGAAGGACTATTATAGCCCCCTCCTTATGCACACAGATGGGAAACTGAGACACAGAGATACTAAGGCCCCGATTTATGAAGATATTTAGGCATTGCCACACTCAGCACTGCAAGGCCTAAGTAACTTTGATGGCTAAGTCCCATTTTCAAAGGTGACCAAAATGGGAATTAGACACTGCAATGCTGAGCAGAGCAACACCTAAATATTTCTAAAAATCTGAGCCTAAGTGACTTAGCTGGTCTTGTACGAAATCTGTAACAGAATAATGACATGGGTCTCCTGAATGCTAGACTAATGCGCTAACCACTGGACCATGCATGTTCCCTTTTTTACAGTAGTGTGGCTCCATTGAAATCAAATGAAGTTGGATGCTCAGCACTTTTGAAATCAGGCCACTCATTTAGGCACCTAATTATGGATCTAGATGCTTAACTTTAGGCGTTTTTTAAAAAAAAATTCAGCCAAAATAAAGTACCATTCCAAAGTTGGTACAGAAACAAAAAAATATAGGCTCCATTTTGTTAATGTTCATGTAGCTTCTTGCATATAAATTGAAGTTAGAATTGGTCCCATTAATCTTGGCTCCTTCATCAAATTCAGTGGAAAAAACTGCAGTCTGTTTACTTATTTTTCATTGTATTCTGAGTTGCTGGCTTTGAACATGCAAAACCCAATGATTTTATTCATGGTTAAATCTAACATTTAAAAAATATAAATCTCTGGAATGATTAAAGTCCAAGAAAACATTAGGGCTCGTGTTAATTAAATACAAACATCTGATGTCTGTTAAAACATACTAGAAAATGCAAAGCCTGCTTAAGCAGCTTGACATAATCTCTTAATGACCTATAGTGCATAATGGCCTCTTCTGGGGATACATCTCCCACAGGAACATGAAAATGAGAACCCAAATATCTCCTTTCAACAAGTAAGATCAAAGAAACAGGGATAAATAGGATTAAAATATTTTATGCCTTCCCTTCCAAACACATTATTCCCCTCTTACTCCAATCTTGCTCAGTTGGTAAGAATTTGCATGGAGCAAAAAGATGTCTTTGAAAAAAGTAGGCCTTGAAATTTAAGATCTGATGAAAGTTCACTCATCTCTAGTCTCTGGGGTATCTATAGCAAAACAATCATGTCTCTTTCATAGGTCATATGCATAATAATTTACCTTGTCTGGTATGGCCCCACTTTTTTGTTGAACTTTACTAGATTGATCAGTACGTGCTGCAGATACAAGGCCAGAGCTAGGGCCTTTAACAGATTTAGGGGGGTTAGAGCTTGAAGGGCCCAGGCCACCATCCTTTGGTCTGCAACTCCTTTGGTG
Source organism: Lepidochelys olivacea (assembly GCF_965140295.1). NCBI lineage: Eukaryota > Metazoa > Chordata > Testudines > Cheloniidae > Lepidochelys > Lepidochelys olivacea. Next base: position 78,352,960 of record NC_140415.1, on the reverse strand, counting down.
CACAGGGAGACGATCAGGAAGAAAAGTGCGACCACAGTTTTCACAGGGTAAGAGCTGAGGTTGAGCACTCTGATAAGCTGCCTCTTTTGCAGCCTTAATATTATAGGCGCCACCAGTGAGGGACTGAGGTTTAGCAGGCTCTGCTTTTCTGAGATGCTTTGGTAATTTGTCATTTTCAATACGCCACTTCTCCAAGCATTTGGGTTCATGTATGGCAAGAGATTGTGACCCAAATTCTCTGCCACAGATATAGCACACCCTAAAGCCAGGTCTCTTTGATGGAATGACTGGGCAATTCAACTGACTCTGAGACATGTTTGTAGTGTTCGACCGTTTTGATATTATTACGGTGCCTGGTCTCCTTTTCCCAGGGCTTGCTTTTACTATGGAATCTAAACTCGCTATTTCTGGCAAAACTCTGGGAAGATCTGACACACTGGGTGTCGCAATCTGTTTTGAAGGCAGGATGGTAGAGATATTAGCAGGGGCCCTTCCAGCACTTGGCGGAGTTTTATTATGCTTGCTCAAACTCTTTTTCTTTACAGTTGTTTCCATGAAGAATACAATGTTCCAGGAATGTTCTCTCTACTTTACTTGAGATGGCCTTTTTTCAATGTGATGCTCATTTTTGTTGACTTTGCTTCACAGGTCAGAAGTTATCAGAGTATAGGGGAGCTGCATGGCGTTGAGACATATTTCCAGCAATCTGATTGTGATGTTTCAGTGGCAAGGGTTTGTGGGAGTTTTTTGTTGCAGTTTTTTTGTTTTGCCTTTTTGTTTTGTTTTATCCTGAAACAAATTATATAAGAAGAAATTAATAAACACTATCTCTTGTTAAAGGTTGGCAACCAGGGGTAAAGTAGACTCCATTTGCCTTACCACCATGCTATACTTTCAAGTCCCATACAAATAAGCAAGGCCATATAAGATGGTTGACCCACAGTGTCATCTGCTAAATTATTTTATTATATAAATCTGAAACTCAAAACTGTAAACTTGTGGGGTGCAAAGCCAGGAGAAGCAAAATACAGATAAAAGGTTTGTATGAACCCAGTTGAATCAAATCTGCTGAGCTTAATACAACTGTAAACATAACCCAGAATTTGTTACTTTCATTCCTGACCAAAATGATACTTCATGAAATTTCCCAGTGCTAGCGCACAACCCTCATCAGCAGTGTCCACCCTTCATCAACCCATGACCCTGCAGATAGCTCTCTGTAGGTCCGCGGATGAGTGTGGGATGGGTGGGCAGTCCAGGGAGACATACATCATGTCCTCTCTCTTCTGTCCTGTGTGATTTTAAAAAGCTCTAACTCATTGCAAAATTGCTTTTCTTTTCCTTGAAGCACAGCTCCCCTGGAACCAGGTGCCAGATAATGGAGAGGGACCACTGGGCCCCCAGAATCAAAGCAGAGGCACAAAAGCTCTGTGCAGAAGGCCTTTGCTTTCTATGGAAATCTGCCTTCCCTCCCCCAAAGAAACAACATGGAGGTAACGGCACAGGTTTCCCCTTATAGAATTTTCCTTCCCTGGAGTTCCTTGTGGGAGGAGCAATCTGCCCCTCACTTGTCTTCCTCAGAGGCACAAGTTTTTGCCTCCCCGGTTTTCATCTTTATGCTCCTCTTAAAATAGTAATACTTTGCATATCTACAGCACCTATAGTTAAAGAATCGCAAGGCGCTTTACACATATTAGTTAATAATCACAACATCCTTGTGCTCCAGAGAAGTATTGTTCTTATTTTGGAGAGGAAGAATTTAGGCATAGAGAACTAAATTCAGAAGTGGTGTAAGGGGTGCATTCCATTGACCTAACTGCTTATAGCGGATCTGAGTTTAACCCTTGTCTAGGGCCACACAGCAAGTGACAGTAGATGAGGTGAGAACAGAACAGAAATCTCCTGTTTCACAACCCACTTACCCTGTTGTGCAATTTGGTCATGAAAGATTACCATGCTTTCCCAATTTTACTAAAGGAACAACAATACTATCAATGACATTTAAGTTTGATAAACAAAAACTTTAAACGACCCGTGTCTGAGACTACATATAACAGTGCAAGGTCAAAGTCTCCTCTCACTTATACTAGTCTAAACCTGATGTAAATCTGTGTTATATTGATATAAAATCAGTAAGTTATATTGATGTAAAATCAGTAAGTAAGAGGGGAATCAGGCCCCTGCCATCCAAAAGGAACATTAAAAATACTGAAAATTTTGACTTGTCATAAAACCAGTTTTTCAGTAAAAAACCCACTCTATCTTTGAAGTCAACCACGATAGAAATATTATGTGCCTCATCTCAAGAAAATACAGGAAATATTGACCATTCCATCTGATCTAAGATTTGTATTTTGATCATTTTTGCATATGTAACATTTAAACTAACATCTTGCTGTAAATTACTTTTTATCTCCATGACATCATCCTTCCAAGCATTTCTTATTTAGTGTTGACTGGAAGACAAATTCATGGCCACAGATGTAACAAATTTGAAAATCCAGACAGCATTCAGGCAGATGAAGGTGATTCTGCATGAAAGAAAATAATACAAGACATGTAACTGACAGACTAGATAAAACCATTAATATGAAGTTTTGAACTACGTGTATTTTTTTAATTGAACTTTAAATTCACCATGCAACTGGGAAATTAAATTAACAATGAAGTTTGGATCATAACACTTCCTTGGAGAAAGCAACAAAATAAACTGTACATCCTTTGATACAAGATATTAGGCTGTAATTTTTGCAAGGTTTCTGGGAACAACTAAATAAAAAATAAACATACAACCATATATTTTGTTCATTTTGGATTAATTTTGTACGATTGGATACCAATAAAAATACAGATTCCTGCTGGAACTGTACTTTTTCAGCTTACCATTTATGACACTCCTTGAGCTCAATTTTCAAATTTGGTTTCCTGAAAGTGAAATTTTCAGTGAAACTTTGTGGAAATGGAACCTTAATGACCAAAATAAATCTTTATTAATGTCTATGCCTGTTAGCACAGCACAGCTGTGGGAGTGGGAGATGGATTCTCCTCTGAGTTCCATAGCATCAGCAGAATTGCAAACCCGGTTCTAATAGCAGGGCCAAATTCTGCTCTCAGCTATGCTTGAGCAATTCTGTTGAAGATGAACTTTATTAATGGGGGTGATGCATATGCAGAAAAAAGAGCCCAACTTGACTTTTAGAACCCAAGAGGGTCTTGCAAGTTTTACTTGTAAACATAGCAAATGGAATATGCATGAAATGGAGGCATTAAAAACAAAGACGCACAAAAAACAGAGATGTATGATGCTGTTTTTACGGAGTCACTTTTCAGAGTAAAACTTCACTGTATAAGCTGCACTGCCAAACACCCTCAACATGCCCTACTTTACTGAGAGTTCAGAGGGTTCAGCACTGCACATGAAATGCTAAATGACTCACATGATCACAATCATTACTAGAATATCCAGATCCCACATCTGGATACTCAGATAGACATTTAAATGTGTAAAAGAGGCATTTTCTAAGAAGATATTTAGATTTTGAAGAAATTGCCCATTTTCCATGCCTAAGTGCTGATCTGAATATTCAAATATAGGTGTGGGTGATCCTGTTTATTAATGTAATCACTTATATTGCAACCATCATGAAATGTATTGCTAACAGTTGGTCATAAGAGACCATTCACTCCCATGACCAATACCAAGCACAATGAACATCCCAGCAGCTTTTAATGAGATTGCTACTTAGCATTTATATCAAATTTCAAGTTGCTTCACAATTTCAAAACACTAAATCATTGATTAATTAATCCTCACGGGTTGAAAGCTAAGCTTTATTGTCCCGACTGTACGGCTAGGGAAACTGATAAGGAGATTTTAAGTGACTTGCCCAAAGCTTCAGAGTGTCAGTGGAATAGCCAAGATTTGGACTGTGTACTTCCTAACTACTAGTCCTATGCTCTGAACACTAAACCTGTTAAAATCAGTGAAATACCATCTCAGATAAATGCATCTTCTGCTGCAGCTACAGATTTAACAACCATAATCCTTTGTACCTTTGTAGTACTTGACATTGGAAGATCTCAAAGCCTTTACAAACATGAATGAACTAAGCTTCACAACAAGCATGTAGGATAAGTACTGTTATCACTGTTTAACAGATGAAGAAACTGAGGCACAGAGAGGTTGAGTGACTGACATAAGCTCACACAGCAAGTCTGTGGCAGTGCCAGGGATAAAATCTAGATCTTCCAACTATCTCACCATTCTGCTTCCTAATGGCCCCAGAGCCAGGCTCTGGACAATCACAAGAGGGAGCAAATTCTGAAGCAAAGGACTTGGCTATTCACTTTCAAGAATTCAGCTCTCAGCATGTTTGAACATTGGGATTTTTGCCTTTCTTATAGTTTCTGTAAATTGTCCCCTTGATTTATGTATGTATTTTACATGCGAGTCCTATTAAATGCTAGGTGAGCTATGTGAATACCATTCTCAACAAACTATTTGACAAATTTAGCTCCCTTTTCTGTTTGCAAATTATCCACAGAGAGTTAGACTTTTACCAATTTGTTAGTTATTCAAAGTTATTTGATAATTTTTACTTATTGGCAAAAAGAAAAGGAGTACTTGTGGCACCTTAGAGACTAACAAATTTATTTGAGCATAAGCTTTCGTGAGCTACAGCTCACTTCATTGGATGCATTCAGTGGAAAATACAGTGGGGAGATTTATGTACATAGAGAACATGAAACAATGGGTGTTACCATACACACTGTAACCAGAGTGATCACTTAAGATGAGCTATTACTGGCAAGAGAGCGGAGGGGGCGGGGGAGAACCTTTTGAAGTGATAGTCAAGGTGGGGCATTTCCAGCAGTTGACAAGAACCTCAGACGTTCAAGACGCTCAGACGTTTATATATTGTATATATAATGAGTCTGCAAGCCCCTTACCTTTCATAGGGCTCTGAATTTTCTGGCCCTTTCTGAAATTACTTCCCTGGGGTTCAACTCTTCACCCTACAAATGACTTTAGTCACTGAATGTGTGGTGGGGTGTGCTCCACAACAGGTGCACATGGTTCCAGAACATGTAAAATTTGAATTCATTGGCCAACAGAGCCTAGCAATAAGGTTGCTGTAACTACATGGCCTTTCAAATAGTAGAAAGGGATTTTTAGGAGGACTGCCATTGAACACAAGTTGGAAGGTAGCCAAGGCCTTTTATCGGGATGAAGGAAATGGAGCCACTAACGGGTCACGTGGAGGGAGGAGATAATTGTTGTTGGAGGGTCTGGGGAAGTGAACGTCCAAAAGTTCAGCTAAGTTTTAAAGAGTCTCTGAACCTAGTGTGGTTGTACTCATCATCTTCTGTTCTATTTGCTGGTTTATGTCAGATTGATTATTATGTCACCTGAAAGGATTTGAAAGTAACATCAAGCAATACACTGATTCCCACATGAAGAATGTTGGCTGACTCAAGCTATTTTATTATTAACAGTGAATCAAACAATAAAGGAAGCTATAAACAACATATTAACAATATAACCTATTGTTGGATTCCCAAGCTCTCTGTTGAAATACTTACAGAATTATTCTTCCTTATGGGGATTATACCATTTGATCTACATTTCTTCCTGCCAAATTGACCTTTGTTTGTTGGAAAGTAAATATAAATTTAGTTTGAACTGAAAATGTATTTGAAGAGTTCAAAACCCCCTTTCTCTAGCTTAAATCATAAAATACATTGAATTCATTCAGGTTTTTGAATTAATGCTTCTGTGTAAAAGGTAAAATAAAACATTTTTTTCTTTTCTAAATGATACAACATTGGAAACCAGTTATGGTTTGCTATCTTATATAGCTCTGTTTGCCAATATCTGAGACCCCCTGCAGTTCCCATTGAGAGCAGCAATTCTAAAAATAATGAACTAGTCTGATTCAATTAAAAACATATGGAATACAATGGCTTCAGGCTGAGAGTGACACTTTATGTATTACAGACCAGAATCAAAAGTGTGTAATGAATATAAGTTTGACCACCCACATTCCTGTTCTGTATGGGGAACACAACTTGTAGCATATCAAACTTTTTAACTAATCCTAATCAAGAGTTGTAACAATGGCATCATAACCAATACATGTTATTTTCTCTTAGCTTTTATGTGTGGGTCAAGCATTCAGTTTGAAAGGCTCTAGGTTCAGGAGGAGCATATCTCACTGACATGGCTATTATTCTGATTGTTGTGGACTTCTTTCATGGCTGTGTTGGAACTTGGAACCTCTCTAGATTCTCTTATGTAAAAACCCCTCAAAACCCATTAGTAGGCCATTTTATGAGTTTGGATTCCTTAACTGAATTCTAGCCAATAAAACACATCTATGCTGACCAAGGGCCAATGCTAGTAATCCTCAACACTTCACCTTTGCACTTAGCAGGAATGCCACATGGACAATTCACAACCACAGAACAGTATGTATCTTTTGGAAGATCACATAGCATAAGGTCTCCTGGTGCCAGGATAGACTATTGCTTATTCAACAGTAAAATGAAAAATAAGTAAAACTAATTATACCTTCCAAAAAACATTCTGTTTTATAAATACTAACTTGAAGTCCTACACACTTAAGTCCTTAATCAGTCAAAACTCCCTCTGAATTTAATGAGAGTTTCACCTAATAAGGCCTGTAGAATTTGGCCTATTGCCTTTTTCCCATCACCATCATATAAGAGTTCATCTGCTCTTGCTGCTTATCCTTTATCTGATGTCTGAGGGCGTCATTTCCCACTTGTAACTCCATATTTATTTTCACATTAATCCATGAAAATGAATGGGGTCTCAAACAGGCTAAAGTAAAAGTTATAATCTCGTTTGTGACATCACATTTGGATTTTATAGAAATTACAACATTGCAATCAGGTTTCCAACATCACATGAGGCATGGACATTATTATTATAATTCATTATTCATATTAAAATAGCAATTAGAGGCTCCGGAGAAGGTCAGGGCCCCAGTGTGCAGGGCAATATACAAGCACGGAGTAAGAGACTGCCTGGGCCTTGAAGAGATTATAATCTAAATAGGCAAAACAGACAAAGGGTGGGAGGGGAAACAGCAGCACCGAGACGTGAAGTGATTTGCCCAGGGTCATACAGCAGGTCAGTTGCAGAGTCAGGCATTGGTATATCTAATTATACAATAACTACCAGTTTGGGATGTGAGCCCTATTTCTCAGCAGTTTGTCCTGAATCTGGTATTGTCAACTCTGACCCACTGAGGCATGGTGACACCCAGAGAACCCCACAGGGCTGAAGCTGGGAGCCTCGAGCCCCAGCGCTCCCCAGGCGGATGAAGCTGGGGGCCCAATATGCCCCCTGCAGCTGAAGCCCAGGGCGCCCCTCCCCCCACTTCTGGGCCCTGGAATTTTTACAGTATGTTGGGGTTAGCTTAAACAGCAGGTTGAGAAGAACACAAAACAACCCACATTTTTTCTGCTCTGCATGTGTAATTTTTTCTGACTTACCTTGTGATTTCAGCACCTAATTCCCTACATACTGATCCCTGCTGTGAGCATCCAGGAGTGGGCAAGGAACTGGAAGCAGCACAGTCCCGTCTCTCTTTCAGGACTTGGAAGGTTAGCATTTTCTGTTGCTATGGTAATGGGAGTCTCCCTTTTGTCTCCCCCACGTTGCCCAGCAATGTGTCAACAAATGTAAATTCACAGAGCTCCTCAGAAGCTGATTGGCCAGCTTCATTGTTTGGTTAGAAAAAGGAAGGAGGAGATGTGTTCAGGAAAAAACAATGAGAGGCTGTCTTTGCAATCCCCATAAGCATCTTCAGTGGAGTGGGATGCCAGGGTGCAGCAGCTGGAGCTCCCTCCAGATCTTCCTCTCGCTGCTCTATCACTGACCTACACCAGGTAAAGAGGAGGGAACAGAACTCTCCCCGCTCTGCAAATACTCCATAATCACTGACCTACATTAGGTGAGGATGTGTAGGATGCAGGAGGAGCTGCCGCTGGAATACCTGCCCACCCCCACAAGTTGTTATATAGTTATAACATGAATGATGTCAGTGTGTGGTAGGAGATGTAGATGGATACCCTTAAATTACAGGATCAGTCAGCAGTGCATGTCTCATGCCTTGAACTTCCTGGGCACACACCTTCTTCAGTACTGCTAGTACAGCTTTTTACCCCTCTAATCTTCTCCACAGGACAGTTGCCTGTAAATATTGGGCAATCGTGGCTGTTTTTCTCACCTCTGTCTTGAGGGCCCTGCAGATCTCTTCAGAACCCACTGACAGTATGCCTCTGTGACCGGGGTTCCTAGTGAGGAGCCAGCTATGGTCACTCAATTAGGGTGAACTGCAAAGAATGGGGCAGACAATCCCCATAAAACTGATGGATATTCCAATACTTAGATTTACCACACCAGCATGAAACAGCTTCCTTATTACCTTACTGGTTACTCAGAAGTCCAAACAACACAGTTCCCCTTAGGCTTCCATCCAGGTACCCACGTCAAATATGATGAAAATTTCTGTAAATCTTATTTTTAATCATATGAAAGAAAAGGTTCTACCAATCCCAGAGGATCAGACACATTACCTTCCAGGTTAATGAATGTTTCAGATCTTATCCAAATACATGCTACAACCAATTCTTATTAACTAAACTAAAATTTATTAAAAAACAAAAGAGAGAAAGAGTATGGTTAAACGATCAATATACATACAGACATGAGTTTGATTCATTGAGGTTCAGATTCATAGGAGAGATGGTGAGCTTTGTAGTTGTAAAGAGTTCTTTCAGAAATAGTTTATGGGTTATAGTCCAATGTCCAAATCTCATATTCAGGGCGTACCAGCATAACTGGGACCTCAGTCTTGTGACTCAAACTTCCCCTGATGAAGCCTAAGGAGATCTGAGATGACAGAATCAGGATCCAAGGATCTTTAATACAATTTCATGTCTTTTGACAAGCTGCAGTTCTGCAAGGAACAAAAGGTAATTAGGATGACTTTGAAGGAGTCCATCACCGGTACTTAGCTATATGAATTAACGGAATTTGCTTGTTACGCCACCATTCACAGTACATTTCAAAGAGAGATGAATACCGAGATATCCCGTGTTACATTTCATTTAAATGCTAGGATATTTTTTTGACCTCTGAATTATCAGAATACAGCATAGACAGGGACTGTTGATTACATTGTGGACCCTACTCATACATATGTAAATACACAAAAACACAAACATTGTCTCCCCACATGTCTTTTAAGGGTTATTTATTTTGCAGAATGTTTAACCCCTTCTAGCCATGTGTCACAGCCTCTGACATCTTGGTTTGACAAAACACTAAACTTTTATTTAACCTGAGTAAACAAACATAACCATAAGCATTCAATATTTTGCCAAATAGTTGAATTTTTCCTTGGAAAATAAACCTATTTCTGCAGGAAAAATCCCTATCACAGCATATGCACATGATAATAGTGCTGAGGGCTTATACATGACTGCTATAGTCATTTCATAACTTTCTTAATAAAAAACCAACCCTCAGTTTTTGAAAATTTGCAAATAATGCCTAATAGACACCATTTATTTAAGATATTGGCAAGAACAATGTTTTGTGTTCTGCTAAGCAACAGAGATCTGTTGCAAACAAACCCTAGCACCAGAGCTGTGTTGAAATTATCAGTGATGCAGGTATGCTGCTAACAAGGAAGTAAAGAAAATAATGAAGTAGGATTTTACATTATTTCCCTCTCTTGCTGCACACCCTGTGTGTGAGATCACCAAACCAATTAGAATAGGAATTAGAAATGACCAGTTAGAATACCAACTGCCAAACCAATTACCAATTAAAATATTACTTACCAAGTACACTACCAATTTACTAGCCAGAATACCAATTTTAAAACCAGTTATCAATTTATAATATAAAATAAAAATTAAACGTAAGTCAAAGTATTCAACTATTATGTCATAATATTGGTCTAACCCCATTTGGAATTTTATGTTATGTTATAAATTATAATGTAATATAACATAAAAGCTGAGTCGATAAAGTTGAAACAGTGATTTTTACCTTATCACAACTAAACATTTTGAAAAGGTAAAAATGAAATGCCATTTTCCAAAACAAAACTTTTGAACTTGTACCACGGGAAATTTTGATTTTTTTCTGTTCTCATTTTGGAATGAAAAAATCAAAATGCCTGAATTTCCCATGAAACTGGAATTCCAGGTTCCAGCCAGCTTTAGCAGCAAGCATCGGATACCCACCTTTGTTACTCCCCTACACCCACCCTTATGGCTCAAGATTCTATTACCTCTTCTGGGATGCGCTCTGTGACTTCCTGTTAAAACAGTTTAAAAGCCTCATTTCCCATATTGTAAACAAATTTTTCTGTGGTGATAGAAGGAATCGAGTTTACATTTTTTGTTTTTTAATTGAAAACTGTGTGGAACAGTGAGAATGCCAATGAAAGCTGAGGGCACCCAGCACTTTGCAGAATCATATCCCTGGAGAGTTAAAACCCAAAGAAGGACTTCTATATTTTCTTTTAGGTCCCAGGGCAGCCACTGCAAATAGCCTTTTTCTGATGGTAAAGGGGCATCAAGGCATGAATCCATTCTTTTATTCATGTCATAGACTTTTTCCTCCAATAATGCATAATACAGTTTTAGCTACTGATAAGGCAATGCCAGTAATTGTAATTGTAGATCCAACTCTATAAGAGCTATTTATTATAATTGGATAAAAGTAGTTGGCAACATTGATACTGCAAACCCATTGATAAAGAAAAGGCTTACACATATCTACAGCATCTATAATGTCCAGCCATCACAACTCAGAACTTTGGAATTCAGCAGCTCAAAACAACTTTCATGAAGTCATCATTCTCAGTTTTACATGTGATAGGTATCACTGTTCTTTGCATCTATTTTATACATTTTTTTCTGGGATCAAAAACATACTGTGAATACTGTAAAAGGACCATTCTATGTTTCAAATGCTTATATATTTCTCATCACATATTGTGGACCAAGGTATCAGGGAATGTACCATGTTCTCAAATTGCTTTCCCACTTGACCTTACACTTATTATACAAGACACTCTGATGACTCATAATAAATTGGTATAAGATTGACATTTTCTTTTTATCCAAGTAGATCAACAAATCATTCTAATATTAAAATCTCAGTCAACTAATGGAGCAGAATTAGTAATTTACATTAACTAATGCCTGTAATGTAAATGTCTAGAAATTAGTCCTAGGAATATAAGTGGAGCCCAGCCCATCAAGATAATTAATGTCTTATTATATACATTTTGAAAGATCATACTCCCCATTTGTTCCCATGCTTGCTATAGAGGCACCCTGAAGAGCCTCCAACAATCATGGGTTCCGGATTAAAGTCCAGTGTGGCTATTTTACAGATTTTGTTTAAGAATTAGGTCCAGATGGTAAATGAATTAGAAATGACACTGTCTTATAATTTCCTTAAGTTTAACTTTTATTAACATGTTGAAGACACTTTCAGGATCATAACATTTAAGAATCTCCTGATCCAAATTAAAGAGGAAATTCCTGTCCTCTGTAACCAAGAGACTAGAAATTGCATTTGTGAAACTCACTTGCACAAATTTGAAGCATACAATGCAAGGCTACCTCTGTCTGATGGCATGATAAGTTCATCAGTGTTTTATAGCTGTAGAAAAGTTACTGCAAAACTAACCTGTTTAATTAGTTACTTTTTCAAATCAAAATTATATTACAGCAAATGTTATGATAAACATTTTTATTAGAGTATTTTTTAAAAAAAAGTTTGTAGTTAACATCATACGTCATTTACTGTGTTTGTTATTTCTGATGATCAAACAGGGATTGTTATATTTTCTAGCATGGAGAATCATGAATTTTTTTCTGTGTTCATCAATGTATAGTTATCATCACTCTCCTGAGCGCCTCCAGGCATCTGCGCTACGTTTGCTACTGCTGGAGTAGAGACAACATCCATGTTTTGCATTCAGATAACTCGAGTGATGGTCAACAGTATAAACCCTAATATAGAAAGTATGTTTTCAGCTGAAACTATGAAGTGCAAATGAAGTTAAGCACATGATTAAGTGTTTGCAGGACTGAGACCTTATTTATTTCTGGTTGGCAAGGGGGCAATGAAGGGGGTCTTTTTCTTTGTTTTAAGGGTCCGAGACATTCATCAATAAATTATTTGTATGTATGCAGGACAAAACTGGTCACAATAAACTGACTTTATGAATATGTTTATAGTCATCATACCTGATAACAATTATATCTCAGTTGCCATGTTTTGAGTCTTGCAGAATTTGGAGTGGGAGCTGGTCTGAAGGATGACTTGGAAGAAAACAAAAGGAACAAAAAAGCTAGGCTCATGGAACAATCTTAAAAAGGAGCAAGGACAGGGGAAGGAGAGAGGTCTTCAATTACTAGGACTTCCTTATTTTTACAACTTGTTATTATTTACTCATGGAGGAAGGCATATTGTGAATACACAAAGAAAGATATTTTGTGATGTACTATTCTTGGTTTCTTGTTTGCTTTACCTCCGATTTAAAAATATTCATAATTTGCTCTCCCCTTCAGCAATGTATCTATTATGTATTGAACAGCATTACTGAGCTCAATTGTGTTTAATACAATGATGTTTGGATGGCTGAAGATTTAGGAGTTTGACTTTTCTTGCCATAAAATACAAACCTATACTATAAGCTTGTAACCTCGAAAGCAATAGCTGTAGGAATTTTCTTTTGCTTCCGCTGCCTTATATATGTAACCCTTCTGCCAGGTGGAGTCAGCAGCAACAAGGGCCAGGTTCAGTATCTAGGGGTTCCTTTTCAACAAATCAACACAAGACCGTCTCAAGCCCCCACCCAGTGACCTGGGACAATTACACACCACCCCCTGGCTGCCTGTAAGGGGCAATACTTCCCCTCTCACAAGCACAGAGTGTGAATCTAGCAAAACCTTTTAATAAAAGGAGGGAATTAACTCGGCATTAATTTGGGAAAACACCACAGCTAGGGTTCATAAACACAAAGCATGAGCAAAAGATCCACCCCCAAGTAAGTTGGGCAGTGTCCTTTCCCCCTCAGGGCCTTAAGTCCAGCAACCCAAAAGTCTCTTTAACGTGCCCCCTCCCCCGCACCCCACTCACAGTTGCTGCCCTTGGCCAGTGCAGCCACAGAATTCAAAGGTTCAGCTGCAGAGTTCACCTCCCACCCTGTGCGGAAGGCAGGGGCACTCACTCATCACCCCAATGGCCGATTGCCACGCCTCTGTGGGGCTCTGCTCTGGCCCTCTCCTCCAGCCTCCCTGCTGGCCACTTGCTGCACCTCTCTGCCAGCCTCCCAGCTGGCCATTCGCCAAGATGTCTTTATGCCCCCCCCCAAACTTAACACAGCTCTCAGTGATTTCAGCTGTTAGTGGGAGAGCCTCACTGCTGGTGCACAATGGGCAGTCTCTTGCAATAGAGACACTGTCCCAAAGTGGGTCTAATACTTAGACCTAGGTATCAGGTTTCAGAGTAGCAGTCGTGTTAGTCTGTATTCGCAAAAAGAAAAGGAGGACTTGTGGCACCTTAGAGACTAACCAATTTATTTGAGCATAAGCTTTCATAAGCTACAGCTCTCTTCATCGGATGCACTAAGTATCAGTGATTTCAGCTCTTCAGCATGTAACAAGACTCTCAATTGAGTCTAAATTAGCTCTTTTATTATACCATGGAGAGAGGAAGGGTCAAATGGTGTCTTTAACCATAAACAGGGCCCATACCACCAAGTACAAGTACCTGTCCCCAACCTCTCTCAACTCATTGATCTTTGGAACCCATGTCCCCTAGCGAGTGCCGTTTAGTTGAGTGTGAGTCCTTCCATTGGAGTATGCCAGGTACAGTTCTGCTGCCCTTGGTTCACACAACAAGGATAATAACCCGTTTTTACTCCTGCCGCAATAACAAGGAGACTGGGGATCCAACACCAGCCACAAGTGATCGTTTGGCCAAGCAATACCACTATGCTGAGCAACTGGGCAGAGTGGGTGTGTCCATGAAAACGAGATCAGCTTCTGAAGTCTTTTTCCACAGCTCACCACTAGATGTCAGGGGAGAGCTCATTCAGACTCCGCTTATATATGTATACACCCCTACTGCTTTATCCTGCAGATTGGCACATAGATACTATTGCAACAGGTGCATTTGACGTATCTAAATATATGTTAAGAACTTAATTATTCTACACTGGAGTTAATGTTGAAGGATTATTTGTCATTTCCTGAGAAAGGGAACATGTGTCACTGAGGCTGAATGTACCTTGAGTAGGAGTTTAATTACCATTTCTCATGAGAAGTCCGCAGATACAAAAGATCACATTGCTACTAAAAACATAGTTCAAATGTGCACCACCCACATTCTCCTTTGAAACTGGCAATCTTCCTAAGGAGATGAATATGGCTGCAGCTGAAGCAACAGTAACTTTTCAAACAGTGAAATACTGTCAAGCATTCCAAATCTTGGACTTCACTAACCAAATTACACAACAACGTGAATGTGATTCCAATGTTGTCACGACCTGAAAATACCTAGTGCTCATTTTAATCTTTATTTATAATGGTACAGTTACACTTATATAGAACCTTCTATCCATAGGCGCTGACTCCATGCATGCTCCGGGGCTGGAGCACCCACAGGGAAAAATTGGTGGGTGCTCTGCACCCACCAGCAGCTCCCTGCCCCACCCCCCCGCCCCAGCTCACCTCCGCTCTGCCTCGGCCTTCTGCCCTCTTCTCCCCCACTTCTCCCCCTCCCTCCCAGCACTTGCTGCTGCCAGACAGCTGTTTTGCAGTGGCAAGTGCTGGGAGGGAGGGAGGGAGGGAAGAGGAGGGGGAACATGGCACGCTCCAGGAAGAGGCAGGGCTGGGGTGGGGATTTGGGGAAGGGGTTGGAATGGGGGTGGGGTGGGGTGGGGTGGGAGAGGGTGGGGAAGGGGTGGAGTTTGGGCTGAGTGGAGGCGGGGTTGGGGGCAAGCATTCACCAGTGCTGGGAAAAGTTAGCGCCTATGCTTCTATCCAAACTGTGAGGTAGAGGTAATAGTTCAGAACACTAGTGAGTTCTGTCCTCAGTAACACAATCACATAACAACTGGTGGAAAAGAGAAGATGTCAAATAATTAGAATTGGTATAATTAAGAACAGGAAAGTAGGTTTTGAGCAGGAATTAAAATGAAGAGAATCAGAAAAAAAAGGGAGAAAGAATTTCCAGGGAGCTGGGCTAGAAAAGAAGAGGCCTAAAGAAATAGTACTTTAAACAATTTTTTTTAATTAAACCAGAACTTCTCAGACTTGGCAAACAAGGCTAAAGCATTACTTACAAGTGACATCCATAAACAAATATTTCTCATCCACTGCCCTGGACATTACTCATAGCGTCAGAACTGATCATTCCACCACAGTTTAGGCTGTCCTCACCCATGTACTACTTTGAGTTCAGACTCCCTTCCCTGGAATGCTGCAGCACTGCACTCTAACCTCCGTTTACTTGGCCTCCATCTAAAGCTGCTTAGGCTTGTTGCTCTCCAGAGCAGAGAGCTTTAGCCTGGGAGAATTTCCTCTCACAGACTTCCAGAAACATTCAACAAATTGGATTTCCAGAAATTAGAAGCTACTGGCCTTATTTTTATGGCAGTCCTAGGATCCTGTGTGTAAGCAGAGTCAGGATGAGCTCCACCCTGACATCTGGTGGTGAGGTGTGGCAAGGTGTGGAAAAGAACTTCAGGGGCTGATCTCATTTGCATAGGCACACCCACCCCGCCTAGAATGAGGCTATAACTGCCCAAATGGTCACTTTGGCTGTTGTGGGATCCCCAGTGTCTCTGTTATTGGGGCGGGAAGATAAATTGTTATTACCCTGATTATGGGAACTGTGCTTGGAACTGTACTTGGCCTTTTGTTATGATGGAGGGACTAACCATCAACTAAGTAGCACTCGCTAGGCAAGGGACATGAGTTCCAAAAGTCTGTGAATTGAGAGAGGTTTGAGACAGGTATTTATACCTGGTGGTGTAGGGCCCTTTGTGAGGGCCTGAAACGCCAATTGCACCTCTATCTCTCTCCACTGTGGAATGTCAGAGTTAATTTTGGGTCTATTAAGAGTCTTGCTACAGGTACTGTGCTGAATTCACTTTGGCCTTATGGTGCACCAGCACTAAGGCTCCCACACTATGAGCTGGAATCACTGAGCACTGTGTCAAGTAGTGAGGAGCAGGAAGAACTAGAATGCAGTGGTGCTGTTCGTGAATAGGCTGGCGGAGTGTTCGTGAGACGGTGAGGCGAGCTGTGCAGAGCGGAGCCATTCGTGAGACAGCGGAGTGAAGTGTTCGTGAGACGGCGAGCTGTGCAGAGCGGAGCTGTTCGTGAGACAGCGGAGTGGAGCCCTGTGGGGCAGTCAGCTTCAGGACACATAAGGTGCCCCTTACCTCTTTCCCCCCCACACACAGGCACATTTTAGCCAGACTGGGGGGCAACACTCTGCAGATGAACTTTTGAACTCTGGGGCTGGACTTTTTGAACTTTGGGTGATTTGTGGATTGCTGGACTCAAGAGACTTTTGGGTTCTCTGGGACTCAAGAACCCGAGGGAAAGGATGTGGCCCAATTTGCTGGGGTGGGTCTTTGCTCATGGTTTGGTTAATGAACACTAGTTGTGGTGTTTCCCCAATTTAATGCTGATATCGTTTACCTCATGTTATTAAAGATTCTCTGCTACATCGAGACTCTGTGCTTGCGAGAGGGAAGTATTGCCTCTTTGAGGCACCCGGGGGTGTGTGTAAGATTTTCCCAGGTCACTGGGTGGATGCTCGAGCCAGTTTTGCATTTGCTTTGATGAGAGGGAACCCCTGTGTACTGAACCCGGCCCTTGCTGCTATCAACTTGGCCTGGCAGAAAGGTTACATGTGTGCTCAGTCTGCATTTCTTGCAGCTCCCTCAGAGTGGATGTATCAGTGCTGCCTAACTCAGCTGCCATCTCTCACTGGATTTCCTCAGCAATGCAGCTGCCTGCAGCCCCATTGCCAGAAGAGCATCCAAAGTGATGGAATCAGCAAGAGAAGACAACCCTGAATTCCCCTTCTCCCAGGTTATTCCATGTTGTCACCAGAGCAGCCTAGCCTAGCCTGCTAACTTCTTGGACCTGCTGGCAATTGTTGCAAGGACACTGCAGCAGGGTGGTCTAATAGCCCATACCATCAGCTTATAAATGTCCACAAACAAATAACTGAATTCCAACTGTAAGCAGTGTCAGGATGAGCTCCACCCTGACATCTGGTGGTGAGGTGTGGCAAGGTGTGGAAAAGAACTTCAGGGGCTGATCTCATTTGCATAGGCACACCCACCACGCCTAGAATGAGACCATAGCTGCCCAAATGGTCACTTTGGCTGCTGTGGGATCCCCAGTGTCTCTGTTATTGGGGCAGGAAGAATAAATTGTTATTACCCTGATTATGGGAACTGTGCTTGGAACTGTACGTGGCCTTTTGTTATGATGGAGGGATTCACCATCAACTAAGTAGCACTCGCTAGGCAAGGGTCATGGGTTCCAAAACTGTGTGAATGGAGAGAGGCTGGGGACAAGTATTAATACTTGGTGGCATGGGCCCCTTGGTGAGGGCCTTACATGCTGATTGCACTTCCTCCTCTCTCCACTGTGGAATATCAGAGCTAATTTTGATTTCATTAGAAGTCTAGTTATAGGCTGCTGAGCTCACTTTGGGCTGACAGTGCACCAGCACTGGGGCTCCCCTACTATAAGCTGAATTCACCTAAGAGCTGAAATCACTGAGTGTTGTGGTAAGTAGTGGGGGAGCCTGAAGATATATTGTGGAGCAGTTTGCGGGACGGCTGGTGAAGCAGTTCGACGCGGAGCAGTGTGTGGATGGCAGGAGCTGCTTGTGGGCCGTGGAGCTGAGTGAAGGAGTTCGTGGGGCGGCTGGCGGAGCGCAGCTGAGCGAAGGAGTTCGTGGGGCGGCTGGCGGAGCGGAGAGGAGCGCAGCTGAGCGAAGGAGTTTGTGGGGCGGCTGGCGGAGTGGAGCGCCGCTATGGAGCTATGGGGCGGTCAGCTTCAGATCACGTAAGGTGCCTCTTACCCCCGTCCCATTTCCACCCAGGTTGGGAGGTAAAGCTCCGCAGATAAACTTTCGAACTCTGGGGCTGCCCTGACCAGGGACAGAGACTTTTGGGGCATTGGACTTTTGGGACTTTGGGTGATTTGGGGTTGCTGGACTCAAGAACCAAAGGGAATCATAGAATCATAGAATCATAGAATATCAGGGTTGGAAGGGACCCCAGAAGGTCATCTAGTCCAACCCCCTGCTCAAAGCAGGACCAATTCCCAGTTAAATCATCCCAGCCAGGGCTTTGTCAAGCCTGACCTTAAAAACCTCTAAGGAAGGAGATTCTACCACCTCCCTAGGTAACGCATTCCAGTGTTTCACCACCCTCTTAGTGAAAAAGTTTTTCCTAATATCCAATTTAAACCTCCCCCACTGCAACTTGACAAAAGGGCATGCCCCAATTTGCCTGGGGTGGGGTTGTTTTTTGCTCATGGGTTGTGTTATGAATCCTGTTGGTGGTGTTTCCCCAACATAATGCCACATTGTTTCTCTCTGTTATTAAAAGACTTTTGCTACACTCAGACTATGTGCTTGCGAGAGGGGAAGTATTGCCTCTTGGAGGCGCCCAGCGGGGGTGGTATATATTTGTCCCAGGTCACTGGGTGGGGGCTCGAGCCGGTTTGCATTGTGTTATTGGAATGGAACCCCTAGATATTGAACCCGGCCCTTGTTGCTGCCAACTCTGACGGGCAGAAGGGTTACACAACAATACAATATCAGAACTCGGGGGGGGGCGGGAGGGAGTGCCAATGATGGCACCAGAGTAACGCCACTGCAGTAGGGCCTATCTGAACATAGTGCATTTTAGAATGAGCAGTGCTTCCTAAGCACTAGTGCTCCTGTCCATTCCTTCTAGTCTCCCAGGATTTCAAACTCTGCTTTGGCAGAGGTTATTCTTCTGTTCCTAATATTCTTCATCTCTGGCAGACATCCTTCACTTTATAAGTACCTGCACAGGGAGAAAATACTGGGTACTAGCAGACACTGTAATCGAGAGTGGAAAAGGCATAACAAGAAGCAATGGCTGGAAGTTGAAGCCGGACAAATTCAAATTAGAAATAAGACCCATTTTTAACAGTGAAGAACAGCCGAGAAGGGGAAGTGGTGGAGTCTCCATCTCTTGAATTCTTCACTTTAAGACTCGATGCCTTTCTGGATGATACGCTTTACTCAATCAAGTTTTTGGGCTCAAAGGAGTAACTGTATGAAATTATTTGACTTGTGACACACAGGAGGTCAGACTAGATGATCTAAAGTTTTAAAACCTATGAGTCCTGTAATTCCTCGAGATTGGCCCCCATAGGGATTTAAATCTCAATTACTTAAAGCCTCCTCCCTCTGTCCTTGGAGTTATTAATCAAAGATTTTTGGTATCATCTTTCTTTTACACTTTCTCATCTCCTGTTTCATAGCTGCTCCACAAGACAGATTCCCAGTAGAAGAGTGGTAGTTCAATGTGATTTTGCAGGCCCAGACAAAATCTCAATTTTAGTCCTATAGATGGAGACAACCTGTATTTGTTTGTTTCTTTCCTTCCTTACCATAATCAGTTAGGATGATAAATGAGCTTGGAGTGTCTCAAAGAACTCATTTCCAGTTCTTTAAAAAACAGTGCTGACTTTCTACACAGCCAAAAAGAACAGAGCTCCACTTAAACCAGTGTCTCTCCAATATTTTTGTCCTAAATTCTAATATCATTAGGAAAAAAAGTTGCACGCATGTGATGTGAAATGGGATTTAAAGTCTATCTGCTCTGGACCAAAGGATGGAGAAAGTCAGAGACCTTTAATTCTTCTTTCATGGGATCTCTAACATGCTTGATGGCCTCCAATATCCACTTTCAAATGACCAAAATAAACATAAGTCAAACATAAAATGCACACTGTAAAACCTCTCTGGTGGACGTGATATATCTTGACTTTAGCAAAGCTTTTGATACGGTCTCCCACCGTATTCTTGCCAGCAAGTTTAAAAAGTATGGATTGAATGAATAGACTATAAGGTAGATAGAAAGCTGGCTAGATTGTTGGGCTCAACTGGTAGTGATCAACAGCTCGATGTCTAGTTGGCAGCTGGTATCAAGCGGAGTGCCCCAGGGGTTGGTCCTGGGGCCGGTTTTGTTCAACATCTTTATTAATGATCTGGGCAATGAGATATATTGAACCCTCAGCAAGTTCGCGGATGACACTAAGCTGGGGGAAGAGGTAGATACGCTGGAGGGTAAGGATAAGGTCCAGAGTGACCTAGACAAATTGGAGGATTGGGCCAAAAGAAATCTGATGGGGGACAACCAGGACAAGTGCAGAGTCCTGCACTTAGTATAGAAGAATCCCATCCACAACTACAGGCTGAGGACCAACTGGCTAAGCAGAAGTTCTACAGAAAAGGACCTGGGGATTACAGTGGATGAGAAGCTGAATATGAGTCAGCAGTGTGCTCTTATTGCCAAGAAGGCTAATGGCATATTGGGCTGCATTAGTAGGAGCTTTGCCAGCAGATCGAGGGCAGTGATTATTCCCCTCTATTCAGCTCTGGTGAGGCCATATCTGGAGTATTACGTCCAGTTTTGGGCCCTCAACTACAGAAAGGACAGAATGGAGAGAGTCCAGTGGAGGGCGACAAAAATGATCAGGGAACTGGGGCACATGACTTAAGAGGAGAGGCGGAGGGAACTGGGTTATTTAGTCTGCAGAAGAGAAGAGTGAGTGAGGGGTTTGATAGCAGCCTCCAACTATCTGAAGGCGGGGGAGGGTTCCAAAGAGGATGGAGCTCGACTGTTCTCAGTGGTGGCGGATGACAGAACAGGGAGCAATGGTCTCAAGTTGCAGTGGGGGAGGTCTAGGTTGGATATTAGGAAACACTATTTCACTAGAAGGGTAGTGAAGTACTGGAATGGGTTACCTGGAGAGGTGGTGGAATCTCCATCCTTAGAGGTCTTTAAGGCCAGGCTTGACAAAGCCCTGGCTGGGATGATTTAGTTGGTCTTGGTCCTGCTTTGAGCAGGGAGTTGGACTAGATGACCTCCTGAGGTCTCTTCCAACCCTAATCTTCTATGATTCTATGATTCTGTGACATCAAAGTACATTTTGCAAAGAACTCATCAAAGTCTTAAGATGAGAAGAATAGAATTTTATAGTAAGAGTTTTGCAATGCAGCCATTTAAGATTGGGAATCCCTTAATGATAACAATAAAAGTTTAATTCACTGTCTCCTTTTCTCTTGCTCTTCTTTCTCTTTCCTTTTTCTGTTGAATCCTTTTTTCTTTAAGGAGAGCTACTCCTTCCCTTCAATAAAAAATTCCTTAATTCTCTTCCCCTTCTCACTACTTCTTCTTTCCCATCCCCACTTGTTCAGCTTCACTCTTTGCTAATGAAACAAGTACCACCCAATCTCTTACTTCTTTCTCCACTGCCTGCCACAACCACCAGTCACAGTGCCACAAGCACCCATGAACTCACTCACCTGTCTCACCCATCCACGCTCATTGCCCCCCTCCACAAAGAACCAAAGACACATCTATTGTCCCACACAGGCCCATGCACCATCACTCACTGGGACCTTCTTTTATGGATTCGACACCCACCCCATATCATTTCTGGGATGGTAAGGACTCTCCAAACACCCATGGGTCACCCAAGGCCCATCCCCCTTTTGAACTCTCATGAGCTATCCATAGCCCCCTTCTTGTTCTCTGAGACCTCCCTCTTAGGTTTTTCTGTGCATCTACTATTCCATTTTCTGGCATTTCTGTATGACACACACACGTACAGCCCCCTGCCCCCTGGCCCTCAGAGTCTCTCAGCCTTGTCACCCTCCCCACAAGATTCTCCTATGGACCTCTTTAGCCCTCTTCTCTGGCCCCCTTATCCCATATACCCTTCCTGGGTCTCTTGGGGCAAGCCACATCCTCTCTGGGCTTTTCCACCTTTTCACCCATTCTCTACTTCTTTCATTGCAGTGGCCATAGACAGGACTGGAATACCTACTCTGATCTGCCTCACCTTCCCACAATGCTTCCCTGCAGGGCAGGATGAGAAAGTGCAGGAGCAGTACCCCTTCCTTTGTTATAGCCTGTGGTTGCTCTGGAGGAGGCAGAAGAAATTTGGCTGCTGGCTAGGTAAAGGGGGCTGGACAGTCCAGAAGCTGGGAAATGGAAGGGCCCAGGAGAAGGCATGGGAGGACCTGCAGACCACGCAGTGAAACAGCTGTTCCCAAAGGCCAAGCTCTAGCAATTCAAAAGACTGGAACATTTTAGAAGGCTCAGCCCTTTTCTTACATTAGCTGCAGGAAGGGGCAGGCTTTGCAAGATATGGCACTCACTAAATCCACCCAGGACAAGGAGGCTAAAATTGCCATAATTTGGCACAGTGATGAGGTGATTTATCTTTTACCCAGCTTCTCCTCTGAAGGCCTTTTCCTATCCAGCAGTGTTATCACATCTCCAATCCCTACCTATCAGTTTTCCCCTTTTCTGTCTTTTCTAGGACTCTTTGCTCCATAAACCAGGCTGCTTGCTCTGTTTCTTTAATCCTGGAGGATTTCCACAGTCCTCCCATGTCCTGCAGAATGCAAGTATACTGGACAAGCACCCAGGCACAAATATTTTCTCATCTGGCCTGCCCTTTTACCATTGTTTGGCTCTGAAGGATTATGGAAATAAGAGGCCAGACAAATTCATTCCAGAAGCAGAATCTGGCAATTCCAACCCCATGCTGGACAAATGGGCAGAAATCACAGGGCCATACAAACAGTCAAAATCCATGGTTACGCTTAAATAAAAATTGACAGGTAAGAAGTCTGCTCTCTTTTCTCCACTTGCTCCCTTTCCCCTAGCACCTTCACTACTACGACCATCATCGGCCACTCCAGAGTCCATCAGCACCATTACTAACTTTGGATGTGGCATGACATGAAGCACTCATTTAAAAAACAAGCACAATACAAATCAACATTGCAAAACAGCATTTCAGTCTGTACTGCAGTGCTGGTTCTTTCTCTATTGAGGGGTTAAGGGAAGGCGGGGAGCGGTTGGGCAGGACTCATGGTCTTTCCAAATATTTTCCTCTAAGGCATTGCCAGGAGCTGCAGGAGGGAGGCACAAATGTAGTAATCATACAAAAACAAAGGATTTAGTACAATATTTTATTCCACTTTGCTGGGGGTTGTTTTTTAGGTCTTGGCTTCAGACTGCGTATCCCTCTGGGCCCGTCAACATCTGGTACCTGTAGTACTGTCTTCACATTCTGGGCAGGAGTTTATAGGTTTCATTTCATGAATCATTCACAAGCTGCATGGATGCCAAAGTTATTTATCTCTTTATCCTTTCACAGTATTTTTCTCCTTCAGCCTATGGCAGAAATGCTGAGCAATGCTAATAAG
This sequence comes from Lepidochelys olivacea, assembly GCF_965140295.1. Taxonomy (NCBI): domain Eukaryota; kingdom Metazoa; phylum Chordata; order Testudines; family Cheloniidae; genus Lepidochelys; species Lepidochelys olivacea. The sequence continues at coordinate 78,329,373 of NC_140415.1, read as the reverse complement.
ACATGATCTAATACATGATCTAATTCCCTTCTGTGTTTAAGTAGTTCCTTCAGATGCCAGTACAGCCATGCTACCTGAATTATACATGAATCTGTGAGAGTGATTAGGGGAAGAGTGATAACAAGATATCTGGTAGAAACAAAAACACACATGGAATTTTTGGCACCTACGATAACAGAATTGTAGGCCATCCCCTACTTTCCCTGACTTCCAGGTAAGCAAAACTCTAGACTAAGGTCTATTAAGTCTCTTGACAGCAGTGAGCACCAATGCTTTCTTCTGCTACTTAATCAACTCCCTAATTTTTCCCATTGTCTCAACAATCTCCGAGGGAAAAAAGTCAGGTTTGAATTCTAGTTCATCTGTGAGCAGGACTTTGTCACTATCATATTCCTGAAAATAGTAGAAAGCCCAGCATGACTGTCTGAAGAAGATTCCATATAGTTCTGTAAGCAGTGAGTAAAAAAATTCCAAAAGCAAGTGGATTAAAAACTATATTACTAGATACAAATAACCTCTCAAAGAGAGAACAATATACATTTGGCACGACCTGTGCTATGTAATTAGGAATAAAATAAATTTATTTAATCTGAATATCTGCCTCTTCCCATCTTGATTTACATGTAGGTTGCTACTTTAAAGTAGCTTAAGAAACAACCAGATTAGTTCATCATGACAAGTACTATTTGCTACAACTTTAAAACTGGCTCCATTTGCATGAGGATGGCACAATTTACTGTGGGTTATTACACCTTTGAAAATACATGGTGCAACATGTTTCTCATCACTTATCACTAACTCTCATATGCTGGCCATTTTATTTCCCTGCAGAGATATGACATTTATATTGGATATTTTTTATTGAGATGAGTGATGCTGTAGTAAGGACTAAAATGAGGCTTGTGAGTTATTTTATTTTTAAAGAGCATTGTATGGTAAAGTACTTTAAAAAGGGTTTATCTCTATTGTTTGGAAAACCCTCATAGAAACTTGAAAATGAACTCTTTCCTTATAATTCCTTTTTCTTCTGGCAAATATTGTTTTCGTTTGCTTCTTTTGGTTTGCTATATTACTAAAGAAACTTGAAATGTAGAACCGAGTCTCTTCACTACCAATGTGTTTAAAGGGAGTTATATTTTAAGAACAAACAGAGTGACAATGACCCTTTAAAGGTCAAATGTACGCAAACATAACTAATTATGTTAACGAGTCTCAAACCACGAGAGGAAAATATACGGCATGACGTTGCTGGTGCCGTGTACCTTTAGGTTGCTTGGATTTCTGGTGTTCAGAACAGTACCTGCAGGACCTGCATGGCACTGCTTCAGATGATGACTCTCCATGCCCAAGCTGTCACATTCTCTTCTTCAGCTTGAGGCCAGGGTTCCAGTTCCTTCAGAGTCAAAACTCAATGCAACTTTATGACTAATCAAACCATTATTTACTGGCATTTTCCAGAACAGAAGGAAAAGATTAAATGTATGAGTTGGGATATTAGGAGACGTCCCCTCTAGGAGCCTCACTGTGTTTAAGCTGTCCCTTTCATAATCAGCTTCTGTGCCTGGCAGTCAGAGGTTTAAGGACACCCAGAGCATGGGGTTCAGTCCCTAATCTCTTGGCTAATAGCCACTGATGGACCTATCCTCCATGAACTTATCTAATTATTTTTTTAACCCAACCAGACTCCTTGTTGTTTTTGTGGCTACAAACTGACACAGCTACCTCCTGATTTTCTGAACCCAGTTATACTTTTGGCCATGGCAATTCCACAGGTTGACTGTGCATTGTGTGAAGAAGTACTTTCTTTTGCTTGTTTTTAACCTGATGCCCTAATTTCATTGGGTGACCTCAGGTTCTTGTGTTATGTGAAAGGGCAAACATCACTTTTCTGATCACTTTCTCCATGCCATTCAGGAGTTTATACACCTCTATCGGATCCCCCCCCTTAGGCATCTCTTTTCTAAATGTACAGTTGTAGTCTTTTTAATCTCTCTTCATATGGAAGATGTTCTACCCCACAAATCATTTTTGTTGTCCTTCTCTGTACCTTTTCCAGTTCTAATATATCTTTTTTGGGGATGGGGTGACAAGAACTGTACACAGCATTCAGGGTGTGGGCATACTGCAGATTTATATAGTGGCATTAGGCTATTTTTTGTTTTATTATCTATACCTTTCCTAATGGTTCTTAACATTCTGTTATCTTTTTGACTGCTGCACTTTGAGTGGATGTTTTCAGAGAACTATGTACAATAACTCCAATATATCTTTCTTGAGTTGTAACAGCTAATTTATACCCCATCATTTTGAATGTCCGCAAATGTTGCCACCTTACTGTTCACCCCTTTGTCCAGATCATTTATGAATATCTTGAACAGCACAGATCCCAGTATAGATCCTTGAGGGAGCTCTCACTATTTACTTCTCTCCATTGTGAAAACTGACCTTTTACTCCTAGCCTTTGTTTCTTATCTTTTAACTAGTTACTGATCCACAAGAGGACCTTCCCATCTTCCCGCTTATCTCATGCCTGCTTTTGAAAATCCAAATACAACATATTGATCATCCTTGTCCACATGTTTGTTGACACCTTTAAAGAATTCTAATAGATTGATGAGGCATGATATCCCTTTATAAAAGCCATGTTGACTCTTCCCCAAGATATCATATTCATCTATGTGTCTTATTATTTTGTTCTTTACTATAGGTTCAACCAATTTGCCTGATACTGAAGTTAGGCTTAGTGGCCTGTTGTTGCCAGGATTGCCTTTGTAACCTTTTTTAAAAATTCATTGTTAAATTCGTGACCCCAACCACCCCCCCCCCCCCGGTCAGCTGTTACAGAGAGGCTGATTTGAATGGTAAGTTACACAGCACATTTAGTAGTTGTGCAATTTCACGTTGAGGTCCTTCAGAACTTCTGGTGAATATCAGCTGGTCCTGGTGACTTATTATTGTTTAATTACCAGTTTGTTCCAAAATCTCCTCTACTGACACCTCAATCTGGGACAGTTCCTCACAGTTGTCACCTAAAAAGAATGGCTCAGGTGCAGGGCCGTTCTTAGGATTTATGGGGCCCTATGCAGTATTATTAAACTGGTGCCCTGTGCCCGACTTGGGGCACAGCCACCACCCCTGCCCACGGACCCCCAGAAGAACCACCCCCACCCCCATTGAGACACACACCGAGCTTCGTATGCAGCAGACACTGCAGCAGCCCAGGCTCGCAGCCCGGGGTGGGAAGGGACGAGGCAGCAAAGGATACTGAGCTGCCTGGCCCGTCTCATGGTGACGGCGAGTCACAGTTCCCTGCAGAGACCCCCATACCCTCTCCCTCATGCAGAATGTACCACGCCGGCTGTCAAGGTTCCTCCCCCACTCTGAACTCTAGGGTACAGATGTGGGGACCTGCATGAAAAAACCTCCTAAGCTTATCTTTACCAGCTTAGGTCAAAACTTCCCCAAGGTACAAAATATTCCCCCCGTTGTCCTTGGACTGGCCGCTACCACCACCAAACTAATACTGGTTACTGGGGAAGAGCTGTTTGGACGCGTCTTTCCCCCCAAAATACTTCCCAAAACCCTGCACCCCACTTCCTGGACAAGGTTTGGTAAAAAGCCTCATCAATTTGCCTAGGTGACTACAGACCCAGACCCTTGGATCTTAAGAACAATGAACAATCCTCCCAACACTTGCACCCCCCCTTTCCTGGGAAATGTTGGATAAAAAGCCTCACCAATTTGCATAGGTGACCACAGACCCAAACCCTTGGATCTGAGAACAATGAAAAAGCATTCAGTTTTTTACAAGAACACTTTTAATAAAAAAATAGAAGTAAATAGAAATAAAGAAATCCCCCCTGTAAAATCAGGATGGTAGATATCTTACAGGGTAATTAGATTCAAAAACATAGAGAACCCCTCTAGGCAAAACCTTAAGTTACAAAAAAGATACACAGACAGAAATAGTTATTCTATTCAGCACAATTCTTTTCTCAGCCATTTAAAGAAATCATAATCTAACACATACCTAGCTAGATTACTTACTAAAAGTTCTAAGACTCCATTCCTGTTCTATCCCCGGTAAAGACCAGCATATAGACAGACCCAGACCCTTTGTTTCTCTCCCTCCTCCCAGCTTTTGAAAGTATCTTGTCTCCTCATTGGTCATTTTGGTCAGGTGCCAGCGAGGTTACCTTTAGCTTCTTAACCCTTTACAGGTGAGAGGAGCTTTCCCCTGGCCAGGAGGGATTTCAAAGGGGTTTACCCTTCCCTTTATATTTATGACACCGGCACATTCAGCTCTATGAATACAGCTCCTGCCTAAGGAGACTGCAGCGTATGCTGGGTGTGCGGGACCAACCCACTCTTACCTGCTGTCCTGGTGGTGCCCCAAATTTTTGGGTGCCCTAAGCAGCCACATATGCCATGTATGCCTAAGGATGGCCTTGCTCAGGTGTGGGGATCACCCACACATCCATTGCAGTGAAAAGCAATGCAAAGAAATCATTTAGCTTCTCCACAAGTCTTGTCTTCCTTGAGTACTCCTTTAGCACCTCCATAATAACAGAATAACAGAGACTTGGTGGGATAACTCACATGACTAGAGTACTGTCATGGATGGTTATAAACTGTTCAGGAAGGACAGGCAGGGCAGAAAAGGTGGGGGAGTAGCACTGTATGTAAGGGAGCAATATGACTGCTCAGAGCTCCAGTACGAAACTGCAGAAAAACCTGAGTGTCTCTGGATTAAGTTTAGAAGTGTGAGCAACAAGAGTGATGTAGTGGTGGGAGTCTGCTATAGACCACCGGACCAGGGGGATGAGGTGGATGAGGCTTTCTTCCGGCAACTCGCAGAAGCTACTAGATCACACGCCCTGGTTCTCATGGGTGACTTTAATTTTCCTGATATCTGCTGGGAGAGCAATACAGCGGTGCATAGACAATCCAGGAAGTTTTTGGAAAGTGTAGGGGACAATTTCCTGGTGCAAGTGCTAGAGGAGCCAACTAGGGGGGGAGCTTTTCTTGACCTGCTGCTCACAAACCGGGAAGAATTAGTGGGGGAAGCAAAAGTGGATGGGAATCTGGGAGGCAGTGACCATGAGTTGGTTGAGTTCAGGATCCTGACACAGGGAAGAAAGGTAAGCAGCAGGATACGGACCCTGGACTTCAGGAAAGCAGACTTCGACTCCCTCAGGGAACAGATGGCTAGGATCCCCTGGGGGACTAACATGAAGGAGAAAGGAGTCCAGGAGAGCTGGCTGTATTTCAAGGAATCCCTGTTGAGGTTACAGGGACAAACCATCCCAATGAGTCGAAAGAATAGTAAATATGGCAGGCGACCAGCTTGGCTTAACGGTGAAATCCTAGCGGATCTTAAACATAAAAAAGAAGCTTACAAGAAGTGGAAGGTTGGACATATGACCAGGGAAGAGTATAAAAATATTGCTCGGGCATATAGGAATGAAATCAGGAGGGCCAAATCGCACCTGGAGCTGCAGCTAGCAAGAGATGTCACGAGTAACAAGAAGGGTTTCTTCAGGTATGTTGGCAACAAGAAGAAAGCCAAGGCCCCTTACTGAATGAGGGAGGCAACCTAGTGACAGAGGATGTGGAAAAAGCTAATGTACTCAATGCTTTTTTTGCCTCTGTCTTCACTAACAAGGTCAGCTCCCAGACTGCTGTGCTGGGCATCACAACATGGGGAAGAGATGGCCAGCCCTCTGTGGAGAAAGAGGTGGTTAGGGACTATTTAGAAAAGCTGGACGTTGCACAAGTCCATGGGGCCGGACGAGTTGCATCCGAGAGTGCTAAAGGAATTGGCGGCTGTGATTGCAGAGCCATTGGCCATTATCTTTGAAAACTCGTGGCGAACGGGGGAAGTCCCAGATGACTGGAAAAAGGCTAATGTAGTGCCAATCTTTAAAAAAGGGAAGAAGGAGGATCCTGGGAACTAGAGGCCAGTCAGCCTCACCTCAGTCCCCGGAAAAATCATGGAGCAGGTCCTCAAAGAATCAATCCTGAAGCACTTACATGAGAGGAAAGTGATCAGGAACAGTCAGCATGGGAAGGTCATGCCTGACTAATCTAATCGCCTTCTATGATGAGATTACTGGTTCTGTGGATGAAGGGAAAGCAGTGGATGTGTTGTTTCTTGACTTTAGCAAAGCTTTTGACACGGTCTCCCACAGTATTCTTGTCAGCAAGTTAAGGAAGTATGGGCTGGATGAATGCACTATAAGGTGGGTAGCAAGTTGGCTAGATTGTCAGGCTCAACGGGTAGTGATCAATGGCTCCATGTCTAGTTGGCAGCCGGTGTCAAGTGTAGTGCCCCAGGGGTCGGTCCTGGGGCCGATTTTGTTCAATATCTTCATAAATGATCTGGAGGATGGTGTGGATTGCACTCTCAGCAAATTTGCGGATGATACTAAACTAGGAGGAGTGGTAGATACGCTGGAGGGCAGGGATAGGATACAGAGGGACCTAGACAAATTGGAGGATTGGGCCAAAAGAAATCTGATGAGGTTCAATAAGGATAAGTGCAGGGTCCTGCACTTAGGACGGAAGAGCCCAATGCACCGCTACAGACTAGGGACCGAATGGCTAGGCAGCAGTTCTGCGGAAAAGGACCTAGGGGTGACAGTGGACGAGAAGCTGGATATGAGTCAGCAGTGTGCCCTTGTTGCCAAGAAAGCCAATTTCTTTTTGGGATGTATAAGTAGGGGCATAACGAGCAGATCGAGGGACGTGATCGTTCCCCTCTATTCGACATTGGTGAGGCCTCATCTGGAGTACTGTGTCCAGTTTTGGGCCCCACACTACAAGAAGGATGTGGATAAATTGGAGAGACTCCGGCGAAGGGCAACAAAAATGATTAGGGGTCTGGAACACATGACTTATGAGGAGAGGCTGAGGGAACTGGGATTGTTTAGTCTGCAGAAGAGAAGAATGAGGGGGGATTTGATAGATGCTTTCAACTACCTGAGAGGTGGTTCCAGAGAGGATGGTTCTAGACTATTCTCAGTGGTAGAAGAGGACAGGACAAGGAGTAATGGTCTCAAGTTGCAGTGGGGGAGCTTTAGGTTGGATATTAGGAAAAACTTTTTCACTAGGAGGGTGGTGAAACACTGGAATGCGTTACCTAGGGAGGTGGTAGAATCTCCTTCCTTAGAAGTTTTTAAGGTCAGGCTTGACAAAGCCCTGGCTGGGATGATTTAATCGGGGATTGGTCCTGCTTTGAGCAGGGGGTTGGACTAGATGACCTCCTGAGGTCCCTTCCAACCCTGATATTCTATGATTCTATGATTCTATGATCATACCCTGGCCCCACTGACTGTTTGGCAGGCTTCCTGCTTCTGATGTACTTAAAAAAATTGCTGTTACATTTTGTGTCTTTTGGTAGCTGCTCTTCAAATTCTTTCTTGATCTGCCTTATTATACTTTATACATGACCTACCAGAGTTTACGTTCCTTTCTATTTTCCTCACTAGAATTTTATCTCCAGTTTTTAAAGGATTCCTTTTTGCCTCCAACTGCCTCTTTTCCTGTGTTGTTTAGCCATGGTAGCATTTTTATTTTTTTTTTGGTCCTCTTACTTTTTTTTTAAATTTGGGGTATACATGTAGTTTGAGCCTCTATTATGGTGTTTTTATATAGTCTCCATGCAGTTTGCAGGCATGGTCACCTTTGTGACTGTTCCTTTTAATTTCTATTTAACTAGCTTCCTCATTTCTGTGTAGTTCCCCTTCACAAAAGGGGAACTACACAGAAATGAGGAAGCTAGTTAAATAGAAATGCAACTGTGGTGGTTTTAAATGCAACTGTGGTGGGTTTCTTTGGCATTTTTCCCCTTACAAATATGTTAAATTTAATTACATTGTGGCTGCTATTACTAAACGATTCAGGTGTATTCACCTTATGGACCAGATCCTGTTCTCCACTTAGGACTAAATCAAGAATTGCCTCTCCCCTTGTAGATTCCAGGACAAGATGTTTCAAAAAGTAATAATTTATTGTGTCTTGAAATTTTATCTCTATATCCTTTCCTGAGGTGACCTATGCCCAGTCAACATGAGGATAGTTGAAATCCCCCATTTTAATTGCATTTTCTGCATTTGTAGCCTCTCTAATCTCTCTGAACGTTTCACAATCACCATTACCATCTTTGTCAGGTGGTCGGTAGTATTGTCCTACTGCTACACTCATATTGTTCAAGAATGGAATTGCTATCCATAAAGATTCTATGGTACAATTTGATTCACTTAAGATTTTTACTTTATTTGACTCTATGCTTCTTTCACACATAGTGTCATTCCCCCACCAGCATGACCTACTCTGTCATCCCTGTACATTTTATACCCTGGTATTACAGTGTTCCATTGATTTTCCTCATTCCACCAAGTTGTCGTGATACCTATCATATCAATATCCTCATTTATCCTCATCCAGGCAGTCTAGTTCACCCAATCTTAGTATTTAGACTACTAGCATTTGTATATAAGCACTTACACATTTTGTCTATATTCACTTGCTTGCCTTCATGTATTATATAAATGGGACTCTTTTCTGTTTGACTGTTCCTCACTAGCTCCTGCCTGTACTTTACCAACTTCTTTGTTATCCTCTTTACTAGGATAGGGAGTTCCTCCTTTAACAAATTCACCCTAAGGGCTTTCCCCCAGCCTTAGTTTAAAAAAATCATCTACAATGTTTTCAATTTTACATGCCAGCAATCTGGTTCTGTTTTGGTTTAGGTGGAACCCATCCTTCCTGTATAGGCTACTCCTTTTCCAAAAGGTTCCCCAGTTCCTAATAAACCTAAAACCCTGCTCCCCTACACCATCGGCTTATCCATGCATTGAGACCCTGCAGAACTGCTTCTCTTTCTGACATGTCTCTACAGAGAAATGTGCCATGTGCTTAATAATCAACATAGTATAAGTCAATTAGTTTTAATGTGTAGAGATCACAAATTTCAGTATACGTTACTGTGTAGATAAGACTTCTTTTTCTTTTGAAGAAAGGGCAATTAAAAAGGGGGTTGTTATACAGTGAAACCTGCACAAAACACCACCTTTTTGGGCAACCTTCTGCTACACACTGCCTCTGAGTATTTCTAAACATATTCAGTCCCATTCTGCTCTAGATTTATTAGAAGACCACTTCCACTAAGTAGCCAGTTTTTCCTGGTCCTTTGAATGATTACTTAAGAGAGATTTTACTGTACTTTCTTCTATCCTGGTATTGACTTATGATAAAAGAAAAAGTTTCTCACTGATTAACTCATTTTTTCAAAATTACATCCATCTCTTTGCCCATTTCAAATAAGTTATTTCAATGTCCCTGTCCAGCTGGGTGAAAAAAAATCTCTTTGCATACATTTCATTTAACTGTTTTTTGGGGGGTATTATTAAAGACCAAGGGAACACCTCTTTTCAAATTCCATGAGCATTAACATGAATCATTAATATGTATATGATGCTATAGGAGGTCAACACACCTTCTAGAGAATAAAGAAACAATCCCTGCCCCAAGGAGCTAGCAATCTAGTTCAACAAAGGTAGGACGTTTGTACGCAATGTAGTTTAATTGAGTTACATAGCTGTAGGAATCAAATATAGATATGAAAAAATGATAAATTGAACAGGCTGGTCACATCTATTACAGTGAAAAAGAGTGTAAGTTCAATCCATCTTAGTTTGCTTTCTTAGTTGGGAATTCTAAATTCACAAATGGTAATTACTGAAACGGGGGAACAGAGACTCAAACTGCATGATTGCTCACAAAAAGACAATAATACAGGCAATAAACCAAACACAACCCAACATAAAATATATGTCTAGACCTTTGAGTCCACAAGCAGTGCAGAACAACTTCAAAAAAGTTTTAAACAGAAGCTTTAAGAAGGTAAATTCACCCCCCCTTTTTTTTCTTAAAACAAGGCAAAATCACCAGAAGTTATTCTTCCCCAGTGACAGTAATTAGATTACTGTGAAAGAGGAAGATGATTGTGTCATTAAACCACAGGACTGGGGATGAGGAGTTCTGAATTCTGTTCCTGGGCAGCCTTCTTGTGTGAACTTGAACAAATCACTTACCCAAGAAGCCTCCAACCTCAGTTGGGACCTCTGTCATGCTATAGTAATGCAGGATATAAATAATAATTGCACCTCCAGTTCACCCATCTGTACAAAGAGGATAATGACACTTTGTTACTCTACAGGGTGCTGTGAGATTGATTAATTAACCTTTGCAAAGTGCCAGAGATCCTTGATTGGAAAGTACTATAGAAGTAATTTTATTATGCTCACCAGTGTGAAGAGATTTAAGGTTTAGTCTTTTGAAAAATGGTCTTTTTCAACATCTCCCTCTCTCTCTCTCTCTCTCTCTCTCGCCTCTTCCAGAAGAACATTATGTGAACCCATAGGTCTGGAATGGTGTGAAGACTGAGCAGAAAGGAAATTCACAGAGGAGAAAATAAATGTCTCATTTACTGCAATCTTGTGGTCTAAACAGAGGAAACCACAGCCAGATGTCAGTGTTTTTGTGCAGGGAAGGGGGATAACGCGAGGACTTTTGCATTCCTGAGATTACAGAGCATTGCAGACAGCCAAAGTGTACAATTCTTATCTATGGCAAAAGAGAGGATTTCTGAAGTACAGAAACTAAGTTCACACAGTGGGTGAACAGTCTGTTACTCATCCTTTCAAATTATATTTAATGCACCCACCCATTGCTCTGTTTATGTGCCAAACCTGGAAGAAACTTAAAGGTAAAATAAATGGATAATTTAACAGTTGTACTGTGTTTCAGCTGGGGACTGCAGTGTATGGTGTCAGACCTTGGACCAAAAACAAGCAATCTTCTGTGGATGGTGGTGTTTAAAGCATATCTTATTGAACACAGTACAGTACATCACAGAAAAATCTCCATCTGTTTAACATTAAATTTATAATAAACATTCTAAAGAAAGGAATATTGAAAGCAAATATATACTTGAAAGCAAATTCTGAGCTCTTGGGACTAGTAATCCTTCTAGTAATAGCTCCCTAATGCTTAATGGCCTGGTCTTTACAGAAAATGCGAGCAATAAAATGCACAGTATCATGATGGTGAGGAAGCATCAGATTCTGTTGTTGGGAAACTGATGAAAGCTAAAAATTATATATCTAACACACAGGCATTATGTGGTTATATGGGTACCAACATTCATATGGTGCAATCAACTCAGAAATAAGGATATCACATTTAACTTCACTTTTTGATGTATATTCTTACTTTTATAAAATATGGTTAACAGTCCCAATCTGTTTGGGTATGTCAGATATCTGCCTATCGGCAGATTTACTTCATAATGCCCATTTTTCTTGCCCTTTTCAATACTCAGTTAATTCTCCGAACCACTGTTAGGAGCATGGTTAAAGGGATATGGATTCTTTAACCCCACAAGTCACAAGTTCAAATCTAGTGCAAGCTGGTAGTGTCTGAAGGTGGTTCCTTTCTGACAGCTGCTTACTGGTCTGTATGAACTGTGTAATGCCACTGGACATGTGCATAACATAAAACTAGTCTCATGCACTAATTGGCATGCACATAGGCAGTTGCAGAACAGCTAAAGTGAGGTCATCATGAATGAAGTATCCATTCACCCTAGAGATGGTCCCCGAAGGTCAGGGCTGAGGCAAATTGGCTGGGTAGTGAAGGGAAACCATGTGATGTATCAATTATGTGGATGAAGAGAGAACCTCAATTTCCCAGGCTCTCTCTCAACTTTTGTCAGAGCTACCTGTAACTTTTCCATCGAAGAGCCTTTAAACTCAAATAAATAAGTTACTTACAACTGCTTAAAAATTAACTTACATTTCTTAAAAGAAGTAATTTGTAGTAATATTTAGAAATTGGTACTAGTTGCTAGATAGTAAATATTAACTAAATTATATAGTATTGCTTTTATTTAGCAATTGAATTGCTGCCTCATTAATAAGAAGTCATTAGTCGTGAATTATGAAATATTACTTGCAGAACAGTGGTTTCGCTTTGAGGGATAGGTCACCTCATCTTCTCCAGGCTTCTCTCCTGCCCACACACGCACTTTTATCAGCAATCCTGAAACATATGAGGATTGGACCATGGCCCAGTTAACTCTCCTGTGGGCCTGGGACTATTAGATTTTCTGGGGCTCCTGTATACAAGTCTTTTCCTAATTTAAAAGAAAATGATCACAATTATGGCATCAAGGCTATTAACACTATACTAAGCTTGCCATTTAATTAACAAAAAGCCATTCTGTGGTTACAGTTATAGTTCAGAACATGTAGAATATAGTTCAGTTAATTCAAAATAGCCTACTTCTTACCTTAGAACAGCTGTTATATTAGTGTCTTTCTGGAAAGGAGTTTAGGAGCAGGAGTATCAGGGGGTAGCCATGTTAGTCTGTATCCACAAAAACAACAAGGAATCCAGTGGCACCTTAAAGACTAACAGATTTATTTGAGTATAAGCTTTCATGGGTAAAAACCCCACTTCTTCAGATGCATGGAGTGAAAATTACAGATGCAGACATAAATATACTGACACTTGAGAAGGGAGCTACCTCACAAGTGGAGAACCAGTGCTGACAGGGCCAATTCAATCAGGGTGGATGTAGTCCACTCCCAAATAATAGATCAGGAGGTGTTAATTCCAGAAGAGGCAAAGCTGCTTTTGTAATGAGCCAGCCACTCCCAGTTCCTATTCAAGCCCAAATTAATGGTGTTAAATTTGCAAATGAATGTTAGTTCTGCTGTTTCTCTTTGAAGTCTGTTTCTGAAGTTTTTTTGTTCAAGTATAGCTACTTTCAAATCTGTTGTAGAATGTCCAGGAAGATTGAAGTGTTCTCCTACTGTTACCATTCCTGATATCTGATTTGTGTCCATTAATTCTTTTACGTAGGGACTGTCCGGTTTGGCCAATGTACATGGCAGAGGCGCATTGCTGGCACATGATGGCATATATAACATGAGTAGACGTGCAGGTGAATGAGCATCTGATGGTGTGGCTGATGTGGTTCGGTCCTCTGATGGTGTTGCTAGAGTAGATATGGGGACAGAGTAGGCAACGAGATTTCCTACAGGGATTGGTTCCTGAGTTAGTGTTTCTGTGGTGTAGTGTGGTGTGGATTGTTTTCTAGGATACTTTGTAGATCGTTGATAATGTGCTGGAGAGGTTTTAGCTGGGGGGCGGTATGTGATGGCCAGTGGTGTTCTGTTATTTTCCTTGTTGGGTCTGTCCTGTAGTAGGTGATTTCTGGGTACCTGTCTCGCTCTGTCAATCTGTTTCCTCACTTCCCCAGGTGGGTATTGTAGTTTTAAGAATGCTTGATAAAGATCTTGTCTGATGGATTGGAGCAAACTCGGTTGTATCTTAGGGCTTGGCTGTAGACAATGGATCACGTGATGTGTCCTGGATGGAAGCTAGAGGCATGTAGGTAAGTATAGCGGTCAGTAGGTTTCTGGTATAGGGTGGTGTTTATGTGACCATCACTTATTTGCACTGTAGTGTCCAGGAAGTGGATCTCAGAGGTTGATGGTGGGGTGGAAATTATTGAAATCCAGGTGGAATTCTTCAAGGGCCTCCTTCCCGTGGGAAGATGTCATCATTGTAGCACAAGTAGAGGAGGGTCGCTAGGGGACGAGAGCTGAGGAAGCGTTGTTCTAAATCAGCCATAAAAATGTTGGCCTACTGTGGGGCCATGCGGGTACCCATAGCAGTGCCACTGACTTGAAGATATAAGTTGTCCCCAAATCTGAAATGGTTGTGGGTGAGGACAAAGTCACAAAGCTCAGCCACGAGGTGTGCCATGGCCTCATCAGGAATACTGTTTTTGACAGCTTGTAGTCCATCCTCATGTGGAATATTGGTATAAAGAGCTTCTACATCCATGGTGGCCAGGATGGTGTTTTCAGGAAGATCACCAATGCATTGTAGTTTCCTCAGGAAGTCAGTGGTGTCTCGAACATAGCTAGGAATGCTGGTAGCATAGGGTCTGAGGAGAGAGTACAAATAGCCAAATAATCCTGCTGTAAGAGTGCCGATGCCTAAGATGATTGGGTGTCCAGGGTTTCCAGGTTTATGGATCTTGGATAGCAGATAGAATACCCCTGCTCAGGGCTCTGGGGGTGTGTCCGTGTAGATTTGTTCCCGTGCTGTAGCGGGGAGTTTCTTGAGCAGATGGTGTAGTTTCTTTTGGTAACCCTCAGTGGGGTCAGAGGATAGTGGCCTATAGAATGTGGTGTTGGAGAGTTGCCTGGCAGCCTCCTGTTCATAATCCTACCTGTTCATTATGACGACAGCACCTCCTTTGTCAGCCCCTTTGATTTTAATGTCAGAGTTGTTTCTGAGGCTGTGGATGGCGTTGCGTTCTGTATGGCTGAGGTTATGGGGCTGTTTGTTCACAATTTCAGCCTGTGCACATCTGCGGAACACTTCAGTCTTCCTGAACATTCTATAAGAGATTTGAAAGTAGCTATACTTGAACAAAAAAACTTCAGAAACAGACTTCAAAGAGAAACAGCAGAACTAACATTCATTTGCAAATTTAACAGTATTAATTTGGCCTTGAATAGGGACTGGGCGTGGCTGGCTCATTACAAAAGCAGCTTTGCCTCTCCTGGAATTAACACCTCCTGATCTATTATTGGGAGTGGACCACATCCACCCTGATTGAATTGGCCCTGTCAGCACTGGTTCTCCACTTGTGAGGTAACTCCCTTCTCTTCATGTGCCAGTATATTTACGTCTGCATCTGTAATTTTCACTCCAGGCATCTGAAGAAGTGGGGTTTTTACCCATGAAAGCTTATACTCAAATAAATCTGTTAGTCTTTAAGTTGCCACCAGACTCCTTGTTGTTTTTGTAGGTGCAGGAGGTGGGTCCAGGCTAGGGCAGAGTGTTGGGGTGCAGAAGAGGGTGAGGAGTGCAGGCTCTGGGAGGGAGTTTGGTGCAGGAGGGGATTCTGACTTGGGGCAGGGGTATGGGGTGCAGGAAGGGGTGGGGGGTCTGTCAGGGAGTTTGCGTGAAGGAGGGGATTCTGACCTGGGGCAGGGGGGTGGGGTGTTGGAGGGGGTGTGAGGTGCAGGCTCCAGCTGGGAGGCGCTTACCATAGGTGGCTCCCAGCCGGCAGCACAGCTGGGCTCAGGCAGGTTGCCTGCTTGCATGCTGTGGCCCCACGCTGCTCCTGGAAGCTCCCAGTTGCTGGCACATCTCTGTTCATCCCTGGGGAGAGGGGGACAGTGTGTCTCCGTGAGCTGCCCATGCCCGCAAGCGCCACCCCCGCAGCTCCCATAGGCCGGTTTCTGGCCAATGGGAACTGTGGGGATGGTGCTGTGGGTAGGGGCAGCATGTGGAGCTGCCTCCCCCCAGCCTGGGGCTTCAGAGACATGCCAGCAGCCGGCTGCTTCTGGGAGTAGCGTGGGGCCAAGGCATACAAGTAGCCTGCCTGAGCCCTGATGCGCCCAGGCCCTCCTTAGTCTGGGGCTCTGGGCTGCAGCCCCTAAAGCCCCTGCATTAATCCAGCCCTGGATTGGACACTGGGACTGCTCCTGTTTCCCTTTCTTCATGTCTGTGTTCCTAGTGTGCAAGGAGATGGAATATGGCCTGCCTGGACAACCATTGCATTACTGGCTGGCCTGGGGGGGGCGGCTGTATCCTGAATGGCTGGTGGTTGTCTGGGTAGCAACTGTCTGCTTTGGCATTTCCGGCTTCAAAGGTAGCCGGTTGGAAGGTTTCCCTCCCCAGTTTTGTGGTTCTGATATGACTCTGGGAGGAGCAGTAAGTTGTAAGGTGGGCAGGCTAGTAGGATGTACTCGAAATAAAAAGCGACACCTAGTGGAATTACTAACACCACCTACTACAGCATTCTACAGAAATATTCACTTTCAGATCCCCCATCCAAGCATGAACCAGCATGGCCCAAGCCGAACCTAGTTTGTGAGCACCAACAAAATCACAGCACAAAGTAGCATTGCTAAAGACTCACAGACCTGTTTTCTTCAGAGGACAATTTATTTTGTTTCTTATTCCATTTTTTTAACCTTACTGATTAATTTTGGGTGTGAAAACATTGTGGATAATTTTTAATCTTTTACTCTGCTGCAGCTATTGATTTTCATTCTACTGTTAGGTTAACAGCATCTCAACAAATCCCGGAAAATTGGTTAAGTATGACCTACCTGCCATGTGTACTATCCTTAAACTGTTGTTTTCTAGTTGTCCTCCCACCAAATTACTTTAGATATTTTCCAATACATTCTCTACAACACCTTTATACTTCGTGGTCTATAATTTCCTATTTAGCTCAACTTTTTTAAAAACAGTAAAATGTTTTCCCCTTTCCAATCCTCAGTAACCTCTTCTGAATATAATTAAGCATGTGTTGGTCTCCAGGATTTCTTTGTCACCAACAAATGAGCTGGTTACTTAAAATACCAAGCAAGAAATAATGTTTATAAGCTGCAAGCTTTTAAGCACTTATCTTTACTGAATTTTATCTTGTTGATTTCAGACCAGTTCTCCAGCTTGTCAAGGTAATTTTGAATTCAAATTCTACCCTCTGAAGTGCTTGCAACCCCTCCTAGCTTGTTATCATACGCAAATTGTATAAGCACACTTTCTACTCCATTATCCATTAATGAAAACACTGAATAGTACTAGACCCGGGACAGACTCCCTGCAGGACCTCACTAGATATGACAGCATTCTGCAGCATGTATGACAGCAAACCATTGATAAATACTCTTTGAGTACAGTTTTTCAGTCATTTGTGCACCCATCTTATACTAATTTCATTTGAACCACATTTCCCAAGTTTGCTTACAAGAATGTCATGTGGGACTGTATCATACCTATAGATTCCCCCCATCCACTAGGCCAGTAATCCTGTCAAAGAAAGACATTAGATTGGTTTGGCATGATTTTGTTCTTGACAAACCTATGCTGGCCATTATTTATTACCCTGTTACCCTCTAGATGCCTACAAATTCATTGTTTAATTATTTTTTCCAGTACCTTTTCAGGTATCGAAGTTAGGCTGACTGGCCTAATTCCCCAGGTCCTCTTTGTTCCCCCTTTTAAAGATAGGTATGATGTTTGCCCTTCTTCAGTCCTCTGGGACCTCACACATTCTCCATGAGTTCTCAAATATAATACGAATGGTTTCAAGATTGTTTCAACCAGTTCCTTAAGTACCCTAGGGTGAATTTCATCAGGCCCTGCTGACTTGAATACATCTAACTTATCTAAATATTCTTTAACCTATTCTTTCCCTGTTTTGGCTTGTGTTCCTTTTTCCTTGTTGCTGAAATTAATTGTTAAGTATCTGGTCACCATTAACCTTTTTAGTGAAGACTGAAGCAAGATAGGTATTAAAGACCTCAGTCTTCCTGGTGTCATCTGCTATTGTCTGTCCTTCCCTGCTAAGTAGTGGATCTACACTTTCCTTCTCCTTTCTCTTGATCCTAATGTGTTTATAAAACCTCTTTTTATTCCTTATATGTTCCTTGCAAGATGTTATTCATTTTGTGCCTGAGCCTTTCTGAACCCCTGTTTTCAGGACCATTTTGAAATGTTATAACCAGAAATGCCTTGCATGTTCCTCGCACCATGTGAATATGTAAGAACTAGATCCTTATTTAAACATCTGTGGATTCTAATACATCTCTAAGGGCCATAACTAAGGTTTGGGTGCATGAAAAGTGTGAGGTAGAAGATTTTGAATTAGGGAATAGAGGGGCCTGGATTTACTAGCTGGAAAAACCATGATGAGATTCTGTGCTGTGCTTTAAAAGGTGCAGCACAGAACTTGCTGCCCAGCAGGATGGAGGCTAAGGTGACTTTAAGCCACCTCGTTGCCCTCTTGATCCTGAGCTACCCTGAAAAATGTAGAGAGCCCTGGGGGCCTACCTAAGATACAACAGTCTGTCCACAGCTACTTAGGGGCCACAACACTGACTAGACTCTTTGCAGTACCAGCACTGCCCCTGACATGCCCCTCCCGCTCCTGGTATGTCCTCGTAGGGCAGTCTCTCTCAGTTCCTGGGCCACAGTAAGCATCCAGCAGCTGGATCTAGGGGGGTTTAGAGTCCCCTTTTCACCACTTCAGCCCTTTCAATTGGCATAATGAGGAGAGAGTGGAGATGATGAGGCTCTTATCCCCAATCATTATTACACAGGCCCAATCTTATGGAAATGTGTCCAGTCATAATGTGGTGGCCCCCTATCCACCCAGTTACTTCCATTAGTGCTGATCTCCTCATGGGTTTTCATGGACAGGCCTGGGTTCTTCTGGATCCCGCCACCCACTCAGCAGGACGTAACTTCTTTTTCTTCCCATATACATTTATTTGGCGGTGCCTCCACCACCCTTGCTCCTTCCTGGCAGGGTCACCAGGGCAGAGTGGGTGGGAAATTCTAATCACTGGGTAACCCCCACTTACTTGCCGGATAGTTGGAGATTTCCAAGAAATAACACAAACACGTACAATATATGTAACACAGTAACTATATTAAACAGGAGATAAATAGAACAGAACAGGGTAAAACACTATTCTCAGCGTCACCGGTGCCCACGCTGATAATACCTGTGAATTTCCCCAATCAAGATATTGCATATGTAAAATTAGTGTCCCGTTGGTATGTGTACCTTGATGACCACAATATCTTCTGTGTAGTGGTTAGCAATGTGGCTGACTAGGTTTGGTACAGCCCAAAGGACTCACAAGTGGGATAAGATGGGAAGTCCCTCTGCAGGTTTAATAGACAGCAGGTTCTAAAATCCCCAAACCCTCACTCCTAGACTTGAGGACACAGTTCAGAAAGTAAAGGATCTCCCAACTTCCCTGACTAGCTAACTAAAAGATAGTGTACTCACAAACTCCGTGAATGATCCTCAGGTTCAGAGATGACTCTGGACTCCTCAGTCACTGCAGAGGGTTGATGATTAAGGCTAAGATTATGTCACAAAGGTCAGGGAAGTCACAGATTCTGTGAGACCTCCCACCCTCCGTGACTTTTTCCGCTTCAGTCACCGTGGGTGGGTCACTGGTATTCTCAGCCACCATAGGCCAGAACCCCAGCAACAGTGGGAGCTGGACCCCCCTTTCTCCCCATTTTGTCCCAGTTAATTTTAGTAAAAGGTTATTGCTTGTGACCTGTCTGTGACTTGTACTAAAAATAACTGTGGCAAAATCTTAACTTTACTGATGATCACTGTTGGCAGGCATCCTCATCATGCAGGAGTCTTGCTGCTTCTGGGCCCAGGATTTCCCCTCATCACAAAGGAATGATGGCTCAAGGTGCAGATTACAAAACTATATTAAAATCCAAACTTTAGTCTCCCACCCCAGCACTCAGACACACAGCAGGTAGCAGCCCTGGACTGGCAGCCAGAGCAGAGCTTGCCATGTGGTGACTGATCTCACCTAGGGAGCTGGAAGGTTAACTCAGCCTGGCTGTGGGGAGTTTTCCCAGAAAAACTCCAGAAACTGGGAGTCATCTTGGAGAGGGAAAGACCCAAGCTGAGGGATCTTGCTTCCAGGTCCCCAGAGGCCAGTTCTCAGGGGGAACCCTGCATGCAGGCCTGGGACTCACCAACTTCCCACACAGCCAGACCAGCTCTTTCCCTGGCTGGCTCCAGACTGCCTCAAAATGTCTTCTCTCCTCTCCTGAGCTCCCTGGGAAGGGCATCTCACTCTCTATTGGTTTTTGTTGCCAAGCAGACTCTGAGTCTGCCCTTGGCTCCCACTCCCGACCAGGGACAGTGTGCTTCTCCCAAGCTACCAGCACACTGAGCCCCCCGCAAGGAATCTAGGTAATCTCCTTGGTGGTTACATTAATATCAGGCTTGGCAGAATTCATTTTTAAAAATAATTTTTACAGATAATATCAAAGTTTATTTTTAAGCTTTTTTCAATTTTTATCGATTTAAATTTTCACAGTAGTGCAAAGGTATGGGTTGTAAGTGCAAAGGTATGGGTTTTAATGTTTATTGATATTTAAATGGTCATAGTTGCAGGAAATTAGGGGGGTGTCAGACAATAGTGGAGCCAGGTAATAATTATTTTATGACAGTAGACATTGAGATTCAGGAATGAACAGTATCCACCCACTCTTTACATGGGAGAATTAGATATTCATTAAAGGTGGAATATAAAAGATTTCCAGCCTCAGTATGCTGGGCAGTAGGGTTGCCAGGCATCCAGTTTTCAACCGGAATGCCCAATCAAAAAGGGAACCTGGTGGCCATGCCATCTGGGCCATTAAAAGTCTGGTCAGTGGCGCAGCAAGGCTAAGGCAGGCTCCCTGCCTGTTTGGAAATTTGAATTGAAATTGAAACATTAATACACACTTTAAAAGCATATAAACTGTATGATTAAATATGTGTATCTGAAAAAGTATCATAGATTCGAAAAGTATGAACACAGACTATCTTCCTTATACAGCTGTTGTTTTTTACGACCGTGTCAGTGCATTCATTTCGGTGATGTTGGCCAACCTAATAATTTCAAATTATGATTTGTAAGCAAAGTCTAAATGAGCTCTCCCTGACAGCTAATGATGAGCTGGGGGCTGAGGGGAAAGACTTCAGGATCAGATTGTATTTACATTTACAGCTAATCTACCTAGGTATACAGCAAATGGAGCTGTGTTGCCCAAGTGATAGATTTTGGCTGGGGTTGGGTTACAAATCATTTGAATGCATGGGGGGCGGGTAATGAAATGTTGTTATTCTTACTGTGTGAATAAAGAGCAGTAGAACTGCACTTAGCCTGTGTTGATTGAGGGCATCAGGAGAGAGGGCAGGGACAGGTGTTTTGCTTGATGGTCCGTCTGAGTCACAAGTACGATTTGACCTGCCCCTCTCCACTGTTTAAAGATAGAGCTGATTAGGCTCCATAGACAGTCTTTTGTTTTGTTAAGTGACCACGACAACTGAAATCACTGATAATCAGATCTAAGCGCCGTGGGACCGTGTTTCTGTGGAAGAGACGGCCCAGTCTGCACTGGCAGCGAGGTTTCCCCCACGGAGAGCTCAGCTGAAATCACTGAGAGCCGGTGGAACCTCAAGAGACCAACTCATAGAGGTCACAGTGGCAGGTGGCAGCAGACGGTGACGGCGCAGGGCCATTGGCAACAGAGTGGTGGCGTGAACGCTGGCACAACAAACAGCAGTGGCCAGAGCAAACAGTGAGCAGCTGGAGAAAAGAGCAAGGTGCCTTCTTGCCCCCCGCCTGGGAGCTGAACTCGTGTGAAAGCATCTCTGAACTCTGAGTCTCCACTGACCAAGGACAACACCGATGAGTGGGGTGCAGTGGAGGGAAAAGTGAAGGGCACGTTAAATAAACATTTGTTTGTTGGACTATATTTTAGTGACTTTGCTCCAGAATGCTAGATTTGTGACTGAGAATGGAAACTTATATACATATGTTTCCTAGTAGGTCAAGATTTTTAAAATGCATTATTTGCCAAGGTTGTTATCTCACATCGTTGTTATCTTGAGAGATCATTATGTTGGGGAGTTTCTGTACTAAACATTTTTATTATTATAATTAATTTTATATAAGAATGACAGGTTTCAGAGTAGCAGCCGTGTTAGTCTGCGTTCGCAAAAAGAAAAGGAGTACTTGTGGCACCTTAGAGACTAACCCATTTATTTGAGCATAAGCTTTCGTGAGCTACAGCTCACGTCATCGGATGCATTCAGTGGAAAATACAATGAGGAGATTTATATACACACAGAACATGAAAAAATGGGTGTTATCATACACACTGTAAGGAGAGTGATCACTTAAGATGAGCTATTACCAGCACGAGAGTGTGTGGGGGGGGGGAGAAAACCTTTTGTAGTGATAATCAAGGTGGGCCATTTCCAGCAGTTAACAGGAATGTCTGAGGAACAGTGGGGGGTGAGGGTGGGGATATAAACATGGGGAAATAGTTTTACTTTGTGTAATGACCCATCCACTCCGAGTCTCTATTCAAGCCTAAGTTAATTGTATCCAGTTTGCAAATTAATTCCAATTCAGCAGTCTCTTGTTGGAGTCTGTTTTTGAAGTCTTTTTGTTGTAATATTGCGACTTTTAGGTCTGTAATCGAGTGACCAGAGAGATTGAAAAGTTTTCCGACTGGTTTATGAATGTTCTCATTCCTGACATCTGATTTGTGTCCATTTATTCTTTTACGTAGAGACTGTCCAGTTTGACCAATGTACATGGCAGAGGGGCATTGCTGGCACATGATGGCATATATCACACTGGTAGATGTGCAGGTGAATGAGCCTCTGATAGTGTGGCTGATGTGATTAGGCCCTATGATGGTGTCCCCTGAATAGATATGTGGACACAGTTGGCAACGGGCTTTGCTGCAAGGATAGGTTCCTGGGTTAGTGGTTCTGTTGTGTGGTGTGTGGTTGCTGGTGAGTATTTGCTTCAGATTGGGGGGCTGTCTGTAGGCAAGGACTGGCCTGTCTCCCAAGATTTGTGAGAGTGATGGGTCATCCTTCAGGATAGGTTGTAGATCCTTGATGAAGTGTTGGAGAGGTTTTAGTTGGGGGCTGAAGGTGATGGCTAGTGGCGTTCTGTTATTTTCTTTGTTAGGCCTGTCCTGTAGTAGCTGACTTCTGGGTACTCTTCTGGCTCTGTCAAATCCGCACAGACACACCCCTGGAACCCCGACCTGGGAACTTTGACCAATGGGAGCTGCAGGGGCAGCACCTGCAGGTCTGAGGGCAACACACAGAGCATCCCTGGCTGCCAATTCATCTAGGGGCTGCAGGGGCCTGACGGTCGCTTCCTGGGAGCTGCAGTAAACACCATCAGGACCCTGCACCCCGAACCCTCTCCTGCACTCGAACCCCCTGCTTTAGCCGGAGTTTCCTCCCGCACCCAAACTCTCTCTCGGAGCCTGCACCCTCCACACCCCCAACACTCCAACCCCCTGTCTCGGCTCTCTCCTGCTCCCCAAATCCCTCATCCCTGGCCCCAATCCAGAGCCCACACCCCCAGCTGGAGCCCTCACATCCCCACACACAAACCAAGCCCCTGCCCCAACCCGGTGAAAGTCAGTGAGGGTGGGGGAGAGCAAGCGATGGAGGGAGGGGGGATGGAGCGAGTGGGTGCGGGGCCTTGGAGAAGGGGGCGGAGCAGGGGTGTTTGGTTTTGTGCGATTAGAAATCAACCAAACGGTTGTGCTGGGTGACGATATGCTCTCTCCTATGTAAGAAGTCAGTCCCTAAAGAAAAAGGACCAGATTCTTAAAAGCTGGTCTCCCTCTTTGTGCTCACACTTACTTGTAGGTGCACTTCAAGTCAGCTGGTATAGCTGATTAGTAAGCACAATGTAGCTAACGTGCCAATTATTTGCACTCACAAAACTGTACAGATGTAAAAAGTGCATATGGGGGTTACTAACAATGGGCTAAATATCAAGCCCAGAACGTGTGTGTCTCAGATCTGAAACTGGAGCTTCCAGCAAGCTTTGAGTTGAAGAGAATTTCCACTCCATCTTCTTTAGCCTCCGTAACAACAACTCATATTCTCCACGGCATGAGGCTCTTTAGCGTGCCAGCTCTATCTTTTACTGTTACACTGTGAGTTGTGTGACTGCCACTAGGCAACGATTTCCACTGAGACAGTGTTTCCTCAACTCTCCTCCACCCCCAGGAAGAAACACATCAGAAGCCTTCTTAAACAGCCTAAATAAATAAACAAACATAAAATCTGTGCAGAGGGGTAAAAATGGAAATAATTTCCTGTATATTTTAGAGCTTCCAAATCTAGTCCAAGTCCTAGTCAAAGGTATTATAGCCAATATCTTCCTTGAATGCACCAGCAGAAGGAGTTTGAGTCTGTTATCCGGCTCCTGGTCCGCTCCATGTAGTCTGCTAACTTATACCAATAGGCTGGGTTTTTTGGTAACTGTGGTGGTAACCATACACAAGACTGTGATTTTTCTCTCCAAGCCTGGCACAACGGGCTCAGCTTGTGTTTCCGGTACTCTGATGAGAAACTATACATACATTCTGTTGCTGCCAGGTAGCATGGACCAGTGCCTGAAAAATATGATCATCAAGCAACCCTCTGATTGGGCAGGGAAAGTCTGTCAGGGAAATAAGTAACATTCTTAGGAGACCTGAGTCACACATTTCAAACCTGAAAATTACCGGCTGAGACCAGGAGAGGGCGACGAGCACATATAATGTCGATGGTGGTTAGCAAAGACCAAGTTACTGAATGGTGAGCTGTAGCTCACGAAAGCTTATGCTCAAATAAATTGGTTAGTCTCTAAGGTGCCACAAGTACTCCTTTTCTTTTTGTGAATGGTAGGATGGTTTTCCTCTTTTTACTCCAAAGTCAATATTTATTAGGGTGACCGATTTTATAGGGACAGTCCCGATTGTGGGGGCTTTTTCTTATATAGGCACCTATTACCCCCCACCCCGTCCCGATTTTTTACACTTGCTATCTGGTCACCCTAATACTTATTTACCCACCTCATTTGCTCCGACAAGCTGTGTGCCTGACAGAGAATATCAATATATTTGTGACAGAGCTAAATTCTCTCCGAAACATATGTATATGGAAGCAAAGTTTCCAGATGAGTCCTGCAAAAGTAAACCCCGCCCCCTCCATTCAGAATTTTCTGTGGACAGCTTGCTCTGGGGCAGGAAGGAAGCATGTGTTTAACTGGACAGACTCCCAGAATTCCACAGAAATTTACGTTAAGTAAAACCTAATAATCATTTCAAGGTGAGACAAGTGTTGCAAAGAACTTCTGGTTTTAGGAATTGCTTTCACAACCCCACTGCACGTATAAACACTCTCTCTTTTTCCCTGATGTATGCTTTTATAAATAGTATGTTTACTCCGCTTGGAGTTCTCTCAGAGTATTTACCTTTGGGTGAACTCTAGAAGAAAAAACAATCCATCCATTAATAAAATGGGAACAGTATTTGTTAGTTTTTCTCCCAGAAAATGTGCTGTTTGTGTTGCTTCTAGGCCCACTGTAGACATAAACAACAATAAATTGTCCTACTAGATTCAGGCATGTAATTTTATTTGTTTTCCTTTAAGAGGAAACTCCCTTTAGAAAGACAGAGTAACTTCTAATTTTAAAGACCATATAATGCAAAATAAAGGGAGGTTACTTTGGTTAAAGCAAAAATAATCTTTTCCAAAAGAAATTGAATAAATACATCATTATCTTCAGGTGTAAATGTGCAGAGTTTGACACTCAGGATTGACATTTCCCTTTCAGGAGCTTTTTATAGTTGGAATGGAAATATGTTCCGTAAATCATCAGGCCAAAAAAACTGAGTACTGAACTTTTTATTTTTCCACTTTTTTTTTTGTGGTCGGTGGGCATCTATTGGATTCTGTTTTTGTCCCTAATGTATTAGTTTAACATTTTGTACACATAGCATTTAAAACCTTTCTGAGGAATTCAGAACAGCTTCTGTACCCACAGGGGCAAACACATACGTATTATTCACATATCTAATAGTCTGGTGGTTTACTATAGTGAGAAATTGTCCACTGTATATTATGGTTTAACCTCAGTGATGAGAGTTTTTTCATGAGTTCAAGTGAGTTTAACTTGCTTTTGCCCAAGGACATCATTGCTTCACATTTACAGGATTATTTTGTTCACTGCTGGGATATGCTGCCATGTGTAAAATATGTAAAATATTTTTATTGTATAGTAAAATAATATAGTTCTCATATCGCAAGAACAGTGACTCATCCATTTTCAGTCTCTCTCTGGTTATTGAATTAAATCACTCATCTTGCAAGAGCTCAACCCTAGCCTCTGTTTGCCAGAAGCTGGGAATGGGTGACAGGGGATGGATCTAGGGTGACCAGATAGCAAGTGTGAAAAATCAGGATGGGAGTGGGGGGTAATAGATTCCTATATAAGAAAAAGCCCCAAATATTAGGACTCTCCCTATAAAATTGGGACATCTGGTCACCCTAGATAGATCACTTGATGATTACCTGTTCCATTCATTCTCTCTGGGGCACCTGGCATTGGCTACTGTCAGAAGACAGGATACTGGGTAGATGGACCTTTGGTCTGACCCAGTAGGGCTGTTCTTATGTAAACTGTTACTGTTCTTTATTAAATTACTACTTACTATTTATATAGGAGCACTATATTTATTAAATTATTTATTTTATTAAATAAATTTATTTTATTAAATTACTTCTGTTTATATAGGACATGGGGCTCTAGAGACAAAAATGGAGGCTAATCCCTATTTGGAATATTTTAGAATGTAAATAGAACAAAAGTAGCCCACGGATGGGGCTGGGATGTAACAATCAACTGATGGTTCAAGGGAGAAAGGACATGTGTCTTATTCGTTTCATGTTTGTTTGCAGGCCTGTTGGAAGTAATATGTCTTAATGAAGGATTTAAAGGAGGAGAGAACGGAGGTCAGATTGGTCACGTTTATGCCACTGGATGGAAGAATATGGAGAGGTGAGAATGGGAGAGGACACAAAGAGTGGGTTAAACTAGCTAGTCTGGATACGGTATACAGATATAACTCAGACAGATATGTTCGTTTCTCCTCTGTAATTTAAGCATGACCAAAAAGTCATAATTGGAGGGAGACGAATAAATACATAGTGTCTTATGCCCAGTCATCATCAGGCTTCTCTTGTACAAGCAGACACTTATGGCAACTGTTCTTTTGTTTTGCAATGTGGATTTTGGCTCTACAGTGTAGAAGCCAGATTTTTAGTAACAGTGAATAGGGCTAAATAATATAAATCTGTGTTCTGAACATAAACTTCTAGTGGTTTAGAAAATTCAACCTTTTCAACCCACATAGGATTCGTTCTGATCCCAGTGTTTAGAAAACAAACCCTACAACAAGAGATGAAATGTCTTTCCTCCTCCCTACCCCTCATCTCCAGGACCATACCAGCTTGTTTTGTGACCCTGTCAGAAGATGGGGTTAGGATGGGTTATGTGTGGATATGACAGCCTCCAGGAAAACCCTAGTGGTACAGGAAGTGGTGTTTAGGCATCAGGAAGTGGCACTCTTCCGTCTTGGTTGCTACTCATTGGTGGTTTTGTCATTGAAACATCTGGGCACTGTATCACATCAAATCACGAAAGCAAAACAAAATACATGTGCCTTCCTCACACTTCTGTGCATCATTCAAAGTTGTTAATTTAACTGCACAGTGCTCCAGAAGATGGCTCTAAGCAGGGAAGTTGCTCCAGTGCCCCAGACAATGAAGAGTACATTTCAAAGGAACAGCAGCACTTTAACAAGAGCACCTGCCCTTCATTGTGGAGCTGATGGCCATAGCAGAGAAGTGAGGACTTTTTCAAAAGTGCCCCTATTTAATGAGTGCATGAGGCGGGTTAGTGCTCCACCTACTTTTTTGATCTACCACCACCACTGTCCATAGTTGATACTCCACCATGGTGTTACAGGGCACTGTGATGCTGCAGGTGATGTCTTTTAGATTAAATGTAAAAGCAGCTTCCTAACCATTTATATTAAGGGTTCTATGACACTTTTCATAAGAGATGGGGTGTTAAATTCAAATTAGAAACAAGGCACAGTTTTTTTAACTAACCATTGGAGCAATTTACCTAGGGATGTGGTACACTCTCCATCATTTGAAATGCGTAAATCAAGATTGGATGCCTTTCCAAGAGAGATGTTTTAGCTCAACTAGTAATTACGAACTTGATGCCAAAACTCCTGGGTGAAATTCGATCATATGTGTTATGCAGGAGGTCGGACTAGATGATCATAATGCTCCCTTTTTTGGCTTAAAAAACAATCTATGAATCCAGATTTCAGCATGTGTAATCTCATTCTACTCAGTCTACCTAGACCTTTCCCCACCAGTTTCAGTGAAAGAGTTTCCCTTCAGTTCTTGTCTAAAACTGTTCTGTAGTGTTGCTTTTAAACAGCTGCCATATTCCACCACAGAACTGTTTGCATCTCAGTTGTTGGTGAAGTACGTAAAGTACTGTGGGATCTTTCACAATGAAAGGTGTGATATTATTGTTTAGTCTTTGTAGAGTGCTTAATTAGCTGTGATGGTGACAACAGAGGAGGAGGAGGAGAAAGTGGTGTGTGTACGTGAGAGAGAGAGAGAGAGAGAGAGAGAGAGAGGATGATTCCTTCCCTTCCTCCCATAGGTCAGACACTTGAAATAATGCTCTACTTTTATCCCCCAGTATGAGAAAATGGAAACTTTAATGAGGCAAATTTTACAGCAGTAATTCCCAGCCAAAACAGTAGTGCTGAGAATCATTCCACTTTTAATACAGCTTTAAAATGCAAATCCACAGCTACAATACAAAGTATGAAAACAGCAGCACCTCAGGGCTTTTTTTATTCCTTTAAAAATAAATTTTAGGCCAACGAGAACCAGATTAAACATTCCACTGCAGTAATTATCAGATACAGGGAGAAATTGACCCCTGGTGCAACACAGGTGGGAGTTACATTCCTTGGGACTTATACCAGGAATGAATTTGACCCACAATGTTTTAATGAGGTATCTAGTATAAACATACTGAATGAGACCCCTTCCAGTGTGGGAAACACCTGTTTAAGGAATTTTGCCCTTTTATCTCAAGCAAGGACTTGACTCCAGAAACTTCTGTGTGTCAAGGTTTGTGTATGTTTTCGGTTTCTCCAGAATTTCCTTCTCCCCCTGACATCCATGTCAGTATGGCTCCTGTAGGACACTACAGGCTACCAGGCCTGACTCACTCTCTTCAGGGGCCCACCAGGGCAGAAAGATAATGTTGACAGGTCAAGGATTATCCTTTTGAACTCATTAATTCCCCAGGCTTTCCAAAGGAACTATGCCACTGAGAGCATCCATTTCCCCAGCCTCACCTGTGAAGCCTGATTTCTGTGGAGCAGTCAGAAGGGGGAAGAGCAGCATGATGCCAAGAAGCTGGCACACTTTCCTGAAGCTCTTTTGATCATGGCAGTGGAGAAGATGAACTAGCATATTGTGACTGATGACAGAGAATTCTCAGGTCGCTCTTCTTAATTAAAAGCTTTAAAAAAAAAATCAAACATTTTACTGGAGATGAACCCCAACTATAAAGTTTGGATCTGACCAAAATGTTTGCCGACAAAAGTGCTAGTGTAGACAAAGCCTAAATGTCCCCAAAGTTTTAGGGACATTTGTGAGTGTCTGACCATATGTGTATCTGTGTATTTGTATAGGTCTTGGGTTTTGTTTCAGGCCCATCTATTAACAACTATACTTTGGAATGTTAGTATTGTTATACACATCGATATACAGAAGGATCTTTTTTCTAAATAAACACTGTAGAGACAGAAAATATTATGATGAAAATCAGACCAAAGGAAAAACCTCAGGGGATATGCTACTCGAGTCATAATTGTAGCATGTCTGCTTTGTTAAATAATACACGTAGCTGCATGAAAGGCTTCGCAAGGATCTAAATGACTTAAAATGTTGCGTTTATTTTAAGTGCTTCTGTACTGGCAAACCAATTATGCAGCTAAGCAAATTATTGTGTATTCATTGTCTTTGTTTGATAGGTTTAAAATCAAATGCAATAATACTGACCTGCTATCCCATGAAAACTCTCATGCTTACTCCCAGAGGATCGTACTTCAATTCATATCAGAGATTTGTTCAATCAGTGGTTCCCAAACTTGTTCCGCTGCTTGTGCAGAGAAAGTCCCTGGTGGGCCGGGCCGGTTTGTTTACCTGCCACATCCGCAGGTTCAGCCAATCGCAGCTCCCAGTGGCCGCGGTTCGCTGCTCCAGGCCAATGGGAGCTGCTGGAAGCGGCACGGGCTGAGAGACGTACTGGCCGCCACTTCCAGCAGCTCCCATTGGTCTGGAGCAGCGAACTCTTTGGGAACCACTGATCTAGATTATCAATATTTACTGCAAAAAGAAAAAGAATTCAGTGATAATATTTATATCTGCTATTGAAAATCCCAGTAGATTTTTCTCCTGCTATCTCTAATTCGTAGGATAAATACTATACATGTTACCTTGACATGCTTTTGATGCCTCTTACAAAGCATTTCTTTCAATATAATTGAGTTACTTTGAATTTTTGAATTCAACCATTTATTCATTTATCTGGGTAACTGGAAGAGCAAAAGTGAAATCTGACAGTTCATAGTTGAAGACAAGAATCTGGCTGGAGATATATTTGAAATGGATCTATTGTACAGCTATATAAAACAAAACCGAATAATAAAAGAGTATATGTTTGATCATAATATTGTACCTAAGACAAATGTTCTATATTCAGTTTGGACTAATTGGTTAAAGTTGTTATTATTTATATTGCCATAGTGGCCAAAACTAATCGGATCAGAGCCCCATCATGATGTAATTGAACAAATACCTCTGAGACCCTGCCCTGCAGAGCTTAAAATATTATTAAAGAAAATACACAAACAAAAGGAGGGAATTGGGGGGGATAGGGACGACGATAATGGCGATTACACAGTTACACGGGATAAGAATGTGAATACTAGATAACCTTTCATTTGATTCAGAACTCAGTGTCTCTTATAAATCAGGTAAATAAATAAAATCAGCTCTCCATGACTGTCATTCAACCAGTCATCAAGTTCTCCATACTTCTCAGAATAGTCACACTCAGATCTCCTAGAGAGTAATATTTAACAATGGAGAACTGATCACCAGCTTGGGTAAACTGGAATAGCTCCAGTGAAGATCTGGCCCCTTGTCTCAAGTTAGCTGATACAGTATAGTCCAAAGATAGGAATACATATCTTTTGAAATCTCAGTTCACTTCAATCACAAAGGAACTTTACTTTTTCTGTTCCTATAGCTTAAACATGGAATGTATATATACTAACCTTATCTGATGAGCTAAATAACGTTAATGTATCTCCTGGCAATTCCTTCAGGTTGAATTCTTATAATATGAAGATTTTTACTTATCTGTACTGGGCTAGCCAGTTACCTTGCATCAAATATGCATTGGAATTCATTTTAGATACGATTGCTCCAGTACCTCCAGGAAAGACACATGCACTGGAAAATACATAGCTACTAATGCCAGATATAGGAATGTGGGGTCTGAGATTTTCAAAAGAGCTAAGGGAATCAGACGCCCAACTCCCACTGGCTTTCAGTGGGACTTGGACAAATAGGTCCTGTAAGCCCCTTTTGAAAGTCCCAAGCTATATCTCATCCTATATCAAAGGTCCTCTTTTCAGAGACAGATCTCTCCATAGTGCTAGAGATGTAAAAACACAGCAGATTAATATATGTGATCTGATTCTTTTCTCCCCTCACTTTCCATTCAGACATGAGTCACAGATTTTATTTTTAATATTCTTGAAGTGCTGACTTTCTATGAATGACATTGTTGGTTTCCATATTCATTGCATTGTCATATAAAATTTATTCAGTATGAAGGTAAAGACTTTTTTTTTCTATTTCCCAGTTCTACAAATTCACCTTGGGATCTAGAAATCAACCAGAGTTCTTTTCATCTTGTACATTATCCTCAGTCATAGAGGTTCTGCAGACCAGATTAATTACATCAGCTACATTTGTGCAAATTCAGGGAATGTTAATAATGGGGTTTCACAGGTGTCTCTGAAGGCATAATCTGAATACAGGATGTTGCCAGGAGTAGTTGAAGGCATAATTTACCTGCAGAATTTCTATTACTGGAGATGATGCACAAGATGGAAAGGAACCAGCTTGACTTTTGGATTCCAAGTGGGTATGACAGTTAGGAAAAAAAGAGTTTTATCTGAAAACTAAGCAAACTGATATGAAAATCAGTGACAGACTAAGAATTTGAAATTCAATTATGCCATTTTTACATGTCACCTTTTATGGTACAGCTGCATTTTAACATTGCTTCCTCACATTCTACATAGCTTTGGGAATATCCATATTAAAAGTTATGTTCCAAAATTTCTAAATGTTGCCCTTTAAGTGAATGTAGAAGCTCTTTGTGGTATAAACAGGAGAATCTTGAGATGAATAGAGAGTTTCTATTACTTCTATATTTGGCACTGTATTTTGCTACCTAACTACTATGCCAGTTCTGGTGTCCACAGTTCAGGAAGGATGTTGATAAACTGAAGAGAGTGCAGAGAAGAGCCATGAGCATAGGCGCTGGCTTTGTCCTGGCCCAGGGGATGCTCAACCCCCGACTTTGCCCCAGGTCCAGCCCCCACCTGAATGCTTCCCCCAAGCCCCGTCCTGCTCCTTCCCACCCCTGCTCCACTCCAGGCCCCTCCCCCACCCCACCCCACCCCTTCTCCCAAGTCCCCGCTCCCCTGCCTCTTCCCACCACCACCCTGCTTCTTCCACACCTCTTCACACCCAGTTCCACCCCCTTCCCTGAGCGTGCCTCATCCCTACTCATCCTGCTTCCCCCCAGAGCCTCATGCATGCCATGAAACAGCTGATTGCAGCGGGCGGGAGGTGCTGGGAGGGATGGGGAGGAGTTGATCAGCAGGACCGCCGGCATGCAGGAGGCGCTGGGGAGGGGCGGGGGTTGGCTGCCAGTGCATGCTAAGCATGTGCTAATTTTTTTCCATGGGTACTCCAGCCCTGGAGCACCCATGGAGTTGATGCCTATGGCCATGAGAATGATTAAGGGATTAGAAAACATGTCTTAAAGTGAAAGATTCAAGGAGCTCAATCTATTTAGCTTAAGAAAAAGAAGGTTAAAGGAAGACTTGTTCACAGTCTATAACAGAGGTTGGCAAACTATGGCCCGTGGGCCACATCTGGCTCACAAGGCCATCCTGCCTGGCCACATCTGGCCCCCAGCCCCTCCCCTGCTGTCCCCCCTGCCCTGCAGCCTCAGCTCACCCTGCCGCCAGCGCTCTAGGTGGTGGTGCTGCAAGCTCCTGCCGGGCAGCACGGCGGCGTGGCTGGCTCCGGCCGAGCAGTGCGGCTGCCAGTCCTGCTGCTCTGAGTGGCATGGTAAGGGGACAGGGAGTGGGGGGGAGGGATTGGATAAGGGGTAGGGAGTCCCGGGGGGCAGTCAGGGGACATGGAGCAGGGGGCGGTTGGATGGGGCAGAGGTTCTGGGGGAGGGCGGTCAGGGACAGGGAACAGGGGGTTGGATAGGTGTGGGAGTCCCGGGGGGAGGCCTGTCAGGGGTGGGAGTGTGGATAGGGGTTGGGGCAGTCAGGGGACAGAGGGTTGGATAGGGGGTGGGGTCCTGGGGGGGGACGGTTAGTGGCAGGGGGTCCTGGGAGGGGGTGGTCGGGGACAAGGAGCAGGGGGGCGTTGAATGGGTTGGTGGTTCTGAGGGGGGCAGTGGGAGGGGGCGGGCCAAACTGTCTGGGGAGGCAAAGCCTCCATACAGTTTCAGAACCCCGATGTGGCCCTCAGGCCAAAAAGTTTGCCCATCCTTCATCTATAAGTATCTACATGAGCAACAAAAAAATTGATAATGGGCTCTTCAATCTAACAGAGAAAAATATAAAAAGATCCAGCGGCTGGAAGTTGAACCTAGAAAACTTCAGACTGGAAGTGATGTGCAAATTTTTAACAGTCAGGGTAATTAACCATTGGAACAACTTACCAAGGGTTATCCTGGGTTCTCCATCACTGAGAATTTTTAAATCAAGATTGGATTTTTTCTAAAAGATCTGCTCTAGTTCGAACAGCAATTAATCCAGGGAAGTTCTATGGCTTATGTTATGCAGTGGGTCAGACTAGCTGATGAGGCTTTATAATCTATGAATAAATGGCAGATATCTATCTTGTTGCTCTGGAATGCTAAACAGCCTCCTGCAGACTGAAATCTAGGAAAAGATTTACTCCTCCCTCTTGTAAAGGAAAGGAAAGTGGCTGATTTGATATGGCATCCATTAACCTCCTTCATTAAACTCTCAACCGTAGTGCTCTTCATTTAAGAGAAATTCTAAAAATGTCATTAATAGGAACTCAATGGTTTATCACTGTTTTTCTGAGTTTTGACTTGTTAATTGTTTTCTTGTACTTTTGCAGAAAACATTCTGTTGTACAAAGCTTAGATTTATGGAGCCCCACTAATTCACACTCATCTCCATGTATTGAATTGTGTGTGCGTCTATTTGCTTACTTTGTATTTTCCTTGGTACTTTATTTACCAGGATGTATTTCATCTTGTATTATTCATAAACTTCAATAAAAACATTTTAAACGTATTTTAGGTAATGGGTAGTCCTCATTGCCATTAGTTGAGGAAGTTATAAAAACCATCAAACAACTGTATTCTGGCAAAGCACCTAGAAAGGATGGTATCCCAGCAGAACTGTATAAAGTAGAAGGCCCAATGGCTACCGAGGTGTTTCATGACATCTTGAGTAGCATTTGGGAGGAAGAAGAAATGCCACAAGACTTCAAATATGCTATTATTGTATCACTGTTCAAAAACAAAGGCTGCAAAGCTGACTGCGGAAACTATAGAGGGATTGCTCTCCTCTGTACAGCAGGGAAAATACTAGCCATCATTCTGCTGAACAGACTCATTGCAAACATATCTGAGGAGAATTTGCCAAAAGTGCATTGTGGTTTCAGACCAGGTCGTAGTACTATGGACATGATCTTTATTATAAGGTAGGTTCAGGAAAAATTATTAGAGCAGAACATGGACCTGTATGCAGTTCTCATCAATTTGACAACGCTTTTGATACTGTCAACAGAGAGGGTCTGTGGGCCATTCTACATAAAACTGGGCTGCCCAAGAAGGTTCATACAAGTCATCTGTCTGTTCCATGACCACATGACAGTGCAAGAACTCTCCAGCGGTGACTTTTCTGAGGCATTCGAAATCTTGAATGAAGTGAAGCAAGGCTGCATACTTGCTTCAGTGCTGTTCAATCTATTCTTTGCCTGTGTCCTCAGCCATATGACAAGGAACTTGGATCAGGGGATCTACATCCACTACCAACTCGATGGCTCTCTCTTTGATCTTCGAAGACTCAATGCTAAGATCAAGACACTGAAGAGGCTTCTTGTCGAGACACTTTTTGCAGATCACTGCATCTTGAGGGCCCATAGATATGATGACCTTCAGGTCATGGTTGATAGATTTTCTGAAGCATCCCAGCTGTTTGGCCTTACCTTCAGTCTTGGGAAGACAGAGGTCTTGTTCCAAACAGCACCTCATTCCAATGCCCCAGTGCCAGCCATCTTCATCCAAGGCACACAGTTGAAAAATGTGGATCAGTTCAAGTATTTGGGCAGCAGCATCTCAAGTAATGGTTCCCTTTATAAGGAAATTTCCTCCAGAATTAGTAAAGCCAGCCAGGCCATTGGCCGACTCCGAACAAAAGTTCTTTGCCAACACAACATCCTTCTCTCCACCAAATTGAAGATCTATAGTGCAGTGGTTCTAACATCTCTCCTATATGGATCTGAGACGTAGACTCTTTATAGACATCACATTAAATAGCTTGAGCAATTTCACAATAATGAGCCTTCGCTGGCAGGACAGAATGATCAATATTAAAGTCCTCGAGAGAAAGCAAACACAACAAGCATTGAGGAAACATTACTGAGAGCACAACATAGGTGGACCAGACATGTCATCAGAATGGAAGACCACTGTCTCCCAAAACAGATCTTGTATGAGGAGCTGAGTCAGGGCAAAAGAAAGAAGCCTTGTCCATATAAGCGCTTCAAAGATAATCTGAAGACCAGTCTCCAGTGGGCTGGCATCAATCCCAAAGAACTTGAGCAAATGGCTCAGAACAGGACTCACTGGCAGTCTCTGACAAGATCAACATGTGACAAGTTTGAGTGGGATCAACTAAATCATCTCCAGGTTGCACATGAAAGGCACCACAGAGCTGCATCATCAAACATCATAGATAGAGACTTCCCATGCCCTCAGTGCAGCCGACTGTGCATCAGGGTTCGAAATTCAGAGTGATATGCATAGCCAAGAACTATGACAAAACGTCATCATTGTCAGCAATGGACTACCAACAGTGCCCATTTCCCCTCACTATGTTTAGGAGGAGTGTATGGGGTGATAGAAGTAAGAACTGGATTAGAGTGCTACTTGACTCTGAAAAGTGATTGTGTGCATGACACCTTTTCACTAAACAAATCTGCTTTTTACTTTAATTAGCCTTACAGAGCCAACATAGCTAAGAGGGAGGCTTTCCAATACCATGGTGATGGGCACAGCATAAGAACCTGAATAGGAGTGATCTGGATTCTGTTCCTTCTTAATAGAAGGGTTTACTAAATTCCAATCAGTTACAGCTGTGCAAACCCATTGAAGGCTGCATGTTTGCATAATTGTATTACAGTGCATAATTTGAAGAAAATGTGGTTCTTCTTTGGGTTTGGGTTATTTTACAGGTGTCATTGAAAAAAAGAGAGGTTACTCACCCTGTGCAGTAGCTGGAGTTCTTCCAGATGTGTGTCCCTTTGGGTGCTCCACTTCAGGTGAGCATGCGCTCCACGTGCCTTCAATTGGAGATTTTTGGCAGCAGTGCCTGTTCAGCCCGTGTAAGCACCCTACATATCTCATATCCTGCACTGAGTCTCTATAGGGCTGCACAGGCAGCCCTCAGTTCCTTCTCCACTGCAAAGTCTGGTAGAGGACATTCTGAAGCAGAATGGAAGGAAGGCAAGTAGTGGAGCAACCATGGAGACACACAACTCAAGGAACTCCAGTTACTGCACAGGGTGAGTAACCTTTCCATCTTCTTGAGAAGTGTCCTCTGGGACTCTATGGGTACTCTCCTTCAGGTGACTACTGAGCAGCACTCTCAGCTGGAGCAGAGAGCTTCAGAGCTGAGTCCAGGACTGTGGACAAGATTGCATTCCCAAGGGCACCATCTGATCTGGAAGATGGAACTACTGCATAGAGTTTGGAAAAAGGTGTGTATTAATGTCCAAGTTGAAGCCTTGGAGACCTCAGTGACGGAAATGTTCTTGAGCAGTGCCATAAAGTTAGAGAGAGCACTCATGAAATGGGCCAATACCGTAGAAAGAGGTTACATATTGATAGATTCATATAGGAAAGTCTCTGGGTGAAGGTTGTGGACCCTTTTGATAGGTCAGCAATTGACCCTACCAGTCTCGGAGTCTTGGTCCTTGGATGGGTTCTTTCACCTGAGGGAAAAGTTTCCCCAAACCTTTGATAAATCTCACTGTTGTGGAATGAGCAAACACTGAGAACCCCTCAACCAAGAAGTGAAAGGCCATTATAACCGCCAAGTGAACTCTCACAGAACTCATTTTCAATTCCAGGAAGTAGTCTAGAACAGAGCAGGTGAAAGATGTTGCTGTTCACACTAATAGTTGAATCTTCTCCACTTTTGAAGGTAAGTATTTTGGGTGGATGCTTTCCTAATGTTCAGCAATACCTGTTGTATCTCCACAGCGCAAGCAGTCACTATTCCTGCAAACCATTGAGAAGCCACATCTTGAGGTGAAAACCTCCTTGGTTGGGGTGAAGAATCTGAAGCGCCTCTTGAGAAAACAGATGAGAAATTGCCACAAGGCTTATTGCAGACAGCTAGGTGAATCAGGCAAGGATACCAAACCTGTCTTGACCATGCTGGAACTATTAGTATGACCCTGGGTATGTCTTGTCTGATCTTGTTCACCACTTTTCATATTAAAGGCATTGGGGGAAATGCATACATGTGTCCCTTCATCCATGGGAGGAGGAAGGCATCTCCAGTGAGTGAAGGCCCAGCCACCCTTTGAACAAAACTGACTGCACTTTTTATTGGGGATGGTGGAAAAAAGGTCCATCTCTGGAAATCCCCTGGTCAGAAATTGAGGATTGAAGGTCCAAGAATCCAACTCCCACTTGTAGTCCTGGGAGAAGAGCTTGCTGAGAGTGGCAGCTGTGGTGTTCTGTCTGCTCGGAAGATAGGCCACCAAAATGTGGATCTGATTGGCTATGCGCCAGTTCAATAACTTTATTGCTCCAGTACAAAGAAAAGGGGATCACATTTCCTTTTGCCTTTTGATGTAAAAAGTGCAAACTGTGTAATCTGTCATGATTTTGATAGATTTGTCCTTGATTAATAGAAGCAAAGGAAGGTAGTCATTCCTCTCTGCCTTCAGCTCCAGAAGATTAATGTGTAGTTGAGATTCTTGGGCCAAACATCTTCCCTGAACAGTATGTGACACTAAATGTGCCCCCCAGACCAATAAAGATACGTCTGTTGTTATGGTGATGGATGGAGATGACTGGGTAAAGGGGACACCTGCACAGACATTGTTGTTACACTAATAAAAATGATACCAACAGGATCTTGTAAGAGGGACAAGGCAAATTGCCACATTTACTGTAAATACAACAAAATATTCCTATATGCAATTTCTATATAGATCCATTCACACACACAGACGTTCACACACAGGTTCTACATAAAGGTTATTATAGTTACCAGCCTAGATGTTGCTCGTGCCAAGTCACTGGCCAGGTGGCCTGGACACGAGAGTGGAGCCGAATCGTTGTCAGATGCGCATCCGATGCTCCTGGAGGGTGGTCGTAGAACCAGACTCAAAGAACACAGTCCCTGGACCCAATTTTTATAGGTCTCTGGTTCAATACAAGTCTATGGAAGTTGCTCCATCATGCTGAATTTACAACTGAGATGACCATCAATCAGCTCAATCAGCAGGTGGTACATCCATGACGGCTCCATAATGGCTAGGTGTTATCTTCTTGTTCTTCCTTGATGCGTTTTGGGTGGATTCCGGTTCGCCCTTCCATGGGTCATCCGGTTATCTCCACTTTGCATATTCTTCGGCCCATCAATATCAAGGTTGAAATTCTTAGGATTAGGCTGGCACCATTTACTAACCAATTATTTCCCTGCTTCAGGCTCTCAATTCCAGGCACTCATCATTCATTCTTTCACTTAACAACACAATCTATGACTCTTGATTCATTTAACAATTTTTATGCCACTATCTATTTTTCCCTCTTTGGATACCAAGATTTACATAGGCATGACAAGGGGCCCCCGCGGGGGAAAGAGCATTAGGGTGTTGTTTTAAAGAACAGCATTGTTTCCTCAAAGTTCTTATCACTTTCCAGCACAGACTCTTTGTCCTGAAATAATTAGCACTTTGGCCTTTCATTTGTTACAGAGTGAAATTCAACAGCATGAAACTGATGTTCATACCTTTTTACAATACCTATATACTCTTTTGTCTATCTTTATTTCTACTACTACATAATTATAATTCTATCACACTTATATAACTTTGAGGGCGACGCAACTTTGTGAGAAGCCTTCCACCAGTTGAGTGAATCTCTTACTTGACAAGGCACTGACACTTGTCAGTCTAGCCTGTGTTACTCAGTGAATAAACTGCTCTGAGACATCATAGATGCAGCAAAGGCATAACCTTGCATGACGTGTTACAAAGGTACAAGCTGCCATACGTCCCAAGAGTTGGACATAATGTACTACCACAGTCTGTGGGCTTATTTAGATCCTCATGCTAAAATTTGACAGGGTTGTGAATCTGTCCAGGGGAAGGCACAACAGCCAGAGAAGCCCCTATGACTTCTATTCTTGGTACGGGGTCAAGATAGAGTTCTTGATATTGAACTGAAAACCTAGCCTGAGGAACAGGGACAAACCTGTTTGTATGGCAGAAAGAACCTCATTGTAAGACCAGCTCTTGATTAGCCAGTTGCAGAGGTATGGAAAGATTATTATCACCTGTTGATGAAGGTAGGCAGTGACCACTGCCAGAACCTTCTAAAATATTGTCGGCGAAAGGGTAACGAACAGAAGTACTCAGTATTGGAAGTGGTCCTGGCCTACCACAAAGCAAATGACTCTCTTGTGAGACAAGTGAATCATGATAAGCAAATACGCATCTTGAAAGTTGAGGGGTAAAAACCATCCCTGAATCTAATCAGGGAATTGTAGGTGCAAGAGGAATCATCCTGAACTTTCATACTTTCACAAAGTTGTTTAGGAGTCTTAGTTTTAAAATGGGTCTTCACCCTCTGTTTTCTTTTCGGACCATAAAGTACTGGGAGTAAAACCCTTCCATCTGTGCTGAGCAGGAACTGGTTTTATAGCTTTTAAATGTAGAAGGGTATTGATTTCCTGTCTCAGCAAATGCTCATAAGAGTGATCCCTGCAGAGGGACAGGAAAGAGGAGTGAGCTGGGGGGAAGGGAAGTAAAATGGATGGTGTATCCCAGTGTTATGACCTCCAACATCTATTTGTTGGATGTAATCTGCTCCCATAGCAGTTGAAAATGGAAGAGGCGGCCTCCACATGTGGGGATGCAGGCAAAATGTTGCAGCTGGAGATGCAAAAAACAGGGATGATTTGGACCTTCAACCAAGCTGTTAAAATTGACATTTTGTCAACGAGGAGAATTGTGTGGTTGAACCAGGTGCAGTGGGTGGTCTCTTTCTCTGAAAACTTGATTGCTGCCTTGGGAGTTCGGTAGGTCTTTGGACTTCCCTAGGCTGGAGCCAAGATGCCTGTTTCATGACAACTGCCATGGAGAAGGAATGAGCAGCAGTGTCTGGGGCATCCAGGGAGGCTTATATAGATGTCCTGGCAAGCAGCTGACTCTTGGCTATGATGGTTTGGAACTGCAATGTTATTTATTGTTTGTTATAGATATTACCTCAATTAAGCAAGGTACTTATGCACATGAGTAATCCTATTAATTTGAAATGGAACAACTCATGCTGAAAGTTAGTCACATACTTAAGTAACTGACTGAATCAGGACCCAGTAAAATACATGAACTTTTAAAACGAAGCAGTACTCAAATACTCAAGTACATGAGTAAGGTGAATGTGTTGTGTTGAATACCTGTTATATCACTAGATTTTTAGGGCAATTTTTATGCAGTTATATTGGGGAGGGGGCAAGAGAGTTGGATGGGTTAGGAGATTTGTAATGCGCTATGGAGCTTTTCACCTCTCTATCTCTTGTTCAGAGCCAGTGGTGAGCTTTTCAGTGAAAAGTAACTGTGAAAACAAGTTAATCATCTTAGTTCGGTTCCTCAAGGATAGGTATATTGGCAATATTTGCAGAGAGGACAGGGGCTGAATGAATTTAACTAAAAATGGAGGATCTCACTCCCCAGGATTGTTGCCAGCACCTTTTATGACTCATAAGCTCTACATTCACTAAAAATTAAAAATAGTTCTTTGGAACAAATGACAAACAATGTCTGATAAATGGGCAAGACCATTCCCAATTATTGGTTTCTTCAGTTTCAGGAAAAACAGTTACGTAATCAGGCAAACACAGAAGTTGTGGCCAGAATCCCAGTGTGTGGAAACATTTTCTAATATCACACATGGGTACACAACCTGCTATTTGTAACACTAGTAAGATTTATGGGAAGATTAGAAAGCCGGAGACCTCATTTTCTTCAATGTTATATTTTCCTTCTTTTCTAGACTTTCCATTTTCCTCAGTCTTAGTCATTGTTCCAGTCAAGACCTAAAGTGGAAGATAAAATATTCAGTAACCACAGTGAAAAAGGTCTGAGAGACTGAGATTAACTGTCCGAAAAATGAGAAGAAAACCCTGTTAAAAGAAACAGGAGAATAATGGCTTAACAGTTGCTTGGCCTGTGCAGGTGAGGGAAGTTACCATTTACCTGTTTTACTATTAGAAGACCCTGTCCTGCAAACACTACCTACCAAGTATTTTTAAACTATCATCAGCAGGCCCCTTCAACCAATGGGATCACTCCTGGAAGAAAACACTATGCTCCTCAGGAAGAAGTTGCAGGACTCCCAGGGAAATTTACAACAGACAACAAAAAAAATCCCTACTGGTTTTAACACCTGGTATAGAGAGGCCTATTTTTATCACCATTTAAGTTACAGCAGCTGGAAAGCAACATGGTGGTAAAAAACAGTCCAGCAGAGAGAGCCCTCTCTGCACTAAGGCTCCTACTATTTCTAACACCGATTCCACTGAAATTGTTTTGCATATGTGGCAGTAATGGCCTTAGTGCACCTTTATCTATCTAACAAAGGCACCAGGTCCTGCAAATGCACATGCTTATCATTTCATCAATTGAAATTAATAGGACTCCTCCTAGTAAAGTATTATACAAAAGGTATTCATTTTCTTATTTATTATTAATATTATTAATTGGATGGTAGCTTAGTTAAGCATCCTTGTATTATAGGATCAAGTCCAATATTTATACTGAAATTATTTTAACCAGTATTGTACAACTGGACAATTTGTATGTTATTGCAAAGAGTAGGTGGCAAACGTGCCCGGAACCAGCTTTGCATGGCACTGTTAGTAGGTCGCTAACCTGAAGTTTCAGGATAGTTAAGAGAATCTATGTAATTGAGGCAAGAAATTCCAGCCTGGCACTGACGCAAGACTGACAAGGTCACGTGAAAAATCCTCACTAACAAACCAGGGCTGAAGGAGCCCCTTCTAATTCTGTCCCATTCCTTTGAAATGATTCATTAGCAAACATTTGCACCTGTAACAGACACTGAAACCACACC
Source organism: Lepidochelys olivacea (assembly GCF_965140295.1). Taxonomy (NCBI): domain Eukaryota; kingdom Metazoa; phylum Chordata; order Testudines; family Cheloniidae; genus Lepidochelys; species Lepidochelys olivacea. The sequence goes on along the minus strand of NC_140415.1, from coordinate 78,286,858 downwards.
AGTCTGGCGTTTGTTTGTGCTTCATGGATGTTTAGTTACTCCCAGACAGTGAAACAGTCTGATCTGATCCAAACACAGTGTTTATACGTTTTTTTTAAAGCAGGAAGGGGAAAAAGTCAGATCAAATACCCTTCCTCTTCTCCTGGCTCTTCCAGGGAAAGCACAGCTTTAGGGGACACTTCCCTGGCCAGGTTTATTTATTCTGCTGATGGGCTAAGTCTCTCCCATGTGAAATTTCATTTTTCAATGAACACTTACTCTGGGAGGCAAAGTTGCAGTGCATTTCTCGTGTGACTCATGCAGAAAACCAGTAATGGATAGGCGAGAGTTTATTTGCTGAGGGGTTTACCTCAATTAAAAGGGCATTAAGGATACTTGACTGTTGCTTAAATCCTCCGAAGTGGCCGTATCGTGGGAGATATTTTGGCCAGAATATTTCCCAGAAACATGTTTCCGCTCTTACTAGGCGCTCACCCTCAGTCTCCCCAGTCTTGATGAGCTAATAGCATTTTTCCTTTGCATAGTTTGGCATTGCCCCACGGCCTGGCAGGCTGCGTGTGTCTGCGGGCCTCGAGGTGCCTGCAGGCTCGCCCCAGCTCGAGACGTGCAGCTAGAGGTGTATATATACCGAGGGAGGGATCCTTTTGTCTCCTTCTCCCTGCAAGGAGGCTCGGGCCGCGGAGGGGAGGCAGCGGCGGGGCAGATGTGAGGCGCTGTCAGACTCGCACGTTCCCCATCGCATTACGTGAGCAAACAGCGGCGGAGCAGCCTGCCAGGCGGGCTTGTGTAACTTTGCAAATGTGCCAGAAAGTTTAAAATCCCTCAGCCCTCCTCCTCCCGCCTCCAGTCCAGACCCCAGAGAAAGCCGGAGGACGATGAGAGGCGGGTCGCTTGCTGCTGCTGCTGCTATTCAGAGCCGTGCCCTGTAAACACCCCGGGAGCGCAGAAGCTCCCTCCTTTCGGAAGGTCTCTGCCTCCCCGGGCCGCCTGCGGGGATCGAGCCTGGCTGCGGCCAGCGGCGTTTGGCGAGTGACCTTCGCGCCCGGCCGGGGCTCTTGAAGCGGGGAAGATGCACGTGGCGCTGCCCGCGGCTTTGCTCGCCCCGCTGCAGGTGTGGCTGTACCTGAGCTGCACCTGGCCCGCCGGCTGCCAGCCGCCGCCGCGCCACAACCCGCCGGCGCCCGCCGCCTGGAGGCAGCGGATTCAGTGGGAGAACAACGGGCAGGTGTACAGCCTGCTGAGCCTGGGCTCCCAGTACCAGCAGCCCCGGCGCCGGCAGGCAGCGGCCGCGGGCAGCCCCATCCTGCTGCTCCGAAACAACGCCACCGCCCCGCGGGGGGCTGCTGCTGCTGCTGAAGCCGGCGCTGCCCAGCCGCCGGCCGGAGCCGCCAGCAGGGGCTCGGGCGCTCGCCACTGGTTTCAGGCCGGCTACCAGCCGCCCCCCGGCGGCACCGCAGGGCAGAGGAGCCAGGGAGCCGCGAGCGGTTCAGCCAGGAGCCCTCCGCAGGGGGCGTCTCGGCCCAGCGCCCCCCACAGCTCAGGCGCCGGCTCCAGGAGGGGCAACAGCACCAGCCCCGGCGCTGGCAGCCCCCCGCCCCTGAGCAATCTGAGAGCCGGCCGGGAAGATGCCATGGTCGGAGACGATCCCTACAACCCCTACAAGTACACGGACGACAACCCCTATTACAACTACTACGACACCTACGAGAGACCCCGCCAGGGCAGCAGGTACAGACCCGGCTATGGCACCGGCTACTTCCAGTATGGTAAGAGCCCCCCCGCACCCCTCGAGCACGAGCAGTAACACCTCGCCCAGGGCTCCAGCAGGGGCCCCGCCGCCAGCTCCTAGCTGGGCTCCCCGCCGCCAACCCAACCGCCAGCACAGCACATAGCGATAGGCTTTGGCAGTGGGCTCACATCCCAGCATGCTCTGGAGAAATGACCAGCCCTGCCTGCCCCCCACACGAGGCAAACAACTGACGCGGTCCTAGGATTCCTAGGATCATATGGTGGTGGTAGGGGCCCGAGAGCCCTCAGGATTTACGAGGCGAGAGGCTGGCAGCAAACAATAGGCTCTGCCTGTCCAGCGAGAAGCCTAAACGCTTCTTGTGACCTAAAGCGTGGCAGGAGCCTTTGGCCAAAATAACTCCTCCTAATGCTTGAAAGTGAAACAAAACGTTGGCAGACATGTTCTGGGTTTGATCGTGCTGTTGTGTGGTTGGTTTGATGAACTGCAGGTCTCCCTGACTTAGTCCCGGATCCCTATTACATCCAGGCATCCACATATGTCCAAAGGGTGTCCATGTACAGCCTGAGATGCGCTGCTGAGGAGAACTGCCTGGCAAGGTAGGCATCTCTGCTGACTTCTCCTTTACCTTAGCCTCAGGCACTTGCTCCAGTTTCTTCCAGCCTGGGTACCCAACAGCAAGGAAACCAGGAGGGAGTAGGTAAAGATAGAGGCCTTGATAACAGGTCCTGAGTCTAGCTTCTTTTGTGGCCTTCTTATGATTTTTCAACAACAGACAACAAGAAAGGGTAATATACTAGCCCTGATTTTTAAAAGTGACAAGTGCTTTTAGGTGCCTCTGTTTTACAAAGATTAGCTCATTTGAGATGTTTTAAAGGAGCCTGATTTCCAAAGGGTTGGTACTGGGCCCTTTCTGAAAATCAGGCCTTTTTAAACATCGCTGAAGATAGGTATATTAAAGCACTTGTCACTTTTGAAAATCTTTGTCCCTGATTTTAGCTGGAATCTGATCTTTTTTTAACTCTCTCCTTTAATGTGAATAAATCGTCTTGTTTCATTTTTAAAAAGGCACCATTTGTGTGGGTTAACAAAATACTGTATGCACTATGCTTAGGCAGATGCAATATACCTTCTGTGAGTCAGAAAAATATTTGCGATAATCTTAGAATTTGAGAAAAAAAATTCTTTACTCGTGAGTTGTCCCTATCCCCTTGGCAAAGAGAGATTTTTCCTGTTTTGACTGGAACTGAAATTAAGATGGCTGAGTTTCATAAATTTAATTTGTAGAGTACCTTACCCTGCAAAACAACTTTGTTTATTCACCAGTTTCATAAACTGGTTGTAGCATAGCATTAAGGAAACATTTTTGTTAATTTGCTGCAGGAAAACCAGCAAAGGGTAGCACAGAAGTTTGTTTATGGTAGTCTCACAAAAATGGCTATTTAAAATTGTTCTTGTTGGTAGAGGGGTAGTTAAAAATTTAAAAGGTTAGACCACATTTGGGACCAAAATGTCTTGATTGTAGCCTTTTAAACTACAATGGAAACAAAATATACTGTGGCCATGAGATCAACTACAAGATATTGTGTTTTACAGAAACTATTGAAAAACAGTTTTTCATGCTAAACAAGGACATTTTTACAGCTATCCATTGTTAAAGTGATATTATGCTCTTGGCTATTGTTAAACACCATTGATTTCCCTAAGTATCAAAGAGTTTCTAACCCGTGCTCATCAGGTATCAAATCCTACTCTTACTGAAATCAGGGACAAAATTAACATCAACAGAAGGACTGAGTCCTAGAATGTTACTAAAGCCTGCATCCAATACCAGAAGCTCCTAAGCACACCACAGAGCATTCTTGAATATCCTTAGCTATTAAAATTAATGGGGTTGAGGGCAGTGATGAGCTGCCAAAATCTTAACTGGTTCCCTCCTCACCCCACGAGGGGGTCACTGCCTCCTGCCCCATCCAACCCCTGTCCCCTGACTGCCCCCAGAACCGGGCAGGAGGGTCTCGTGGGCCACCATAGTGGGTGCCCACCCCACCCCTAAGAGCCGGAGGGACCTGCGGGGGGGCGAGTTGGGGAGTCCCGGAGGTGCTTACCTGGGGCAGCTCCCAGGAAGCATCCGGCAGGTCCCTCTGGCTCCTAGGGGCAGGGGAGCGTAGCTAGGGAGGGAGCAGGGGGAGTGACTGCTCCCCCCACTGATCACAGCAAAAGTGGTGCCTACTCCGTGGGTGCTCTGGGGCTGGAGCACCCACGGGGAAAATTTGGTGGGTGCAGAACACCCACTAGCAGCTCCCCACACCGCACCTGGCCCCAGCTCACCTCCGCTCCACCTCCTCATCCGCTCCTGAACGCACCGCCCCGCTCTGCTTCTCCATGCCCCCCCGGGCTGAGAAGCAGACGGTGGCTTCACACTCAAGCTGAGGGTGGCAGAGTTGAGCTGGGGTGAGGAGTGGTTCCCCTGCGCGCCCCGCCCCCCTCTCCCCCGTGTTACCTGCTGCGGTGTGAGCGGTCCTCCTTGCGTCTCCGCACCCCAGCTCACCTCCGCCTCCCTGGGCCTGAGTGCGAAGCCGCCGCCTGTTTCTCAGCCAGCCCTGGCTTCCTGCGCAAACAGCTGATTCACGGGAAGCCGGGAAAGGGGGGGGGGGGGGGAGAAGCAGAGCAGGGCGGTGGGTTCAGGGGAGGAGACGGATGCGGAGCGGTGTGCTGGGGCCGGGTGTGTGGGGGGGTGGGGAGCTGCCAAATTTTCCCCTTGGGTGGTCCAGCCCTGGAGCACCCATGGAGTCGGCGCCTAAGGCGCCACTTTTGGCTGGTTAAATTTAGAAGCCCTTTTAGAACCGGTTGTCCCTTGTGGAACAATTGGTTCTAAAAGGGCTTCTAAATTTAACAATTGGTTCTAGCGAACCGGTAGGAACAGGCTCCAGCTCACCACTGGTTGAGGGTGCTCTGCAACTTGCTAGTTATCACATATAGTCACAGAGGGTTGAATGCTAGATCATAAGCTAAGAAGAAGCAATTTTGAGTGTCTGCTTAATATTTTGTAAATATACTTACGCCTCTTTTTACATCATTGCAGTTCAGCTTACAGGGCAGATGTCAGAGATTACGATGCTCGAGTGCTTCTGAGATTCCCCCAAAGAGTGAAAAATCAAGGCACATCAGACTTCCTACCAAGCAGACCCCGATATTCATGGGAGTGGCACAGCTGTCACCAGTGAGTGAAGTGTCCAGTATGGTACCTTCTACTTATCTTTTTCATTTGTTAATTGTAATATGATATGTTTTGTTTCTGTCTAGGGGAAATAGAGTTATAGGATTTTGTTCTCTCCTCCCGTTTTATGGTAATAACTCATTATATAGCTACGCATGTGAGGATGAAGAATTGAAATGATCAAATGAAAATAAATAGTTCATACTCACATACAAATGTGAAAATCTGGAAGCCTGTGCAATTTCGAATCAGTTTAGAATATTTGGTCACATATCCAATTATAACATTCAATTCTGCATAAGTCTGTTGTCCATTTATATTAAATAGAACCAACCAGTGAACTTAAAAAAAGTTATAATTATAGTTCATGCACCAAAATGTATTTTTTACTTTCACATTCACTAAAAAAAAAGAATATTCAAATATTGAATGTGTCATTTGGTTCTCTAGGGGCCCCATTATTTCATGAGTCAAGGAACATTTTCCTCAATATTGAAAAGAGGAATGGGAACGGTCCTTAACAAGCACTTTTACCAATATAAAGCCTTAGGGTGATATCTCACTATCATCTTCATCTGAAAAGAATTGGAGTTTTACGTAAAAAGTGATGCCACAATAGATGCCATTTAGCTCTGATATACAGTGCGCCACTATCACCTTTGCAAGACAAACATTGATAGACATGTGGCAAGACAAACATTGGAGAATATTTGTAACATTTTGGGACCTAATAGAACTGCATATGTGCACTTGTCCTTTCCAAGAGACTTGGTGTATATGAGTTTGCAATCTTGTCCTAAATTTAGATATTTTATATCAGGTTTGTGATACTTTAGGAAAGTGTAATGTATTTTCTTCAATTCATTTGAAATATGACTCTACAGTTGTGTGTAGATAATGATTAATTTTAATACAATGACAGAGATAATTTATTCATTGATAAAATGATGACTGAACACTGAATTCCATCTAAATATGTACCACAGAGGTTGCCATGGGCCTGATCCAAAGTCCTTTGAAGTTGGTGGAATTTCTCCATTGATTTCAAGGGGCTTGGGATCAAGCCTGCTGCAATAGGTCAAATTGTAAAATTGTTTATTCCTGATGGAACAATTACTGTAAATTCAAATGAAGTCTTTTAAACATAGACCTAGCAAGGCAGATGTTTTATTCATAGTATACAAGCCTTTGGTAAACCAAGAAAAACCCCCAACCCTTCTCGCTCTGAAAATGTGTTTTAGTTTTTAAAAATTTAATGTGAAATTGATAGCACTGCAAGCTGAAATCCTTCATCCACAGAACAGATAATCCTTGCCCTGCCAATAGGCCCTATACTGACCAGGGTGCGAGTAGAGTTCTTTCAATACTCATCCAATTCTTGGACTTTGAATATGCTGCCAACAAGAATGCCAATTGTGGGGATGGTTTCTATGGTGTTGATACTGGTCCATTAGTAAATGAACTATAACAACCAATTCATTTCTCAAATGACCTGCCATCAAATGGTACTGGTTAGTCACCATCATTCTCTGAGTCACCTTGTCACCCAAGTTTTTAGCTGGTGATACATTTTATATTATTATATATATATAAATGTATGTTTATTTTTCATTAAAAGGTGTTTGAACTATAGTTTATTTAATCTTTTACATACACACAGCATACTGAAATCTTTCATAAGCAACAGTAGCAGAATGCTACTCAGACAAGCTGCGGATTTGTTGGTTCTTGCTAGTTTGCTTTCTTCAGCTATGTGAGAAAAGTAGAACCATAGAACAAATAGGTGCATCACAGCGAGTGTGTGACACCTAGGACACTCACTCTCTCTCTCTCACACACACACACACACTCTCAGACTGGAATAGTGCACACTGTGAAACAACCAAAAATATGTTTTTGCAGAACACCTTAACATTATCGAACCAGCAAGACTTTGAATGTCAGTTTATACATTTGAATGTAAGTAGCCATTCCTTCAGATAATCCAATCTGTAATATTAGTACACAGAGGATGAATCTCTAAACAGAGTAGATTGTCCCCCAAACATGTGACATTTTATCATTATATTTGCAAACAATGGAAGTAGGAAAATAACCACAACCCTTCAGCCCCTTCCAGAAATAGCTAACTTGCCTAGAATTTACAATATGTGAAGGTAAGCATTCCTATCCAAACAAACTGTGCCTGAAGGCAAACATTATAAGATGAACCACTCAAGTATGAACAGTTTAAGTGCTTGCTAGTGTTATTGAAAAAGAGAAAACAGGAAATTTTGGGAAAACAAAGCCAATGAAGAGCCATTCTTTTAACAAATTAAAATGTGATTTATTTTTATAAGGTTGTGTTTTTATACAATAAAAAAAAAATCTAACAGTGGTGCCACTGAGAAAAATATATTAACCCATTAGTTTTATGTAAGAAAAAATTTGGCAGGTTGCACTATAAGGTAGATTAGATAGGAAACATGATTATTTTTATTTAATAATGTTTTGGAAAAATCTGATCTGCCTCTACTAACTGACCTGTGGTCTAATGTCTGTTAGACATTACCACAGCATGGATGAATTCAGCCACTATGACTTGCTGGAAGCAGGCTCACATCGGAGAGTTGCTGAAGGGCACAAAGCAAGTTTTTGTCTTGAAGATACCTCCTGTGACTATGGATACTATAGACGATATGCATGTACAGCACATACACAGGTAAGAAGAGATGGTTCCAAAGAACCAAGAGATTTTCTTTCTTGCAGTTTGCCTTACTTGAGAGATTTTATGTAACATTACAGGCCCCAGTTCTCAGGTGCCTTAATTAGCTATTAGATAATCACCCCAGGGTAGGGGGAATCTGCTGGTGGCATAAAACTAGCATAGCAGCTTTGTACTCTCCTTTCACTACAGCCCCTGTAGAAGGTGTGGCTGCTGGAAGTGGATGGCTGAGGCTTTCTTGTACCCTGGCAGGTCTCCTGGGGCCATGGACAGCTGATGTACATTAAAACAGTCCTCAAGCTACTCTGATTTAGATTGCGGGACTGGCCATCACACAGCAGGCCCAGGATCAGGGGCAGTGAAGAAATCCTATAAGGTCTCGTTCCACTTCTCTCATCCCAATCCACATTCTGCTGTCCATGGCTGCAGTCAAGGATCAGAGCTAGTGTTCTTTCTTCTCAGAGCCTGATAGTGCAAGGTGCTGTGTTTCATCAGTTCCCAATGCTATCAAAGGGGGTTTGAGGGGATTCAGTACATCACAGCATCATGCTCTGTGCATGCATGTAACAGACCTTCAAATTAATGGGAACTGTGTGAACATCATGGGCAAACTATATCCCTTTTTCTGCAGAGGTATAATTTTATTCCTGAGAAATGCCAAATATTTTCCCATGTGGATGTGTCCATATTTAAATCTTAAGTATAATGAATTATCTACAATATGTAAAGTTTGTGTAGGGGTTTTAAAAATAGTCTCTCTCTGTGTAGGTTACAGCATTCACCTAACATATATATTTTACAGCTGGAGTACTTGTGTCACTAGAGTCAAGGCTGTGTCAGCATTTCCACTGTAAACCCATATTTTTAGGGGTTGTAATTGGACTGTAAAACTTTGTTCCAGCCTCAAACTTGGCACGTGTAAGTAGGGCATAAGCGGATTACCAGCTGGGGTCAGGAGGGAATTCCTGCATGGCTTTATCTTGCATAGTTAAGTGACTTATGAGGATTTTTCCACTAAAGCATCCTATACTGGCCACTGCTGAGAATACCAGACTTGATGGACCATTGATATGTTCCAGTGTGGCAATTCCTATATTCCTAGCAACAAAGTCAGAGGTTTTTTGGACACACAGATCTGGAAAAACCTCTGCTGCCATTTTGGATACCCTCTGAATTCTTGCAGCCATTTCTGATGTTTCAAAACCTGTATTTGCTTGAAGAGAAAAACCTTATTAGGCCATTTTCTGCAGAACTAAAGCTATAGACAAATAAAATACAAAGACAGCTCTTTAACTCCATGAGCTTCCTATGACGAGTACTTTACTCTTTGCACTGGATGCAAAATTCATCTATGGCCAAAGCCAACACTCTTCTTTGAGGTAGTCAAGATTCTAGTGGCAATTAAATTCACACAAATGAGTTTGGAACTGGAGATTAGGATTCACTGAGCATGCACCTCATGTCCTAACTCATGGGGAAAAGTTCTTTCTTGATTTTTCTTATATTCAAATAAATTTAGAAGGAAAATGGTTTAAAATGGAGCTGCCCAGACAAGAAACAGGAGCAGTGTATCCCTCCCCAACTTATCCCACAAAAATGGTGATGAATATTTTTTGCTGAATTGGTCTCTAAGATTCTAAGTCTTAAGCAGCAACTATAAGAACTTCCTCTTCAGATAGAAGGGATCCAAAATGGCATTTGCAAATAGTATGTCTAGGACTTTATTGGTGCTGTACTGTCTCATGAAGGACCCTCCTTACATCTGCCAAACTTTTCAAGTGGCCTCATATGTTTCTCCCCAATGGACCAGAATAACTCCTTTTGTTTCATTTAATCAGGTAAATAGGTAAGGAAAAATCTCAGGTGTTTATTTGAACTGTACCCACGCTTCTTGGGCCTGGAAATCCAGGATTAAAATATCGCAAGATTTCCAGTACTTCCTGCTTCCTGTCAGGCTGAAAAAACTGTGAGACCAGCCTCCCTCATAATAATTCAGCAATGCTGGTCCCAAGCTGAATCAGAAAGTGGTACATGAAAAAAGACAATAGGAAAAATGATAGCCAAAACTTTCTGAACCTCAAAAGCCATTCAATTGAAATTCACAGTTTTAGGTGTAGATTTTGGTCAGTTCTTATCTTTTCTGAAATGATTCCTTCAACTCTTGCAAATAAGCGACACTTTAGGGAATACTGTCAGATAGTACTTAAATATAGCTATTTTAAATTTCAGGGATATGTAATCAGTAAATACCTATTATATTAAAAAAGTGTATAAATAAGACTAGTTCAAAGTTTTCCATTGAAACTGTGTTTTGCTGGAAAACTGGGTTCTCAACAAAATATTTTCTGGGAAATGTGTCTGCTTTCCACAGAAAATTTTGATTTTTAATCAAACTGATCACCTGAAAAATTTTTCAGTTCTGAAATGGAACCATGCTGGCCCAGGGAATTGTAGTTTATCCCCTATAGTTTGTATGGGGATCCCAACCTATATCTCCCATCATGTCCTATGATGCACAGTGGTGCATCATGGGAGATAGAGATATAGTCCCTTGGGAAGCCCAGTCTAATAAGAATGGGAACATGAAATGCCTGAACTACAAATCCCATGAGCCTCTGCAACAGCATTTCAGAATTGAAATATTTCTGGTTTTGGCCAAAATGTGTTTTTGATTTTCATCCAAAACTTTCCATGAAAAACAACCCCTATTTTCCAACCAGCTATAACAAATTCCTGTTTATCCAAAAGAGCAGAACAGCTTGTAAGTGATGCTCCAGTCTCTCAGATAAGCATTGTAATTACTGGTACCTATTTATGAATAGTTTTATCTTTAATTTTCTTATGTGGTAGAAACAAAGAAAAGTTAATACAACTGCTCTGTCAGAGCTAGGCAGTACTATTTAAACAAATAAAACTCAGAAAGTTCAGATTCAATGCTTATCTCATTCATTTGTGCCCTTTTCCCCAATGATGTGCACAAAGGAAGCATCGTGGCGTTACCTGAATTTTTTGACTGGGGTTAGTTTGTGTCTGTGTTAATGTTGTTGTTTTCTGAAAATATATTCCTTAGACTCCTTTGCTTGTACATTTTTAGGGACTGAGCCCTGGTTGTTATGACACCTACAATGCTGACATAGATTGCCAATGGATTGATATTACAGATGTGAAGCCTGGAAACTACATACTGAAGGTATGGGGTGTGTTTTAAGAAATCATAACTATAAACCCATTTAAACCAGCACAGCAGGTTATCAATCCAAACCCAGTTGTAAATGGCATTTTCCTTCCTTCAAGGTTAGTGTAAACCCCAGCTATTTGGTACCAGAGTCTGATTACTCCAACAATGTAGTACGCTGTGATATCCGCTATACAGGCCATCATGCATATGCCTCTGGCTGCACAATTTCACCGTAAGTAGATTCCTCTTTCTCTGTAACTACTTTACACTCATAACATTAAGATTAGCAAATAGGTTTATGGTGTCAAGAGGTGAATTTTCCATTGAGTAGATAATTGCCAAATGAGTTCTAGCGATGCAAACTTTGTAAGTGGATGATTTAATAATTAGTGTGGAGCGTGCTAGTTTTCGGTTACAGATGGAACTTAGGTTCTTTTTTGTGGGAGGAATGGGAATGATTATTTTGCCATTTACAACTGCATATCTTTCAAATTATAGCTACTTGTAATTAAGCTATTTTCTTCAATCTTCCATCAGATCCATAGAACCATTTAAGATGGAAGGCACCTACAATAGTTTATCAAAATCCATTCCTCTCCTAGCATAGAACACCTACTAAAATTCTTGTTAGAAAAGTTTGTTTCTGCACTCTTGATTTCAGGATTTATAGGGACTTTAAAATTGCTGCTCCTACCTGGATTCCCAGCTGTTCTCCCTGGCTCAACTCCCTTCTTGAATTTGCAGCCACAAGGCTCCTGATGCTTATCCAATTCCCATACAGAGCATTCACACAAAGCTGTTGAACAGATTGCTGAGGGCCCCTTGAAACACTTTGTTCAAAACAAAGCAAAAAACCACATACAGTTATGTATTACTTTCTCACTGCTACAGCAAGCCCTCCCTCCCCTCCCCCGGAACAGTTCTTCCAGCAACACCTCATTTACTGTTTCATATTAGCTCTCTTGGTGTTCAAGCAATGACCCTTAACTATGTCTGGCCACAAATTGTTTTGTAAAAAGCAAATGTACATTGAACAAAATCAGTGTTTCCTTTGTACTTTAGCTTAACATACCCTCTGAACATTACACAGAAAAATAAGTACTATGTTATAACCACATATAGAGTGAGCTTTCCAGTTATTTTTATACATGATTACAGAATCACATTATTCATGTGTGACATTTAGTGGTTGATTTAATCTGACTGGAAATAACAAATGAGAGCATTAATCTTATGTAGAAACCTTGGTGACATTATTAGTTTTCATTTATTGCTTTGGAATTTAAATAAGTGACCAGTGTGGATTGACAGACCTACATTAATGGGTCTTCACACTGATCTCATTTGGATGTTGCTTAATTACTATATCATGGAGCGCGTCACTCACTGCTGGACTGGCACCTCCTCCTGGTCGTTCTGGGGATTAGCTCGAGGCCAACACCCATGTCTGCGTCACTCCTTCTCCACAGTCCACCTGCAACCCCTCTCGCGTCAGGAACTGCAGAATCCTCTTAGTGGCTGGGCCCTCCAGCCATGTCACTATCCGTGTTCCCCCCCTTCTGGGTGAGATTTAGTTCCTTAGTAGTCCAGCCACTTCCCCAGTGGCGACTGTAGTCAACTGTCCTGCCACTTCCCCAGTGGTGGGGATCCAGGCCCGCCCACTGCTCTGGGTCCAGCCCAGGAACCCTCTGAACCGCAGTTACTGCATTCCTTTGCTTCTACTATCACTGCATTTCCCTGGGCCACTTCCCTGCAGCCACAGCACCCTCCTCAGTCTCAGCAGCCAATCTGGAGCTCCTTCTGTCTTCCTGCCTGCATCACTCTGTCCAAGATGCTACAGGTTTGCAGCCTACTCAGGACACAGTCCTCCCTCGTTAAACAACAGGCAGCTACTGACCCTGCTCTGCTGTAAGGCTCTTTTTAACCCCTTGCCGGCCAGTGTGGGGCAGATGCTCCATCACATGCCACTTGTAAGGTTTATCTCACTTTGAATGTACTACAAAGTCCTTCGTACTGGGAAATCAAACACTTATCAAGCAGGGCTAAAATGGCAAACACTTGTGTCACCCCTATGTGAAGGCCTAGGTTCATATCACACCAGTCACAACAAAGAATAAGACAGGTCCATCAGTGGCCATTAGACAAGATGGGCAGGGACTCAGCCCCATGCTCTGGGTGTCCTTAAATCTCTGACTGCCAGAAGCTGGGACTGGATGACCGGGAACTGATCCTTCAATAATTGCCCTGTTCTGTTCATTCCCTCTGAACCACCTGGCACTGACCCAGAACTGGGTCACAGAATGGAAGGCACTGGGTCGCAGCGGCTCTGGTCAGCACCACTGACCAGGCCGTTAAAGGTCTCATCAGCAGTGCTGCCCGGCTAAGGCAGGCTAGTCCATACCCTGGAAGCAGCTAGCAGCAGGTCTGGCTTCTAGGCAGGGGGCCATGGGGCTCTGCACGCTGCCTCCGCCCTGAGCACCGGCTCCGCCTGGCCAGTGGGAGCTGCGGGGGGCGGTGCCTGCGGGCGAGAGCTGCGCAGAGCCACTTGTGTGGCTCTGCCGAGTAGCCAGACCTGCTGCTGGCTGCTTCCAGGGCCCAGTGTGACGTATCCCCACTGCGCCACTGACCGGGAGCCGCCAGAGGTAAGCCCACGCCCCAATCCTCTGTCCCATTCCTGAGCCCCCTCCAAACCCGGAACCCTTTCCTGCACCCCAAACCCGTCATCCCTGGCCCCACCCCAGAGCCTGCACCCCCAGCCCAGAGCCCTGACCCCCTCGTGCACCCAACCCCCTGCCCCAGCTGAGCCCCCTTCCACACCCTGAACCCCTCATTCCCAGCCCCAACCCTGTGCCCAGGGCTGAGCCCCTCCCTCACCCGAAACCCCTCATCCCCACCTCCACTGGGTCATGGGCATCAATAATTTTCTTCAGTTGGGTCACCAGAAAATAAGTTTGAAAAGCACTGGACTAGATGGACCATTGGTCTCACCCAGTATGGCCATTTTTAAGTTCTTAAAAGCAACAAGTTTAATGGCCTTGGCCTAGTCCTTTATTTGTTCTCACCACCAGAGTGTCCATGCTTGTGGGAGAATGAGAAACTGAACAACTGGTGTGCTGCAGGTTATGAGTGGTCATTTTTGGCAGAGCAGTGTGAAGAAACTTTCATGGCATCTCCCTGCACTAGAACTAGCTCTAATCAAAGCATCCACTAACCGAGCTTCTCTTCACTTGAATTCAAGAAGGGGAGGAGAGAGAAAAGGTTAACTGAAGGGTGTCAGTTAGGGTTATGCATCGTTACTTTGCTTTGTAGCCTCCCCTCTCTCGGCTTCCTAAATTAACAAAATACTGTAATGATATTCAAACATACAAAGGAAAGCAAGTTCTCTAGTTCCTTTTGTGCTGCATGTTAATACTGATGTATAGATATTTAACACAGGTGGGTTAACTTTGTTTAGTACTTGTTTGCTAATGTATGGTATTTAACAAATTTTTCCTTTTTTTTAAAAAAATAGATACTAAGATGCAAGAAAATGGACGAGTCAGTGCCCACTGTTTTGTACTGTAATATCATTATATAAACTTCAGTAGGATACGAACACTTTACAAAAAGCAAAAAAATTCAACACAAACTTTTATGTGGTTTTGAAGCATAATGGCTGCTTCATAAAATGTGTAACTGGATTTTTAGCATTCAAATTGTCACTTAAAAAACTATTGCAACGTGTGGGGTTGGTGATTTATGCACAGATTTTCAAATTCTAAAGGAAATTAACTCATTCACAGAAAAATAAGGTTTTTTTGTGTTTTGTTTTAAACTCCACTGGAAATCAGAGTGCAGATAACAGCAGAGTTTGGTCAGTACACTATCTGTGAATGAGCTGTAATCTCTTTAAAAGGTAGCAAAAAGTATAGTACTAAATAAAATGCAGTAAGTAGTAGTAATGCTGGCTAGCTCAATGAATGCCGGAACAAAGACCTTCTTGGGAGTGATGCTCCTGCCATTACAGTAAAAATAATTGGATACATTGGATGCAGAGGAGAAAAGTATCCTCAGTTTTCAAGGAATATTAACATATAGCAGAAAAACGTTCATGTATGCATTAGTTACATCCCATATACGAAATTTATGTTTATTTTACATTTTTAATATATTAGTAGGTAAACCATTTTCTCAAGCTGAATGCATATTGGGGCTTTGGCCATAAGTCTGTTTTACTTTTGGAGTAGAATTAAAGAATTTAGCCACTTTTCTCTGTGAATAGAGATTTTCAAAATGGGGGTCTTAAAAGGATTAATTCAATGCGAGTAAAATGAACTAAGATGAACAGCTGTCCACCAGAAACAAGGCTTCTGAAAGCCACATTGGATAGTCCCTAATAATTAGTTGTACGAAAAAAAGGCATGAATTGAACAGGCTAACCAATTACAACAACTGACAAAAGGCAATCAGCTCAGAGGCACCACAAACAGAAATAGGCCAAAAGACCTATCAGGGTGTTCTTATTGAGAAAAGGCCTTTTACTTGTATTCTCATTAGCATTATTTTACAGTTAGTACTGTACTTGATTCTTAATTGCATATTTGGCTATTCAAAGACTGAAGCTTAAAATATTATACAATATGTATAGAATAATTGTTGGTGAATGCAACAACACAGGAAGTACTTTTGTTAAGTCAATTATGAAATAGTCAAAGTGAAAAACTTTCAGCCCAAATTAACAAAATATATCATGCTGCTTACTGGTGGGGGTTCACAAAAGTATGCAGTTGACCAATTTAAGCTAAAGCAGCTGTGATTTTTGCTTTTTAAACTGTGAAA
Organism: Lepidochelys olivacea; assembly: GCF_965140295.1. NCBI lineage: Eukaryota > Metazoa > Chordata > Testudines > Cheloniidae > Lepidochelys > Lepidochelys olivacea. Next base: position 78,271,191 of record NC_140415.1, on the reverse strand, counting down.
TTATTTCTCACATTGTCCTGATACTTCTTCCGAAGATCACAGATGGTGCAATGCTCAACCTGCAGCTCACAACATCTAAAGCAACAGCCAAAGCTCAAAACCTTTAGAGTTTTAATGGTATATATCTTTATGTATTTGTGTAGCTTGAGGAATACTGGGGTGTTTTGTTACAAGGTTGGGAAATATTTTAAGCAATATTTGCCATTATTGCATGCAGTAGAACCATGCACATTTAATTTTGAAATTGTGTTAGTTATCAGAATATCCTTGAGGACTATGGATCAGCTAGTTATTTCCTACATGTATTTTGTTGTTTTAAGATTATCAAATGTTTCTGTCCAAATCACCGTCATGTTCTGGCACAATAAACCTAAACAACTGTAACATCAACACTTAACCAGACTGACACTGATGACCTAAGAACCATTAACTCATTGAGGGAATGGCCCTTTACTCACTCACCTTTCACTTCTACATGCAGGCTGGGTCCAGTTTACATCTGCAGGCTGCTAAGTTTTCCATTGGTTTTCCTCATTTGGTTGGTAAAGATAATTTTAGTCACTCACCAAGTGGGTATCTAACTCAAGCAATAAAAAGTCTGAAAACTAGACTTGGCACATTTTACTGTAGTAGGGCTCTATGCACATCAGCAGTTAAAGTTGTGCCATTATCTCTCTTTAAAAAGCACTATTTTCATGTGTTTATAATTGACTGTACCAATATGTTCCAGACTGAAGTTTGGCTTTTGAGGTCTGAGCTCCAGAACAATTTTTGTAAATGGATTAAAAACAAAACAAACAAACAAAAACGCACACACACACACACAAGCGTATGAATGAACAAATGCAGGTACATTTATACCTCCTGCCAAAAGTGATTCAGGCCAAAATTTCCAACCTGGGATGAAGGCTCTGAAGCTGCAGCTTCTTGTGTGTGGGCAACTTGTACACGTGCAGTTGCATGGAAGTCAGTGGATACATCTACACTGCAAACATGTACCTACTGCAGCAAGTCTCAGAGCTCAGACCTAGGCTGGTGCTACAGAGCTAAAAATAGCAGTGTAGATGTTCCTGTTTGGACTGGAGCTTGGGGTTTGAAACCTGGTGAGGGGAGTGAGTCTCAGAGCCCAAGCTGGCATGTTTTAACACCATAGCACAAGTCCCGCAAGCCTGGTTCTCTAGAGCTAGATTCTGAGAACTATTGGGGCACAGGACATTTTAGGCTCAGCAATTACCGAGGCGCTGTGCAGCCAGGAGGCACTGAGGTGTGGTGTTTTAAGAGAGTAGTTCTGGGGGTATTTACTCCGTAGATGCCCTCAGATCTGTGGGATTTTCCTGTAGCTGTGGGCGCATCTGCAGCGTTGGAGAGCCACACCCTCTACTTACCTCCCCACTGAAGGATACCTCAAAAATTGTGGAAGTTTAAAAAGGAAGTTTGCTGAGTATCTTTGGCTCTCCTGTAGGAAGATGCATTCTGGCCTTTAGTGCAGATGCTTGGGCTGCCAAATGATCCCCTGATTTAAGAATCTTTAAGTACTCATTGACATGATAGGTTGGTAGGGCGCCATCGACACCATCATTGGTAAATGAACACATTTTACATGTAGATCTGATAGACAATGGAATTTCTTTTCTTTAGCTAAATGCTGTACAAGTTTTAAAACATTTGTTTTAAACAATGGGAAAAGAAATGAAATTTGCACACTGTTCAAGAGTACACAAATGGTCTTGCTTAAATCAACAAAAGCTAAGAATGTCAGAATTAAAGTTGGAAAAATTAACACAACCTGTTCTTAACTAATCCTGCTGAGCTGTAATGCAGGAGTAGAGAAAAGTTGATTTACAAAGCTAATGAGCGAATGTTACTAAATGCAGGGAGTTGCTGGCCATAATTCTCAATATCTTGGTCACTGCAGGTTTGATCCAGATACCTTAAGCCTACTTTTTTCATGCTGCAATATATTTAAAGGGAATGCTTGCTTTTTTGTAGGAAATCTTTATACATTGTTTTGATGTAAGAGTTTATTTTATAAAACAAATTTTATTGTGTAATCATTGTTAATAGGCTTTGGGCCTATTCCTGTGGTCTTTGAAAAGGAGCTTTGCCCTTGATCTCAAAGAGCGTAAGATCAGTCCAAGCGTTTGCAAAATTTCAGAAGTACAGAAATGCTTCTCTTGCAGTTTCAAATTTCCTTTGAAAATGTTAGAGCGTGCATGAAGCAATTACCTCCCACATTTCAGGTCTTTAGAGAAATGTTGCATATAAGGAACATTCCCATGCAACAGACTCATTACAAGACAACTTTGCTATATTTGTAAAATCTTGAAATACATGTTTGATAATAGGTGCATATTTCTAGACAAAAGTATTAAAAGAATGAGAGATTGGTCAGCGGTTGAACCAACAGATCATGTAGATGATATTTTTTATGTTGCACACCCAAGTTTACTATGTAGTATTGAATGGTGCGTTCACCAAAGTTTACCTTCATAGTCCTTTTATATATCTGTTTTTTCAGTTGTACCTGTTCATACCAAAAGGGTTATTTTCATTCATAAAATTGAAAGCAGTCTATCCTGTGCCTCACATTATGCCAAATATGTAGGGTCTTTTTACATTCCCCAGATTAAAAAAGGTGCTGAAATAACTTGAATTAAAACCAAGAAGTGTATGCTAATAGGAGGTTATTTTTTGTTGTTGTTTTAGCAACTAAATGCTACAAATTCAGTGAAATGCCACTTGTTTTTGCAATTTCTTGAAGGAGTTTTCAATGTTTCCTTCACTGTTTTCCAAGAATCTTAATTTTAAAACCTCTATCTTTATTTGAAGAGCTTTTATTTATAATATTCAGACACTAGCTTTGTATTCTTCATTGCACTTTCATATTCTTGTGTTACATTGCCTGTATTATGGTTGCAAGTTTATGTGAAAATGACTTGAATAAAATGTTTCAAGTGTTCACACGGTCTATTCTGCTGCACCTAGGTTCAACATGGGCCTGATCCCTTTGTCACTGAGGTCAACTGGAGTCTCTTCATTGTCTCCAGTGGCGCTTGGCTGCGGCTACATATGCGTCAGAATGGGAATGATTAAAGTTTGGCAAAGTTATAAGCACCTTATAAGTCTTATAATGGGAAGCGTCAGGCAACCAGCAGCAATATCAGCTCTGCTTAGAATACACAAGAATCCAGCACAAATACAGAACTTCTTTATAAATCTTAGGACTGGGTTCCAAATTCACTTTTGGGTGTAGACCTTTAAAACTCAAGAATACTCTGGGACCCAATTGTCTGAGATGGTTCTTTATCTCATCATGGCAATTAAGCCAGCTGGGATTAGTGAAATGTATGAATGTTTTAATAAGGTGATCCTATGAAGTGCTTGGGCCTGTGCTAACTTTTGTTTCTCAGGGGTGCCTGTGCCCGCAAAAGAGGAGGGGTGAGGGCCTGGGGATTTAGTCTTTTACCCACAAATGCTTTCTTCTAGCTACAAAAAAGGAAGCAGTCAATACTTGTTTGGCAAGTGAGGTTACATGGCAAATTCCTGAAAAAATGTACAGAGTATAGTGATACCATACCACATTTAACTTATGTAATTAGGAGCAGGAAGTAAAGGTCTTCTAGTATGTCCACACAGCATTTTGGAGCAAGCCTCGGGCCTCTGAGCCTGAGCTCCAGCCCAAGCTGCAACGTCCAAGTACTGTCTCTACAGCTGTTTTTAGACCGCTAGCGTGAGCCCTGCTATCTCGCACTCACGCCAGAATGCTGTGTAGTCACACCTTTAGTGTTTCCTGGGATCTTCCCCTCTGTAAATATTTTGAAAATGCCCATCATTCACTGTAAACTAATAAAAAGAAAATTGCTCTTCAAGAAGTATTTCCTAAGCCCAGGCTTAGTTCATCTGTGACAGAGATGGTTTCACAGCATTAAGAGAGGGTGTGAATGCAATAAGAAGCAGGGAAATCACTCCAACGTTCCCTTCATTTTGGCCGAAATCTTAAGAAGGGGGTCCTGCAACATTCTCCCTGTAACAAATCCTGTTGGGAAGTGCTTGCTGCCAGGACCCAAGTCTAAACACTCAGCGTTCAGAGGCAAAAGCATAAACAAAATGAGGGCCCCATTTGGAATTTGCTCTCCCTGGACGCCAGTCAAACCCAAAGTGACCTTCAGGCCATGATGAAAGATATTTCATTTAGGATTTGAAAACTTTTTTTGTGCTCTACTCTCTGTCTTTGAAGCCTTAGCCACCACATTATTTCTATAGTAATTGTCAGTCTGTCTTTTTAGAGTGTCAAGGAAAATAGAAGTGAATAAAAGACACTATTTAGATACAACTATGTTCTGTTACTTGGAGCAGATACACTATATTATTGGTGTGTGGTTCCACAAAGCGTATGTTATTTTGTCATTTGACTTGGGTAAAATTCTGATGTGAAGTAGAAACAAAATAAAAAGCAGAAACCAGAATTAAATTACCACATTGAAACTACACATGAAAGTATGTCCATTACACTAGTACCAAATAATACAGGAATGGTGGGATGATCTATCCTACAGCTAGATCAACATTCACACTGTACTAAGGACACACTGTTAGCAATCATCTAACCAGAGCACCAGAGGAAACAGAGCATGAGCCTAGAAACCAGTTTGAAGAATTCATTCCAAACAACAGGTACCATAAGGAAATGAGTGGGCTTAGACCCTCTAACACGCCTGGCTCCATGTAAGCCAGAGAGATGTAATGGCACATCGCTAGCCATCCTGCAGTTCCTTCAGAATTTCAGTTTTCATGGAAATACATTTTTTAAGCTGTATGGTTTACCTTCCAAATATGAACTAATGTTGTGCTGTATTCCCAGTTCTGTACACTGCCTGAATCAATAGACTAAGGCTATGTCTCCACTGCACCTCTTGTGGCGGTGTATTGGGTGTGTAGCTACAAGCCACAGTGAAAAGCAGGCTGGTACAAGCTGCAGCATGTAGCTCCATGTGTCAGTGAAATGTTCTGGCAAGGGGGAGGCAGCAGGGAAAGGCTTGGCAGCAGAGACCTCCCAGAGCCTTTCCTCACTGCCTCCCGCACCAGAGCCTTTCCCTGTTGCTGCAGCCTTTCACTGTCGCAGGGAGTGGCTCTGGCAACTCCCTGCGGGTGGAGCCTTTTACTGGCAGGGAGCTGCTGGAGCCTTGCCTTGCCCCAGGGAAAGGCTCCTACAGCAGGGAGTTGCTGGCCAGTAGCGGAGAGCTGCCAGAGCCTTTCCCCACTATGAGGAAAGATTCTGGCAGATCCCTGCTGTAGGAGTCTTTCCCTGTGGTGGGGAGCGGCTCCATCAGCAGGACCCTATATTGATAAAAATAGTATTGTTGACAGGCACTGCTTGAGTGAATAGAGAGGCCCATACCCACATGGTTCAGGCATACCTTTACTCATGATCTACTGTTATTTATACCCATGTTAGGGGTGTGTGTAGTGTAAGTACTTTGCACACCGCTGAAAGGTACCCTGAGGTGTGTAGTGCCTCCCATTCATCTGAGAAGTTAATGCAGAAGTATGAAGGTGAACACAATTAAATGTCCACTTCGTTAACTATTTCACTCAATCTCTTTAGCAGAAATATCCAGCTAATATGTTTCTCTGTCATGCTGGATATCACATAAGCTGAGACAGTCAAAATGACCTAATGGGTCTTTTCAAGCCCATAAAGCCACTGCAGGTTCTTTCCCTACAGCAGTATTTCTTCAATCCAGCTTTAAAATGATCTCAGTGATGGGGCTTTTTCCACTTCGGGTGATAAAGACAATACTCTCTCATCTATTTCAGTTAGAAATTGCAAACCAATTTAATACCAGCGTAAGCATGGCCTCCTGCTGACTGCATGCCTCAAGCCCAAAACACAATACTGTGTGTCTGTGTCTAATACTCAGTGTGATTACAGGTAAGATAAGACTAGGAAGTATACTCAGAATTATTAATTAGAAAAGGCACACCTCCTGGTTCCATATTTGCATCAAAACACAGTGCACATGCCCACAAAGTAAGTGTACATTTTGCTAATATGTATCTCTTTCTGTGTTATTCTGTGTTATTCTGTGGTAAACCTGCCCACACTGGACCTCATCTTCAGTTTTGGTGATTTGCCTGACATCAAAGAGTAAGTCAATGACAGATCTACAGATAGAACCTATAGGTCTGATCCAAAGCCCATTTAAGTGACTGGAAAGACTCCCAACGACTGCAAAGGGCTTTGGAACAGGCCCTAACTCTCCTGATACTATATCTAATTCAATAATTAAATTGTATATACAACATAATTTACTACATCTGTCTCAGTTTTCAAATCTTTCAAATGGGGATAGCAATATCAGCATTTCCATAATGTTTTAAAGTAACTTTAAGTTTCTGGATTTTCCATCAGTTTTTTTTTTAAAGTATGTGGTCTATTAAGATATTTTCACTTCCAGCTATTGATACATATTTGCAACCTGAATTGCAGTTGAGCAATTGTCTATTAATATGTATTGATACAGCGTCTCTCTTCTGTGCACAGTACTAAACATTGATTTTATTTTGAACTGTGCAGCTTGCTGCAGCTTGATAGGAGTTGCCAGTCATCTAATGTTCACACCCAAAGAAATGCCTTTTCAGTATACCAATCATTATTAAAACCAGAAAAATATGTAGGCCCTTAGACATTTTTGGGTCGGGTTGGCCATAGGTTTACCACAGAACAACACAGAAAGAGATACAAATCACTTTAGCAAAATGTACACTTACTTTGTATGTTATTTTCTGAACAGAAACTCCTGTGAACACAGTATTGAACTTCAGATGAATTCACTAGGCTCCTCAATTCAAAAGAGTTGTTCTCTTGCACAAATACAATAAAATACAGCTCTCTATAATGCAGTGCCTAGAACATTGGGGCCCCAGCCTGGGTATGGCCTTTAAGCACAACCTAAGTAGCAATAACCCATAAGACACATGGAAGGTAGTAAAAAAGGATCTGTCACACTCAGATTGCCCTTCCTCTCCACCCCCCAAAGTTACAGTAACTGAGCATCAGAATGTGGAATAATGGTTGGATTTCTCTGATCAAGGCCTTCCAGTCAAGCTCGTGAAGAATTAAAAGGTCATTTTGCAAAAAAGGAGGCTCTGATGTTTCAGATACCCCCAGGAGTACACTTAAGGTTACAAATTATAGCTATAACAAAGTCTCTTCCTGCATTCTTAACTGCCAAGAAAAACTAAATGGTCCTGGCACTCTAAGGACATGTAAAGTGACGCTTCAGGATATAAACTTTTAAAAACTAGCTATATATTGTACATGATCTACATTTTTCTTAGGTTTTTAAGTTTACAAGTTTGTTTGTTTTTTAAATTTGACAATGCAGATCAGTCACTTCTAAAAATTGGAAACTTTTACCTACCTAGAAAATATTAGCTGCCTGTGAAGAAATTTTTTTATAACAGGATTACAGCTAACAAAAGGAGAGAAAAAGTTTCCTGCCCTTTATTGAAGCCAGGAAAATTGCACATCAAATATTTGTTTGGACTAGTACTAAGCCTTCAAAAAAGTTTCTTGTCTAGAATATATAAAACAGTATTCTAGATATTGCTTTCAAGAGGATGACCTTCTCTTCAAAACATGATTTTCCCTGAAGAAAAACATATGTTCAAAATATAATGAACGTAGTTCCTATGTATAGCTACTGGCTGCTGACTTTTAGTACAAGATTACTTTGAGTCTATTGCTACTATCTGGTATAAAAACCCTCCTCCCCCTCCCCCCCCACACATCTACCCACCAAACCACCCCTCTTTCATACAATGAGGAATTAAAAAAACCAAAATATCCTGGGGCACAAACTTAATTGAAATCCACATTCCTCCAAGGCTGCAACGTAATGCAGGAAGGGAGAGAACATCACTTTCGATATAAAAACCTTCCTGCTGTACGGATAGCAATGGATAGCATAGAATATCCATATTATTAATTGTTTCAGAGTAACAGCCGTGTTAGTCTGTATTCGCAAAAAGAAAAGGAGTACTTGTGGCACCTTAGAGACTAACCAATTTATTAGAGCATAAGCTTTCGTGAGCTACAGCTCACTTCCTCAGATGCATATCGTGGAAACTGCAGCAGGCTTTATATATACACAGAGAATATGAAACAATACCTCCTCCCACCCCACTGTCCTGCTGGTAATAGCTTATCTAAAGTGATCATCAGGTGGGCCATTTCCAGCACAAATCCAGGTTTTCTCACCCTCCACCCCCCGACACAAATTCACTCTCCTGCTGGTGATAGCCCATCCAAAGTGACAACTCTTTACACAATGTGCATGACAATCAAGTTGGGCTATTTCCTGCACAAATCCAGGTTTTCTCACATCCCCCCCACCCCCATACACACACAAACTCACTCTCCTGCTGGTAATAGCTCATCCAAACTGACCACTCTTCAAGTTTAAATCCAAGTTAAACCAGAACATCTGGGGGAGGGGGTAGGAAAAAACAAGAGGAAACAGGCTACCTTGCATAATGACTTAGCCACTCCCAGTCTCTATTTAAGCCTAAATTAATAGTATCCAATTTGCAAATGAATTCCAATTCAGCAGTTTCTCACTGGAGTCTGGATTTGAAGTTTTTTTGTTTTAAGATAGCGACCTTCATGTCTGTGATTGCGTGACCAGAGAGATTGAAGTGTTCTCCGACTGGTTTATGAATGTTATAATTCTTGACATCTGATTTGTGTCCATTTATTCTTTTACGTAGAGACTGTCCAGTTTGACCAATGTATATGGCAGAGGGGCATTGCTGGCACATGATGGCATATATCACATTGGTGGATGTGCAGGTGAACAAGCCTCTGATAGTGTGGCTGATGTTATTAGGCCCTGTGATGGTGTCCCCTGAATAGATATGTGGGCACAATTGGCAACGGGCTTTGTTGCAAGGATAAGTTCCTGGGTTAGTGGTTCTGTTGTGTGGTATGTGGTTGTTGGTGAGTATTTGCTTCAGGTTGTGGGGCTGTCTGTAGGCAAGGACTGGCCTGTCTCCCAAGATTTGTGAGAGTGTTGGGTCATCCTTTAGGATAGGTTGTAGATCCTTAATAATGTGTTGGAGGGGTTTTAGTTGGGGGCTGAAGGTGACGGCTAGTGGCGTTCTGTTATTTTCTTTGTTAGGCCTGTCCTGTAGTAGGTAACTTCTGGGAACTCTTCTGGCTCTATCAATCTGTTTCTTTACTTCTGCAGGTGGGTATTGTAGTTGTAAGAAAGCTTGACAGAGATCTTGTAGGTGTTTGTCTCTGTCTGAGGGGTTGGAGCAAATGCGGTTGTATCGCAGAGCTTGGCTGTAGACGATGGATCGTGTGGTGTGGTCAGGGTGAAAGCTGGAGGCATGCAGGTAGGAATAGCGGTCAGTAGGTTTCCGGTATAGGGTGGTGTTTATGTGACCAATTGTGTATATGTTTTATGGAATTGATTCAGACCAATTGTATAAAGGACAGTAGCACCTAATTAAACCATGAGGAAGAGGCAGTTACAATTAAGTTCATAGATCTTTTAAAATTAACTAATATGAAAGACCTTTTAAGAAAAAAATATGGCTAAAAACCATCTCCCCTCACCCCGATCCCAGGAACTCCAAAACACTAAACTGATAGCTCCATCCAGCACAGTCAAATGCCCTTCCAACAGTTAGGATATCAAAAAAACAAGATCTTTGGAGGAAAAAAATCAATAGCATTTGATCAGATGGTACTTTTATATGCAATTTAAATTAAGTGGGGCACACTGAATTTTCCTTTCAGTACAGGAATGCTCATGACTGTGCACTTTAGTTATCAAAATTGTTGATCTAATCAAGAAAGATGATTATTTTTTAGATGGCAAGTTTTTATTGCTACCTAGAGTTTACCTTAAGCACTACTGATCTCCATTTCTGCTTGCTTCATGCATTTATGGAATTTAGCAAATGTCTTCAGAGCTAACAGTGCTCTTAACTTCTTCCAGCTAAGACAAGAGTAAATATTTTGATATTTTAAACATATGCTTTAATGAACTATTTTAACAATGTTTTCTTAGATAGGAGCACTTACCCTTCCCATCTCGTCTGATATGGAAGTCCTTAAATAATTCTCTTGAGCGTACCTTACATAACGCAAAACGCCACAGAGGAAATAGAAGCAAGTCAAAACTCCCAACTACTACAGAGCACAAAATATCTCCATAAACCCCTTCTTGACTTCATTGTGGGTTTCACAGCTGGTGGCACTATAGAAGTGAACTCTGAATCTGATACTATGTGACATCCCCATTAGTCAACTAATATAGCACAAACTGAGCAAATGAAACCATCTTCATTATAAACAAATCTGGAATAGCTTTTCCCTTGCTAAAAAACCTTTAAAAGACTACATCACCGATTTCACAAGATTAGGGTACTATTTAGTTTATACATGTAAATATGATTTGAAAAAGGCACTAGTTCTCAAATACTGTAAAAGGGTTACTTTCCAAACAACTTTGCACATATTATCTCAATCAAGAAGATAAATATTCTCTTTTCAATCTATAACACCAGGGTCACAAAGGTCCAGCCAAAACACAAGTTGTTACATCTCAAAAGTAGACACCGAACTCGAGGGGAACTCGAAGAATCTTCTTTAAAAATATGAATTTATATTAAAAAAGTTTAATCATCATCAAATTTAATTTTTTTCCCCTGGAATGCTGTAATTTGAGATATTTGTTCCCGACGCTTCTTGCTTGCTTCCCACGAAGGATGAAGTGGTTGCTCTAAAAGCTCTTTTTTATTTTCATACTGTATACCAGCAGCTTTAGCAAGTTGTTTTCTCTTTACCCGCAGTTCATTTTTTGGAAAAGCTGTGCATAAAATACAATAAAAAAAGCATTAAATGCAACTATGTTATGAACATACACAAAACCAGGTAATACATACTGTAAAAACCGGAAGATAAGGGTAGGTATTTACTGGAAGCCAATATAACTAAGCCAATATAGAATAAGTGAGACATACCATATAATCTCCAATATCCATTCCTAATGAGACACGCATAATATACACATATGAACACATGACTATACTTTATACTTTTTTTTAAAAATACCCAGGAAGATTATCCCTCTTCTCACAAATCAGCAAACTGACAGGTCATGAACAGCAGATATGGTCAAGATGGCAGAAGGCACTGGGGTTTCAATGCAAAATTTGGGTGGAATTTTAATTACCATGCATAAGAGTCATCACAATCTGAGTTTATTGTACAGTACACCAATGAGGGATGAGTCACTGGACATCTGATTTTAGAGTAGCACTTTCAATATTCGGTACATAATTTCTTTGATGCAGAAAAAAAATTCTAATCCTTGAAAGTGCAGAATGAGCCATAATCTGGGTAAAATATTCAAGTGGCTAAAATAATTTGCTGGGATGAACCACTTGATGAGATTAAGGGTTGTATTCCGCCACCTTTACTCACACTCAGGTTGTACCTTTTTCCATGAGTAGCTTCATGGAGTAAGATATTACTTTACGTGGGGAAAGGTGGCCGAGTACAGACCTGTAGGATGCTTGCTTTTGGTAACTATTTCAAACCATGGAAATGTATAGCATCAAACAGTTACTACAAGTTAAACGGCAAGTGCAATCCCTTGATGACTCAAACAAAAATATGTGAATAAATGTCACTAAGGGCTTGTCTCCATGAACATTTAGTTCGTGGCAAGACGGGGTGTGAATCTACGCTGCACTGGCCTGCTGCAGACTAACTGTCCATGTAGATCATGCTGATGCACATTTACATTCTTTGATCTAGTCCTCTCTGAAATGGAAGTAAATGAAAGCACATTAACATAGTTAATGCATGTCAAGAGGGTCCACACAGACAGTTTATGACAGGTTAGTAGGGGGTAGATTCTCACCCCAGCTTGCCGCAAACTAATTGTTTTCATGGAGACAAGTCCTAAACTGAAATATGAAACAAAACAGAATACCTCATTGTGATTAGCCCTACAGGTATAAGTACAGATTGACAGGTTTTACTTTTGGCATTTTAAGGAATTCAAATGGAGCAGCAGTACCATGGACACATACCTGTTCTTCTATTTTTGGAAGTCTGATAGTTAACATTTCTAAAAAACAAGAAAATAGTATTAAAGATCTTTCAAGAAAGGAATAATAATAAAATATTTGTTTGAAAAAATGGCCAGCTCCACCATACTTGCTGGATAATCTACATGGCACTAGGGTATGATAGCAATAAACAGCTTTTGCAATTGGTTGACATTAAAGTGAAACTGACATGTAAACCAATGCAAGAACTACATATAATTTATATTTTTGAATATAAAACTGATTTTGGTTGTTGGCTCATCTTGAGCTTTTGAGTTCAACTTTTATGATGGTCAGGAGCAGTTACATTGCTGTGAGCATCTTTTTAGGACTTTCTGTTGATACTGACACATGAATAACTTTCCTGAGCAGGGAAAAATTTGAAAAATGCATAATGGTCAAGGAAGAATAATGTGACTGGCTACAAAATGCCAATCCAAATACTCTGAGCAGTGATTGGCTGAAATTCTGCTCATTCGATGGAAATATTACAAGTCATAATAATTACTTTATAATTTCTATAACTGAAATGGAAAAAAGTACCTCTTCATATTTTTGGATTTCTGATCAGATCTGGACAGAGAGTTGCAAAATACTGATTCCAACTTCATTGCTTTTGCATTTGGTTTACATTCTTCTGTGATCACATCCTGCATCATCATGAACTTTGAGTCCTTTGTTTTGTTTAGTAATGCTTCTTTGAGTCTTTTCTTTTCCTTTGCTGAAGAAAGGTCACTATCTGCCACTTTCTTCTTCTTTTTCTTTACTTTGCCAATGAAGAAATCGTCATCACTATCAGTATCTTCAGAATCGGATGACTGGTTATAAAACCTCTCTTCCGTGCTGTCATCAAAATACTCCTTGTTATCAAATTTTTCCATATCACTGACATCACTGTTTGATTTGTTTGTTATCCTGAACTTGTTCGCACTTGTAAGTTTTTTTCTTTTTGGCAAGTCAATTGTTATTTCGGTTTGATCCTGAACTACTGCATGTTTTTCTGAAGTTTGTAATGACAAATCACCCGGAGAATCTGTTCTTTCAATTTCTAAAGTTTTCTGCTCACATTCTCTCTCGCAGATTTGTTTATTTTCTATGTTAGTGGCTGTTTTCACATTCACCTTTGTTTTAGCGTCTTGCTGTTTTAGAACCAGTGTATGTGTCTGGTTATCTACATTGCTATTAGACTGTTGCCTCAATTTAGGCTTTTGAGAAAGCTGTTCTTCTGATTTATGGTCATCTGAAGATTGAGTTTTAGGTGGCTTCCGTCTTGCATCCTTAAAGGCTTTTACAGCAGCTACAAAAATAATAGCAAATAGAGTTATTGCAGCATCACGACAGTACACACATTAGTTAAAATAATGCTCAAGGGGCTCTGACACTATGTTTGCAAGTTAGATCCACTATGCTGAGCAAGTATGAGATATTTTTGGTGCCTTCACTAGATCATTTAGAAAGTAAAAGTAGGGGCTGAGAATGGCTTGAAGTAATGTCAAAGAGGAAAAGCGGGGAAATCAGAACTGAGTGAGGGCTCCAATTGCATGCAGCGAACTTCTCAGCATCAGATGATTTTCATTGATTCAAGTTAATGTTAGATGATATTTTGAGTGTGGAAATCTGCAAACACACGTTATATCCACACACACGTATAATCATAGGCACCTAGCAGTGCCTGTTATTAGCTAAGGTTATTTCCACCATAACCTTTTTTCACAAGCTAATTTTTTTCTGAAACATTCACCCTTTGGCTTGGAATTTTCCATATCTGCTCTTTGCCCAACAGAGAGCACCAACCAACATGTCTCAACCTTCTTTTAGCCTATATCTAAACCGTACACCATTAGCGGTGGTGTGTAGGGTATGTGAATGCTGTGGTGAAAAACAAGCTATGTCCATACTGGAAATGGTGCAAACTGCTTTAGCCTACTTTAAAAACCCCAGCCTTAAATACCTCCAATATAGAGTCTTTATAGAATCAATATAGGTGTTGCTCTAAACAGGATGCAGCACCAATTTAGCAGAGACTTCTGGATTTTATGAATCATATAATCCCCTCTGTCTGCAAGCTGCTATACAACTGAGAGTTTTAGACCTATTAACCTGCTAAACAGTTAATATTACAAAACTATTTTAGGTCTGTGACTTCATCTCAGCTAGCTGGCTTAAGTTCGGTAATACAAATGTGTAACAGTACATACACCTATTAGCAAACAGTATATACACCTAATAGCAAATACTATTACTGTGGGTTAAAAGCAGAGAACAAACATGGAAGCAATTTAATATAAAAAATGACCAACATATTCAGGCTATAATAAGCCAGTTTATTATTGACACATGACATATTCGTTATTTTTATATATATTCATATTCATTTATATTCTTTTTATTAAAAATTCAGTTCCTTACAGAATAAAGGACGCTTCAGTGTTCAGAAATTAACTGTAAAACGTTTACAATTCATCTGTGCGGTTACGACAAACATCCCTATTTGAGACAGGAGTAATTATATTACCTCTTCCAAAACACCATTTTTAAGGGATAGAACAAGATAATGTTCAAATTCCTGTATTTGTTTGTGCACAAGATGAGACTGTCTATTTCATACCTTTAATATCAGCAATTTTTGTCTTCAACAGTGGGTGTGTTGCTAGTCTAGCAGTCGCTCTGTCAGCTGCAGTGGAATTTGGCTGTATAAAAAAATGAAAAATAAATAAGAAATGTTGTATGGTGTGATAAGGTGGTTGTGTAGATTTTCCTGATCCATACTATAAGACACACCAGTGACAGTGTATAGCCCTCCCAGCCCACTAAAAAACAAAAACTCCAAGACAATGAAAGTTGAAATGTTACCAGGCCTGCACACCTCACGTTTGTCTTAAATTAAAATCTCACGTCATCCCCAGGAGCACGAAAGAATTTGACTATGGGGCTACCGATAAGAACATTACAAATATGCACCATTGCAATTGCCCTATTATTAACTATGAGTGATATTGTGATGTTTATGTTTAAGAATAGATTGTCTGCACATCTTCCAGGCTTGAACAACACACTACAATTTTACATTCACTGCACATTTGCTATATTGGTCTACAATAATTCAAAAAAGGCGGAAGAGGACTGTATACACAAGGCCACCTCCTCTTGGCTGGAGGGGTAATAACTTAAGTCAGATAATATTGTTCATCTTTTTTTCATAGAGCTCTAGAGACTAAATTTTGAAGTCATTACTATTATTTCCAATATTTCCAATGTATTAGATGCTTTCCAAACATGAGACAACATTGCTCCTTGTCTCCAAGGACTTTCCAGTCTAAAAGGCAAACGGATGAAGGGGTAGAGGAGAAATGTACAAAGCTAAGTAAGGTAGTCAAAGTAGCAAATAGCCACATCTTAGTAGCACAGTTTGAAAAACACAACACACTTGTGTTTTTTAAATAGACGTTATGAAAAAGCTGTGGATAAATAGGAATAAGCAACCACCTGACTTCTTGTAGGAGTCACAGTAGAAGTTAACTTTCAGGAAGTATCTGAACATGAAGAAGGTAGTAACCTTGTGGACCAGCTCAAAGAGGGCATTCCGTTTGCATGGAGTGGTTTGGTTAAAGGAATAGAGATATTTGTGAGAGAAGCAGGTGGAATGAGGCATCAAGGCTGGCATTAGTACAGCAGAGGAGATAAGGGAAGATGGATAAAGAGATGGGTGGATAAGTGTTAAGTGCAGTTATACAGGGTCTTGAAGGCAAAGGTAAGCTTAAATTTGATGCAGCTGAGCAGAGAAAGACATTGGAGGGATTTAAAGAGCAGGTTAACATGGTCAGATTGAAAGGCAAGGATGATATTGGGGTTTGTGTTTTTGTATGAAGAAATAAGGGAGACAGAGGACAATTTGGGTGTCATGGAGGCAAAAGGAGGAATTTATAGTAATTAGGGTAAAAGTACTATGGGATGGTGTTTCTTTCCTCTCCTAGCCTTGTGATTTTCAGTTCCTAGTTCTTTGTATGTTGAAAGACAACAGGCAGTTATTAGAAAGCTTGTTCTTCAGTCACAACATTGTCCTCACTTTACTGCAAAGTTCTTAATATGCAAAACTGATTGGGAAGGCATATCAGATCCAGGATGGATTTTGTGGGGTGAAGGGGAAAGAGACACCAAACCCAGTACTGCTAATAGCCCTGTATTCATCACCTGGAATGTGGGAGACCCAGGTTCAAGTTCCTACTGTGCCTGGTTTGGAAGTGAGTGCCCTAAATGTCAAGCTATTGGCAACACTAAAGGTATGTCTACACTACGAAATTAGGTCGAATTTATAGAAGTCGGTTTTTTAGAAATCGTTTTTATATATTCGAGTGTGTGTGTCCTCACAGAAAATGCTCTAAGTGCATTAACTCGGCGGAGCGCTTCCACAGTACCGAGGCTAGAGTCGACTTCCGGAGTGTTGCATTGTGGGTAGCTATCCCACAGTTCCCACAGTCTCCGCTGCCCATTGGAATTCTGGGTTGAGATCCCAATGCCTGATGGGGCTAAAACATTGTCGCGGGTGGTTCTGGGTACATATCGTCAGGCCCCCATTCCCTCCCCCCCTCCGTGAAAGCAAGGGCAGACAATCGTTTCACGCCTTTTTTCCTGAGTTACCTGTGCAGACTCCATACCATGGCAAGCATGAAACCCGCTCAGGTAACTGTCACCGTATGTCTCCTGGGTGCTAGCAGACATGGTACTGCATTGCTACACAGCAGCAGCAACCCATTGCCTTGTGGCAGCAGACGGTACAGCACGACTGGTAGCCGTCATCGTCATGTCCGAGGTGCTCCTGGCCATCTCGGCCAGGAGCGCCTGGGCAGACATGTGCGCAGGGACTAAATTTGGAGTGACTTGACCAGGTCATTCTCTTTAGTCCTGCAGTCAGTCCTATTGAACCATCTTATGGTGAGCAGGCAGGCGATACGGATTTCTAGCAGTCCTACTGTACCATCTTCTGCCAGGCAGGCAAGAGATGAGGATGGCTAGAAGTCCTACTGCACCGTCTTCTGCCGAGCAGCCATGAGATATGGATGGCTTGCAGTCCTTCTGCACCGTCTGCTGCCAGCCAAAGATGTAAAAGATAGATGGAGTGGATCAAAACAAGAAATAAACCAGATTTGTTTTGTACTTCCCCCTCTCCCCCGTCTAGGGGACTCATTCCTCTAGGTCACACTGCAGTCACTCACAGAGAAGGTGCAGCGAGGTAAATCTAGCCATGTATCAATCAGAGGCCAGACCAACCTGCTTGTTCCAATAAGAACAATTACTTAGGTGCACCATTTCTTATTGAAACCCTCCGTGAAATCCTGCCTGAAATACTCCTTGATGTAAAGCCATCCCCTTCATTGATTTTAACTCCCTGTAAGCCAACCCTGTAAGCCATGTCAGTCGCCCCTCCCTCTGTCAGAGCAATGGCAGACAATCGTTCCACGCCTTTTTTCTGTGCGGACGCCATACCAAGGCAAGCATGGAGGCCGCTCAGCTCACTTTGGCAATTAGGAGCACATTAAACACCACACGCATTATCCAGCAGTATATGCAGCACCAGAACCTGGCAGAGCGATACCGGGAGAGAAGGCGACATCAGCGTGGTCACGTGAGTGATCAGTACATGGACACAGATTTCTCTGAAAGTATGGGCCCTGCCAATGCACGCATCATGGTGCTAATGGGGCAGGTTCATGCTGTGGAACGCCGATTCTGGGCTTGGGAAACAAGCACAGACTGGTGGGACCGCATAGTGTTGCAGGTCTGGGACGATTCCCAGTGGCTGCGAAACTTTTGCATGCGTAAGGGCACTTTCATGGAACTTTGTGACTTGCTTTCCCCTGCCCTGAAGCGCATGAATACCAAGATGAGAGCAGCCCTCACAGTTGAGAAGCGAGTGGCAATAGCCCTGTGGAAACTTGCAATGCCAGGCAGCTACTGGTCAGTTGGGAATCAATTTGGAGAGGGCAAATCTACTGTGGGGGCTGCTGTGATGCAAGTAGCCCACGCAATCAAAGATCTGCTGATATCAAGGGTAGTGACCCTGGGAAATGTGCAGGTCATAGTGGATGGCTTTGCTGCAATGGGATTCCCTAACTGTGGTGGGGCCATAGATGGAACCCATATCCCTATCTTGGCACTGGAGCACCAAGCCGGCGAGTACATAAACCGCAAGGGGTACTTTTCATTAGTGCTGCAAGCTCTGGTGGATCACAAGGGACGTTTCACCAACATAGAATATCAGGCTTGGAAGGGACCTCAGAAGGTCATCTAGTCCAACCCCCCTGCTCAAAGCAGGACCAATCTCCCATTTTTGTTCCAGATCCCTAAATGGCCCCCTCAAGGATTGAACTCACAACCCTGGGTTTAGCAGGCCAATGCTCAAACCACTGAGCTATCGGGGCATGATGCTCGCATCTTCAGGAACTCTGGTCTGTTTCAAAAGCTGCTGGAAGGGACTTTATTCCCAGACCAGAAAATAAACTGTTGGGGATGTTGAAATGCCTATAGTTATCCTTGGGGACCCAGCCTACCCCTTAATGCCATGGCTCATGAAGCCGTACACAGGCAGCCTGGACAGTAGTCAGGAGCTGTTCAACTACAGGCTGAGCAAGTGCAGAATGGTGGTAGAATGTGCATTTGGACGTTTAAAAGCGTGCTGGCGCAGTTTACTGACTCGCTTAGACCTCAGCGAAACCAATATTCCCACTGTTATTACTGCTTGCTGTGTGCTCCACAATATCTGTGAGAGTAAGGGGGAGGCGGGGTGGGAGGTTGAGGCAAATCTCCTGGCTGCTGGTTACACACAGCCAGACACCAGGGCAGTTAGAAGAGCACAGGAGGGCGCGGTACGCATCAGAGAAGCTTTGAAAACCAGTTTCATGACTGGCCAGGCTACGGTGTGAAAGTTCTCTTTGTTTCTCCTTGATGAAACCCCCCGACCCTTGGTTCACTCTACTTCCCTGTAAGCTAACCACCCTCCCCTCCTCCCTTCAATCACCGCTTGCAGAGGCAATAAAGTCATTGTTGCTTCACATTCATGCATTCTTTATTCATTCATCACACAAATAGGGGGATGACTACCAAGGTAGCCCAGGAGGGGTGGTGGAGGAGGAGGGAAGGAAAATGCCACACAGCACTTTAAAAGTTTACAGCTTTAAAATTTATTGAATGCCAGCCTTCTGTGTTTTGGGCAATCCTCTTTGGTGGAGTGGCTGGTTGGACGGAGGCCCCCCCACCGCGTTCTTGGGCGTCTGGGTGTGGAGGCTATGGAACTTGGGGAGGAGGGCGGTTGGTTACAGGGGGGCTGTAGTGGCAGTCTGTGCTCCAGCTGCCTTTGCTGCAGCTCAATCATACACTGGAGCATACTGGTTTGATCCTCCAGCAGCCTCAGCATTGAATTCTGCCTCCTCTCATCACGCTGCCGCCACATTTGAGCTTCAGCCCTGTCTTCAGCCCGCCACCCCTCCTCCCGGTCATTTTGTGCTTTCCTGCACTCTGACATTATTTGCCTCCACGCATTTGTCTGTGCTCTCTCAGTGTGGGAGGACAGCATGAGCTCAGAGAACATTTCATCATGAGTGCGTTTTTTTTTCTTTCTAATCTTCACTAGCCTCTGGGAAGGAGAAGATCCTGTGATCATTGAAACACATGCAGCTGGTGGAGAAAAAAAAGGGACAGCGGTATTTAAAAAGACACATTTTATAAAACAGTGGCTACACTCTTTCAGGGTAAACCTTGCTGTTAACATTACATACATAGCACATGTGCTTTCGTTACAAGGTCGCATTTTGCCTCCCCCCACCGCGTGGCTATCCTCTCAACCCTCCCCATGGCTAACAGCGGGGAACATTTCTGTTCAGCCACAGGCAAACAGCCCAGCAGGAACGGGCACCTCTGAGTGTCCCCTGAAGAAAAGCACCCTATTTCAACCAGGTGACCATGAATGATATCTCACTCTCCTGAGGATAACACAGAGAGATAAAGAACGGATGTTGTTTGAACGCCAGCAAACATACACTGCAGTGCGTTGTTGTACAATGATTCCCAAGTACGTGCTGCTGGCCTGGAGTGGTAAAGTGTCCTACCATGGAGGATGCAATAAGGCTGCGCTCCCCAGAAACCTTTTGCAAAGGCTTTGGAAGTACATCCAGGAGAGCCGCGAATGCCAGGGCAAATTAATCCTTTCACATGCTTGCTTTTAAACCATGTATAGTATTCTGAAAGGTACACTCACCGGAGGTCCCTTCTCCGCCTGCCGGGTCCAGGAGGCAGCCTTGGGTGGGTTTGGGGGGTACTGGCTCCAGGTCCAGGGTGAGAAACAGTTTCTGGCTGTCGGGAAAACCGGTTTCTCCGCTTGCTTGCTGTGAGCTATCTACGACCTCCTCCTCCTCCTCATCATCTTCTTCTTCGTCCCCAAAACCTGCTTCCGTGTTGCCTCCATCTCCATTGAAGGAGTCAAACAACACGGCTGGGGTAGTGGTGGCTGAACCCCCTAAAATGGCATGCAGCTCATCATAGAAGCGGCATGTTTGGGGCTCTGACCCAGAGCAGCTGTTCGCCTCTCTAGTTTTCTGGTAGGCTTGCCTCAGCTCCTTCAGTTTCACGCGGCACTGCTTCGGGTCCCTGTTATGGCCTCTGTCCTTCATGCCCTGGGAGATTTTCACAAAGGTTTTGGCATTTCGAAAACTGGAACGGAGTTCTGATAGCACGGATTCCTCTCCCCATACAGCGATCAGATCCCGTACCTCCCGTTCAGTTCATGCTGGAGCTCTTTTGTGATTCTGGGACTCCATCATGGTCACCTCTGCTGATGAGCTCTGCATGGTCACCTGCAGCTTGCCACGCTGGCCAAACAGGAAATGAGATTCAAAAGTTCGCGGTTCTTTTCCTGTCTACCTGGCCAGGGCATCTGAGTTGAGAGTGCTGTCCAGAGCGGTCACAATGGAGCACTCTGGGATAGCTCCCGGAGGCCAATACCGTCGAATTGTGTCCACAGTACCCCAGATTTGAGCCGGCAAGGCCGATTTAAGCGCTAATCCACTTGTCTGGGGTGGAGTAAGGAAATCGATTTTAAGAGCCCTTTAAGTCGAAATAAAGGGCTTCATCATGTGGACGGGTGCAAGTTTACATCAATTTAATGCTGCTAAATTCGACCTAAAGTCCTAGTGTAGACCAGGGCCGGGTGGGTTTCTCTCCCACATTCCATATCAGAATAAAAAAAAAATTTCAAACTCTCCAACTTCTTTGGAAACAAATGTTTTCTGGCCAGCCCTAGGGAAAAAGTTACAAAATAGTGAGGGAAACTCAACATCTTAGCAGAAGACCATACTGTTTAGGTCATATTTCTTGTTTGAGGAGATGATTTTCTGGGCTTGCCAGCAATTTTCCTTCTCCCCAAGTCCCCCATATCGCAGAAATCTTTCCTCAGGTCAAGGAGGGCTTGGAAAATGTTCCCTTTGCAGACAGTCTGCGATGCTCTGAACATTGGCCAGAGGAGATGGTCCAAGAGACATACATGTTCCATCTCCAATGGGCCTCAGCTGGCTTACTCGCAGGCTGGTTTGGCCTAGAGAACTAGAAGCCAAAATCTAGATCCCATGTGACAACAGCGTATTCTGCTCCCAGACTACTGGGACAGCCTGCTCACATTGCTGAAGATCAAAAGGTATTTTCTTTGGAGATTTTTCTATAGCTGGAAAATGTATTTTTGAACTTAATTAATATACTTTCCCCCTCAGACGCTTCCTGTGGGTTTAGAAAGTGTATACCATAAAGTTCACAAAGCAGCAGTAGCTTCTGTGCAACATCTGGTGTTCTTTAATTCAAGTATTTATGGAAAAGGGTTTAAGTTTATTTGCCAGTTTATATGGAATACTCACATTTTTCTTATAGAAAAATACTCGCAAACACTATCTACATTAGGAGATAGCAGCCATAAACATACAATGTGACATTCTTATCCTTAAACACTTCCTATTTCTGGACTTTTTGGCATATCCAATCTTATGGAAAAACAAATCGAACATAAGTGTTTTATAGTACGAAAAACACTGACAGAAAATCTAATTTAGAAGGAAAAATGTTAAATCTACCCACAGAGGAAAAACACAACACTAAATCTGATTATTTATGAAAATGCTGGAATGGTAAATATTTATTTGTATGAAGCCATACTATTTCTTGTACCACTTTTCACTAATGTGTGTCTTTCATGCAAAAGTCTCAGTATTTTCAAAAGTAGACATTATCCCCATTTTACAGACTGAGAAACTGAAGTACAGATTAGCCCCAGTGACTTACCTGAAGTCATAAAGCAAGTTTCTGGCATGCAACAATAAAATCCGGTTTTCCTGGCTCTCTATCAAGAAGCTTAAACTTACAAAACCTAATATTTACTTAGATGTGCATAAACAGAAATTTTATTTTTTTGGTATTTCTATAGTTGTCTTCTATCCAATATATAATATGTCAAACTAAAAACAATGCTAAAAGAATGTAAAAGTTGCAATGCGAAACTCAAATTATCAGGAAATGCTTAAGGCTGCATGAACAATCACATCTCTATCTTCTTGTACATATGCATTTATGACAATACCTAACTGCATCACCACATATTTCCATAGGATCCTCCTCCCTCATTCAGCATCCAGTCTGGGAGGTGCAAAGTGAATAAAGCAGTCGAGTAATATATTTACTGTTCAGTGACTGGCTCCTTCTGTACTCTACATCCAACCTGGGCAGTCATGAGATGCCAACATTGTCTGGCTATATGGAAAGAAGACAGGAGATATGGGATATAGGTCTAATCATGCAGCAAACTTTATTATCAGATGCCTGGGACTATCCAGCAGATAAAAAGTGTACAGTGCAGGTAATCCCATGTTTATTCCATAATTAACCAGGGGGATTTTACCAGCTCCCCCATTTTTCCCATTCATGTCCCTCCAGGAAATCCATTGCTGGGACCTTACCATCCACCCCATCCTCACAGGAGGGTTAAGGTGGGCTATAATAATAGGGGTTGGCTCCCTGCCGTACCAATCATAGGAGTCCCCAACTGCCCCCTGTTCACTCCTTTACCAAACAACTTTTTTTAATTCCTTTCCCAAGCCATTTATCCGGTCACTGTATACTTTTCCTATGGAGTATCTGCACTGAACATTTGCCACAAAGAGGCAAAAACCATTAGCTTGGCTGCTCCTCCCCAAACCTGGTAAGATTCCCTCTTTTAGAGTAAGATTCCTCTTTTAGATCAGTCAAAAACATGACAGCACCTAAGTCTGAGCGGTGAACCCCATCCTCCCGAAACAACTCTGGTGATCCATATACTATGCCAGGATGTGAAATTACTGCCCCCTTATTCACATACTTCCTGGCCTTGTCCACCCTGGGGGGCTAATGGCTCCCTGCCAGATCCTGTGCTGAAGCATAACTGACCATGCAAAGTTAACTCCTGGAAAAATTTTAAGGATCAGCCTCAAGTCCCTCCTTGTTCTGAGCATTAGTTTCACCCTTTTAAGCATTCCCAAATTGTTTCCCACAATGTGTACCACAATTATATCTGGTGGCCGGTGATGGGCCCACACAATATACATCAGCGGTATCAGCTGATCCCATAACATGCCCCTCTTTGGACACCAATGAGTACTGCTTCACCACAGAAGCCCAGCTGCGAACGCTCGAGCAACTCGGATGTGTGCCTATGTGCCCAAAGGACAATACTGTGCCTGCAGATCCACACTGCTTCGTGCAAAAGGGAGGGGTAAGGCACAGGGCTGTCCCTTTTCAATCCCTCATTCCCGGGGGATGAGTCAGCAACCTCGCTGACCCTTTGCAGCAGTTTTCCATCTCCCCTTTCCCCCAAGCCATAAAGCATAGCTCCCTTGTTCGGCCAGCCAGTCAAATACCCCTCCACTTAAAGGTGCAGGGCGGTCATTTTAACAAGGGGCTCCTTCAAAACTTTTTGGCTCACTAATGGCACGTCTACACTGGCAAAGTTACAGCACCAGCAGTTACAGCGTCGCTCAGAGAGCGCATAAGGAAAACCCCTGTTGTGTGTTCACACTGACAGCTGCCTGTGCAATTGCATGTTCACACTTGCTGTACTATTTTGAGTGGTGCACTCTGGGCAGTTATCCCACAGAGCACCACTTTCTCTTTTGACAGTAAGACTTATGAGAAGGCGGAGGGGGTCGTGGGGCATCCTGAGTCTAGTCCCAATGCCCCGTGATGCATTGCTTCGCATCCCAGCATACCCTGGGCTTCATCTGCATTTGGTGCCATCTTTCAACAGTTTGTGTACTGTGGGCGCTGCCTCTTTCAGGCTGCAGGAATGGATCCCGAACTGTTGACGGGTATGCTGCTTGCTCTGATCAACATATCACGAGTGGCAGTGGAGTTATTCCTTAAACTACAAAGGCAAGAGTAGTGCGACGTTGATCTAGCTATGCATAGGAGCTATGACACGAGATTGCTTGTGACTTTCAGGGAGGTGCTGACCACAGTGGAACACCATTTCTGGGCTCGGGAAACAAGCACTGAGTGGTGGGATCAAATCATGATGCACACCTGGGATGACTAGCAGTGGCTGCAGAATTTTCAGATGAGGAAAGCCACATTCATGAGACCGTGTGATGAGCTCGCCCCAGCCCTGCGGCACAAGGACATGAGAATGAGAGCTGCCCTGTTATTGGAGAAGTGTGTGGCAACTGCACTATAGAAGCTGGCTACTCCAGACTGCTACCGATTGGTCACTAACCAGTTCAGAGTGGGAAAGTAGACCGTTGGACACATGTTGATGGAAGTGTGCAGGGTCATTAATTGCAAAGGGTATTTCTCAATGGTTCTCCAGGCACTTGTGGACGTTGCACGGACATTAACACAGGCTGGTCCAAAAAGGTGCATGACGCACGTATTTCGGAACACTGGCCTGTTCAAGAAGCTGCAAGCAGGGACTTTCTTTCCGGACCAGAATCACAGTAGGTGAAGTCGAAATGCCCATTGTGACCCTGCCTACCCATTAATGCTGTGGCTTATGAAGCCGTACATGGGGCAACTTGACAGCAACAAGGAGCGGTTCAACAACAGGCTGAACAAGTGCAGAATGACTGGAGTGTGAATTTGGCCATTTAAAAACCCACTGGTGATGCCTGTATGGTGATGCCTGTATTGTTAACAGACGATTCCTTCCTTTCACAAATATTATGGACCGTACAGCACGCGGCTATAAGCATAGGAATATTGTCATTGGCCATGTCCAGCTTCATGACAATATTCCTATGCTTATAGCCGCGTGCTGTACGGTCCATAATATTTGTGAAAGGAAGGAATCGTCTGTTAACAACTACCATGTCTAGTTAAGCTCCACAAGTGACATTTTATGCTAGTTATACAAGCTAATTTTCAGACTTGCAAACTATATGTTGTGCGGAACCAAGAACACCAGCATTGGCTCTCCTCAAGTTCTGAGCTGGGGATGGGGAAGTAGGCAATGGAAGAGAGAGAAGTGGATTGCAGCAGCTGCAGGATTCCCACTCAGTTGACCCAGCCTCCTCAGCTCTTTATGCAATATTGGAGCAGCTGCCAAGGGTCAGGGGTGGTCTGGAGTGTAGGGACTACATGGAGTGACTTTCATAAGCTTTTAGCAGCACTGTAGGTGAGACGTTCCACTTGCAGCAGCTGCCTGAGTGAGCAAACAAGTCAGCATGAGCATCAGTAAATGTCAACAGAGATGACCCTAGCATTTTTCAGTAGACTTATGAAATGTTTTCAGCTGTAGCTGACATCTATCCATAGGGGTGCTGGAACAATTTATATAGTGGGGGTGTTGATGATGGAAACCAGGCATTTGGTGTTTCTTATTACTACTTCAAGCCAGGAGGTGTGGCAGCACTCCCAGCACCCATAGTTCCAGCACTACTGTCTGTCCACTGTGATCACACTGGCCTAAGGATTTTTTGGAGGGTTAGCAACCTGATACTTCTCAGTAAAACCCAAACTTCACTGAACCATTTCACATAAGAAGTCAATACATGCAGGAAATCTTACGGTCCCCTTTGGTTTCTGTCAGTTACCATTTTCAAGGGAATCTTTGTAAGGGAAAAGCCTAGAGCAGCGGTTCTCAAACTGACTGGCATCAATGCTGTTGACTCTTCTTTTTTGGTGGAGTCTGGCACCCAGGTGCAGGCTTGAATATCCAACTTTCTGAGCACAGTTGAAGAGTAAGCGAGTTGCCCTGTTCTATATGCGTGGCCTGAGACAAAGGCTAACCACTTTCACACATCCCGTGCATTTAGCCCTGTTCCTCTTATAAAGTGAAGTATATCCCAAAAATGCTGGAGGCTGTGCAACCTGTCCTCCAATTATACTACATCCACACCTGTCTCCTTTTTCTCCCATCAAAAATGAATGACTATACTTGAATATGTAAATGAGTTTCTATCATGGTTTCTCACCCCCTTCTTTCAACAAGCATAGATGATGAAACTAGGGGTGCTGCTGCACACCTTGGCTTGACAAGGATTCCATTATATACAGGGATTACAGTTTAGTTCAATGGCTCTGAGCACCCCCATCATAAAAATTGTTCCAGCAACCATGTCAACAAGAGGATTTTCCAAGACGTATTCCCCTCTCTTCTTCCAAGAGGATTTTCAAGGATGTATCCCCTTTCCTCTTCCAAGAGGATTTTCAAAGACCTAACTTCACTTCCCATCAGAATTTTGCAAATGGTTTTCATGTGAAAAAGTGCCTTTTATAGAGGTTTTCTTTGCAGGATTTGATGTAAAAAATATTCACTGTACCAACATTTTCACAATAAAGGGAAAATTCAGAGACATGAAATTGCCTGGAATGAATTCAGAATTTTTTTCCTTAAAATTTTGAAAAAAAACCAACCCCAAACCCTCTTCCCCATACTCTTAATTGGATTTATATTAGTTGACCTGGTAGTATTAAGACAACATAATATATTGAACCTCTATAATTAATGTCTTCCATGAGACGTCAAAGCACTTTACAAGCCTTAATAGCTTTAGAATACAACAAATGGTCAGTGTAGTTCCATTGGATTAATCTGGCAAAATTAATTTATCTGCCCAACAACTCTGTGAGCTCGGCAATTATTTTTTAGAGTGGGAAACAGTCATAGAAAGATTAAGTGATCTATGACAGAGCTTGGAATAAAAATCAGATCTCTCAAGTGCAAGTTCTGTGGTGATCTACAAGCCATTATTATTCTCAACTTCTTCTTTTTGTCCATAAAATCAACACTACAACTGGTATTATAGTGGGAAACCACAGCAGAGAGTTCTAGGACAGGGCATGCACATAATCTGAGTTACCTACCCATACACAGAGTTTATGCTTCCAGGCCTAAATTGACACAGCAGTCATGTTGATTGGTATTTTATGTTGTTTTTCACGTGGAAAAATTCCCCACTCGAAACTAGGTGGGTACTATACTCTTCATATTTGACTTTACACACAGCTCTGCTAGGTTCCTATCAATAAATTCAGTAATATATTAGAAAAAGCATTAGTATATTACATATTGTAAGAATTCATATAGAAGAGGAAGACAGCAGTGGTATTTGTTCATCAGAATTACATATTTGTACATTTCTTTGAAAAGTTAAAAAACTATGTCATTGCTAAATATTTTTACTCTTTGGTTTTTGCTGTGCTGAACAAAACTTGGCAAAAAACAGGAGCAGAGGAGATGCTAGTACTTAAAAAAACAGGCAATCCGTAAAAATAAGGAGATTAACAGTGATTGTGCTGCATCAACACAACATGGTCAAATAAGAGGGCTGAGCAAAAGATTGTATGTACAGTGCTTGTAAGTGGATAAGAAACTGTAAAGAATATGTAGAAAAATCTTACTAAAAAGATGTTACAAAACTGGAATGAAATCTTGAGGCATACTATAAACATATAAATAAAAATAATTTCTTAACCATTTCACAGCTGATCTGAGAGCATCACACTGATGCTTCACCTTTTCTGGAGAGCAAATTGTGAAACTGGCCTATCAATACATCAGTACCTGATCATATAGCACTAAAAAGTGAAAATGGAGAAAAGCCAGGTTAGAGAGAACTAGAGCAGGAAGTTGCTTCTAACAGGGAGTTGGATGTCTAAGCATGATGGGAACTGGCCAAACTCAACAAACTCCAAAAGAAAATTCTGAACCTATTATTGTTCTCACTGTTTCACATTACCACCCACTATTAATGAAGAAGAGAACACAGGCTGAGGGTAGAACAAACTATGCCCCTCAATTTATGTGTTGTAAGCCTATCTGGAGACAGAGTTCTGAAAAAACTTCTAGGAGTTAGCAATAACTTGAATGCATCTTGAGTTCTCTGCAGTTTACCACTGACCATACACCAAAAGCTCTCAGTGGAAGCAGATGGTAGAAATAAATAAGGAAAGTTCTGAGGATGGTGGGGTACGGGGTTGATCTCTATATTAATAAAACTATGCGATCGCCCAAGAAAAGTGGCTGCTTGATCAAAATATTAGTTGAAAAGTTCTGGAATCAAAATCCTCATAGCTAAAGTTTTATTACAAATTTAGGTTGTTGATGGAATGATGAACACAGGGACTCCTGGGGATTTAACCTTCAAGTATTATTAGGCAATTAAGCAGCTCCAAGGCACAAACACAAACCCCAAAAGATAACTCATCAGGTATAGCTCGATAAAACAGTTTATACCCACACAGACTTGTGACATGGTGAAAAAAATCAGTGCTTCTGCAGTTAGACTCGGGGGAAGAGTTATGTTAATCTCTTGGGCCATGCTACAAAGGTGGTGAGGGCTAGTAAGGACACACAGGGATAAATGACCCAGTGGGTATCTGGTACTGTTACAATAAATGTGTCATTTTAAAAGTTGGATGTGCTATTGAAAACAAAAAGATTTCTTGGCATACTACACTCAAAGTCTTCCCACAATTGAAAACAGATTTTCATCATATGTGTTTAACCATTTTTCGGAAAGACGTACCGTGGAAATGGAAATTCAGTTCACTGAAAAACTATAAAGCATTTGAGATAAACATATAGATTAACAACTTCTTGGCACTGAAAAACAGATTTTCCAGCATTATGTTCATTAGGCAATATGTGCATTTAGTAATGATTAACACATGCCAGAAATGCTCAAGCAACATCAAGGTTTCCATACATACCACAGAAGAATTGGAGATTAATTTAAACCCTGCACTCAAAAATCCTATTGTAGGTATTTCAGCATTGGTACATCAGTGATTCTGTATCATACTGGGAGAAGATCTGTTAGATGTCTTCTAGGCTACTGAGGTACTATCCTTAGACCCGGTCTACAGGCAGTTTTACCAGTATAACCATTTCAGTTGTGTGTGTGTGTGTGTTTAGGGTGGGGGTGATTTTTTTTTTTTAAACTAAAATAGTTAAATTGGTACAGCCCTCTCGTGTAAATGCAGATATGCCAGTTTGTGGATGGGCGCTGTCCCAGAGCACCCCCTCATGGTCTGCGGTGGCCCTACGGATGCCATGCTGAGTTCCATCTTAGTTCTTCATAATTTATATTCAGGCCAGAATACTTATAATAATATGCCCCCTTGTGGGGTCTTTAGACTTTCCCAAATACAGACCGTTATAGCCCCTTCAGGACCAACTGTCCTCCTCCTTAATTCAGGAATTGTGCCTGCCCTCCTCCTGGATAACAGCAGGTTTCCTCTTCTAGGCACAAGAGCCCCATAGCCATCGTTCTGGGGCAGTGCGAATATTCAGGTCTGCTGCAGCCTTAAGCCAGCTACTCCCAGCTGTCTCGCTTCGTAGCTCAGTCCTTTCCCCTGCAGGCTGGAAAAGGGCAGCAATCCTTCCACTGCTGATATCTCTCCTGTTATGAAGGAGAAGGCAGCATAGATGCTTCCAATCTTCCCAAGGCTTGTCCCAGTTGGCAGGGAGCCTTGCCCCACCCTGCCCTACAGTTTCCTGGGTCCCAGGCCCTCAAAGAAACAGTGGCCTGGGATTCTCTCCCCCAAATCCCCCCACTCCCAGCACTATCTATTCACCCAGGACCATCTTCCTCTGTCCTAATACCTACCTCTGCCCTTCCCTAGGCCTTTGTCCACTCCAAAAAGTCTCAGGAACCTTAAACGGATACATCCGGGGACAAGAGTAGACTGACCCCTCATCCCTACTATTTTTAAAGGAAACAGTCACACTGCTGCATAGTATAAAGGTGTCTCCACACTTGCATAGCTTAGGTCATGTCTACACTACATCTTAAATGGACATTGGTTAGGTCAATTTACAGCCTCACAGCAATTACTGTAGTATGACTCAGTCATATTCAAATGCAGACATGTATAGTGAGAATTCTCCGTCCATAAATGTAAGGGAGATGAACCTTTGACAGATCACTCATTTCCTTTATTTACAGAACATTTGCATTAAACAAGTCTTAACAAAAAAAAGTTTTCAATAAAACTGAACAAAACCCACTTCCCTCCTCAGACAGATTAAATTTGCTTGATATCTGTGACATCATAACTCTACAATCTCTTCAGCTGTCCGTATTTTTGGGGGGAAGAGGAGAGTGGGAGGGGTGGAAAAGCAGAACTGACAAAAAAAGAAAAGAAATTCTCATGTAAAAACGTGCAGATTTTTTTTTTTTGCACCTTTTTGTTATCTACAGAGGTGGCTTATAAGGCTCCTTTCCCCCACCAAAGGCCCATACTTATTTCCCCCCCTTTGTGGGTCAACTTAAAAAACAATTACATTCCCTTATGAGTACATCACATATAAAAATCTGAGACCCATCCCCCCGATACAGGGATGAAATCAGCTCCCAGCCGCTAAACATGCAAGCTCAGGATTTCCTCTATCCTTTTCCAAAACTGTCCATGCCATTTTCCCATCATAGAGGGAACAAAAGAATTTAGCATGGAGGAACAAGGAGGGAACATAGTACAAAGCATAACTGCCCTTTACCCATCATTCTGTGTATTTCTCTCATTTAGAGCACTCCGGGAAGCACAGGAACGTAAGTGGTTAATCCAATTTTCTGTTAACTATATCTTGGGCAAGGAGACCAGGACTGTAAGGGTTTTGGGGTGGGGGTGGGGGGTTGAGCAGAGGGGAAGGGAGTGGAGGGTTGGTGAACTGGGAGCCAGTAGGTGGGGAGAACGGGTAGATTAAGATTGGATGAGGAGCTGGGGTAGGCTGGGCAAAGAGACTGGGACAGAGAACTAGTGAAGTAGGGGGAGGCGATTTGAGAGGACCCAGGGTGCAGTGTGAGAACTTCCAATGACTGGGCAAAAAGATTGGGACTGAGATTGAAAAATGTGAGGGGGTGGGGAATGGAATGGAATCCTGAAGCCAGGACTGGAGAAAAAGACAGATTAGATGGGGAACTGGAAAGGTAGAATCTGGAGATGAGAGACTAGCATTTACTGGGCAAAGAGACTGGGATTAGGATGAGAAGCCGGCAGGGCCAACCTTACCCATATGCAAAGTACGCAGTTGCGTAGGGCACCAGGAAATTTGGAGCACCAAAATTTCCTGATGCCCTGTGCAGCTCCATGCCTCTTCCCCATGGCCCGCGCCCCAGCCCCGCCCCTGAAGGGTGCAGCAGGGCTGGGCCTGCACTCACCGGCAGTGGAAAGTTCAGCAGCCCAGCCCCAGCCATGCTGCCGGTGAGTGCTGGGGGGTGTTTCCCTCCATCCCCCAAGCCAGCCTCCACGTCCCCCCCCCTCCCCCGCCAAGGCCTGGGCAGTGGACGCTGGGACTGGGGGCAAGGTACGTGGGAGAGGGGGAAGGGCAGGAAAGAGACAGGGACAGGCTTGAAGGGATGAGGCAGAAGGAATCAAGCTTGGGGGCAATGGGCAGAAAAATGTCTGTGCCTACTAGCCGACAAATCCCTCCAAAACCAGGAACGGAAGCCAAGATTCATAAAACTCAATTCCTCTGCTGCAGGCAAATATCTGTGAAACCCACTGATGCTCCTCTAGTGTTGGTACATGACTATTATTGATTACTTTGTTAGCTCAAGTGGTACAAGTCTGTGAAGATCTAAAAGTTCCAAAACTGCTGATGACTAGTGGGTGATAATATGATTCCAAATTATGGAATTTCTGCTTTTTCAGTTTAATATTTTAAAAGTATAGAATTACATACATACAAATAAATTAAAGGATGAAAGTTACAATGCCAAGCCCTCAAGTTAGGAAATGCCAGAAAAAAGTTCCCTGAATGGTGATAAAAATTGGTTATTTAAAAAAACAAAACAAAACAAAAACACAGACATTTTCAAATTTTAAGCAAATATGGATTTATATTTTAAAAATAAACCTACTTAAAATTAAATATGAAACTCACAACCTATGTAAAAATGATAATCTATTAAAATCATTTAAATTAAATACAAAATATATTAAAGCAGTAAATTTTTGCTGCCAAATTTTAAAGAAAGTCTTGTGGAAGTCCCCCACTGAATTGATTGAAGTCATTTGCCAAGCACCTGGAACCAGAGTTTGCTGAAGAGCTAAACCAGATTTTGACAGCAGCATCCTCTCCTCAAGGTGTAGAGAGAACATTTCTCTCATTTTTGTTTATTCAACTATTTCAGTTCACTGACTAGTTCACTCAAAGTTAAGAAACCAATTGGAAGGTGAAAAATAATGGAATTTGTTTCTTCTTCCAACTTATTAGTTAAAAACTAGGTTTGAGAGGATGAGATCTACTAGTGCTAAAATCTTAAAGGACATGTTAAATGCAAAAGATGTTTTGAGAAAAGTTTTGATTTCCCCCCCATATGGATCTCGCACATTTAAGGTAGTTTTATTCAATAAAAAAATAAAATACTGTTTTGGAGCTTTTAAAATTGATTTTCCATCTAAATACAGCATGACATAAATCACAAGTAAAAAATTAATCTACTAAATAAGAACTGCAGCATTCACCATTTTCTAACTATAAAAAATGTAAAAATTAAGAACATGAATAAATGGAGGTTAACCTATTGAATAGCTCAAATAAATGTATATATAGTGTACCTGTGTGGTTAGCAGAAAGAAGCATCAGATTTAGGGTAAAGGCTATATTTAGTTGCAAATTAACATGTTTTAAGGGGTATGAACCAAAGAGAATAAAAAATTTCTTTACAAAAATAACTAAAGTATAAATGAAAAACATGATTAAAATAAATTTAAATCAAGATTTCCTCCTCATTGATTTAAAAAGCTTTGATTTAAATCAATCCACCCCAATTGACTGCCACTTAATTTGGCCCTCTATGTATATGTATGGTACAGTCTTTAATTACATGATCACTTTTTTTCCAATGGACTCCTGCCTCATTCAATGGATTGGGCAGACCTACTCTGGGGATTAATCAGTTATGTGGAAAAAAACAGTATGTAATTAAAGACCATCACAACACACATGCATATGTGGGCCAAACAAGGGCAACCTTAATGATGGCATTTCCTAACTTTTGATGGCTTGATTTTGCACCAGCCTTGATGCTTTTTTAATATAGTTTTTGTGTGTACTATCTATATAGCTTATTCCTGTAAATTATGGAGAATAAACTCTACTGATATAAAGCATCTTTATACCAGTACAGTTCCAAATGATTTGTACCACTTTAACAAATCAGTTTCTAAATGAATATAGTTAAAGCAGGAAAAAAAATTATGTAGACAGGCATTAAGTATCTCTAAGTTCAGTTTAAATGATCCAGTTTTGAAGGCAATGAGCTGTCATGAAGAGTTGGTCACAGACAGACAGTTTTTACACCTTAGTGCAACATTCTTCACATCTTCAATGGTCTTATGAAAGCCACAGCCATCCTTGTTTGAAGTTAACATTTCTTGTTTGCCCTGGAAAATTCTCAGGGAACTATGGTTTCATACACCCAGAGTCATTTCCATTTCAAGCAGATTTTAACAAAAACAAATGAATGAACAAAACTGCCAACCCTATAGTGGTGATTCCTGTATATCTTCAGTTATTTTGTGTCTGTACTAAAAGAAACCATGTTATTTAGTGAATTAATGCACATTGTTCCGCAAGGGTTTTGAATATGTAGATATAATGTAAAGTTGAGGCACACCTTATCACTGAATAGATTTCCATTAAAGGGATCCTGACAGTTCCTTATTGCACCCTGTATAACACATCTAATATAATGGGGAAAGAAAAGCACTTCCATGAAAGTATTATTTCCCTTTCAGTACTTTCAGCATAAATATGCTGCTATAAACTGAGAGCCTGGACATGGCTTTATATATCCTAAGATGGTAAAGAAAGGGGATTGATGCAGAAGGCAGCGTATTCATCTTTGGAGCAAAAATAAATAGGATAATCACTACTGCTGCTGGGGAATAACTGGAAATACTCCCTGCTACATTAAATATGTTGGTGACAGAACTTCTAGTAGCTGTTACAAATATACACACACTATTAAAGCACAGAAGGATGAGTATTAAAGGTACAGCTTCATATCAGAAATATACTTTGAATCAAATTCTGCACTGAATGTCCTTGTAGAATTTCCATTACTTCATCTAGAGTTTTACATTTACATGAGGCCACAATTTACACCATAAGAAGCAGAATAACATTTTTGATGGGTCCCACAAAAACAGCAGCTGCTTTTTGTTTCAAATTTCTTGGCATTGGAATAACAGCAAAATTCCTTTTGCCAAACAACCACTAGATATTTATTGACAGAATTGCAATGACTGAGTCAGATTATTTTTAAATGGCAAATTTTGGGTGAGAACACTTTGCCTATAACTAAACATAAGAGCAAGACATCAATGACAAGCATATTACACAAAATACAAAAGACTAAATAGATTGAACAGCACATTAATAATATTAAACCAACAAAGAGAGAGGACTGCATACAGTAGTTATTTCTCTATGGTTGTGAACAGAACTTTTTTATAAGCAAAGAATGTTAAAAATCCACAAGTAATTATCTGGTTATGCTGCTTTTAAAGGCACTAACAATAAAACCAGAAGTTTTAATATCACTAATAGGAACCGATCATTGCAGGAATGTTTTCTGTAGCTAATAGACTTTATTTGTGAACAAAATGAAAACTGCAGTGATTCTGTGCCTGTTCTAAAGCCCTCTGAAGTCAATGGAAAGACTCTCACGGTCTTTAGCAGGCTTTGGATCAAGCCTTTGTGACTTTTCTCACATACACACAAATCTCTCACATACAAAGAGAATACACTCACGCAGGAAGTGTACTGTTTTTGTTATATACATTTTCCATCACAAAATACTTGTTAAAATGAAGTTACGAATAAGACATGTATTTAGTAGGAAGGTTTAAAAAAAAAACAAAAAAACCCCTCAAATTTCAGAAAACTAGGAAATGCAGTTAATGTTGTGCTTCTTAAAAGACATTCAAACTCACCCTGCCTCGGAGATGCCTGCTGCCACTACCATCCTTAAGGAGGATTGTGAAACAACTGCCTTTAGAAGGCTCTCTTTTTCACCAAGAATTTGTAAAAATGCTTTGTGTGTACCATACAGGACAGTAAGGAAGACCATAAAGCAGCATAAGAATAATTTAAGACTGAGGTATTCTAGTATTTATAGTCAATGATAAAGTAGAACTGTTAGTTATTGTTTGATAAGGAAACATGAAGTTGATTTTGTTATGGCATCATTAGCCAAGTTACCAGTAGTTTACGTGCTTTGTTTGCAAAATGCAACCTTGCCATTGAAGGTTATTTTTAAAAACTTAAACATTCTTCTTAAAAGGCAGTTGTCATAAATATAAAGGGAAGGGTAAACACCTTTAAATCCCTCCTGGCCAGAGGAAAAACCCTTTCACCTGTAAAGGGTTAAGAAGCTAAGACAATCTCGCTGGCACCTGACCAAAATGACCAATGAGGAGACAGGATACTTTCAAAGCTGGAGGGGGGAAAACAAAGGGTTCTCTGAGTCTGTGTTGCTTTTGCCAGGATCAGAGAAGGAATGCAGGTCAGAACTCCTGTAAAGAGTTAACAAGCAATCTAGTTAGATATGCGTTAGATTCTGTTTTGTTTAAATGGCTGATAAAATAAGTTGTGCTGGATGGAATGTATATTCCTGTTTTTGTGTCTTTTTGTAACTTAAAGTTTTGCCTAGAGGGATTCTCTATGTTTTGAATCCGATTACCCTGTAAGGTATTTACCATCCTGATTTTACAGAGGTCATTCTTTTACTTTTTCTTTAATTAAAATGATTTTTAAGAACCTGGTTGCTTTTTCATTGTTCTTAAGATCCAAGGGTTTGGGTCTGTGTTCACCTATGCAAATTGGTGAGGATTTTTATCAAGCCTTCCCCAGGAAAGGGGGTGTAGGGCTTGGGGTTTTTTGGGGGGGAAAGATGTTTCCAAGTTGTCTCTTTCCCTGTTCTTTGTTTAAAACGCTTGGTGGTGGCAGCAATAAGATCCAGGGACAAAAGGTAAAATAGTTTGTACCTTGGGGAAGTTTTAACCTAAGCTGGTAAAAATAAGCTTAGGGGGTTTTTCATGCAGATCCACACATCTGTACCCTAGAGTTCAGAGTGGGGAAGGGACCTTGACAGCAGTATACATTCAAAATGCTGATGTGTGCCTGAAATCTCAACTTCATCTGAAAATTGTGTGATGAAATTTCCTATTTTTTTAAAAATAGTTATAACATGGGACTGTCAGATATTTACATCCAAAGTGGAAGATGTTTTCTATTGGATATAGTAAGTATATTTGTTGCTGTCTTCCTCATTATGGATACTGGGAAATTATGAGAAAACACGTTAAGAGATCCTCCTCCTTGCTGCCAAGTAAAAATTCTGGTTAGTGATCTGATATGCTTAAGTAAAAATAGTCTGAATTGTTTGTGTCACTATCTTGCTAAGTTTTCTTCTTTTTACTATATGATGAATAGTAATGAATTTACAAGGTTGTATTCATGTTCAAGTGTCTTCATTTCATGAACACCATGAGGTCTAGGAACATTACATTGTCTAGTTCTCTCTCCCCCCAAAATTTATCAGTTGGCAACAAGGAATCTCTAATTGAGTTAGAAAGTAGCACAAAAGTCCAAGCATTGAAATACTAAACATCTACATTATTATGCTCTCCTTTTCTTTTCCCAGTGAAAACTACTACTGAGACTGAAAACAATAAAGAATTTGGGACTCCTTCCTAAATACAGATTACAATGTGAAGCATACTATTCTTCTAGATCTTCTAATAAAAAAATATTCGGAATTCCATGTATAGGAAGATGATGCCTTGGAATTGAAAGAAATTAACAGTGGGTTGCTAGCAGTCTGTAGTAGCAGCAGTTTTATTTGTGTAATATGTCTGTGATTGGGAAGAGGAAGCGGATGTTAATTTTGGAAATTTGTTGATACAAAACTGATCCAGTTCATAAAAGGAAATCATGGAGACTGGGAGAAACTCTGAACGGATATGTGATTGGGCAGCTGAGAACATTAAGTGCAGTTTGATAAATAAGATTTTTTTGCCACAGTGTACTAACACGATTATGTGCCCCAAACTTGCAAGATCTTTTAAAAGATGTTGGTATCTTGTGCAGTCACAGTTACAAAAGCTAATAGGATATTTGGTTATGTTACTAGTCCACGTCACTGCTGGAAGGCTGGGAATCCTTTACAATATAGGTAAAGAAAGTCAACCTTAAGTTTTTAAATTCTTCAAAGCAATACTTTGCCCCCCAGTTGCAAGTTGGAAACCTAACTTGGTCCTGAAACAACTGATAGATCTTTTGAGATTATGTCTCCCTCAGCTTTGCTTTTCCTTGCAATTAAAATTGCCTTTTTGATTACCATCACTTACACCAGAAGGATCAATGAATTAAAATGCACTGTGTATTAAAAAAGCCTCTTCTGCAATTTTCTTGGACAAAGCGGTACTTAAACCTGCTCGAGTTCCTGCCTAAAATGGTTTCTCCAACTTCGCCATGCCATCACTTTTCCATTATTCTGTTCCAAGTTTCAGGAGATCAGACAGGACAGGCTTGATGTCTGGAGAGTGATCAATTTATACATAAGTAGAACTAAGCCCTTCAGGAAATCAGATGCCTTGTTTATCTTGTATGCTGTGAAAAGAAACAAGATGGTAAAACATTTAAGAAAACCATTCCCAGGTGGGCTAGATCAGCAATTTGAAAAACCTATAAAACGACTGGATGTCTTATTTCTCAGCGCACAGAACTCAGATGCTGCATTTAACTGATGGGTCCTACAGTCTGCCATTCTCTCAAACTTTTATTATTCTGCTCTTCCTCCTCTCTTTTCTGGGTAGACTGCTTGCTACTGCCTATCAGTCGGTCTCCAGACCAGAGAATGTGGTGTATATAGAGTTATATGGAAAAAGGAATTTGGAGTTACTGCAGATGTGTCTTTTCACAATAGAAAAATCCTCTGGTCTTTCCCAACACCTGTAAGTTGTTTTTGTTTCTAGTTAGTTAATGGTTCAAACTGGCACCCTATATATGAGAAGAACTACATTCCATTACCAATCTTCTGACACATCTAACAGTCTGATTCTTTTCTTCCTAAAAAGACTAAATCTATATTCCATTTCAGAAGCTTTGTTCTGAGGAAAGATCAATATCATAATTCTGCATGACAAGGCCTTAGGGAACTAGGCGCTATAGCTCTTTATACCAGCAAGAAACAAAATCTTTTTTTAGACAGTAGAGGCAACTAACACCACATGCCTTTCTAGAGCTTGCCTAAGGCCTTTGCTATTAAATATTAGAGGATATATGTGAAATTATTCTTTCAGTGTATTCTGTTCTATATAGGTTTTTATGCCACGATTATTGCCATGATATCCGAGTATCCTTCAGTAACGTACTAAGCAACATGACTACATAGGGTGAGACACATGTGCAATGAAGTTTCTTGTTTTGATAGGGCTTTTTGCTTTGTTTTTACATGTTGCTATGTAGTTATGTTAGAGAAGCCAAAGCCAAAGCCAAAGAAATGCACTTTGTACTTGGACTGGAAAGTGGTGAAGGTCCTTAGTTCTTGGGGGAGTTAATTCCATATTTTTGGGCTTCACCCAAAAAGGTCTGCAACCCACATAGTTGAGTTTTATCCTTGCTGTAGAGTGTTTCGTTGTGCTAGGACAGCATAGTTATTGACCATGATCTTCATCCCCGAGATTTAGGCGACCTTTAAATATCCTGGGTCCTGCCCATGAAGAACCTTGAAGATAAGAACTGAGACCTTGAACTTCATTTGATATTTGATGGGAAGCCAGTATAGAGAGTGGACAGGTCTGATGTGATTGTTGCTGAGCAGATGCATTGCAGTCTTCTATACAGGTTGGAGTTTCCTAAGTGCTGAAGGCTTCATGCCCATATATTTCTCATTGTTGTAGTCCAGACAAGAGGTGACAAAGGCGTGAGTAAGAGAGCCCAGGCCATAATCTGCCAGAATGTAACAGTTTCCTAGCCAACTGGAGGTGACAGAATGAATAACTTATGGATGCTATGTGAGAGTTTAATGTTAATAAGGAATCCAAGGGTACTCAAACTACACACTGAACTGACCAATTGTGGGTGTGAACCTTCAACTAAAGGATTCTGCACCGTGGATGCAAATTCTTCAAAATACTTTCCTCTCCCACCAGTACCATCGCTTTTATGCTTGGATTCAGCTTCAGCCAGCTGTTCTTCATGCATGAGCTGATCTCATCCAAGCTCTGGGCCATCTTCATTGTAGTGACATGGTCACATATATTGAAGGATGTGTAGAGTAGTCTCTCGTTTACATATCGCTGGCATTTGAGTCCATGTCATCTGACCTGTTCATCTAGTGGTTGCAGGCAGAACTTGAAAAGGACCAGAGAGAGAACTGATCCTTTTGGGGACTCTACAAGTGAGCAATCTAGTAGTGGAGGTAGGGTTTCCCCATCAATAGTCATTGGGTGCGTCCCTCCAGAAATGACTCAAACCATTTTAGCGTATTCCAGTAGCACATTAAGCAACGTGAACATGTTGGTCATGTGAATCCTTGTCACCTCTCTCCGGTAACACAGCAATATCTCATGGTCAACAGCACTGAATACCACAGAGAGATCCAGGAGGATGAGAATGGATATCGACCCTCTATCCACTGACAGCAGAAGATCATCAATGAGTGCCACTAAAATGGAACCACAATTTCATTGCTGCTTCACCTCTATTTTCATACACAAAATGCTATTTTAGGCCCATGACAAAAATATGAGTTGCCCTCTGCCCTCCTCATGACTAAAATTCTAAAGTTACTGCTTCTTCATGCAAATATCAGTTGTGGAGTATGAGAGGGGGAAGAAACTCTTGTGTTTAACTCATCTCTTTCCTTTAACTCTAGAATGCAACGAAGTACATGTTCTTGGACATGAACATTTTTTTAAGGTTTGGAATTTAAAATAAAGGACTGAACCAACTACACCCTTTTTTGAACCCCCAATGTTAGAAAGTTCTCTAGTTGCACTATTATTTTCATCTCAATCCACAGAAATATAATCGACAGTCCTGGACTTTGGTCAGATTTCCTGCTTGTGAAAGCCCTAATAAAGTAAAAGTGCCATCCCAGTTTGGACACATCTTCAATAAGAACTTTAAAAATGCAAAATGTGGTCAGAAAAGTTTATTTGTATAAATGGTTCTTACTTCCACAATAGATCCGGTTTCTGTATTGTTCAGAGTCCTATCTTTGGCTGACAGATATAAGTTTTTCGCAGCACATAATCAGCACCTAAAGGACAATGTCAATGCTAGAAAATGTATGTCCCATTTTTCAGTACTGGCACAGCTGCATCAGAGCAACCAAAAATATAAGTCAGTGTGGAGACCGCCTCTCCCCCCCCACTATAGCCGACGGAGGCATTTTTATCACTTTGTCACCTAATCCAGGGTCTATACTAGAGGTTATTCTGTCGGTACCACTGATGGAGTTGCACCACTACTGAAAAATGGCTACGAAATTTTTCAGCATAGATGTACCCACAAACATGAAGTATCGACCTGTTGTTCTTACATTATATTAACATTGTAAGCTCTTTACTGCAGGGTCAGTCTCTTTGTTCTGTGTTTGTACAGGGTCTAGTACTAGGGGCCTGGAGACTCTAGGTACTATCACAATACAGATAAATAATAATCTTTATGTACTGAATATCTAATATTCTTATCTGCCATACTAATGGCTACCAGGTATAAAAATGTTGACTAATCTCAAAACAGCTAAATAATAGAACTATAATTTGTGACTTTCTATACACTTATGGTATGCAATTTCTGTCAATACTTGAAATATACATAAACTCTTTCCAAATAGAAATGTATGCCTGTCAACAAGAGCTAGTAACAGATCATGAAATCTCAGTAGGTCGAAGGAATTAGCAACAAATGTCTATGCAAAACTAATATTCATCATTCCCTATGAATTTAAAAAAAAAAAAGATTGCTTTTTACGAATGAAAACAAACCTATTCTGAAAAGGAAAACAGCTACAGGATGTTTTGTTTTAGATATTTTGATATTCAAGTTAATGAAAAGGTAAACAATACATTATGTACTTTAGCTCACCTATAGAACATTATTAGGGATTAAAAGAGAAAGAAAAATACAAAAATAAAGGAAATATCTAAAAAATAAGGGGAAAATAGTATGGAGAAGGAATTGCAGAGTTTGATTCTGTTAAAACATAAATGTGAACCCCTCTTGTTCTTGTGAGCAAAGAAACTGCATTCATAATAAAGGAGCAAGTTTAAAATAAAGACTTTCATGGAGTTTCAAAACAGAACACAGCAGCGTAATAGCAGATAAGGTTTATGATAATAATCCCTAGAATAATTCTAAATAGGTAGCTTCATAAACATGTCTGTTTTAAATGATAAAAAGAAAGCTTACTTTATGTAAATACAAAAACATGCAATCAGCCAGGCACTTCCAACTCACTCCCTTCCGGCAATCACCCAATCTTTCATTTACCCTCTTTTCCAGGCCTAGCATGAAGGAATGGTAGAGAACACAGAGAGGAATGCCTACTGGAGTGCTGCTCTAGACCTGCTGAGTCCCTCCTATGGAGGATGCTGCTATTTTGCTCTCTGAATTGAGGATTAACCTGATTTTTCCCCGTGGAAGTTTGGAATCTCCTCTGCATGTGCTGCACAGACTCCTGGAGGGGGGCCCACCGACAGTAATTCTGGGCCCCAGTGCAGAACATCAATGGGCCCCCACGTATGCACAAGCCACGCCCACGCGGATGAGGTCCGCCTGACATTTGGGC
Source organism: Lepidochelys olivacea (assembly GCF_965140295.1). Classification (NCBI taxonomy): domain Eukaryota; kingdom Metazoa; phylum Chordata; order Testudines; family Cheloniidae; genus Lepidochelys; species Lepidochelys olivacea. The sequence continues at coordinate 78,228,745 of NC_140415.1, read as the reverse complement.
TGGTGCCCAGTGAACTGTTGGCTGTGGTACTGGGTGCACTTTTCCGGCATAGCCGGGGCTTCCACACACTGGCCCAGTAGGGTTGCCAACTGTCTAACTGCACAAACCCAAAGACCCTTGCCCCGCCCCTTCCCTGAGGCCACACCCCTGTGTCGCCCCTTCTCCGAGACCCCACCCTCTGCTCACTCCATTCCTCCTCCCTCTGTCGCTCGCTCTCCCCCACACTCACTCACTTTCACCAGGCTGGGTCAGGGAGTTGGGGTGCAGGAAGTAGTGCGGGCTCTGGGAGGGAGTTTGGGTGAATGTTCTAGGCTGGGGAAGGGGATTGGGGTGCAGGAGGGGACCAGGGGGTCAGCGCTTACCTCTGGCAGCTCCTGAAAGCCACTGGTACACCCCTCTGGCAGTGGCTCCTAGGTGGGGGCCCAGGGGGTCTCTGCATGCTGCTGCCCACAGGCTCTGTCCCTGCAGCTCCCATTGGCCACAGTTCCCAGTCAATGGGAGCTGCAGAGTCAGTGTTGGGGGGCGGGACAGTGTGGAGACCGCCTCTCCCCCCCCTCCAGGGGCCATAGGGCTGTTCCAGCCACTTCCTGGAGCATCGTGGAGTGAGGACGGGCAGGAAGCCTGCCTTAACTTCTCTGCACTGCCAGAGGTGGTCCCCAGGCCCTTTTAAATTGCCTGGGCCCCTGGGCAATTGTCCCCTTTGCCCCCCACACTGTCAGTGGGCCTGCTTCTGGGGCTGAAGAACCTTCAGCTGCATCAGACTCCTCTACACCCTGCATGCAGTACAGTATGCTCAGGGATGTCAAGCCCATTCAGAGGAGATGACTGAATTCCATGTTAGCCTCAGATACAAATTCCAGACTTCATACTCCACATGATCCTCAGTGGAAAGTACACTGATGTCAGAGATCAAAAGAAAATGTAATATAAAATTACATAAAAATAAATATATAAAACAAAATTTTACCTATTTATTATTGATTCAGTACCTTCTTGTAACATTCAGTATCACTCAATGGCAAAATATTCTCCCCTTTAGGACTCTGTCATTCCTGCCCTTTGTTTCTCTTCCTTCTCCATTTTTCTCCCATTATTTTGGCTGTGCATCCGCCCTCTGAATTTCCTTCCCAACAGAACAAACTATTACTACTCATATACTTTGGATTTGCTAGAAACATCAACAACGGAATAGTTAATGTTGATAATTTATTATTATCAGGCTTTCGAGGTGATACACCAATGAGATTAATAGGGGACAGGGAGTTCACCAGCCAGTCACTATTTCAGACTGTCTGCAGACACCATGACATCAGTTATACCCTGTTCACATTTGGACGTTTCCCTCTGCAGCGAAATGGGATGGAAATTTACTTTATAAAAAATGAAAATGTACATTGTCCACGAATAGGTCATGTGGGTCACAAATATATTAGGCAGGCCATGACACCCTGATATAGATGTTATATAGGCCAATGATGTGGTTGCCTACTATTGATGGGGATTAGCCTCACCAGCCTTAACAAGCCATTCCTGCTAAATTGCTTTTTAAAATACACAGAATCATAGAATCATAGAATATCAGGGTTGGAAGGGACCTCAGGAGGTCATCTAGTCCAACCCCCTGCTCAAAAGCAGGACCCATCCCCAATTAAATCATCCCAGCCAGGGCTTTGTCAAGCCTGACCTTAAAAACTTCTAAGGAAGGAGATACCACCACCTCCCTAGGCAACGCATTCCAGTGTTTCACCACCCTCCTAGTGAAAAAGTTTTTCCTAATATCCAACCTAAACCTCCCCCACTGCAACTTGAGACCATTACTCCTTGTCCTGTCCTCTTCCACCACTGAGAATAGTCTAGAACCATCCTCTCTGGAACCACCTCTCAGGTAGTTGAAAGCAGCTATCAAATCCCCCCTCATTCTTCTCTTCCGCAGACTAAATAATCCCAGTTCCCTCAGCCTCTCCTCATAAGTCATGTGTTCTAGACCCCTAATTATTTTTGTTGCCCTTCGCTGGACTCTCTCCAATTTATCCACATCCTTCTTGTAGTGTGGGGCCCAAAACTGGACACAGTACTCCAGATGAGGCCTCACCAATGTCGAATAGAGGGGGACGATCACGTCCCTCGATCTGCTCGCTATGCCCCTACTTATACATCCCAAAATGCCATTGGCCTTCTTGGCAACAAGGGCACACTGCTGACTCATATCCAGCTTCTCGTCCACTGTCACCCCTAGGTCCTTTTCCGCAGAACTGCTGCCTAGCCATTCGGTCCCTAGTCTGTAGCTGTGCATTGGGTTCTTCCGTCCTAAGTGCAGGGTCCTGCACTTATCCTTACTGAACCTCATCAGATTTCTTTTGGCCCAATCCTCCAATTTGTCTAGGACCCTCTGTATCCTATCCCTGCCCTCCAGCGTATCTACCACTCCTCCCAGTTTAGTATCATCCGCAAATTTGCTGAGAGTGCAATCCACACCATCCTCCAGATCATTTATGAAGATATTGAACAAAACCAGCCCCAGGACCGACCCCTGGGGCACTCCACTTGACACCGGCTGCCAACTAGACATGGAGCCATTGATCACTACCCGCTGAGCCCGACAATCTAGCCAACTTTCTACCCACCTTATAGTGCATTCATCCAGCCCATACTTCTTTAACTTGCTGACAAGAATACTGTGGGAGACGGTGTCAAAAGCTTTGCTAAAGTCAAGAAACAATACATCCACTGCTTTCCCTTCATCCACAGAACCAGTAATCTCATCATAGAAGGCGATTAGATTAGTCAGGCATGACCTTCCCTTGGTGAATCCATGCTGACTGTTCCTGATCACTTTCCTCTCATGTAAGTGTTTCAGGATTGATTCTTTGAGGACCTGCTCCATGATTTTTCCGGGGACTGAAGTGAGGCTCACTGGCCTGTAGTTCCCAGGATCCTCCTTCTTCCCTTTTTTAAAGATTGGCACTACATTAGCCTTTTTCCAGTCATCCGGGACTTCCCCCGTTCGCCACGAGTTTTCAAAGATAATGGCCAATGGCTCTGCAATCACAGCTGCCAGTTCCTTTAGCACTCTCGGATGCAACTCGTCCGGCCCCATGGACTTGTGCACATCCAGCTTTTCTAAATAGTCCCTAACCACCTCTTTCTCCACAGAGGGCTGGCCATCTATTCCCCATGTTGTGATGCCCAGCACAGCAGTCTGGGAGCTGACCTTGTTCGTGAAGACAGAGGCAAAAAAAGCATTGAGTACATTAGCTTTTTCCAAATCCTGTCACTAGGTTGCCTCCCTCATTCATTAAGGGGCCCACACTTTCCTTGGCTTTCTTCTTGTTGCCAATATACCTGAAGAAACCCTTCTTGTTACTCTTAACATCTCTCGCTAGCTGCAGCTCCAGGTGCGATTTGGCCCTCCTAATTTCATTCCTACATGCCCGAGCAATATTTTTATACTCTTCCCTGGTCATATGTCCAACCTTCCACTTCTTGTAAGCTTCTTTTTTATGCTTAAGATCCGCTAGAATTTCACTGTTAAGCCAAGCTGGTCGCCTGCCATATTTACTATTCTTTCGACACATCGGGATGGTTTGTCCCTGTAACCTCAACAGCGATTCCTTGAAATACAGCCAGCTCTCCTGGACTCCTTTCCCCTTCATGTTAGTCCCCCAGGGGATCCTACCCATCTGTTCCCTGAGGGAGTCGAAGTCTGCTTTCCTGAAGTCCAGGGTCCGTATCCTGATGCTTACCTTTCTTCCCTGTGTCAGGATCCTGAACTCAACCAACTCATGGTCACTGCCTCCCAGATTCCCATCCACTTTTGCTTCCTCTACTAATTCTTCATACACACATAATTCTACATACATACACACACGTCCTAGTGGATTGGTATTTGCAAATGCATACACATACCCACACTTGCACATGTCCTAATGATTATAAGATAAAAAAGTCATACCTTTTTGCAGACTTGCTCAAAATTAATCTCTCCTCCAAGAGCAAGTTTGGTTACTTGATCCGGATTTATTTCCTGTGGAAGAAAAATGTTTACTCTTCTTAGACATGTGTAATAACAGTACTTTATAATAATGTTTATGAAGGTAAATCTTGGAAAGGTTTAGTAAACTTGGATTACTCCTACTAATTTAAAGGAGAATAGGATCAGTTCTTCAAAGATGGCATAGACACCAATATTTATGAACACTTACAGGTAAAATTTTACTGAATTTACTTGCAAAATGTTGCCGTACGTATTTAAAACCAGATTTTTCCTAATCTATTTATCTCATAACCATCACAACAGTACCTGGTTATACTAAAGCCAGTGGGAGTTTTGAGTGAGTACAGTCTGCAGGATCAGATCTTATTTTTAGAAACACAATTGCCTGAATTTGTCACTTAAAATAGACTATGGGAGGTTTAGAAATGCCCATTTACCAGAAACTCTGAATTCTTTCCTGCGTAAATATATAGATTTGATTACAGCCCTGTAATTGAGGTTGAAAGGGAAAAATTACTTACCTGTAATTCCACTTCTCTGAAGCTATCATCTATGAAGGATTCTTAAGCCAGAAGGGAGAACCCTACACAGCAGGCATCTTTAGAGAAGTATATTTTAAACTAACTGTGACCACAATTAGGACGGATGCATGTATTAAAAAGAATATTAAAATCCTTATTAATCTTAGCAACTGTACATATTCAATACCTATTTTAGAGTTTATATTGGCTTGTTTTTTTGTTTTTTTTTATGGGTATTGAAGAAAATAAATTATAGTATAGATTGTTTGCCATATGTCCATTTTAAAACAGTTCATATTACTAGATTACATGAGGACCAAGTGACTTCCTACATATCTATAGTTTTAAAAATTATAATGCAAATCATTCATAAAACTGGTAAAGGAAGAAATTGCCAGTTAGGCTCTGGGCTACCTATCACCAGGCCCTGCTTTGTTACTGGTGATGCTAATGTTTGAGGAAAATAATTCATAAAATAGATATTCAAATAGGCAGAAAGCTGGGAAGCAACTTAAACATGACAAAGAAGAGTAAACTAGTCCTGTGTTTGCAGTGTGATATGGCAGCAAGGAGATCAATGCAACTTTGGGCTGTATATGCAGGCATTGTGATGCAGAGCAGGGAGATAGACCCTTGTTTCTGTGCTGTAACACTGTGTTCAAATATGGATACCTCAGAAGAAAAATTCTAGGGAATGAGTTCATAACAACCAGAGTAATTAGTGGTCTAGACCAGTTGATTTACACGCAAAGATTAAGTGCTATATATGCACACCTAGTCTATAAATAGCTGAAAAATGTGAACATTAAGGAGAGAGGGTCCTCATTTCCCCCTGCTTACCTTCCAATGAGCATTCCAGTCCTTCTGTTTTACACTCTTAGTCACTTTTCCCTACTTTCAGTTATGTACGTTTTATCATGCTGCTCCCCACAATTAGTCTGCCTGTCCTCATCTGCTAGCCATTCTCATGCTACTTCCTGAAATCCCTCCTTAAACTCACCTTTCTAGGCAGTTCCTCCTTTATCATTAATAATCCACACACATTTTCTTCTCTCACAATGTTGTCCTGTGTCCATCTTATTTAGCTTGTTAGCTCTTCTAAGCATAGAATGTGTTTTATCTATGTCATTAAGTGTTGTGTAAAACGTGTGCTTTTCAATAATTAATGAGTGTAAGCTGCAGCATAGTAAAGTATAACCAAGAGTAATGGGATGAAATTAAGAAAGGGAAAATACATTTGATATGAAAGTTAGGAAAAACCTTGACAGTGAGATCTATTAACTTCTAAAATCATCGCCCAGAGGCCCTGGAAGAAGCTCAATCACAAGTCGACACATTTAAAACCAAATTGAAAACACACTAGTAAATGTACAATAGGAAACAATCTTGCATTGGCAGGTAGACAGACAGGATGATCTAACAGGTATTTTCACCCCTAGAATCTATGATTCGGTTTTACATGACTTTTCAAATACTACACAGATGGGAAAACTAGGACAGAGTGGTTAAGACAAAGTGGTTAAGTGATGTGCCCACGGTAAGTCACTGGGCTAAGAATTAGGAGGTTTGACTCCGCGCACAGTCCACTAGACAGTGCTTTTCTCCTATGCAAAATTAGGGAAGCAATTTAGAAAAAAACCAGGTATTTTAAGTGGGGATTTTTGCTTATTTTTGGAACTGCAATACACTAAATGGAGTACAAAGCTACAATGTACATTGCAAAGGGAATCTATACAAGCAATTAATGGTATAATCCTTATAACTATGGTAAAACTATCACAATTGCAAATCAATTTAAAATGAGCTATCATAGAAGTCTAGGAAAGAACAACATAAATTCCAGAGGAAGGAGCAGTCTTCCCCCTCCTCTCATATACATAGAGGTGGGTGGAAAGGACAGCAGAAGCCAACAAAAATTGTGGCAGCAGAGGTGTTGCAGGCCTCTGCCCTTACTCCAAGGGAGCCAGTGGAGAAGGTGGTGTCCACTCACCCCATATTTCTGCGGGGGCCAGTAGAGACTAGAGTCACATGAGCCCATGCACCTCTTTTCCACAAACATCCACTCCCTAACCCTCTGTGGGACGCCAGATGGTATGGAACAGCAGAAACTACAAAAGACCATTTTAAGCTAATTGTACTAAAACATGTCAGAAGAAGTCTCAAGGGAACCCCACTTGGTTCTCTATGAACTTAGTTTGACTCTAGTCTCATCACTCAGGCTCCTTTATTCGGAATACAGCAAAGCTACACTGAGTTGATCAGACTTAAGGGTAGAGGGTGGGCATAGGGCATATCAACATCCAAAATTACACAGCAAATCTCTGCCTTTATATACATTAAAACATTACAATGCATTTACTATACAATCCCTATGCAGCATGCACTGTCTATGAACAACTTATCCCTGACCTTATCTTACGTTCCAGGACTATCTTATTTACTGTTTTATGGTCCATTGTAAATGGTTTCCTGGGTATTTCCCCTTATTTTAGCTAGTACAGACATTCTGTTCCTAGCTTGCTGATTCATTCACTTCCCTAATCCAGTCTCCCAAGAAATTGGACATGGGTGAGGCCTCATTACTCATGTCAAGTCAGGCCTACAATGTAAGACCGTTACCTTTTCTGTAACTGGTGTTCTTCGAGTGTGTTGCTCATGTCTATTCCACAGTAGGTGTGCATGCTCGCCATGTGCACTGGTGCCGGAAGTTTTTCCCCTAGCAGTACCCGTAGGGGGGAGAGTCCCGCCCCCCAACTCCTGGAGTGGCACCTGCCTGGCGCGTTATAAGGGGAGCTGCGCGCTCCCCCACCCTCAGTTCCTTCTTGCCAGACAACTCCGACAGAGGGGAAGGAGGGTGGGATGTGGAAAAGACATGAGCAACACATCTCGAAGATCATCAGTTACGGAAAAGGTAACTGTCTTTTCTTTGAGTGATTGCTCATGTGTATTCCACAATAGCTGATTCCAAGCTATATCTGTTGGAGGTGGGTAGGAGTTCACAAGTTCCCAGGATGGAGGGCAGCCCTGCCAAACCGGGCGTCATCCCTGGTTTGGGGGTCGATCGCATAGTGCAAGGTGAAGATGTGAACCGAAGACTTCATGGCGGCCCTACAAATGTCCTGGATAGGGACGTGGGCCACAAAGGCAGCCAACGAGGCCTGCGCCCAAGTCGGGTGTGCCCTCACAATAGGTGGCGGGGGGGGACACCCGCCAGCTCATAACAGGAACGGATGCATGAAGTGATCCGATTGCAAAGCTGCTCAGTGGAAATCGGTCAGCCCTTCGCACGCTCAGCAGAGGCGACGAACAGTTGCGAGGACTTTCTGAACGACTTGGTCCGCTCGAGGTAGAAAGCCAGAGCCCGCCACAAATCGAGTGTGTGGAGACGGCGCTCCTCACTAGACATGTAAGGCTTGGAGCAGAGAACCGGTAGAAAAATGTCCTGACCCATGTGGTAGATAGAGACCACCTACGGGAGGAATGCGGGGTGTGGGTGGAGCTGGACCTTGTCTTTACGAAAGACCGTGTACGGCGGCTCGGAGCTCCGAGACTTGCCTGGCCAACGTGATTGCAACCAGGAAGGCTACCTTCCATGAGAGGTGAGACCAGGAGCATGTGGCCAGTAGTTAAAAAGGGGGCTCTGTGAGACCAGCCAACACCAGGTTCAGGTCCCACTGTGGGACCGAGGGTCTAGAATATGGAAAAAGATAGTCCAAAACCTTAAGGAACCGGCCAGTCATTGCATGGGAAAATACCATGTGCCCTTGCACTAGCGGATGGAAGGCCGATATGGCTGCCAGGTGCACCTTGACTGACGAGGGCGCCAGACCCTGGGCCCTCAGGTGGAGGAGGTAATCAAGGATAAACTGGATTGGGGCAAGCACCGGGGAGACATCCTGGTCCGCCGCCTACCTTGAAAACTGGGACCACTTCACCAAATAAGCGGGGCAAGTGGAGGGCTGTCTACTTTCGAGGACGACGCGCTGAACCTGCTCTGAGCACATCCTTTCCTTTCCACCTAACCAATGAGCAGCCACGTCGCGAGGTAAAGAGCCGCCAGGCTGGGATGGAGGAGGCAGCCCAGGTCCTGAGAGAGCAGGTCCGGGCGGAGCAGCAAAGGCCATGGCAGAGCTACCGCCAGGCCTGTGCGGGTCCCGTACCAATGCTGCCTGGGCCACACTGGGGCAATCAGGAGGACTTGGGCCTTGTCCGTCTTTATCTTCTCCAGGACCCTGCTGATTAGAGGGAACAGGGGAAAGGTGTAGAGAAGCCAACCTGACCAGGACAGGAGAAAGGCATCAGAGATAGTGCACCTCCCCAGGCCCCCCAGGAGAACCAGGGGCATCGCCAGTGCTGCCAAGTTGCGAACAGGTCCACCTGGGGAGTTCCCCGCCTTCAGAAGAGCTGGTGGGCCACTTCTGGGTGGAGGGACCACTTGTGTTGCGAGGAAAAGTCCCTGCTCAAGTCCCTGCCCTCTCATTCCGGGCACCCGGTAGGTGGAAGGCCTTCAGGTGGATGTCATAGGCTATAAAGAAGTCCCACAGCCTGAGCGCTTTGCGGCAGAGGATTGGGCGCCACCTTGCCTGTTGATATAGAACACTGAGACCATGTTGTCCGTGAGTACCCCGCCCTCCAGGTGCGAGCGGAAGGCCAGACATGCCAGCCGCACCGCCCTGAGCTCCTTGACGTTTATATGTAAGGTCAGATCTTGAGTTGATCATGGGCCTTGGGTCTGAAAGTTCCTCACATGGGCCCCCCAACCCAGGTCCGACACCAGCTCCAACGACGGGGCCCTGTCCCTGAACGGGACCCCTTGGAGCATGTTGTTTGGGGTGGACCACCACCGTAGGGAGGTGATCACAGAGTGTGGCACGGTGAGGACCTTGTCCATCCTGTCCGTGGCCCAGGAGAACTTAGAGGCCAACCAGAGCTGGAGGGGCCTCATCCTGAGTCTCGTAACGGACCACGTACATGCATGCTGACATGTGACCCAAGAGTTGTAGGCAAACCCTGACTGTTGTCACGGGGAACCTTGTGACCAAGTTGATTAGACCTTTCAGGGTCTCAAATCTGTCTGGCGAGAGAAAGGCCCTGGCCAATATTGCGTCCAGGAGCGCCCCAATAAACTCTATGCGTTGGACTGGGACTAACGTGGACTTGGTGTGGTTTACCAACAGGCCCAAGGCGGTGCATGTGGACAGGAGGAGCGCCACATGATCCCTCACCTGCAACTGGGAGGTGCCCTTGACAAGCCAATCATCCAGATAGGGAAATACCTGGACCCCCCGCCGTCTGAGGTAGGCCGCTACCACCAACATGCATTTTGTCAACACCCTGGGAGCAGTGGACAGACCATACGGAAGGACCACGAATTGGTAATGATTCTGCCCCACCATGAAATGGAGGAAGCACCTGTGCCCCTCGAATATGTGGATGTGGAAGTACGCATCCTGTAGATTGAGGTCAGGGTACCAGTCCCAAGGATCCAGGGAGGGGGATGATGGAGGCCAGAGAGACCATGCGGAACTTGAGCTTCACCATGTACTGGTTCAGACCTTGGAGGTCCAGGATGGGCCTGAGCCCCCCTTTAGCCTTCGGGATAAGGAAATAATGGGAGTAATACCCCTTGCCCATGAACGCCTTGGGGATGGCCTCTATCGCTTCTAGACCTAGGAGCTGCCCCATCTCCTGCTCGAGCAGAGCTTTGTGCGAAGGGTCCCCCAAGGAAGATGGGGGCGGGGGGTGGTTGGGCAGAGAGGAAGTAAATTGGAGGGTGTAACCCTGGGAGATGGTGTTGAGGACCCATCTGTCCAAGGTTAGCCACAACCATTCTGGGAGGAAAACACACAACCGGTTGGAGAAGGGAAGCTTTGTTGGGGGTGGATCCCTGATGAGGACTGGTGGGGTGTCCCCAAGCGTCCCGTCAAAAATGCCTTTTCCCCACCTGCTTGCCCTTGGAGGACCCAGGCTGGGGAGCAGGCTGAGACTGCCTCTGAGGTCATCTCTTATAGTCCCGCTGCTTCTTATGGGCAGCCTCGCACTTCGGGAGGGCGGCCTGGGTAGGAGTCTGCTGCAGCTTGAACTTAGGTTTTGCCGGAGCTGAGATATAGAGGCCCAGAGTCTGGAGGGTTGTGCGGGAGTCCTTCATGCCATGCAGCCTTGTATCTGTTTCCTCTGCAAACAGAGCTTTCCCATGAAATGGGAGATCCTGCATGGAAGACTGCGCCTCTCTGGGCAGCCCAGAGAGCAGGAGCCATGACGCCTGTCTCATGGACACCGCGGAGGCCACTGATCATGCGGGCTGTGTCCGCAGCATCCAAGGGGATGCCCCAGCGGCTGCTGCCCCTTCCTCCACTAGCGCCTTGAACTCCTTCCTGTCATGCTCCTGGAGGGAGTCCTCAAACTTGGGCAGGGAGCCGCACAGATTGAATTCGTACCAGCCCAGGAGAGCCTGATGGTTTGCCACTTGTTACGGGAAGCTCGAAGATTCATAAACTTTCCTTCTGAAAGAGTCTAGTCTTGGAGAGTCTTTGTTCTTTGGGGTCGGGGCTGGCTGACCCTGCCGTTCCCTGTGGTTGACCGAATCGACCACCAGGGAGTTGGGCGCCGGATGGGTATACAAGTACTCATGCCCCTTAGCGGTTACAAAGTACTTGTGTTCTGCCTTTTTAGAGATGGGGGCCAGTGAGGCCGGTGTTTGCCACAGGGCATTTGAAATCTTAGCCACCCCTTCATGGAGAGGCAAGGCCACCCTACCCAGTACCAATGGAGACAACATGTTCAACAGAGAGTCTGAGGGCTCCATCATCTCCTCTGCCTGGAAGTGGAGGCTTGCTGCCACCCTGGAACTAAAAATAGCAGTCCAGATGTTCCCACTCAGGTCAAAGCCGGGGCTCTGAAGCCTGGAAAAGGGGTGTGTTTCAGAGTCCTGGCTTCAACCCAAGTGGGAACATCTACACTGCTATTTTTAGTTCCATAGCATGAGCCCGAGTCAGTTGACCTGGGTTCTGAGACTTGCTGACATGCGGTTGGGGGTGGGAAGAGGAGTACAGACATCTTTAGACAAGTAAAGCGGAATAGTTTACATTTGGAATTTCATTCAGCCTAGACCATGAAAAATTTACCACTTAGTTTAACTTCAATTTTCTTATCAGTTTCATTTTTCTGGTTCAGTAACATTCCATTAGTGTTCTAAAATCATGTTGTAGAAGCTTTTCAAAAGGAGGCTTTTCAAAAGCCATCTGTTGTGGATAGGTTTTTAGACACAACAAATCCTGCATCTTGGTAGAGGGTTACACTAGATGACCCTTGCAGTTCCTTCTAACTCTATGGTTACTATGATGTCATTTGGGTTCATGGGTGGATGTCATTTACAAAAATTCAGAAAAGTGTTTAAAATTTTAAAAACACCACTGCACTGAAATTTAATACAAGGAAACATTTCTATTCATATTAAGGTTTATATTCAAACTTAAAGTTTTGTAAAACCATACTTTCAATTTAAATTGATAACAGTCTTATCATAACATTGGTTTCCCTGACAGAAATACTTAGTAAAGCCTATTCCAAAACTCAAAAGAGTTCTTTCCCCACCCTATATATTTTCCATGCACTAGCAATAGTTTTAGCAGGTACAGAATTGTCTGCTAATTCCCCAGCAAATACTACAAAGTGTCACTTTCTAGTTTGAACCTTTTAGAGCACACTAAAAAGGCTTGTTCTTTGATACAATACACATAGCATGACATCCTACGCAATGTGGCTGTACAGATACTGGTGCCATTATCTACAAAAGTAGATTAACTCTGCTTTAAAAAAAAAACACAACTAAAGACCTAATCTTATGGGTGTAGTTCAATACAACAGACTGCAGAATTGGTATGCTGGTTTATCTGTCCACAGTAGATGCAGTCTAAAAAAAGACTAAGCATTTTCATCCCAATGGTAAAATCAAACTTTTATGAAAAACAGACCATAGTTAAGTCCGCATTTGGACTTGCTAGTTGTTTACACTGGTAATACAATATAGACCCCAGTTCAGTACCATCAAATGATAGTTCAGTGGTCTATATGAAATGAATTGCTGATCCCAGTTTAAAGTGGATAGGTACCCACCTCACAAAACTGACCAGCATAACTGCTTCAATAAAGCAATACAGTAGCTTACAATAACTGTGATTCTTCAAGATGTGTCCTCCATGTGGATACTATTCTTAGTGTGCCCGCACCCCACATGCATGAGATAGGATTATTTTGGCCAGCAGTGTCCACTGGGGCCAAGCTTGAGCCCTAGCTATCCTTGCACGCCCTTACCTAAGGGCATTAAGGGCAGACTGGGCCCCAATAGTCCCTCAGTAATTTCATCAATATGAAAAGGAGTACTTGTGGCACCTTAGAGACTAACCAATTTCTTTGAGCATAAGCTTTCGTGAGCTACAGCTCACTTCATCGGATGCATACTGTGGAAACTGCAGAAGACATTATATACACAGAGACCATGAAACAATACCTCCTCTCACCCCACTCTCCTGCTGGTAATAGCTTATCTAAAGTGATCACCCTCTTTACAATGTGTATGATAATCAAGTTGGGCCATTTCCAGCACAAATCCAGGTTTTCTCACCCTCCGCCCCCCCACACACAAACTCACTCTCCTGCTGGTAATAGCCCATCCAAAGTCATATACATTGTAAAGAGAGTGGTCACTTTGGTAGTAGGGATGAAGGGGTGATGAAATTTCTACCAGGATCAACTGCTTCTCAATTTCTGCCTGTTGATCCTCCTAATTCTTATGGGAAAGGTGTTTTGTCCTAAAAGGAGAGCAGAAGATGGATTGTGGACACATGACTGCCTAGCCCAGGGTGCCCAGTAGCACCATGACCCATAGCATATATTTATTACTGGACTGATGGACAGAAGATACAAGGGGGCCTATTCTTTGTGAGATCCAAGCTCCCAGTGTGATGCCCATGGAGGGAAAGGGGGATGAACACAAGAGGAGTCTCTACCATGTCTTCCAGTAGAGAAGATGAAAAGGAATACACATCTTCCAGTGATGGGACTACACTTTCTGTGCTAGACCACTCCCTCATCACTTCTAATTGGGTAGGGGAAGTAGATTGTACTTCAACTGTTGTACGTGGTGCTGTGGTTTTGGTGACTGAAGACTAGTTAGCACTGTTGGCATTGTACAAGGCAACAATGGGGATTTTGGTTCAGGCCCACAGGCAGGTCACTTGGTGCCATGTAGGGGCCAAAACGTCCTGTACTGTTGGGTAGCGAAAAAGCTGGTGCCAGAGTAAGTGCCGTAAAGGGGCACACAGTAGATCTAGTCAATACTGCATACACTCTTTTCATAACTGACACCAAAGGGCCAGAGAGTCGCATTTTAGGCCACTGGCTGATCTTCAGCTGTGGAGCTTGAGACAAATCTTACATACTGAACTATGTCTCAGTTACAAGGGTCTTGAACAGGGAGACCTATATCTCATCTTATCTCTAGATCTATATTTCATTTTCCTACCCCCTTCCTGAAGAAGTCAACAATGGAGTGAAGTCACTAACTGGAGTCTCAGATGTTTCAACCCTGGAGCCCAAGGTGGAATCACTGCTTACTGGGCCCCTAGCTTAGAGGGACTGGAGGGAAGACTAAGCCTTAGCTGTATCCTCCTTCTCCCTGTCCAAAAAGGCTTTCATGGAGCGTGTCATAAATATAAAGGGAAGGGTAAACCCCTTTGAAATCCCTCCTGGCCAGGGGAAAGCTCCTCTCACCTGTAAAGGGTTAAGAAGCTAAAGGTAACCTCGCTGGCACCTGACCAAAATGACCAATGAGGAGACAAGATACTTTCAAAAGCTGGGAGGAGGGAGAGAAACAAAGGGTCTGTGGGTCTGTCTATATTCTGTCTTGGCCGGGGATAGACCAGGAATGGAGTCTTAGAACTTTTAGTAAGTAATCTAGCTAGGTACGTCTTAGATTAGGATTTCTTTAAATGGCTGAGAAAAGAACTGTGCTGAATAGAATAACTATTTCTGTCTGTGTATCTTTTTTGTAACTTAAGGTTTTGCCTAGAGGGGTTCTCTATGTTTTGAATCTAATTACCCTGTAAGGTATCTACCATCCTGATTTTACAGGGGGGATTTCTTTATTTCTATTTACTTCTATTTTTATTAAAAAGTCTTATTGTAAGAAAACTGAATGCTTTTTCATTGTTCTCAGATCCAAGGGTTTGCAAATTGGTGAGGCTTTTTACCAAACTTTGTCCAGGAAGTGGGGTGCAAGGTTTTGGGAAGTATTTTGGGGGGAAAGACGTGTCCAAACAGCTCTTCCCCAGTAACCAGTATTAGTTTGGTGGTGGTAGCAGCCAATCCAAGGACAAAGGGTGGAATATTTTGTACCTTGGGGAAGTTTTGACCTAAGCTGGTAAAGATAAGCTTAGGAGGTTTTTCATGCAGGTCCCCACATCTGTACCCTAGAGTTCAGAGTGGGGGAGGAACCTTGACAGAGCGCTTCAGAAGAAATAACTTTAGAAGGCATCCCTAGTCTTTGAGTCTGCTTGGAAAGAGTAGAAAATAACCCTTGCTCTATGGATATACCCATTGCCTACACAAAACAGGCAGTTAGAACGCCTATCACTGAGTGGCACAGAAGCATCAGAGGAGCATGTCTTAAACCCTGGAAATTTAGCTTCCGTAACAGTTGCTTGAGTCCTAGTAGTAGGTTAGGGGGCTCTGAGCCTAAATATGAAAAATTAGTAAAACATAGCAACATCTTTTTTTCTGTTAAAGCCAATAGGCCAACTAATGGGCTAGTCTACACTAGAATCACCGCAGTGTTGCAGCTCTACTGATGTAGCAACACCCCCCTAGCGCTGCTAGTACAAATGCTCTATGGAGAACTTCTCCTGTCAACATAGCATTGTCCACACTGGTGCTTAGGTCGGTGTAACTTACGTAGCTCATAAGGGTGGCTTTTTCACACTCCTGAGCAATTTAAGTTATACCAAAATAAGTGCTAGTATGTAGAAGTCCTAAGAGTCATGTACTTATCTAACACCACCACTGTCTAATCACTAATTATAACTTGGTTTCAGCAAAGCAGGCACACACAACAGGGGTTCTGCCGTGCTGCCACGGGCAGCAAGAAGAACC
The DNA here is from genome assembly GCF_965140295.1 of Lepidochelys olivacea. Classification (NCBI taxonomy): domain Eukaryota; kingdom Metazoa; phylum Chordata; order Testudines; family Cheloniidae; genus Lepidochelys; species Lepidochelys olivacea. Next base: position 78,213,082 of record NC_140415.1, on the reverse strand, counting down.
TGAGCAACGGTTGGGTTCACTCCAATCCTTTCTGCCCTCAGATTTGTGGGGAAGGGGCAAGAACATTCAGGATGCAGGCACAACTCCAACGGCCACTGCTGGCCAAAAGATTCCTAACTTATGTGCACATGCATTAGGAGTTGGATCCATGTAGACAAAAATACTTAAGGAACTGAAAGCTGGCTTCCTTATTGGCAACCTCTGCACAGAAGCTAAGGATGAAATTGGCATAGAAAGCATATTCTCTCATTCTGAGCAGTGCTCTCTTCCAGGACAGGGTCCAAGCACTTAATCAGGAGTGTAGGGAAGCTTGTATGTCCACTGCTGTACTCATTCTATGTATAAACAGAAGACTTTAGTTTCCAGGGGTATCAAGTTAACACCTTTCACAAGCAGTAGCATTTTAAAAACATTTTGAAAATAATTTTAGTTTTGAATGTCTTATCTACAGAAATATAATTTCCCCTTTATATCTAAATATTCCCATTTTCCCACTGTAATTCAACACCTCTTTCCTTGATAAACCTTCTATATTTTTATATATTTTTTCTCTGTTTTTTATTCTCCTCATTTCTTCCATGTAACCTTTCTCCAACCCAATTTTTCTCCTGTATATCACCTGCTTGCCAATTCATTCATCCAGTTAACAAGCTGGATATTACATGAAAGTAGATTTCTTCAGTGCTCAGTGGGAAAAAAAATTAAAAAGATTAGTGACAGGTGTCAAACTTAAAGATTGGTGTCACCAAAAGTTAAACACACAGCAAATGTTGATATTAGAAAGGAAAATGAAATGTTTCCTTAATGTGTGTATTTAGCAATCTACTTATTTTAAACACAAACTTTAAAATAAGTAATATTTGAATCTGAAATGGTGGTGATATTTAGCATAACGGATAAATCCTATTATAGCTAAATACCTTTGAAGTAGGCATAACCCTTAGTTAGGAAATTAGAAGTCAAGCTTGAACATTAAAATACCAAGCAGAAATGGCATTTGAAATTTTAATTTCAGATAAGAACGGCCATACTGGGTCAGATAAAAGGTCCATCTAGCCCTGTATCCTGTCTTCCGACAGTGGCCAATGCCAGGTGCCCCAGAGGGAATGAACAGAACGCGTAATCATCAAGTGATCCATCCCCTGTCGTCCATTCCCAGCTTCTGGCAAACAGAAGCTAGGGACACCATCCCTGCCCATCCTGGCTAATAGCCATTGATGGACCTAACCTCCAGTTCTTTTTTGAACCCTGTTATAATCTTGGCCTTCAGAACATCCTCTGGCAAGGCGTTCCACGGGTTGACTGTGCATTGTGTGTGGAAAAAAAATACTTTGTTTTGTTTGCTTTAAACCTGCTGACTATTAATTTCATTTGGTGACCCCTAGTTCTTGTGTTATGAGAAGTAAATAACACTTCCTTATTTACTTTCTCCGCACCAGTCATGATTTTATAGACCTCTATCATATCTCCCCTTAGCCGTGTCTTTTCCAAGCTAAAAAGTCCCAGTCTTATTAATCTCTCCTCATATGGCAGTCATTCCATACACCCCTAATCATTTTTGTTGCCTTTTTCTGAACCTTTTCCAATTCCAATATGCCTTTTTTGAGATGGGGCTACCACATCTGCACACAGTATTCAAGATGTGGGCGTATCATGGATTTATATAGAGGCAATATATTTTCTGTCTTATTTTCTATCCCTTTCTTAATGATTCCCAACATTGTTTGCTCTTTTTTTTTTTTTTTTTTTTTGACTGCCCTGCACATTGAGTGGATGTTTCCAGAGAACTATCCACAATGACTCCAAGATCTTGAGTGGTAACAGCTAATTTAAACCCCATCATTTCATATGTATCATTGGGATGATATTTTCAGATGTGCATTACTTTGCACATCAACACTGAATTTCATTGCCGTTTTGTTGCTCAGTCACCCAGTTTTGTGATATCCTTTTGTAGCTCTTTCCAATTTGCTTGGGACTTAACTATCTTGAGTAGTTTTGTATCATCTGCAAATTTTGCCACATCACTGTTTACCCCTTTTTCCAGATCATTTATGAATATGTTGAATAAGACTGGTCCCAATATAGACCCCTGGGGGGTCTCCACTATTTACCTCTCTTCATTCTGAAAACTGACCATTTATTGCTACCCATTGTTTCATGGATTGGTAAGTGGTTAAAAGATAGGAGAGGGCCTTCCCTCTTATCCCATGACAGCTTACTTTGCTTAAGAGCCTTTGGTGAGAGAACCTGCGAAAGGCTTTCTGAAAATCTTAGTACACTATATCCACTGGACCCCCCTCAAAGAATTCTAGTAGATTGGTGAGCCATGACTTCCTGTTACAAAAACCATGTTGACTCTTCCCCAGCAAATTATGTTCATCTATGTGCATGACAATTTTGTTCTTCACTGTAGTTTCAACCAGTTTGCCCAGTACTGAAATCAGGCTTACCGGCCTATAATTGCCGGGGTCACCTCTGGAGCCTTCTTTAAAAATTGGCATCACATTAGCTATCCTCCAGTCATTTGGTACAGAAGCTGATTTAAATGATAGGTTACAGTTAGTAGTTCTGCAATTTCACATTTGAGTTCCTTCAGAACTCTTGGGTGAATACCATCTGGTCCAGGTGACCTATTACAGTTTAGTTTATCAGTTTGTTCCAAAACCACCTTTAATGGCAATCTGGGGCAGTTCCTCAGATTTGTCATCTAAAAAGAATGCCTCAGGTTTGGGAATCTCCCTCACATCCTCAGCCGTGAAGACTGATGCAAAGAATTCATTTAGTTTCTCTGCAATGGCCTTATCATCCTTGAGTGCTCCTTTAGCATCTCGACTGTCCAGTGGCCCCACTGGTTGTTTAGCAGGCTTCCTGCTTCTGATGTACTTAAAAAAAAATTGCTATTACTTTGAGTCTTTGGCTAGCTGTTCTTCAAATTATTTTTTGGCCTTCCTAATTATATTTATATTGATTATGATTACGTTGAATGCAGTGCAGTCTATAGTGTGTGGAGTGATTTCCAAAAACAGATGAAGACAGTCCTTGACTTGGAGAATACAATCTACATGTAGATTAGAATGTGTTTCATAAAATAGCCTCAAATTGGAAAAACTAAAACAAAAAACCTGACAGACTAGGCAACCACATAAATTAGAGATGGAGATCCTTATACCAAAGCAGGAGTGTTCAACTAAAATATATTCTCAGCTGTCTTCTCCAGCACAGCTTTAGATGGTTCAGAGGAAACGTATGTCAACACTTACCTTGGGAGACAATTACAAAGTCTAAGAGACCTCACTGGTAGGAAATTCTGCCTGATAGTCAGTCAACATTTTTTTGTTTGGCTTCATTCCATTAGTCCTACTTATATTCCCATTTGCTATTTAATTGTTCTCCCCTCTTAGTGTTTACATCTTTCAAATACTTAGTTATCAACTATATTCCCCAATCATCCACGGCATATGACTTCCCTCTTAAATAAACCAACCTAGGCTTTTAATCATTTTTCTTGATCCACCCTAAAATTCCCTCTGATAAAGATAACACTTTTCTGGTATTGGGAGGAACTATGATGATGAATGACAATATTAGAACATAGATCGATGGACAGCACCTCATTGTCCAGAAAATATAAAGTATTCTAGGTGAAGTCTCACTAATGCCACATAGAGGCACGTTGCTTAGACTGTTAGGTGACAAGACTCAATGCAATTTGAAAGTATACTGAATTTTTTGCCATCACATTATATTACAGATTTGTACCTACATAGCTGTCCACTCTGGTACTTAGAAAGCAGTAATACGTAAGTATCTTTCGCCCATTATGTTTCTGTGCTTCAGATTATTTTTCCACAAATGTACTAACTGGATTTTTTTTTTTTTAATAGTTGTTCAGTCTCATCTTGCTATTTCCTGTCAATATGTTTAGATTCTGTAGAGGTCTTAGTAGGGAAGGACTCTTTTCAGGCCAGCTCAGAAAAGGGCACTTCAGGAAACTAACAGTTTATGGCTGAATAGTCTAAAGTCATGATTAGGTTTGAGCCCCCATTTCTGTCTCATCTGAAAAAACTGGAAATTTAGTTTAGAACAGATGTACTCTGACAGTTGCAGCGTGTTACCATTCTGAGACATGTGCCGCGCTACAAAGAGGCAGAGTGTATATTGGCAACTCATGGGGAAAAGTTCCAAGTAGGGCTGGACATATAGTTCAGTAAAAATAATCCAGCTATGGTCCACATAAAGGGTTTAATATTTTCCAATTAGAAACAAAATCTACAATAGACATCAGTTGGGTTCAATTGTTGAGCCCTGTTTCCAAGGATCTTGGTGCCAGTAACAAGTTTATTTTCCAAATGGCCTGCTGATTGCCTGATCAACAAGAGAAAAGGAGAGTGTGACATCAGTCTGGGATGGTGTATCTGAAGTAGCAGAAAAACATTTTGTCATGGCACAATTTACAAATTCAAATCCTGTGACACCTATTGTGATCCAAATCTACATGAATTTCTGCAGATGGGAATCTCATTAAGATTCTATTGTAACAAAATAAAAAACACCCAAACTATTTCTGAAAAACTATTTTACCAGATGTGAAATCAAAATCTATCTTTCAAAACAGTGCCAATCGGTTTATTCAAATAAAGTATAGTATACATTTTAACAAAGCAAATTTGAATTTGATAGCCAAGTGACTCCAAATTCTTACTTAGGTTTGGGATTCTTTTAAAGTTTTACATAAAAAGTTACAAGTGAAAAAAGGAAGCAATAATACCCTGAAAGATGAAAAAATTTACATTAAGGTAATGTTCAGTCATGTGATGTCATCCAATTCTCTACTCTCACTTTAACCAACTGCATATTACTGCAGAATTGGAGCAATGTATAAATAGGAATAGCATTTAGGGGAAAGACGGGAATAAAAATCCAGACTTCAGCAGCTCTATACTTGCCAAGCCACATATCTATTTTAGTAACAGTCCCTGCGACTCCACAGAGGGACAGTAGGTTTTAAAATAACCTGGGTTTCATCTTTGTGTCTTTTTTCCTCATTAGAGGAGACTACTTTCTGCCGGGAACAATTTAAGTTAGCATTGTACATTTTAATCACTGCTCTTAAAGCCCTTATAGAACTCCTGCAAATTTCTCTCTATATAAATTAACAAGCAAGAGAAACTCCCACATTGCTGAATTATATTCTTACCAGGGCAATACAAGAATTACAGTCATCATCCTTTTATTCTGTGTTTGTACAATGCCCAGCAAAATGGGGTGCTGGTCCATGACTAGGGCTCCTATGCACTACAGTAATACTACTAGTACTAATAACTCTTTAGAAATATTAACACATTCAGGCAAACTTATAAGTAACAGTCTCTGAAGTACATGGGTAGGTGTAGAAGCCAAATTGCAAAGCTGTTCTACCCATTCCTTCCCCATCACTGCAGCCTCCACCACAGAGTTTAAGTAGTATGGAAGGTGAATTTCCTCCTTTGAATTAAAATGAAATGCAAAAACACAGGTTAATGTCACACTGTTAAACACTCAAAACTTAACATAAAAATGGAGATTTGCATAGTAATTATACATTTAATCATTATGGTTTAAAGGTCCAAAATACTTATTTCCTGCACAAGGAGCAGTTAAGGCTGAACTTTCAACCTTGATTCTGCTTTTCCCATCATTAACATTACAAGAACGCTATTTTTCAGCCCCCAGATTTTTCCTTTAAAAAAAATTAAATAGAGGGGAAAAAATGAAACAAAACTTGTAAATTAATGATCTGGAATTTAAATGGATCAAGACATGTATATACCAAAGCAAGTAACCACACTATGTTATTACTGGTTTCAGAGTAGCAGCCGTGTTAGTCTGTATTCGCAAAAAGAAAAGGAGGACTTGTGGCACCTTAGAGACTAACCAATTTATTAGAGCATAAGCTTTCGTGAGCTACAGCTCACTTCCTCAGATGAGGAAGTGAGCTGTAGCTCACGAAAGCTTATGCTCTAATAAATTGGTTAGTCTCTAAGGTGCCACAAGTCCTCCTTTTCTTTTTATGTTATTACTGTAACCCTTGTCCTTCCTTTGACCAACTCATTTATCCCCCCAAATCATAGCTTGTTACTCACACTGCATCGTGTCTCAGACTAAACTTTTCAGGGGATGGACAGATCATATATTTTTATTTACTTTGCATAATAGTGTATTGAAATATGATGCCATTGGAGCATACTCCTGCTCTTACAAACTGCACCCCACGCTATTGAAAGTCCACTAAAATCAGACAGGGGTAAATTTTTGAGCTCTTTTCTGGAAAATCCACTGAGTAACATGGAACTCAAATTAGCTATTTTGAAGAAAGAAAGAATTAGCCAGCCCTCCTAGATTTGAAACTCTGGCTCCAGGGAGCCTGAATATTTCCAGCCTGCTGTTTAAATTGCTAAACTATTCTGTCCCATAGAATCAACAAACTTCATTGCTACATTGCGTAACTTCTCTTTCATTTCCCTTTTAAAACATCTTTGACCTCTGAAGAAAATGCTCCCATCAAACATTCTTGCCTCCAACAATTCCCCTCTGCTCTTCTCACTTTATAATCCGCTAACAATCTTCCAATACAAGACACTGTGAAAAGCTTTTTAATGTGGGATGCTGCCTCTCACACATACAGTGCTACTCTTTGTCCTCCACGTTGCAAGAACCTAATAATTCATAGGGTTTAAGGCCAGAAGGGATCATTAGATCATCTTGTCCGACCTCCTGCACAACACAGCCTATAGATTTTCATCCAGTTGTCATGCTGTCTGAAGTGGTTCACAACCACAAGTGCCAAACTCAGGGCAGACTGTCAAAAGGCAGGGCAGACAAACCAAACTGGTCGTATGTTCTACAATTAGATTTCACCAACCCAGTAAAAAACATGGAGTCCTGAAGTACTATGACTAGGGCCCTACAGAATTCATGGTCCATTTTGGTCAATTTCACGGAGATGGGGGTTTAAAATTGGTCAATTTCATATTTTCAGATGTTTACACCTGAAATTTCATGGTGTTGTAATCGTGGGGGTCCCAATCCAAAAGGAGGTCATGGGAGCGGGGTCACAAAACTGTTGGGGGGGGGGGGGGTTACAGGATTGCCACTCTCACTTCTGCACTGTTTTCAGAGCTGGGCTCTGAAGGCAGCAGCTGTGGAACTGCCTGCAGCTGGTGGGAGGTTCCTGGAGGTTGAAGTGGGTCCGATCTCCTCTGTGCTGCTAGGGGCACCCCAGTCTAGGGGGCTCCTAGCTGCTAGTCACAGCCTAGCTAGGGAGGAACAGGACTTCCTCTTCTCCTGCACCGCTGCTTTTCGGGGACAAGGGGGAAGATCAGACCTGTCCCGTCCCAGCCCAGCTGGGACTACCAGCTAGGAGCCCCTGGCTGGAACGCTCCCAGCAGCCCGGGGAAGATCAGACAAACCTCCAGGCATCTGAAGAAACACACCTGCAGAGCTGCCTGCAGCCCAGGGTGGTACAAGAGGCGGGTCTGATCTCCCCCTGAGATCAGTCCATGCAGGGAAGAGGAAGTCCCGTCCCTTCCCAGCCTGGCAGACTAGCAGCTAGATTTCATGGGGGAGGTCTGATTTCAGTGTCTGTAAATTGTTTTTCACGACCGTGAATTTGGCAGGGTCCTAATTATAACAGTCTTACCATGGAGTCACAGACAGTCCCTTGGGCACTCCAGTCTATCTTGCCACCCAGGCAAGCTGGACTTGTGATAAATGGTCACACCAAAAATTACAAAATTTTCAGGTTGGTCCGAGTTCCAAGAGACCAGTCACTTACTCAAGGTCAATTAGTGCTGTACATCTCATATCAAAGAACACAAGTAGCCACTCCTACAGTAAACTAACTAAGCATTTATTAACTAGGAAAAAGAAATGAGAGTTATTTACAGGTTAAAGCAGGTGACCTATACACCAATCAATTACAGTCTATAGTTCTAAAAAGATGACAGATGTAGTAATCTGTCAGCACTGAATATCTTTTAGGGCTAAACCTGGGGATCTCTGCTTTGGTTCCTAGCTCCAGCCAGAGTCCAAATGGCAAAGAGATGAAGAATTTTCATGTCAGCTATCATTTTCTTCTTCCAGAATTCAAGCTGATGGAATGTGGTCTCTCATATGTAGCACCTTCATGGGTGTAAGAGCACCATCAGCCCAGTTTTTGTATTGTGACGTTTCACGGTGGCCCATTTAGTTTGGATAGATCTTCTTGATGGGTGGGAGAACTGTTCCTCCTCCCTGAGTTCACAAGTTCAAAACTTTTTAGAGTTATAGAGCAAAGTTCAAAACAAGTTCAAAAAGTTTTTTAGAGTTATAGAGCAAAAAATTTACATACTACTTTCTAGTGTGGGATACAGATATTACAGGTAAGATTAATGCATGCAGCAACTTACAAGCATTTTAGAGAGAGTCTTAAACACTAAAACACATCTTTACAAACCTAACATCTTTCTTGAACCATACTAACATACAGGTGGGCTGGTCTGGTTTCCAGCTGTGAATTTGTCAGTGCTCAGCTGACACTTACAGCCTTGGCAAGAGCTGCCTACCAGCGTCATATCTGTATTGAGATTTTAAGATATCACGAGATGGAGAATCCACCCCTTCCCTTGATAGGTATATTAAACTATCACCTTGATATGTTAAACATCCTCACTGTTAAAAATGTGTGCTCTGTTTCTAATTGAATTTGTCTGTCTTTAACCTTCAGCCACTAGCTCTTGAAATAGCTTTGTACACACTTATAAAATCACCTATTTCCCCCACTTATATATCCAAGGATATTAGCCCTTTTTGCTACAGCATGACAATAGGCGCTCATGTAATTTGTCCACAATGATCCCTAAATCTTTTTCAGAGTCACTGCTTTCTAGGATATAGTCCCCCATTAAATAGTTATGGTCCACATTGTTTCTAGATTTATCATTTCACATTTAGCTGTATTAAAGTGCATTTTGTTTGAACAGGCCCAATTTCCCAGGCCATCCAGATCTCCGACATCCCTGTCCTCATCATTTACTACTCTGCCAATGTTTATGTCATCGGCAAATTTTATTAGCAGTGATTTTTTATATACTTTCAGATCATTGATAAAAATTTTAGACCTAGATAGGATACCTGAGGAACTCCATTAGAAATGTTCCTATTCAATGATTCCACTTACAACTACTTTTGGATGCCTGTCAATTAGCCAGTTCTTAATCCATTTAATGGGTGCTTTATTGATGTTGTACAGAATCCCTTTTTTAAATCGTAATGTCTTGTTATCCTATGTCAAATGCTTTACAAAAGGTATACACAGTGACCATTATCAACCAAACTTGTAAAACCTGATTTCATTCTTTGAGATAAAACCACGTTGATGAGCATTATATTCCCATCCTGTAATACTTTATTAATTAACTCCCATATCAGCTTTTCCATTATTTGGCCTATGACAGATATCAGGCTAACCTGGCCTATAATTTCCTGTGTCATCCCACTTGCCCTTTTTGAATATAACATTTACATATAGCTTTACATTTTCAAACCATTGTATAATCATTTATTAATCCTCATGGTAAACAACAATTAACCCCTATTTTACAGATGAATAAACAGAAACACAGAAAATTTAGGTCTCTTGTCCAAATTCACACAGTCAGCAGTAGAGCTAGAAAGAGAAGAATCTGCATCTCCTCCCTACTAAGATGCAGGCCTAAGCCACTGCCATGACCATCCCTAACATCCCAGCAAATCAGAAAACCTCTCAGACATGGTTGCCCCCATCTATAATACTGGGATAAAATAAAGACAGAGCCTCATGCATTCTGCTATTCTGTGGTTGAGGAATTTGCAGTGGAACTCACTGCTCTATGAATCCAAGCATTCTTTAACAAAAAATAAAACCTAGCCTTCCTGGCTGGGACTCTGAAAGGTGAACTGAGTGTAAACTGATGCAGTGCTACCTCCCTAGGTCTGCAGACAACTTGAAAAAGTGTCTGAAAGGTATGAACTCCTCCTATTTACCTTTATTTGGATGTTAAATGTGAAACAAAAATAAGTGAAAGGTCAATTTTGTTAATTATTTCACTGCTGATCATTTTGGCAGAAACACATACTTGCTTGGGACAGTGCCCTAAACTGCCTCCCAACTATTGCCAATCCAGTCCCCAAAATTCCATACACTGTTACAATTACAAAAATGTGTCAAGTAAAAATGTGGGACAACTACACTAGTTGAATTATCAAAGTAAATACAAAGGGGTGTCCGTACTGATTTCATATTAAGGCTAGAACAGTTATATTTTACTTTAAAAAAAGACTGCCACAGAATTTCCAGTCTGCAGTACCCAAAAGCAGGAACCTTTCTCTGGTGTACATGGGGCCTTGTTTCCTGTAGTGTTTTTCATCTATAGATCTAAAAGCATTTTAGCAAAGTATAACAAACCCCACTTACCATTAGTGAAAAACAAGGTAGAGAGAGGTTAAGTGACTTATTCAAGTAACCAGAACAATCGTTGTGAGAAAAGTAGACTACATCTCAGCTCTCCAGACTATTAGGCTTATACATAATCCAGTACACCACAACATCTTCCAGTCAAGTCACTTCATTACTGCATTTCAGTTTCACCATTTGTGAAACTGGGGTGATATTTACCTTACCTTTCCTCAAAGCAGTGCTGTGACGCATATCTAGTGTTTGTAAAGCAAAGTACTATTGAGGCTACTGAGTGGCAGAGGTGGGAAATAATACATGAGTTCTGGGTTCCCAGCCATGTGCTTATCCTTCTGGGACAATATTACCTATTTCTCCCTTTAGTGTTTCCAAGCCTCAAAGTCCTTGAAAGCTCCTGGAATTAAGAACTTCTTTCATGCAAACAAAAAAAGAAACGTCGTAAAGTCTATGTAGTATTTACAACTCCAAGGTTCTCAGGTATAGACTGAACAAAGAAAATTCTGCTTGGAAAATCTGAAAAAAGTTTCCACCAATGTCTGAACCAATTTATTTAATATTTTACTTGTTCATTGGATCTCAGTGAGGAAGTGGACCAAGTTTCAACCAAATTGGTTCAGTTATTGATTTATATGCCCACAACCTTCTGACAGGACTCTGAAGTGTATGTATACTAAACATAAACAACACACTTCAAAAATGTCTGAACATATTTTGCTGAAGCTTTCAAAGAGAAACGTCACCATTGGTCCTAAAACAGAACTTTGTATGTTAAAACCAATGTGTTAAATATTCCATCTGGAAACCAACAGGCAGCCATGCAGATCACAGAGCATTGAGAAGATACACTGCTTAACAAGCAAGCCTAAGAATTCTGCACCATGTTTAGTTCTGGGTTGATTTAAGGTGTAGTCCAATGTAAAGCACAATGCAGTAATCTAATTATGAGGTGACAAAAGCATAGATGACTGCGGTAAGGTCAGCATAAAAAAAAACTGTTTCAGACCCTTGGCCAGATGAAGATGAAAAAAGTCTACCTAGCAACTGCTACAATATCACCACCACATGTTAGGGGCTATTACTTATTCACAAAAATTGGAAACTTTAAAAGTAGTATGTTAACAGCAGTATCTTACTTTCTCAGTCCATACAAGATAACTTGTATGTGTGTTCAGGTAGCTCCTGAAGTTAAAGTTTTATTTACCTAAGACACTGAAGACTTGTTCTGTGCAGAGTGAGGTGTGAAGGTCTTCATTAGTATTTGGGCACATTGCGCCATCTTTACTAAATTATTAGGCAGGACTCTTATGTATTTGCAGCGTCTAGAACAATGGGTTCCTGAGCCATGACTGGGGACTCCTAGGCCCTACCAATCTTGATTTGAAAATTGCCAGTGATGGAGAATCCGCCATGAACACTGGTAAAATGTTCCCATGGTTAATTACCCTCACTGTTAAAAATGTACACATTATACCTTTGTCTGCTAGATTGAAGAGTCCATAACATCAACACACTTTTATACCACTTTTCAACAGCAGACCTCCAGCACCTTACAAAATATCATCACCGTTTCACACATGGGAAGATAGGCACATAGGAGAAATGATTTGCCCAATGTCACCCAGCAGGTCAGTGGAAAAGCCAGGAACAGAACACAGATCTCCTGAGTTGAAGTCCAGTGCCCTATCCCTAAGGCAGGGGTAGTCAATAGGCACACTGTGGGCCAAATCTAGACTGCCAGACGCTTTTGAATGGACCCCAAAATCTTTTTATCTACTTACTATCATTAATCGGGGTTTTTTAATTATTATGTTCTTTGGAATCTGGAATACCTTGACCAAGAAATATGGACTTTGACAAAAAATAATTGACAACCCATGCCTTAAGGCCACATTACTTCTACTCATTAAACCCACACAATGGAGGACAGACAACTACAGGAGAACCACCACAAAAAGACCTCATAGGCTTTTTTGCTTTGTCGGTCTAGTGAACATGTAAAAAAAAAAAAAAAAAGTTTCCAAGCCATCTGACAGGATAGCTTGCGCTAGAAATTCCATACTATCATATACTGAAAATAAAGGTTTTACCAAGTAGGAACAGCAGTAAATAGAGATAAAATGTGTTCAAATTATGTGAAATAAACTGTAATTTAAGTACACACCCATGTCATTGAGGCTGAACAACACTGATTTTGTGAATTAATTATAGCATTCTTCAGTTATCAAAACATAGATTATATATTGCCAAAGGAAGGATTTCATCACAAAAGAAAGTTTCTGCAGTTACAGAACATTTTTTTTAAAACAATGTACCAAAGAAAATACAGTGTATTGTTTACTATTATGCAATTTCATCCACATTCCCATTATGAATTTCTTAATTTTCAAGGGATTTATATTATTTGTACCACCTTTAATTTTAGCACACAACTTTTCAAAAAATAAGAAGTTTGAAGCTCTCAACAAAATTGAGCATTCATGTTATTCTTGATAATCTGAATTTATCAGATATAAACAAAAGTAGCAATACTTATTCAAAATGTATATTACAATTTAAAAAAGCAGTGCAGAAAGTCAACAGATGAAAATGATCAACAGAAGTGAATTGGAACTAAAAAAATTCTAATTCTATACAACAACCTTAGTCCTGGCAAATGCATCATTTGATTTTGATGGTAGTCTAATGTTTTTTACCTTTAAAAAAAAGCAGTCCCAAATTAGAGTTTACCATTGGGAACGTAAGAAAATACTTCAAGTTGAGTTTGTTTAGGGATCGTTCTTTTGTGAACTATATTTGTGTCAGGTTTTTGCTGGCAGCAATTTTAAACATTACTAAATGTCTACATGCAGTGCTGTCTCAGTTTAGATCCAAGTGAAATTCAACGTCAAACTCAATCTTAATTTTATTGAAATTAAGCTTTACATTAAGAAGTTTTATACACATTCTCTGTATAAAGAATGTTTTTTAGAGAATGTAAAACACTAATGATTTCATTTTATTTTGAAAGGCAAAACTACAAAACCTTAATTAAAATTTTTTTCCAGGAATGCACACACTTCCAAATACCTAAAATTTCTGATCCTAAATTACTAACCTAAATCACTTTATACTACTGAATGATTCTAGTAAAAAGTTCTATCTAGGAAAAATGTTTGCTAGCCCTGAAAATATGAACATGTAATCATGAGAAACCTATTCATTCATTGCTTAAGTCACAAAATAAATAACTTTTAAGAGCACAAAAGAGTTAATGTGGCTAGCTTGCTTAAGCTGATGTAAAATACCCAAGCTTTATTTGGCAAGTATAGGCTGCTCTCCTCTGCCACGTTTATAAACTAATTTAATATTTCAAGAGGTATGCAAGTCAAATGCCAGCAATTACATCATTCTAAAGAGACGAACATTATAAGCTTGACATTTTATTTAATGAATTGTTTAATTCTGGAGGTTCCCATCTGACTCAGTGGCCACATTTGTGGAGAAAAGTTACTGTCTTCACCCTAACATTCAAACAGCAGTTAGCAAGTCTAATCCTGTGGCAATTTCAAAAGTAGTAGGTATAGTTTTCATAACCATTGTATGAAAGTATTTAGTAAACTACACAGTTAAAAACGTTACAAAAAAAAGTTACCCAAAAGGAAATACCAAGCTCATGGCATTATTCAGTAGGGCAAATACAATAAAGCCAACATTATAACGTTTGAATGTTTTTTCCCTAAGCATCTTTTGGTTTTGAATGTCAGAAGTCACTTGAACTAGTGCAATCTGTAATTTCACTATTTGCAATTTGTTACACAAAACACTTTTCTAACATTTGAAGTCACCACCATGTTACTTCAGGTTAACATACTTTTTTAGATGGGACTATCCTCAGTTTTGGATTACAGTCCCAGTGTTTCCAATCCCTGCTAATGTCATAGGTTGCCAGATGAACTATTTGTTTTTGAAAAAAAATTAGTGAGAAAAATATGGTCATCTGCCAGAGGGGGACATTGTGCCCTGCTGGCAGCAGGCTCGTGGTTATCTGCTCTTTCCTCTCTTCTCACTGCTAGTGAGAGACACCACAAGGGAGAAGCAGAGGCAGGACAGGAGCCTCCTTCTTTCCTACATAGCAAAAGTTTCAGCCTTCTATTCCAGGCCACAATAAGTGATTGATAAAGGAGTGTGGCCAATAATACCCATCCCTAGATCCTCAGATTATCCCTGCTTTAAGATCATCATCTACTTCCACTCCCTATGTGCTTTGAGCAGTGAAATAGTGACCTTTAAACAATCATTGGTTCCATGCATGGCCTTCATAACGTGGACATCCTTCTAATCTCGAGCTCTAACAATAACATTCAAAAGTACCAATGCCTGGAGCAAAAGGTGTCTTATACTTCTCATTTTCCTACACTCTTTTATGGGTGACCTATTGACAGCATCTCAAGAGACTGGAACGGTACTACCAACAATGCCTCCGGAAGATCCTTTGCATCAAGTGGGAAGATCATTGCACTAGTGCCAGCATCCTCACTGAAACCAATGTCACCAGCATTGAAGCAATGATCCTCATGCACCAACTCTGCTAGGCTGGACATTGTGTGGGGATGCCAGAGTCTCGCCTCCCAAAACAAGTCCACTACTCTCAGCTCACCCATCGTCAGAGATCCCACGGTGGTCAGAGGAAATGCTTCACACTGAAAACGTATCCGAAGAAAACTGATGTGGACATCACAAGCTGGGAGGAGCAAGCCACCAACCAACCTCAATGGCTCCACATCCTTCATCAGACAGTGGTCCGCTTTGAGAAAAAGTTCCTTGCCCTCAAAGCTGAAAAGAAAGTGCAAGAAGGAAAAAGAACAAACTTTCTTCCAGTAGGCAGATCTGTCAGGAAATGTCTGTACCTACTGCAGGTAGATTTTTTGGTTCCAGGATCGGACTTGAGTCATTTCAGAACCCATATGTAAACGTGTGGTAGAGAGGTTTCAGAGTAGCAGCCGTGTTAGTCTGTATTCGCAAAAAGAAAAGGAGTACTCGTGGCACTGTAGAGACAAACCAATTTATTTGAGCATAAGCTTTCGTGAGCTACAGCTCACTTCATCGGATGCATGGATCCGATGAAGTGAGCTGTAGCTCATGAAAGCTTATGCTGAAATAAATTTATTAGTCTCTATAGTGCCACAAGTACTCCTTTTCTTTCTGTGGTAGAGTATCCTTGAATTGAGGGATCGCCAATGATGAGTGATTTTTAAAATATAACTAGCATCCGAGTTAACTCCCTATTGAGATGAATGGAGCAGTTCATGCCTATCAAACTTACTGTTTCAGGTGCTCTGCAGACTACTGCATGGAGATTTTTAAGAACAGGCTAGACAAACACCTGTCAGGGATGGTCTAGGTTTATTTGGTTATGCCTCAGAGCAGGGGGCTAGATTAGATCTGCCCCCCATAGAAGGTCTTATCCTGATCTCTAATTGTTAGAGATTGGCTTAAACCCTGAAGCACAGGCTTTAATATCCCTTACAGATTTTTTTTTTTTTTTTGTAATTATGACAACTGCAGATATTCTTGCTAGCCATATAAATGTCCAACCTCGTTTTGAATCTTGCTAAATCCTTGGCCTCAACAATGTTCTATGGGAATGAGTTCCACAGTCCAATTATGAAAAATGTTGGAAAGTATCCATTTTATCAGTTTTTAAATTTACCACCTTTTGATTTCATTGAATTGTCCCTTTTTCTTGTCTTTTCAGACAGGAACAACAGAAGCTATTGATTTATCTTCCTATACCTTTCATTATTATATATACACGTTTATCATATGCTCTTGTCTGTGTTCTAAAGTAAATAATCCAGGGTTTCCAATCTCTCTTCACATTAGGTTCTCATTGCTCTTTATCATACTCATCGCCTATCTCTGAGCCTGTTCTAATTCTGTAATTTCTGTGGGACGGAGGATTGTAAGGAGTCCATATGTTCAGACAAGTATCCAGGCTTCCAGATGCTTACCTGAGTCTGAAATCTTATCAAGTACTGAGAATTAAAAGTCAAAATCTTAACAAGAGCCACAGAGTTAACAGGATGCATTTAAAACGTTGCTTTTTAATCATTTCCTCTTCCTTATACCTTAAGTCATTATGCATCCTGCCTTCCCCACCCCAAATGAGGCACTGTTGCCTAGTGGATAAAGTACTGGTCTGAGACTCAGGAGACCTGGGTTGTATTCCTAGCTCTGCCACTGGCCTATTTGGTGATCTTGGCCAAGTCACTTCTCTGTGCCTGAGCTACCCCATTTGTAAAATGATACTGACCTGTTTTTTAAAGTGCTTTGAGATCTGCTGATGAAAAGTGCTATTTGAGAGTTGGGTATTTTTTTTTTTATTAACATAGCATCTGAGAGCCTTCAAAATATTAAAAACAGAAAGGAATGCGATGTTGCTTACTTTCTTCCTGAGCCAACAGAAGAAACACCTTAATTAGTTTAAGTGGAGCATAGTTGTTATTGATGGCTGTCTCCGAGACTAATCCAATGGAAGGCTGTGACTATCAGGACAGAGACCGCAAACTAAACTTTATGGGAACATTTTTCAAGGAATAATGACACCTGACTGCCTTTTGTGTCTTTGAAAACCTCCCTATAAATTCTTATCTTTCAACCTTCTTTTCATGTGTGGTCATGATGTGTTTTATTAAAAAGCGTTAGGGGGACCAAATGGTGTACGGTACATTTCTACAAAGCGTACAGCATAAACAAATTCTATTTTACTCTCTAGAAGTACCCATCAGTTGGTGGGGAAGCATGCAGCATCCATTAGAAGAAAAAGCTGTCTCTTGTTAGTGGTCCGAACCTAAAGGCGGGGAATCAAAAGCTTAACTAGATATCAAGCTTCTTGGGGCTGGCATTAAATCAACCTCAGAACAAGACACAGAGGAAATGTCTTCACTGAAGAGTTATCTTGAGTTATTTATTCTCAAGTTAGCCTACCTTGAGTGAGAGCAGTCATGCTGCAAAGTAACACTCTGGCTGCTGCATCCACAATCATACTGTAGTCCATGTACGGCACTAACGGCCTGTCTAGATGGAGAGTTAGTGCACAGCAAGCGAGGCGGAGAGTAAATCTACAGTGCATTAGCCTGCCACGCACTAACTGGTCATGTGGACTCTCTTCTCTCCCTCAT
Source organism: Lepidochelys olivacea (assembly GCF_965140295.1). NCBI lineage: Eukaryota > Metazoa > Chordata > Testudines > Cheloniidae > Lepidochelys > Lepidochelys olivacea. The sequence goes on along the minus strand of NC_140415.1, from coordinate 78,195,448 downwards.
AGTTCTCTATTCCATAAGGAACATAGTGCCTTAACAACAACTGCCTTCCATCTTTGCCGCTCTCCTGCTTCAGTCTTAGCTTCCTCCCAAGTCATTGTGATAATTCAGTTATGCTTCTATTGAGCATTTCCATATTATCTTTGGTCTACCTCATCGACTTTTGCCCTGCGAGTTCCTGTCCAATGCCTGTCTGATTGTTGTTCGGGGTTTTTCTCCATGTACGTCCTAGCCATCTCCATTTTCGTTCCGTAATTTTCTGTCCTACTGACATCTGTGCTGTCCTCCTCCAGAGTTCTGAGAGATTTTTTTCTGGCCATCTGACACTGAGGATTTATCCAAGACAATTTGTGAAAACTAGAAGTATACACAACAAGATCTTAAGTCTCCAAGTTTCAGCACTATATAGTGAGACTGATTTTACAATGGTGTTAAATATTCAAAGTTAAGTTTAGAGTAAAAGGTGTTGGTTTCTCAAGATCAGCTTTAGCGTTAAAAAGGCATGCCTGGCTTTTAGTATTCTGGCTTTGATGTCTTCACCTGTTCCTCCTGTTGTACTTACAATGCTTCCAACATATTTAAAATATTGACCTGCTTCTATAGGTCAGTCCAAAAAGTGTTTTGTTTCTTGTTTTGATTCTCATGCTTTTTGTTTTCTAGATGTTGATTTTCAGCCATACTAACTGTGCATAGATATGCAAACCAAAACAAATGATCTCCACATCTCCATGGGAATGGGATAGCAAGTTGATGTTACCTGCAAACTCAAGGTCCTCTAACTTCTGTGTGAAAGCCTTTTGTATATCCATTGGTTGTTCTTTGGTCTCTTCATCACCCAATCCACTACCTGTAAAAAGATCATGGATGACATAAGACATCCCTGAGACACGAGGTGGGTGAGGCAATATTTTTTATTGGACCAACTTCTGTTGGTGAATCAGACAAGATTTTGAGTTTCACAGAGCTCTTCTTCAGGTCTGGCTTAGAGAAGGGCTCTGTGGAGCTCAAAAGCTTGTCTTTTTCACCAAACAGAAGTTGGCCCAATAAAAAAAAAAAAATACTACTTCACCCACCTTGTGTCTCTTATATCCTGGGACCAACACAGGTACACCAACACTGCAAAGACACCCTTGTCTGGCACCTTCAGTAACCCTGAATAGCTTAGTCAGTTTACTGTTATGTATTACTTGGTATGTCACATTTTAATAGAAGCACTGAATGAGGTACACAGATTTCTGAGGAATTCCATAGTAACAATGTCCATAAACTGTTCTATCCACTGTACCACAGGCTTTTTGGAAATCTCAAATTCAATGGTGACTGCCATTCGATCAACAGTTCTATGAGGATACATAGGGTTACTATTTGATTTACACATGATTTCTCCTGTCTGAACCCTGCCTGTTTTTGCCATTCTTCATTCTGTTTGGAATAATATGCATAAGTATTTTATTTAGGACAGACAGCAATTGAATGCCTCTCCAGTTTTTACACTGAGGTCTCCTTCCATTGGCAGCTTTGCTATATTACTATTTCCCCCACTCACTTGTACTTTTTCTTCTTCTCACACCTTTTGTAAAAGGCCTATTAAAATGTCTACTGTGTTCTTCAAGTCTGCCTTAAGAATCTCCACTGGAATGTTATCTGGATCTAGTGCCTTTTCATTTTTAACCGGCTGCCCTCTCTACTTCTACTTTGGTGACTGGTCTTCTAGTTCAGTGTCCAGATCTTCCTCCATATCTGGGACATTGGCCAGTGGCTTGCCATTCAGTAGTTGAGTAAAGTACTGCCTCCATCTATTTAATTGTTCTGAGGTCTTCATTTTTAATTTGTTCTTCTTGTCTTAAACTGGTCAGTCAGTATTCATTGTCAGAAAGAAAAACAAAATCTAATGATTTTGTTCAGTGTCTTCACGTCATTTCATGCTTCAGTAGTCTGTGCATCTGTTTCTATTTTGTCTACAAAGTCTCATTTGTCTTTCCGAGCACTCTTTTTGGCCTCTGTTCTTAATGACACATTCCTCCTGGAGCTGCTGTGTGTGTTTTTTCTTGGTTCATTTATTTTCAGTTCAATTTTGCATTTCTCTTCTATTTTCTGGCACATATTCTCAATAATCATTCATTGTGATGTTTCTTGCTGAATCTGAACACTTAATTCAGTTTTAGTGAGTTTCCTTTACCTGTTTTCATTTGCCCATTACTGTTTCATCTTCAAGCACCTGGTATCTATTTGCTTGTGCAATTCTAAACTTTTGTTTACCAAACTGACCACATTACAATTCAGTACAAATGGAAAATAACTATAGAAAATGTATGGAGCAAAAACAGGGCAGATGTGGGAATGGACCAGGCATCAGCACCAGCTAAATTGAAAATGAAAATAAAAATAGGACCCAAGAAGGTCTCTGAACAACAGATGCCCACATTATATCACCACCAATCTAAAGCAGATAATACAAGAGTTTAGAGCAGACCCTACTACTAAGCACTAAAAGTTCCCTAGTGCGCTTTGACCAACTGCTGTTTAAAAACACAAGCAGGTGAAAGCGCACTATGGAACTTTTAGTGCATGGCAGCCAGGTCCACATAATCTGTTGCAGGCTAGCGTGCTACAGATTTACATACCAGCTCGCCATGCACTAACTCAATCTACAAAAGCACAAAGACTTCTGGGGGCATATCCCAGGGTTCTTTGCACTGCAGTGAGCTGAGTTGCTCCAAGTTCTTTCCCAGTGAAATGTGGGAAAACTTCTGTTTTCTGGGCAAATGGGGGAGAATTGTGGGAACTAGTGGAACTTGAGCACAGCTAGCTTGAATCCATACTGCAGAGTGGTTGTGATAGCAGTTGACAAGCTGTGCTAACTCAAGCTTTAGCCTATGCCCTCTGATAGGTCAGCCAACTTGAGTTAAGAACACCCCACACTTGTTAAGGGTTTGAGTGTGTGGAAGGATTTGAGTTAAGGGCAACACTCAAGTTTCAACCTGAGTTAACTCTGCAGTGCAAAGAAGTCCTGTATGAAACTCACTGCCAGTGATAAAAATTCTCATTACATTCAGATTTTTTGCCAGGGCTCATCATAAAATCTAGCACAAACTTTTCAAAGGCCTGAGTAAGTGTGATATCCTCAGATCATTACTAAATTCCAACAGTATTAAAAAAAATAGATGTCAGAAGGAGGAAACAAACTAGAATGTAGAAAATACACTGATTAAATGTCCATTTTGAGGAAAAAGAACACCCAAAGAAGTCTATGCCAAGTCATTAAAAAGTCTTGTGTTTTGTTAACTGCCCTCGCCGAATTTTAGAATAAATTAGGCATAAGATGGATATCAATTTTTTTGTACTATCAGACAGACTGCATCCTTATGAAACCAGGAGTAGTAATACATTCACTTATGCAAGACTCAGAAGGGAACTGGAGTTTCATCTGTAAGCCATATTTTTTAAAAAATAAGTGAAAACCTCTTTTACATCCTTATGAAAAATAGAATAGTAAGAAAAATACTTATGCAAGACTCTGGAAGGAGTAATTTTATCTGCAAAACTTTTTTTAAAATGAAGATTGTCAACAATCTGTTACATAGCCTACTTTTCTTACATTACCATAAATTCAACAAAAAGCTGCCTCTGATCTGTTTCACTTTATCACTTTAACAGTCTAGTAGGCATAAGTAAAAGACAACTATTTTTTTCCATTCAACTTTCTTGTCAACAGGGAAGGCTACAAAATGAAGGTGGTGGTATTAACGGTCACATTTAAGAAATATGGGTGATAGGCTTTGATGCAACCTAAAACAACATTGTGTGCATATTATTAATCATTCAACATATTTGGGTGCAAAATCATAACTGATGTTCTCCATGAAAATGATACAGACACGGACAGCTATTTTAGGCCCCACAACACAGTGTCTTAAAGAAAGGTTTTCAATCTCCTTCTTAAATTTGGCTAACAATAAGGCAGGGGTAGTCAATAGGCAGACCTCAATCCGAATCTGGACCGCCAGCCCAGTGGATCACGGGGCAGAGGCAACACATGGGTGGGGCAGCTGGGGTCACATGCTCCCCCACCCCCCAGTTGCTCCAGATGTCTCGGCAGCACTCCCCCTGGCAGCCGCACTCTGTGTGTCCATGCAGTGTGGGATGGGACCAGGGCAGCTGGTTGAGCTTCTTCCTCCCCACCCCCACTGGGTTGCTTCACCTTCCCTGCTGCTGGAGACCCAGCCCTGCTCCCGGCTTTGCAGACCATCTGCAGGTGAGAGGCAATGCGGGGGACTCCTGCAGCAGGGAAGGCAAAGCAGCCCCACGTGGTGGCAGGCAGCGGGGAAGAGAAGCTTAGTCAGCCGCCCTACTACTTCCTCCCTTCCTGCACTGCACAGACACATGGAGAATGCCGCTGCCAGGGGGAGTGCTGCCTCCTCAATTCTGGGCGTCCTGAGAAACTGGGGGGCACATGACCCCCAGAACCTTCATTTGTGCCCTCCCACACACTACGTGTTGCTTCTGTGCACAGGCTGAAGCTAAGCTGAGCTCAGGCTGGAGCCATGAAGAGCAGTGTTTATATCCTGAGCAGTCCCTGGAGTGTACCCACCTCAGCCTCATGCCCCTCGCCCTTGAGGGGTCCCCAGAGCACCCCTCAAATTCTGGCCTTGTGCCCATCACCCATGAGCAGTCCCCAGAGTAACCCGCCAGCCTCGTGCCCCCTACCCCCAAGTGATCCCAGGAGCCCCACCCTGGCCTCATGTCCCACTCACCCCTTGCTCTTTGGGGACAGTGCCCAGAGTCCTCTCCAGCTCTCCCTCCTGCCCAACCGGCCTTTTCCCCTACCCAGTCCACCTCCAGTCACCCACTTCTGCCACATCCAGCCTGATGCCCACAGAGCTGCTACCTGGAGTCTCCTTGGTCTCTCCCACTACCCAGAGCATCCCTTCCTGCCCCTCTGCTATCCCAGCTCCCAAAGGGGCATCATGCCACTAGTTGGATCATAGTCCAATAGCTTTACCTCCTGGCTCCAAGCTCAAAAGTACTCACATTCATGCCTTGCTTTGCTGTCCAGATCCCAGCCCATACCCATTCTTCTCCCGTCTCTCTGTCACTCGGTGCAATTGGGGACACAGAGGAATGTTTTTTTGGGGGTAGGAGCAAGCGGCAACACCAGCCCCATGGGCCCCATTTTCAGTTTAGGGAAATAAAGTCATGGTACTGTCTGGGCAGGGTGGACGGGGAGCTGGCAGGCACGTGGGGGGGAGGGGGGGCGGGCAATCAAGGGGTTAGGGGAGCTGAGCGGACATTGACTATACCTTAATCAAGAAATTTGGACCTTGACAAAAAAATGACTACCCCTGCAATAAGGTTTTGTTTTTATTTTAAGCATTTTATCACTGGTATCTGCAACCTGGACACCACAGACAAAAATACTTGTGTGTATATCATTCCTCATTGGCACCTTCCCTAAGCTTGGGCAAATCAGATATTCCCCTGACTCCATGAAAGAGAAAAGGAGGACAAATGAAATCTATACCTCCGGGAAGTAGGTGGCCTGCAGGAAACACACACATGAAGGGAAACTGTGCATGGGTGAAAATCATGTTCAATACTAGGCAGTTATTCAAAGTGGAAGTAAATCTCCAGACCTCTGTGTGCCAGCTCCTTGAATCTCACAAGTGCAAAGAGAGGGGTGGCGGAAAATGGGTTCTGCAGAAGAGATAGGTTTAAGTGCAGTCTTCAGCCTGCTGCATGCTCCTTTCTTGGACCATATTCCTGAGTCCAACCAGCAGTAATTATGCAGCTGTGCCGTCATGCTCATTGTACAGAATGAGGCACCCCAGCCTCCCTCATCTCACTCATCTCCTTTTACTGCAGACTTCTGGTGTGCAGAATCAGATCCTTGATACCTTTATTGCCATTCACATAAGAACTGGTGAAGACGTGAAGGAATGAAATTTGCACTTGCAGCCACATCGTTGTGTGAGTAAGATGACAAATGCCCCTAAAGCAAATGGAATTGTGAAGTATGTGGTTGTCAAAATCCTATCCCCATCTTCACAACTGAAAAACAACAATGAAAATGCACTATTGTTCACTCCAGGCCATGAACTCCTCCCCTCGTAGATCATAGTTTTATAAGTGCCAATGGTTTTTTTTTTTGTTTTAGGAAATTTAACAGTCTCTACACTTTTTGTTTGCACAGTTGATATAACTGAATAACTCCAGAAAGAGAAAGGCAGGGAGAATCCTTACAAAAAAAAGTCAGCAAAAATATTACATTGCAATAGTGATGACAGCCAGCTCAATTACTGAAAAACAAACAAGAAAATAAGACATACATTTCTAAGATGTTGTTTGTATAAAGAGAGCTGGTGCAAAATAAACCAAAAGATATGCTGTTATGTTTGCCCATGTATTGCACAGTAGCTCATTTTTGAACTTTTTTTTTTTCCCAACCCAAAAGGAGCAGCTGTAATGCAACCCATTACACTACACAGGCAAAGTGGTAATCAAGACTCCCTGACATCAATGTTTATAAAAAGAAAGACTGAAGTTAAATATTTCTTTGGTCATTTCTGGACACTGGAGCTGGGGGTTGGGGAGAAACTGTTTTAGGTTAGCACATTAGAATCAGGAAGTTAAAGAGGTACTTTCACTAGCTGCAGTAAAATTAGACAACCCAAAGGGTATGCAGATCCCATTCCAAGAAAACTTTAACCAATATTGAGTAAATTGAATAACTGGTTCCAATAATATTTTATTTAAACGGAAATCGGTGCAGACATTGGGTATTTCTCCTCCTCTGATTATGCTTCATGTTTTATTAGCATTCCCACCTTTGGTCAACCATACTCATGGTTTTTCAAATATGACATTTTAGCCTTAAAGGAAAATTACACACACATTGATCAGCCAAGAAATCTGAAGGACTTCTTAATGGGGGCACATGGGGAGGTATATGTTGGCAGCCGGTATCAAGTGGAGTGCCCCAAGGGTCGGTCCTGGGGCCGGTTTTATTCAATATCTTCATAAATGATCTGGAGGATGGTGTGGATTGCACTCTCAGCAAATTTGCGGATGATACTAAACTGGGAGGAGTGGTAGATACGCTGGAGGGGAGGGATAGGATACAGAAGGATCTAGACCAATTGGAAGATTGGGCCAAAGGGAATCTGATGAGGTTCAATAAGGATAAGTGCAGGGTCCTGCATTTAGGACGGAAGAACCCAATGCACAGCTACAGACTAGGGACCGAATGGCTAGGCAGCAGTTCTGCGGAAAAGGACCTAGGAGTGACAGTGGACGAGAAGCTGGATAGGAGTCAGCAGTGTGCCCTTGTTGCCAAGAAGGCCAATGGCATTTTGGGATGTATAAGTAGGGGCATAGCGAGCAGATCGAGGGACGTGATCGTTCCCCTCTATTCGACATTGGTGAGGCCTCATCTGGAGTACTGTGTCCAGTTTTGGGCCCCACACTTCAAGAAGGATGTGGATAAATTGGAGAGAGTCCAGCGAAGGGCAACAAAAATGATTAGGGGACTGGAACACATGACTTATGAGGAGAGGCTGAGGGAGCTGGGATTGTTTAGCCTGCAGAAGAGAAGAATGAGGGGGGATTTGATAGCTGCTTTCAACTACCTGAAAGGGGGTTCCAAAGAGGATGGCTCTAGACTGTTCTCAATGGTAGCAGATGACAGAACAAGGAGTAATGGTCTCAAGTTGCAGTGGGGGAGGTTTAGATTGGATATTAGGAAAAACTTTTTCACTAAGAGGGTGGTGAAACACTGGAATGCGTTACCTAGGGAGGTGGTAGAATCTCCTTCCTTAGAGGTTTTTAAGGTCAGGCTTGACAAAGCCCTGGCTGGGATGATTTAACTGGAAATTGGTCCTGCTTTGAGCAGGGGGTTGGACTAGATGACCTTCTGGGGTCCCTTCCAACCCTGATATTCTATGATTCTATGATATGAAAACAGAGTTCTTTAACTGCAAGTTCTACAATCATGGCAATGTTAGCTTTGGCCCATGTGCCCAATAGCTCAGAAATTCTTATGTACTAATGTAATACAGTTAGGATCACATAGTAGCAGTTAGTTTCAGATATGTAGAAAAGTGACATAGAAGCATGAACAGTGGAGGGGGTAGGAGTAGCATAGAATGTGTGTGACACCAGTTATCTAGTTACAGAGATGAGTAGTAAAGTCAAGTCTGGAAGCTTTAAAAAACACTTAAGTTGTTACTATTTATTGGTAAGGTTCAGTTTTCTTTCTTGCTTTTGTTATGTTTAAAAACAATTTTCACTATTATGTTCTGGCTTTCAATATTACAAAAACAAAGGAAAGAACTAAAACAGAAATTTACCAACAACACAAAAATAAACACACTGTAACAAATGACAAAAATATTCAGGTGGTACGAATAACTCATTTCCCGACGCAACAAAATACTTCTGCCAGTGCAACTCCTTGTATCCTGGAATAGGGGTTGAACAACTCCACATGAAAGATCTAGACTCAGCTACACAATCACAAAATTAAAAGAAAATATGAAACTGAATTCTTCAGCAACTATTGAATTCTATGGAAAATACCCAAATGACAGAACACCCTTCAAAGTAATTAAAGCTATTGACATTGACTGGACCTTGAAAAAATCATGACTAAGAATATGTCTCCTTGCTGCATCCTGCTGTATCACTTCAACAAAAGGTTGCAGATTTTTTCTGTTCAGAAAGACCTTGACGGGGGGGAAAAGAGAATAAACTGAGATCCCTGGACATGCCCAGTCATGTGTGGACTGTAGTAATGTCTTTAGAACACTAACTGGGCAGTTGGGAGAGTAGAGAGGAGTGGAACAAAGATCAGACCTTCATTCTTTACAACAGTAACTTCCTGGAAAGGGTAGACAAATGGATTTGATAGGAGAACAGGGACACTTGCTCTCTCTTTAGCACAGAGGTGGGGAACCTCCTGCCTGGCCCCTGAGCTCCTGGTCCAGGAGGCTAGCCCCTGGCCCCTCCCCCACTGTCCTCCCTCCCCGGCAGCCTCAGCTCACCATGCTGCCAGCGCAATGCTCTGGGCGGCGGGGCTGCGAGCTCTTGCCAGGCAGTGCAGCTGCAGAGCTGCAGCCTGACATGGTGCTCTGTTCTGTGCGGTGGCGTGGCTGGCTCCAGCCGGGTGGCATGTCTGCCTGTCCTGGTGCTCTGGGCAGCGCAGCTGTAGTGCCTCCAGGCACCGGTGCTCCAGGCAGTGTGGTAAAGGGGGCAGGGAGCGGGGGGGGGAGGGTTGGATAGAGGGCAGGGGAGATCGGGGTGGTGGTCAAGGAATGGATAGGGGTCAGGTTGGTTAGAGGGCAGGGAACAGGGGCATTGAATGGGGGCAGGGTCCTGGAGCCAGTCAGGGAGAAGGGGTGGTTGGATGGCGCAGGAGTCCCAGGGAACAGGGGAGTGTCAGGGGGCAAGAAGCAGGGGGAATCAGATAGGGGGCGGAAGCCGGGCCAGACCTGGCCATTTGGGGAGGCACAGCCTCCCCTAACCGGCTCTCCATACAATTTCGGAAACCCGATGTGACCCTCAGGTCAAAAAGTTTGCCCGATTTTATAGGAACAGTCCCGATTTTGGGGTCTTTTTCTTATATAGGCTCTTATAACCTCCCCCCCGCACCCCCTGTCCCAATTTTTCACATTTGCTGTCTGGTCACCCTAACAGCAACCAAATTTTTATCTTTGAAACTAGGTTGTCCAGGCTGCTCTAATAATTACTTTAGGCAGCTAACAAGAGGCTATCAGACCTCATGAAATGTGTATGCAATGTTGTTGTAGGCACACTGGTCCCAGGATATTAGAGAGACAAGGTGGGTGAGGTAATATCTTATTGGACCAACTTCTGTTGGTGAGAGAGACGAACTTTTGCACTTACACCAAGCTTTTCTTCTTATACTGCCTAGACATTTGGAGGATGTTACACTGCATAACTGAGGGTCTATGGGTATTTATAGCAAGTGTATAAATGGAGAATTCTACATGAGAGGGAAGAGAGAAATGGTTTCAGGGGAAGATGGGTTAAACTGGGGAAAAAAAGAAAGAATCCTATACATTTGATACTGAAAAGATGTATTAAGCTATCTCGTCTGTGAAACTGCAAATATAGGACTGTTCCCTTCAACATCTCAATTGTTTCATCCAGCCTACTTTTACGGGATACTGGTAATGGGGGCTCTTCCACCAGCTCTTTGGGAGATAAATCTACTGCCTTGTACACTTACTCCTATGTATCAGCCCTTGAGTACCTAAGGGCTTGTCTACATGCAGGGTTCTCACAAAAAAATTTTTGGCGGCCACAGTGTGACAATTTTTCCTAAAATACTTAACTTTCGGAAAAACAAATAAATATGCACATATACATGTCCAAATCATAGTAATTTATCTATGTAGGGTTTTTTGCAGACTCAAAAATAAAAACAACATACAGTTGTCTCTATTCTTTACTGGACCCAAAGAGAACAGAAACAAATAATGTGCTTTGCATGTTCTTGTCTTTTTTGTTATTGTTTCTTTTGCTTTTTTGGTTGCTTTCAAGACTTGTTAGTTAGTAAGTCTGCTTCTGTGAAAAGTGATATTTGTTAATATCAGTTTTCATAGCAGCAGACTTGCTAGCTAGCTAGCTGTGAGGCAGCAAAAAGTGATATTAACAAATATCACTTTTCACAACAGACTCTCTCAGCCCTGGTAAGCTAGGACACAAATTAAGCCCTGGATGGGGAGGTGGGTAGGGGGGCAGCAGGGATCAGGGATGATGGTGGGATGTATTGGGGGGGCTGAGCAAGGCAGCAGAGATGGGGTGGTGGTGACCTGAAGCCGGAGCCTGGGGACCAGAGCCCTGCAGCCACATGACTGAAGCTTAGGGCAAGAGGACGCAGGGGGAGGACGTGCGGGTGAGTGCGGGCCCAGCACCCAATGCTGGATGGCTGGGGACTGGGGCTGGAGCCCATGGCCCTGCAACTGGAGCCTGAAACCCTGCAGTCGAGGGACAGAGCCCAAAACCCCTCACCCCAGGGCTGAAACCAGAAGTCCAATCCCCACTGCCCCCAGGAAGGTGGGGAACTTACACTGGCTGCCTGCTTCTCTGGTGTTTATGGTTCCAGATAGAGGCAAGGCCCAACCTCTGCTGACTGAGGGGATGCTGCTTTGCCTCTAAATCTTCACACCATTCTTTCCAAAAGCCTTGAAAATATTCTTTCATACTAACTTTATGGAATGTTGCAATGCCTAATATGAAGCAAAATATATAGCACATTTTTGTTGGAAACATATGCTGTGAGACAAAAGAAAACTATAGCAAAACAGCAACAAGGAATATTAGTCACTGCTCTTGCATAATACAATTATTTACAAGGGGATGTTGACTGAAACCTAGGCTACAGAAACTGAACGGATCAAACAAAAAAGTAGCTACTATTACAAGAATTCATATTATTAGTCTTTTAGAAAAGAAATCTATCTTTTGAAAAATCAATAAAGAAAAACAAAAACACCAAACAAATCCAAGAAAACAATGCAATGAGCAAGACTTGTAATGCTTCTGAGATTTCCCTTTATTAGATGAGTTAATGACCTAAACCTTGCTTCTGATCACTTCTTACTTCACTGAATCTATGTGATTTTTGGTATTGATCATTCTCTCTATTGCAAGAAGAGAATGTGCTTAAATTCTACAAATTTAAGAGATTTAAATTCTACAAATCTCCCATATTCCCTCATATTATTTATTTTTGTCCCCCTTTCCCTTGGAACCTCTAGCTCACAGTTAGCGTCAGCCTTAGACATCACTTCTGTGTGGAAAACCACTAACTCCATCTTTAATTCCCATCATTTTCTCTCTGCCTACCTACCTTGAATAACCCTCTACATAAATAGTATCTTCCTATAATGAAACATTTCCAAAGACTGCAGCTTTCCTCCTGGCCATTCCTTCGTCATGTCATTGACTGCACTATGGCTTTCAAGAATTTAGATCTCAATTTTCTTCTCAAAGCCCATACTCTTAAAATCATCCTGGAGCCTCATGTTATCCCCTCAAAACAACTTTACCGACAAATCTGGCATTCACAACCTTCAGAGCATTATTAGAGCTCATACCTCTCTTGACTTTGCTTTTGTTCATATACGCATTCTTTAATTTGTCTGCTGAGCACACATGCCCTAAGTTTTTTCCTTTCTTTAAATCTCATCTTAAAACCTTCCCTTTTAGCCTAAAATTGAGTCCCTAAAGCATTCTTACACTGTGTATGAAGGATACTAGATAAAGATATTATATTGCTTCATTGGTTTCCAACAATATTTTGAAAAAACTGAAAGTGCTAAATGTCTATTGTGTGCCATCTTCTTGCTCTGCTAATAGAGCTGGCCAATTTGCTGCTCAATACCAGCAAGTGGAACCCACACGTTTCCCTTTATTGATCAAGGGGAGGGCTTTACCCTTCTTCTATAATTCCACTGCAGAGATTCTCGATTAGATAAATTTGGGATAAGAAAACAAAATCAGGCTTAAAAGAGTGCCTTTTTTAAAAGGGACAGAGTCACTCAATGATAGCAAATATCTAACAACGCAAATCACACAATGTGTAAATGTGATTTTTTACTTTTTAGTAGGTATGTTAAATCTTGGACACTAAATACTAATTTCTGTTAAAAACTTTTAAAAATTAAGATGCTATTTTCTGATTAGTTTGACATTTCAACAGTATATTGTGTAAAGAAAGCTAGATTAAATATTACACTTTTTAAAAAATAGGATAAAAAACTGCAAAGTCAAACCATAATACATTTGGAAAATACCTTCAAACAAGGCAAGGACTATTTTAAAAATATCCCTATCTTTCCAGTTTGTCAATTTTTTTTATTTCTATAAAGTAAATAGCTTCTAAGAAAGAAAAGAACAGTATGCTCCTTGGTAGCCTTTTTCTTTTCTTCTTTTGAGAAATGTTAAAATAAATGTTTTATTCAGTTCTGGCAAAATGAAGTCAGAAGAGTCCAAAAACACTGTTCTATTCCAATAGCTCCGAAAACTCCTGCAAACAATTAACCCAGTTCTTGCATCCACGTAGCTGGAATTTTTAACCACTGTCATCTTCCACATAAAACACATTCCTAATTCCTGTGCTTCAGAAATGCAACAACTCTAAACACATTTCACTGTTATTGAATGCAATTAATTGTCCTTTAATTCTCCTGCATTACCCAAAAAACCCACGATACATAAGCATCAATGACAAATGCGATTCCAAACCACAGTCATATAACTGATCCTACGAACAAATTTGCTGTAAATAAAAAAGTTCTGTCTACAAGTGGCAAAATATCCTTGGGTTTCAACATATTCACCATTATTTGCCTCTATGACTATTTATATATGACTTTTTTTTAAAAAAAGTTAAGTCTCTGTAACATGGCACAATATTTGTTGTTCTTCAGGTATGGGATAACATTATCCTTCAACATAGTATACTGGCTGTAAAATTAGTTCATTGTCGGCTATTGTATTAACTGAGAAATAAAATTAGCACTAAATCTGGTGTCAAGGTGTCGCAATTCCCATGTTGTTCAATTGGAGGAGAGAGGGGTTGGGTGGTCCTGGCTAGATAGAAGAGTGGATGCAAGGGAAGGGGAAGAGGTCCTGGTACAGAAAAGGTTCAAGAAGAACTGCTGTCTAACACATACAGGGGCAAAGTTCAGGCCTAATATGGCCATATTAGGACTTTTGCATGCTGGCATGCAACCTTAATTCTCTTTCTTAAAATTAAATGAAAATCAAAAATATCCCTCCACCAAACTAGTTTGGTTATACAAAGCAGAGAAATGGAGCACACAATGTACATCTGGAGGGAAATTTTTAACACACATGTATAATACACATACAGAAACCATGAAAACACATTTGGGAAAATTCACTTTCCAGGCCTAGTTACTTAAGCTTTCTTTATGTTAAAAGGTCTGATCCTGAAGAGGGCTGAGCATTTACAACTCTTATTGTGTTGAATAGACAGCGCTGATGAGCAGATCTCCCACCAGGTAATTAAGCACTAAGATGTCTTCCAGTCACACACATGCCACCATAGAATAGAATCATAGAATATCAGGGTTGGAAGGGACCCCAGAAGGTCATCTAGTCCAACCCCCTGCTCAAAGCAGGACCAATTCCCAGTTAAATCATCCCAGCCAGGGCTTTGTCAAGCCTGACCTTAAAAACCTCTAAGGAAGGAGATTCTACCACCTCCCTAGGTAATGCATTCCAGTGTTTCACCACCCTCTTAGTGAAAAAGTTTTTCCTAATATCCAATCTAAACCTTCCCCACTGCAACTTGAGACCATTACTCCTCGTTCTGTCATCTGCTACCATTGAGAACAGTCTAGAGCCATCCTCTTTGGAACCCCCTTTCAGGTAGTTGAAAGCAGCTATCAAATCCCCCCTCATTCTTCTCTTCCGCAGGCTAAACAATCCCAGCTCCCTCAGCCTCTCCTCATAACTCATGTGTTCCAGTCCCCTAATCATTTTTGTTGCCCTTCGCTGGACTCTCTCCAATTTATCCACATCCTTCTTGAAGTGTGGGGCCCAAAACTGGACACAGTACTCCAGATGAGGCCTCACCAATGTCGAATAGAGGGGAACGATCACGTCCCTCGATCTGCTCGCTATGCCCCTACTTATACATCCCAAAATGCCATTGGCCTTCTTGGCAACAAGGGCACACTGCTGACTCCTATCCAGCTTCTCGTCCACTGTCACCCCTAGGTCCTTTTCCGCAGAACTGCTGCCTAGCCATTCGGTCCCTAGTCTGTAGCTGTGCAGAAAGGGAAGAGAAAAAAAATTCAGGATGTAACAGTGGCTAGACTGAAATTATTTAAATGTTAGTCAATAATGAGATGCATATCCCAGAAATGTACAAAAAGGCCTACTATTTTTTTAAACCAATTGAATGTTGATAATTTCCAGAGAGATGAATAGATAGAGGGTCTCCATGCAGAAAATCAAAACTCATTACACTGGCTGAGGAGAGAAGTCCCTCAGACTGGGGCTCAAATCCCCTTGACTTTTTCCTATGTAAAGATGATGCTTGAGTGTTGCTCTGGAAATGCTGAGCAGGAGCAACAACAATGCAATTGCTCCAAGACTCTTGAGTTCTTTTCTTCACACAGTGTACTTGAAATGATGACCTTATGAAATGGACTAACGTGGTAGACTATCACCTTTGATCCCTTCTGAAGCCCACCAATCCAGTGAGAGTTTGCCCAGGTTTGATTTTTTTTAAATGTTAGCCTTGTTGATGGAGAAAGGTGGTCTGGCTCTGGTCCTCCGCTTGTTGTAACAGAAAAAAAATCACCTATTAGTTCTGAAAGAACAAAAAGGCTGCCTCTGCTAATTTTAAACAGAAACCTAAAAGGACTTTACCTTTTACTGATGTTTCCTTTCTTGAGATTCCTGAGAAAGCTGCATTTTCTTTAAATCTGTAGGAACCTTAATAACTTTGTCTAGCCACATCTACACTGTACGTGCTAAGTATTGTTATAGTAGCCATCTACTGAAAAAGGTACAGAAGAAAAAAAGTGTATGGATTAAATAGGTTCTAGAGATAACATTTTCTTTCCTAGGCTCTAACCCAGCTAATTCATCTGCCCACTATTGTGTTTTTCCCCTCTAAATTTGCCTTCCTTGTCTTTATCTTCTTTAAGTTGCTCATCCTTAGCCTTGCTGTATTCCCCAGGCCTGATGACAAAGTGAGAGCAGCAGTCATACAGAGTTAAACATTCTGACTCTTCAGCTGTGAAGGCACACTGACAGGGACTGACAGCCCGAGTTAAGGTGACCAAATGACCTGATTTTATAGGGACAGTCCTGATTTTGGGTCTTTTTCTTATATAGGTTCCTATTACCCCCCACCCATGTCCCAATTTTTCACATTTGCTGTCTGGTCACCCTAGCCTGAGTCCTGCAGCTGTATATCTGAACAGGCCAAGTGGAGAAGGCTGTGAAGATGGTTTTTGAAGACAAAGCGAATGAGAGAGAAACAAAAAAGTGTGAAAAAAACTGAAGTTTTTTGTGAAAAAACAAAAAAGCAAAGAAAAAACAGTGCTCAGAGGGAAGGCTGAGCACACCTACTTGAAGCATTCATTTGTGCTGTCTTTGTTGCTGATTGTGGGCAAACCAACCAAGAGGCCTGGTCTCTGAATTGGTGGATGCTCTCTGTCTCAATTTATTACAGAGATAACAGAAAATAAGTGAAAAATGACTGAGTTTACTTTGTTGTAGAACATTACATTTTTAAGACTTATCTTTAGGGACCAATATTCATATTATATCAATCCATACTTTTGCATTTAATATTAAAAATGCTCTATCAACGTCAGAGGTCAAAGCTCAGGAAGATTTTATTCAAAATCTGGGTAGTTTTCTTGAGAATGACATGTGGCCAGACCGTAAGCTCCCAGGAATCTGGAAGAGTTTATGTACTACTTGTTCATTCAGAATGCCCACAATAAATATATGATTTCAGTGAAAAGTCAAATCAGGCCTCCAAACTGGGGTTGTTTTTGGCTTGAAAGTTAACAAAATATGAATTTTCAAGATATGATTTTACAGTACACATAGCCAGGATCTTCCTGAGATTTTAATAAGTTGGGTTCTCTTTCCACTCCACCATTTGAGGGTGATGTTAAGGGAGAGCAAAACATATCCAGTCTGTCTTGCATATCTGAGTCCTACTAAAAAACAGTACCATATTAAAAGTGGAAGCAAGAACACAATAATTTGTGGTGTTTCTTTGCAATATGCTAAAGATTCTTCTTGGATGGAAAGGATATGTAGAGGTGTTTGTGTTTAAAACCAACTTTTTTCCTCTTACGATATTCCCATTTGTTTTTAGCAGATAAAATAGTTATGCCTGAAACAGTCAAATATATTTGTAATTTTGAAAGCCAATCTGATTATCTGTGCTTCTTTGATTTATGGAAAACACCCAGTCCGTTAAGAAGCATGTTCAAGAAAAGCAGACCTGTTTTTCTACTCTCCACTTCTCCAGTGAGAAGTACAATTTTTATTTTACATTTCCTTCCCCAAAACATGGAAGGGAGATGAACGTGGAACAATTGAACTTTTTCCAACTCAAAATCCAATGCCAAGAGCAGCTAATATGCAGTATTATTTTGGCCTAAAACAAGACAGATGCCATAGCAAATTCATAGGGCAACTTCTTGAGTCTGTTCAATTAACGTCAGCTGGGGAAAAAAGCCGGATAAAAGCTGATGTAGTAAGAGAGACTAAGGTGGAGCACGATTGTGTAAGTAAATAAGCCTAAAACCACTACCACTGTCCTTGAATATTACTGTTAATAACTATTCATATTACATGAATGCCTCCCCTTTCCTCTTTTCCCACTTTTTTGGATGACGTTAGTGGAGCAAGAGTGATTTGGTGTATCCCCTCACAAACACCACCTTTCCCAAAAACTATTAACACAGAAGGCCTGTTGACCCATTTACCACTCTTGATCTTTAAAAGACATCATTAGGGTGAAGGGGAATTAGTTCCTCAATTTCCAAAGGGATTCCATCTTAAATAATCTCTCCACTCTTCCTTTCTTTTAGCTGTTCCCACTCCATATTAAACTGTCAAAAACGCACAACCCATTGTGGGCGTGTAAGAGTAGGAAGAGGTCTGCTTGCACAGAAATTTTCCACATAGCACAAACCCTAATTGCTCCTACCTACTAAACTATACTTTTTTGGGGGGGGGAGGGGGGGAGAGAGAAGGACACAAAAAAACAAAACAAAAAAAAAAGCTCTAATCCTACTCAGAGAACAAAAGGCAACAGTGTGCTACAGGTCACATGTTTCAGGGCAACAACAGAAACATACTTGGGCTGTACAGCAGGTAGGCACGGGATCTCCCACTAAGCCGAGCAAAAATAAAATACAGTTAATAATTCAGTAATAGTCACATCCACTTTCCTAAACTAATGTCCTGTATCTTATCTTATTTGTATTGATTGTTTAGATTTCTAAAGTGTTGTGTAAATGATTACATAATTTTTAGAAATTAATGTTGAACCACCACAAGATTCAGGGACAGCAAAAAAAGAGCCCTAACAGACAGCATATAGGTAGGAAACATCAGTCCAAAATGGCAGATCTAAGAAAGCACTAATTAAGAGTTACAACTGAAACCACGTATCAGAGTGTCTCCCTTGGGATAGAAAGCTGATACGTCAACTCCTTTCTACAAGTTCTGAAAGCACACATTTCTCCATAGGCTCTTTTTGAATTATTGATGCTAAGAGAACTTCAGAGACTAAAGCTGTGGTTTGAGACTTTTCCCAAGTATAGACATCTAAAATTGGGTCAAAAAGTTCCAATCTTTAGAGAACAACCTAACCCCCCACCCCCCAAAAAATAACCCAATCAAATAAAAACTAAAATGAAGCTTCCTACATGATTTTTGGATTTGGAAACTGGACACAAATTTTATATAGTCACTAATGAAGCACTTGCACTGTGACTGCCATACTTCTCCATTCCAACTCTGACATGTTCTACCAAGACTCCAAATCCAAAAGTAAAATAAAGATTCCCAGTTGTAGAAGAACAAGTCCAGCTGAATAGGCTTGTCTTGTCAAAGCTGCTTGGTCTTAGGACTGAATGAAAGGAAAACCCAACTTTGAAATTGCTCTGTGAACTGGTGTTACAAAGAAAGATATTTTTTACTATGAAAAGGAATGCACTGGGACACTAAGATTCTTGTAACATCTGCTAAAACATGGAGTACTGGACAGAGTGAAAGAGCATCTGAGAAACGGATGTGCAGTGAGTGAGGATGGGCAAGTTTCCCATCTCGTTTGAGAAAAGTGCTTTGCTTTCATAGTCTATTTTAACACAAACGGTGAGTAGAATTTGACAATAAGTTGCTTATTTTGCCATACTGGCATTATATGTATGAAGGGAATATTTTTGATAAAGTACCATATTTGTTATGGTACATAAATTTACTTGAGTCTAAAATTCTCAGAAGTGGTTCAGTATGGTAACATTGCAATCTTTACTAATATACATACCTATACTACTATCTAGATAGATCATTTGCCACTAAATAGCCTAGGCATCACATGTAGACTTATCAGAATTCATATAAATGTTTATTCTTAAGTATTTTTTTCTATTTTCATCCACTTAAATCTTCATAGTTGTGGGAAATTAGGTGGAGGAGGAGGAAGGGGGAAGCAGAGACAATTATTTAATGATAGCAGACACTGATTCATGAAGCTTTAGCTTTTTAACCATTAAAACAAATTGTCATCACATCAAAATATACATAATAAATAGTCTTACAGCAAACCATTAAGTTCTCACGCAACATTTTTCTTACATTGCCTATCTGTAAATTTCTTTTATCAATAGAAATATTTTTTTTTAGTTACTTTCGGAGTGCACAAGTGAAATTGACTTAACTGACATTTACTGATAAAAATCTAATCCTTCCAAGCTGAGAGTTACATACGGTTGCTTTACACTTTTTTAATACAATACAATCTTTTAAAATGACACGTTGTACAAATATTAAACTGCATAGTCTATGACTTGGTATTTGTGCTTATCTAAAAAGCATCAGCTATTATTAATTACTTGATCAAACCAGATCCTAAACCTAAACTTTTCGCAAATATTGCTTGTTCTTATATTGAAATGCCAAACTTCAAATCTCTTATAATTAGGGTACAAAGTGTCTATAATAAGATAACCAGTAATGCTCACATGGCATAACTACAAAACTAGCTACAGTTATTGCTCTCCTATGTTTATTATTTCAGAAGTGGCAGGTGGTATTGCGGAACCAACTGATGGGAATTTAATAAACCTACTTCAGGAAAAACTGGGTACAGGCTTATACACTATATTAGATTTTTAATTTGTGTAACAAATCATTAGGGATATGCATGATTTCTACCATTCAGTCCTGGTGAACCACTCAACTGTCCTTTTGTTTTCCTTCTGTAAGTGTAACATCCTGGGTCACTTCTGCCCCATCAAGCGGGCAGTCTCCTGGAAAGTTTTGTATATTCTGGTGCCTGTGCTCCAAAACAATGTTCAGACTCCTTGGTCTTACGTTAAATTCCAGGTTTCCAACTTCAGATTCTATCCTTCACAAATGGCCCAGTCAACTAGCATTTAGAATTGCTGAACATATGAAGTTAAATTTGTATCAATCCTCCAGCTACTGAATCACTAAAAACCTCCTTTAATTCCATATGTTTATAGAAATGTTATCCACCCTTGATAAATTAATCCAATCTCATAGGATGTTGCTTTGGAAGAGCTAACATTTTTTTCCAGAACACTAACTGTTGCTGCTAACCTACTTTTCCCCTACGGTTAACTGAAAGCCTGGATCAAGAGAAAATATCCAGTTTGCTTTCCGCTCTTTTTGTTATAGAGTCACTGAAATGCTAGAGTTCCAAAGAGTAGAGCTATCATACGGCCTACAATAAGAATTTTTCTGCTGTATTTATGTCTCATGCTATGGTTGTTGGACAAGAAAGAAAAAAAAAATCAATGAATAAGCCAACAGGTAAAGAATGTGAAGTAGGGGGAAGTCACAAGCATGTGCAAGCCCTGTGGCTTGATGCCTATGAGAGAAGGGAGCTTTCTGATGTAGTGTGGTTGTAGCCAGGTCGGTTCCAGGATATTAGAGACATAAGATGGGTGAAATATCTTTTATTGGGCCAACTTCTGTTGGTGAGAGACAAGCTTCTGAGCTTACATTAACCTCTTCTTCAGTCATCTGTTGAAGAGCAAGGGGAGTCGACAGAGAGGCATACTAACGGCCGGTAGTTTGGGGACATTGGGGTACAATTTGACTAAGTTTTGACTTGGGGCCCATATTTTTGAGACTTCCCTGTTAGGAACCCACCTGGACAAAGCCTGAACAATAACTGGATATGGTGTCAACCTGATGAAAACCGATGTTTGCCAAGGTGGAGTAAGAAGCCCTGGACAGAGCTAGAGCGCAAGGGGGAGAGAGACTACACATTCCTAGATAGCTGCTGGGAATATCTCTTAGGGTGGCAAGAACTCTGATGGGTTCTTGAGGGCACTGATCCTGTTGTATTTGAAAGAGCTGAACTAAGAGCTGTAATTGCTCACCAGAAACTCATTATCTAGCCAGTGGCAAGGAGAAGTCAGCAACAGTTCTAGGCTGAGCAGCAACAACTGGGCCCAGCCATAGCACCAAGCAGGCAGAGCAAAGTGACAGTTGGATTCACCCACAGGCCACAGCTTCCAGCAGGAGAGCAGCACACTGAACAGCAGAGGGAGAGCATCAGCCATTCAAGGTCCAATTGTTTGGGACTGTGACTTATGTACTCTGAGGTAAATGGTGGTGGGAGTTAAACTGTAAATACTTGTCTCGATTCAACCTGCTCTTTCCTTTTTCTCCCCTCCCGGCAATAAAGTTAATTTGTCTAAACTTCTGTGCTTGTGACTGGGTACAGATTAGCTTGGCAAAGGTTACCAGAGTGGTTATAGGTTCCCAGATTACTGAGTGGGGGCTTGAGCCAAAAAGACAGACACTAGAGAGAATCCCCTAACATAAGGGCCCGGCCCTTGTTGCTGCCAACCCAACTAGCAGAAAGGTTACACATGGAATGTCTCTGAATCAATTATCTGACATTCTTTAATTGCTTTCCATGTTTAAATGCAGTACTGTATGTTTTATCGTTACCCACATGGGAGAGGCTTTTCTGTCTATTTCTTGTTCATCTGTTGAGACTATCTGGTTTTGAATCAGTTGTAAGAGAAACGCGCTGGAGGAGAGAACATACCCAGCTAGTTTACAGATCTGCCCAAGAACATCTTACTTACTGTTACATCATCAATAAAGACTTTCCAATTTGCATGCCTTTGTATATGACTCAAACCTAGAGTCTCCAGAGATATCAGAAGGAAAAACAACAGGTAAAGTGATGGGAATTCACCAATCTAACTGAGAAAACAGCTCTCGGAACATATTGTATCCTTAAACTCAAACTTGAACGCTGGAATTTTACTCAAATTCAATATTCAGAATTTAAAAAACCTCCATGAAAATTGAACCTGTCATTAGGATAATTATTAGTCAAATGTGATTTCAAAGTTCTGTTATAAAAAATAGACAATCAGACATTTAATTACATGTCACAGTGTTAGCATAACTTTCGAGTCATTCATTTCTCTAACAAACACCCTGTCTAAACAGGGAAAAATGTATCTGATTCAATGGCTCGTCAGTCCACTGCAACTTCAATTTCAACCGATCTACATCCCCTGAACAGCACAAATATTTAAATTCCTATATTTGTAACTGTTACAGTGAAAGCTTCAGGCACAGAGCATTTCTGAACAGATCCAAGTTTAGTTTGGCAAGTCTCAGTCAAAATTAGTTTCACACCTTGACAGATATAGCAACAAACATGGAATATGCAAATATTCTTAGTGTTCCACCTTATTACATTTACAGTCAAAACAGACCTATGCATGATTTCAGGTAAGTCTCTTCATACCACATTGCAAGAAAACAGGCCCAGGGTTTTGTTACTAAAATAAGTGACACTAAATATTAAATATATGTGTGTATATATGAATATGAAGACATTACCTTCATGGCATGAATTTCTTTTAGTAATCTCTCTGCTCGCCTTTGGTTCTTTAGTACCACATCTTCCGAACCCCTGTTGATAAAGACTCTGTTTAACTGGGTAACACACTGATTGGCAACACGGAAATTACTATTTGCAGCAAAATAAATCACAAAAGTCAATATAAACAATTTTACTGTTCACATCTATTTTATGTTAAATGTAAATTATCAGAACAGCGAAGTAGACACATAGAAACATCAATGCGTCCCCAGCTTTTACAAATGAAATTAGCATGCAGAAGAGATATAATGGTAATTCTAAAAACGTGAGGGCAAGTAGTAATATATTTGATAGCAACATTTTGGCAAGGACTTTTCTGAAATCAGAAGAATCTGCTGCATCTTCTCTGGGAGCTGTTGAACTAAACGTAGTGTCTAGAGAATGCTGTAAATCGTTTAGCGCCAGTCTAAGCCAAGGTTGCTCAAACTAGATACGAGATGAATCAAGCCTGAGAAAGTTTACTTGTAAAATTTGTATAAGTACATTATGATTAAATTTTGAATGACCCTAGGTAGGATATAATAATTAAACCTTAAGAGATCGGGATTAAAGAATATCTACCAAAAAAAAAAAGTGAGTTAGCTGAAGATAGAATCCTGAAAATTTAGATGACAAGAGATACTTTTCTGAGTAAAATTTACAATAAAATGTTAATTACTAAATTTAAATACGTAATGGAGGCCACAATACTGCCAAAATCTTACAAAATTTGCTGCAGTGGGTGAAATGTCTAAACAACTGTATTCTTCACATTTTAAACACAACAACAGTAGATTTGTCTTCTTCCATTGGTCTCAGTACTAACAGTGTCACAAATCACTTTGCCCCATGTGAAAGATTAATTACATTAACACGGATTAGAAACACAATTAAAAATTCCAAAAACAGTGTTTATTTGTTCAAAGCATATTGAAGAGAGCTCCTTGCACTGAAACTTGCAGAACTTTGCACTAAGGAAGCTACTGAAGCTTTCTGTAATACAGTGATGTTCTAACACATCAAGGGTAAACTTTTCCAAAATGCTTAAGTGATTTAGTCTAAATCCCATTTTCAAAATTACTACGGTCAAGTGTTTAAACCAGTTTTGAAAATGGGACCGAAGGTCCAAAGTCACTTAAGCACTTCTGAAAATTTTACTTCAAGTCTGCTTTGGGAAATTGTCTTTAGGTTCATATTACTTAAGACCAGTGGTTCCCAAACTGGAATTCATGAAACCCTGGGGGGTTCACCAAATGTTACAGGGGGCTCTCGGAAAAAAATTCCCTAATGGCGGACAGAGCTGTCCATAGGGACCCCAGGCAGAACGGGGCCAGCAGCCCAGAGCCTTGGGGACTTCCAAGAGCTAAGCAGACCAAAGCAAGCATATCTATCACACTGAGGATATTTAAACTTCAAGACTCCTTATACGAAATAGAAAGGGAGGTGGATTTTTTTGTGGTTTTTAAAATAGGCTGCTCGTGTTGTTTTTAAATTCGTATGAAGAATAAGTTTAAGCTTTGTTGTGATGTGCATTATTTGCCCGGACTGCTCAAGATCTGAATGCTTGTGTAGGAGGAACTCCGAGTTGGCTTCTTAAATACCTTCATCCTGTTTCACATCTGATACTCCTTGATGAAACATAGTACATGAGGGCGACGAGGGTCATGTGCCGCCCCCACCGTGGTGCACCCCCCCATAGGTCCCTCCCCTTTTTTTCCCCCCGGCAGCCCCCCCCAGACCCCCCCACTTTTCCGGTGGTGTCCCGCCAGGCCCCAGGGTGCACAGGGCCTTCGCCCCCACACTCCTTTTTTCTACTTGCACCTCTGATAGGAGCCTTGTCTTATAATAGGCTTAATCAAAAGTGATACAAGCTACAAAAGTGAGATCTTGGAAGAGTGTTGCCATTTTCATAATGTAATAAAAATACTGTAATGATAAATAATAGTGTGTAATAAGCATGTCATAAAAACAAATGTTATATTCCCAAGAACACTGCTTTTATAATTTATGTCGAAGAAAGGGAGAAAATCCCTGGAAATATTCATTTTTAGGAAGGGGGTTCATGAGACTTGACAGTTTAGTGAAAGGGGTTCATGGGTTGTTAAAGTTTGGGAACCACTGCCTTAGACTATATTAAGGTAAGTTAAATGTTGACACAAATCTATAAATAAGATTTACTACATCTTAGACACTTAATAATGCACATTCATAGAAGTACAGTGCAAGACCAATCCTGTTCTAAAAATATATTGTGTTCTTTAAAAGTATTAACTATTCAATTAATATACTGCCCTACTATCCACCTCAAATGTGTAGTGTTAAATAATGTTTTGTAGATACTCATTTCCCCCACATTCTAGTCAATATTTACATGTCATTTAAAATAAATGCAGCATTAAAATTTTTTTTAAAAAAGGATTAAATATTAAAACTAACTTTTTTAACCTAAGTTTTGCAATGTGTCTGGTGAGTCTGCGAATGGTAAGAACTCTGGCCTTCTTCACCTCTTTTCTCATCTTCACAACCTATTTGAAAGGAGGACAATATGTTAGATAGCTATTTATCCTCGTGTACAGAAACTAATCAATGTATCTATTATGCCTTTGTTTTTTTTAAACTGATTCAACAAACAGAAAAATATCTGAACACAGTTCATGCCTCTGCTTAACAAAAAATCGTAGTTCAAATGAATTCAGATTCCTGTTAAACTCAAACTGCTTCCATAAACATCAGAGGAGGAAAACAAACCAACAGTCTAAAAATGTGTCTGAGGTCTGAACAGGAAGAAGACATGAAAAAGCCAAGGCATTCTTAACCAGCCATATTTTAATAATATTCTTAGAACCAGGCTGGCCTAGAGTTTTGAACAGCTTACATTTATTTTTTGCTCATTCATTTTGTATTCCCACCTTCATTGAAAATGCACCTGTACTTTTCTGTTAAAGTACAATATGGAACAAAACTACATTTAACTGACAATTTAAATGTTCTTTAAAAAGCCCCTAAAACTAACATTTATTCATTCTTCAATAATAGACTCTCTGTCAAAGGCCATTCTAAATTCTACAAGAACAAACAAATAGACAAACAAATGAAACCACATTGTTACATACCGACTGTCATTAAATTTAGTTTCATTTCCACCCCACGAATTTATACTTGCAAGTTGTAAATTTACAGACTTACATCAATATATATTTAATCCTACTTTAGTATTATTTCTCCCCAACCCACCTCACAAAAAACACATTTGAAAAATGTAGCATAGATAAACAGATGGTAAGTCCAGCAAGTTATCTAGGATCTTTTGCCATGAAATTTCTCCAGGGCCAAACTTATTGCAAGTTAGTGTTTTCATAAAGATACAAGAACTTTGAGATGTAGGATGATAATAGCATCTCATTGATGACTGATGACCTGGCCATTTGTGTACGTTAATACTGTAAAGAAATTTAAAACTATTTAGCAATAGATTTTCCAAATACATTTCTAGAACTCTCTTTTTTGAAGTGATTTACCATCATCAATAGTAACAGTGTTAAATGCTAAACCCACAAAGTGGAGAGAAAAAGAAATCAGAACAAAAACAGTGTCTGATTTTTTATTTGTGGTAAAGTTCTAGCAAAATCCTAAAATTTACTCCTAGACAGAGAATTTGTACTGTATGCCAAGTTGCCATGCCCTTCTTAAAATTCCATAGAGGACTTTCTCTTTATTGTACCCGGAGTTTTTATTTTTAAACTACTGACAATTTTAAATACTTGAACATTCCCTATGCATATCTACATATAAAATCTAAAATACTGATATATCTGGGGCAAACCCTAAGTGTTCTAACAGCTCATGGCATTAGGCATGCATCAAACTGAGACTGAATTAACTTCTCAGAAGTCTATGCAAGTCTTCTCCTGCCCAGTACAAGTGATATAATGTACTAGCTGCAGAAGTATCCAGTGGTACAAACAAGGTACCCTACCTCCCCCATGCGTTTACCACGTTCAACGTGATACAGTTTTTCTCCTCAGAGTATTAAATGGGGCAACATCCACAAGTGTTGGAGTTCTACCACCTTGTCATGCACAGCAGTAATTTAGTTGTAGGCCCTGCTCAGCATAGGGTCTTCTTTTTGCTCACAGACAAAATCTGTGTCATGAGCCAAGGCTCCCTAAATCTGGCAACCACTACCACTCCTGTCTGCAACCTGGATGAATGACCTGTGAATCTTAAACTTCCCTAAATTCTAATGACTAATTCTCCTAACTCAGCTAGATCCACCATTCCAGGATCTTCCCCAGGTGCTAGAATTGGGTTCAGCAGCCACTGTATTCAATTTTCTTAGCTCATGGATACATTTCCCACAGGTACTGCTAATCCGAGGATAGGACAACAGCGAGGGTAGAGCCATGTGTCATCCCACAGATAGCCATAGTCATCTGCAGAGGTAGGCCTTCAAATCAATGTGAATGCACTATAGAAAGATGGTCTCCCCTGGGGTTCCTTCTGCCCCAGGCACAGGAGTCTGCACCAGGATCTGGCTATAAACAGAGTCCAACCGACCTTGCACTTCTGTCCCATTGATCCACACAGGGATCAATTATTTTGGCAGGTCTGGTCTTCCACACTCAGCTTTCCACTGTTCAAACCTTGGGATACTCACATTCCATAAAGGGGCACTCTCTTTGGGTGTGTTCTGGTTGCCCACATGAGAACAGGCCAACATGTTTTGGTCTGAGCCCATTCTCTCATCTGTTATCAACCTTGTCTGTTAGTGGCTTGGCATCTAAGTCCACACTATTCCCTCAGAGAAGCAGTGTCAGGAGCCAACCACACACTTTAGGTTTTGTCCAGGCCCTTACTAGCCTGTTGCTGTGACTCGTCCAAAGTCAGTCATTCTAACTGACGAGATGCTAAAGATTAGGGCACTTGTCCCTGACGAACAGAGTGTGTTCTCTTCTGCCTGAGCTTCGTATCAGGTTGGGTTGGCTTGGCTTCTCAGCCCCAGGTTGTCCCCTGCCCTCATCTCTTCAGTTTCTCAGCAGTTGTACTGCCTCAGGCACCTTGGATAGTGCCTTAGTACTCACTTGGGCCGCACTGGTGAGTACTCACAAACTGCACAACCAGCACTAATTTGGCTACTTGAGCACCAGTCCACTCCTCCAGCCATAATCACTACCAGCAATGGTCTTTCAAATTTTGGACCACCACCAGTGGCTAGGCCAGATACATTTCCATCCAGAAATGGCAGCAGTATCTCTCTCTTCACTGAGATCAAGTCCAGGATGACAGCCTCACCCAGTGTGTAATCCGATATAGCCACACAAGGTCAAGCCCTCAGTAGGCTGCATGAGCCAGGTCAGTCAGGTAGCCTGTATCAGGCCCCTATGATCTTGAGGCCCTTGGGAGACCAATGCCACTCATTCAAAAGTGATCAAGAAAGCTTCAGGGTCATAGGCAGGCCATCTTAGTCAGTTTTCATAGGGGTCACGCTGTCAGGAGTGCCTCATGATTGAGTGCCTACCTCAGGGCAGACTGTCAAAAACAGGGCAGACACTCCAAACTGGTGCTATGCTCTATAATTAGATATCAACCCAGTAACACAGTCCCCTTAGGCTCTCCTGTCTATCTTGCCACCCAAGTTGGACTAAAGATCACAAAATATTCAGGTTATTTCCAGTCCCAGAGAAACAGTTTATACCTCAGTTCTCAAAGACAATGCTTCAAACCAATCCTTAATAAACTAACTAAAGGTTTATTAACTAGGAAAAAGAAATTAGAGAGTTATTTACAGGTTAAAGCAAGAAAGCATACACATGCAAATAAGTTACCATCCATGGTTCCTAAAGATGACAGACATAGTAATCTTTCAATTGAAAAGGACTTTCAGGGTGGACCCAGGGCTAACCCCTGGGAATCTCTGCCTTAGTTTAGTATCTCTAGCCCTGTGAGAGTTCAAACAGCAAAGAGATGAAAAATTTACTTTTGCCCATTTTATCTTTACATTTAAGCCTTCCAGCCCATGAGACGAACTCCCTAGCATGTAGCATTTCCAAGGTGTGATTGGACTACAAAGATTGGTGAATGACCCTGTCATAAATATAAAGGGAAGGGTAAACCCCTTTAAAATCCCTCCTGGCCAGGGGAAAGCTCCTCTCACCTGTAAAGGGTTAAGAAGCTAAAGGTAACCACGCTGGCACCTGACCAAAATGACCAATGAGGAGACAAGATACTTTCAAAAGCTGGGAGGAGGGAGAGAATCAGAGGGTCTGGGTCTGTCTATATGCTGCTTTTGCCAGGGATAGACTAGGAATGGAGTCTTAGAACTTTTAGTAAGTAATCTAGCTAGGTATGTGTTAGATTATGATTTCTTTAAATGGCTGAGAAAAGAATTGTGCTGAATAGAATGACTATTTCTGTCTGTGTGTCCTTTTTGTAATTTAAGGTTTTGCCTAGAGGGATTCTCTATGTTTTGAATCTAATTACCCTGTAAGGTATCTACCATCCTGATTTTACAGGGGGGATTCCTTTACTTCTATGTACTTCTATTTCTATTAAAAGTCTTCTTGTAAGAAAACTGAATACTTTTTCATTGTTCTCAGATCCAAGGGTTTGGGTCTGTGGTCACCTATGCAAATTGGTGAGGATTTTTACCAAACCTTTCCCAGGAAGTGGGGTGCAAGGGTTGGGAGGATTTTGGGGGGAAAGACGTGTCCAAACTACGTTTCCCAGTAAACCCAGTTAGAGTTTGGTGGTGGCAGTGGATATTCCAAGGACAAAGGATAAAATTAATTTGTACCTTGGGGAAGTTTTAACCTAAGCTGGTGAAAGTAAGCTTAGGAGGTTTTCATGCAGGTCCCCACATCTGTACCCTAGTGTTCAGAGTGGGGGAGGAACCTTGACAACCCCATGTTCCTTAATTGCCCGTTTAATTTTGACAGGCCTCCTGAACGGGTGGAGGAGATGATTCACCTGCCTAGGTTCACAAGTTTAGAGCAAACATTTTCAAAGCTATAAACAAAATTTACATATTTTCTTAGCATGGATACAGGCATTACAAGTGAGATTATGAAATGCTTGTAAATTGTTGTATGCATTAGAGTCTAAACACTAAATACATTCTGATAAAAGACTAATACCTATTTTGAATAACATACAGGTGAGATGGCTTGATTTCCAGTTATGAGTTTGTCAGTGATCAGTTGATGCCTACAGACTTGGCATGAGCTGGCACCTGGTTTACTGGCATCACAAAAGGCACTGATGGAAGCACTGGCCCTGGGCTCACGGCCACAATCATCAGACCCTGGCTGCCCAGGCCAGCCACAGCTCCAACAGTAGCTGTTTAGCAGGTTTAGTTGTAAGTCTTTCTGCTGGCTCACCATCTTGCATAGCAGCTGGTGCTGTTGGGTTGTCTGCAGCTGTTGAGTAGTGCCCTGTTGCAACAGCTGCTGCTGGAATGGCTGTTGCTGGGTTAGTTGCCTGTTGTCTCTGGCTCTGTCAGTCACTCGTACCACTGCTGTGGACCAATTCTGCTTGGGTGCTCTGTCTCTCTCATGTATGGACTTAATTTCCCTCTAATCTACCCTAGGGTTAGCATTGGAAGCGAACACCTATATTCTCCAGTATTTGTAGCAGGCGACACCTCTCTAGTGTCCCCTTAGGTAAAGGGTGGGCACTGCTACTGTCTTGGACCCCAGGGCACACACCTTTCGCTGTGCCATTAGATGAAGGATCCTAAACTTTCAGGAAGGCAAAAATGGGGGACGGGGGAAGGAGTACCAGCCCTTCTCCTTTCCGAGTGGGCCTGGATGACCAAGGCTCTCAAGCCATCTCCCCAGACAGCCACCCCTTCTTTCAAGGCCAAGGGGGCTCTGAGAAGAGGTCTGCTCTGGCCTAATTTTAAAGCCCAATCTGAAACCAACTAGAGCAGACAGTTCGAACTCCAACCAAGCACGAGCGTGTTGGTTGTTTTCGTACTTGTCCCAAACCGGACACTTGTAGTTGGGTCCTGTCTGGTTCAGGTCAAGTTTCAAGGATCTAACTGCCAGGCTGGACTTCATTTCTTTGTTTCCCCTGTGGAGCTGCTAGGGCAAATTACCTCCAGCCCCACTCTACCAACCCTACATGCCAGGCACTCTCTCTCCCAGTCCCGAGCAGCACATCTGAAGAAAGTCTGGTTTCCCCATGTCTCCAGGCCATTCCCTGCCAAATCTGTGGCAGCTCAAATACCACCACTCTGAATTGGGGCTCAGCCTGCAGGGGCTTCCCTGTGATCATGCCCGTGATCCAGATCCAGCTCCCTCCTGCCAATGGCATCAGCAGCTGCGTGCCCAGTTTTTGCCAAATACCACAGCTCTATTGTATGTGCTACAGCGTGAGGTGCGCTGTGACTTGCTGGCACATTCACTTCACAACACACAACGCAGGGAGGTAACAGTGGTCAGCAAGAACGAGGCACACAATTGCCACTACATGGATCCCATGGGCAAGAAAAGGTGATCAGAGACTACCTGACTCAACTGAAGCCAGAGAGTACTGGGTTGTTTTCAACCCAACCCAACCCCGACACTTGAAGTTGGGTTCTGTCAAGTTTCAAGGCTCTAGCTCCGAGTTGCAATCCTGCTCCTTTATAGTGCCAACTTGCATTAAGCAGGGATCCCTCCCTTTCTAGGACCCACCCATCTCCTGGCCTGACAAGCCTTACAGGTGTGCTGGGTTGAGGATGATTGCGTCCAGAGGAGCTGTAACATCTTCCTGACTCACGTGGGGATCTGCCCCATCACACCATGTGCTAAACTGTATTTATCTCGTCCTACCGACAACCTCAGCCTCATCATTAATACATCTCCATCAGGAATACTAACACTCCAAACCTCAGAAAAGCTTTAAAGAGCCAGTTCCCTTTCCGATGAACAACATGGGAAAAGAAAAGTCTCCCCCATGTGAAATTACCATCTCAAAATTACAGTCACAGGCCCTGTTGGGTAGTATTCAGTCCTGGACCAAAGACAGTTTAAGGTCTGATCTCTTATGGTTAGAAATAAGATATTTTCACCATTTGAAAGGAGACATGTAGAACAGAGACCACAAAAGTAGTGGATAGCAAATGGTACTTACACAACATACTATAGATTAAGTATGACACCAAGTAAAGATTTGCTGGCCTATGTATGTGATTTAAGATTGTAACCAAGATACCATCATAGTTAAGAGCCCAAGCCTCTGAATTGTACCGAAAGACTACTCTGCTGGTGGCTGAAACCAAAGTAGAGTTTATATATGCTCATGACCAAGACCTCATTTCTGCAAATACACATATGTTTAGATTTAGTAGTCCTAATAAGATCAGGATATTAATCACATGTGTAAAGTTAAGCATGTGCATAAGTATTTGAAGATTTGTGACTCAATTCTTGAAATGCACACTTCAGAGAGGAGAGTTTTAAAAGTCTACATGAAAGATAGTGGGCTACTATGATAATAAAAATTGTGTAAATACGCAGGCAGGAAAAGATGCAAAATGCTTCATGCATCTATGGTTGGAGAAAACATATTGTGTTATTTGATAACTGGTATGTGATCGTGAAATTGATGGCTATATTGTGCACAGAATTAAGACACTGGCTGAACAAACAGATTTGCCAGCTCCTTACGAAGAGCCTGCTTAAAATATTCTAGAGTGTAAACTATGCAGGCATACCTCCCAAACTGCCACTGCCCAAAAATGGGACACAAAGAATGACAAACTCAAAATTAGGGACACAAATAAAAAACAATCAAGAGCGGAGGAAACTTAAAATGCTGTAGGATTCAACCCAACATTATAAATTATTATCTCAGTTTCACAATTCTTGTTTCTAATTTAAACAGCTGTCAACAATAAAAGTGAAGGGACCAAATTTGTGAAGAATGTAGGTTACCGGGACTAAAACGAGTGACACCCTTCAAAATAAGGGATATTTGAGAAATTTGCATCCAGGCTTCAATATAGGATAGTAAAAATCGGTGAAAGTACAGAACTGAATTATTCAGATTTTTCATGACAGACAAGAGTTTGTAAATATTAGAAGTTACGTGCAACTAACCAAGTTAAAAAAAAAAAAGAGTAAAGATGATTTGTGTTCTGATTAAAGTTTCAATGGTAAAAAGGTCAAATATTTCAGCTGGGCTTTTATTGACTACGTGTACTCAACTCACTACATTCAGAATGCGAAGCACATTTTTCTCACAAGGTAGTACAGATCCTATTTCAATTTAATAGTAGTAGTTCTAATGTAGGAACATCTGTATACCATTCCACACGCTGAATAAACTAGAGGCTCTTAAAAGGTTAACCGCAAAGCAAAAAAAGTGTGTTTGCACCTTCAAACCAACTGGTCATGAATGTGAAGTCTGGGCGAACTGCAATAATTTACTATTCAGACATTTTCATGCCGGCAAACAACCTTCATCCAACAACTGTACAAACAGGAAGTATGTCTTTAAAAAGTCTTGCAAAGTTGTACTTTTTCAAAATGAGCATTGGAGACAAACGTCAACTACTGATGTGATAGGTAGTAATTGCTCAGAGCATCTCTCTCGCCCCTAAAAAAGAAACAGGTGCAAAGAGGACTTGGTGTAATTAAATAACTAGAGAGAAAACTATTTCCTTGGAGTTCATCACATTGCACATCTAGCTGTGATTTGACAACTGCAGTCTGTACAGTTGAATACACACTAGAAAACATTTAAGCTCAAGTTCATTTAGAACTTCTTAAACTAAGAAAAAATGAGTATGTCTTATTTCATAGGAAGCTTTAATAGTGGTTCTTTAACACTGCAGAAAAAAAATCCACACACTATAGTAAAAAAGCCAAAGATTATTCTTTGTATAAGGCATACACTAATTTAAAAAGCACAGCTTGTTATTACATAACCAAACATATACATTTAGTTTCCTCTCCAACATGCTTTGTAATGTATTTTTCTAGGAACATTTAATGCAGATGGAGCATGTTTTTTACAGACCAACTGCGCCAAAAAAATCAACTTCTTCAGCTGTCAGCCAATTAAAGTTCAGTAGCTGGATAACAACAAGAATAAGAGGTATCCACTATCCAGCAGGCACAAAATGTCGAATTAGGTAATCTGTGGCCATTTCTTTCCCAGTGGTGTTGTGTGTGAATTGGGCTCTTGGAAGTCCTCCTGAAGTTACTCCCATGAAAACAACCAGCTCTTTGAAGCAGAGACTGTCTTTTTTTTTCTGTGTTTGTATAGTGCCTAGCACAATGGGGTCCTGGTCATGACTGGGGCTCCTCATTGCTACAAATAATAAAAGA
This sequence comes from Lepidochelys olivacea, assembly GCF_965140295.1. Classification (NCBI taxonomy): domain Eukaryota; kingdom Metazoa; phylum Chordata; order Testudines; family Cheloniidae; genus Lepidochelys; species Lepidochelys olivacea. The sequence goes on along the minus strand of NC_140415.1, from coordinate 78,161,455 downwards.
TGATAATGTTCAGTGAGTTCTGACATCCAAAAATGAGATAGACGTTTCTTCCTTGGCTTACTGCTCAGTTGGCAAAGATTTTTTTTTATTATTATTAAATTATATAGGGCCTATAGTCAAGCAGGACTCTGATGTTTCAGAAGGTCAAGCAGTAAAGGAAGTGGAAGCCCTCTTCAATGAAATCTCTAAAATGACTGGGGTATGAGGTAGGCCCATGACCATATATCAGAACTCCCCATTCTTAGTAGCCTCTGAAACTTGGTGATGGGGAGTTCCTTCCACACAGATATAAAAATACAAACAAAAATCAGAAGAGACTAATTATAGCTCAGAGGTAAACCTCAAACCAAATAATTTCCTCTGTCAACAGCAGCCCTGGAAAATTACATTCTAGAGTGGCTGGAAGTCCACAGACTACGTGGCTACCAGTGGAAAGAATGACCAAGAATTGTTTGCAATGCAGGATGGGAATGATGGGGCTCTCCTTCCGCCAAGAGAGCTCTGCCATTCGTTGCAGAATGGTGCTGTCTAGTTGGCTTAGATCTAAAACCACTAAAACTTGAGAAGTCATTGTGGAAAGAAAACCAGTTTTAGTGTCTTTAAACACAAATGTGTAACACACACCAGCAAAGCAAAAGATACATCAACACATTTAACAAGTCATCCCCAGGAATCTTGCCAGAAATAATGCATGCAACTCTATGCTGCGTCTCAGAGATACAGCACAGAACTCACAACCCAGGAGAAGGGCACAGCTATGGTGGCTTCAAGCCCTCTATGCACCCTCCTGATTCTGGGCTATTCCAGGGACTGGAGAAGCCTCCGGCATAATTTAACAGGAGATCACAGTGATGCCTTCGGACCTTATAATTTATAGACTATGAAATTTAGACTCCTAGTGCTGTCTAAATTACAGCAGCTTCCTGTGTTGCTCCATGGGTTGCAATGCTACCCAGAATCTCTGCAATACTGTATGCTGGGCCCTGCCCTCAACATACTCCCTATGCCATTTCTTCAAGGGTGTCTTAGACCACTCGCTCTCAACCTTTCCAGACTACTGTACCCCTTTCAGGAGACTGATTTCTCTTGCATACCCCCAAATTTCACCTCATTTAAAAACTACTTGCTTACAAAATCAGACAAAAATACAAAAGCGTAACAGCACATTATAACTGAAAAATTGCTTACATTCTCATTTTTACCATATAATTATAAAAAATAAATGGATTGGAATATCAATATTATACTTACATTTCAGTGTATAGTACATAGAACAGTATCAACATGTTATTGTCTGTATGAAATTTTAGTTTGTACGGACTTCGCTAGTGCTTTTTATGTAGCCTGTTGTAAAACAATTTAGATGAGCTGATATACCCCCTGGAAGACCTCTGCATACCCACTGTTTTAGAAGGTAGGCCGATGACTATCCCAACCAAAACCTGGCTTTTAGGGCCCTTTACACTGCTCCAGACCTTTTACCTAACATAAAGGGGCTGGAAAGGAGTTAGGGTCTCACCCAATATATATCAATTACAACTAAAACTAAGCATACACTTATGCATGCTTTACAGTATATTTACAGTAACTCCCCACTTAACGTCCTCTCACTTAACATTGTTTCAATCTTACGTCCCTGCTCAATTACAGAACATGCTCCATTTAAAGTTGTGCAATGCTTCGCTATAACATCGTTTGGCTGCCTGTTTTGTCCACAGCTGGCAGCCCCCCCATCAGCTCCTCTACGCCTCCCCCCAGCGCCTTCCGCCCACCAGCAGACCCCACGGACCAGCGCCTTCCCCCTCCTCCTGCCCACGGCAATCAGCTGGCTTGTGGTATTCAAGAGGGAGGGGGGAGGTGCAAGGACTTGGCATGCAGGCTCCCCATCCCTCCCCGACTCCCTAACACCTCAAACCATCGGATTGCCACGGGCAGGAGGCAGGGGAAGGAGGGGGGAGGCTGGGCGCCGAGTCCTTGCTCCTCCTTCCACCCTCCTTCCCCCTGAACATTGCAAGCCAGCTGATTGCCGAGGGCAGGAGGGAGGAGCGAGGACGCAGCACGCCTCCCCTCTCCCTCCTCAACACAGCTTGCCGCGGCCAGGAGGCAGGGGAGGGAGGGGGAGCCTGAGCGCCATGTCCTTGCTCCTCCCCCGTTTCTCCTGAACACCGCAAGCCAGCTGATTGCCGTGGGCAGGACGGAGGAGAGAGGACGTGGCGTGCGGAGTAAAAGGGGGAGAAGGGAGGGAAGGCAAGGCGGGTTAAGGGTGGGGGCTTGGGGAAAGGGGTGGAGCGGGCAGGCCAAGGGTTGAGCCCCCCACCCCTGGTGCTTGCAGAGTATGGGAAGCTGCCGCTGCTGCTGCGCAACATGCTTCTCCTAGCCTACGGCACCTTCAGTATCCTTGCCTGCCTCATTGTGTCCAGTTCTAGTGGGCTGTGCCTGGGTGGGGTAAGGTGGTGGCACCTCTTGACTTTAGTACTGTACTGCCAAAAAAAAAAAAAATACCCTGGAACCTAACCCCCGCATTTACATTCATTCTTATGGGGAAATTGGATTCACTTAACTTGGTTTCACTTGAAGCCGCATTTTTCAGGAACATAACTACAACGTTAAGTGAGGAGTTACTGTATTCACAACTTAAATATTTGGATCAGTGATAACAGATGAATCAGAGTTCTGTATTTTGCATTTAAACAAATAATCTTGCAATAAATTCAAGTGTGTCAGATTCATATATACTAGGTTTATCTATATTAAAATAATCATAACATCTTGCACTTCTAGAGTATATTCCATTAGAAGATAGCAAAGCATTTTACATAACACCAATGGAAATAATTCTGACCACCACAGTTAAGTATATAAATATCCTAATTTTGAAGATGAAAACTGAGGTATAAAAGTTATGGTCTCACAGTAATTCTATGGAACAGATAGGATAAAATCCACATCACTGGACTCCTAGTCCTGTGTTTAAATCACTGGAGCATAATTTCCTTTCTACAGAAAGAAACAGAAAGAAGAAACATTGAAAAAGAACAAGTTAGCAGAGTACATAACAAAACTGACTTTAGATATAATTTGACTTGTAATTATAAGACGCTTAATCAGTATAGTAAGTTTAATCATCACTGTAGCTTTATTATACTGATAGGTTAAAATGTCAAAACGGCCCCATAGTTATGGTCCGAACCTGGGAAAATATATTTTGTACCATTCTGTAGTGTCATTATTGGATAATGGAATTCTAGAAGAGAATGTGAAATATATGACATGTTGACTTGCATTCCAGCACTAGGAATGCCTTCCCAGCAATTAGTAGTTTCTCAGAAGTGCTGGTCCCCAAGCTGTCAGGGTTAAAAACTAGACAGTTCAGTCATGCTTTGCTCCTCCAAGTTTTCTTCTAGTGTGCTTTTGCAAATATTGTTTACAATATTTTTGCAGAAAAAAAAGAGTGCTTAATTGCATTCTAATCCTAAACAGAGTACTTTTTCAGCTCTCTGCCATTTCAGTGGTCAAATATCAATATGGAGAAACATATAACTTGAGAATTATATTGGCTAGTTATGGAAGTACTCACATGCTTAAAAATAGGCATATGCTGAAGTATTTTGCTGAATCGGGGTGTCACTGCTTGAAGTCTCTCAAATGGATAAAGATCTGCCTCTCCTGTCCTCCTTCTACACAGCCTATATTCCATCCATATACAACTCCCATCACCCTAACCTCTCTTGTGTACTGTCCAAAGACTGCAGGAGGGGAGCCCCACTTTGGTAGGCCTTGTAAGATCTGTTAGGACAAGGCTTCCCTCCTTTTAGCCGTATACCTCCACCCAATTTAAATTCCTAAACAAAAAACTGTTAGAGATAAAATTAAAAAGTGTACTTCAGTAGAGTTCACCATACTCCATCCCCATCAAAAGTTACTTTCTTAAAAAAAAATTCTACAACTTCCAAAAAAATCCAAATATTAGACCAGTTAATGAACAGGGGATTTAACCATTTCTCTGCCATGTTATCCTTCACCTACCGTCTAAAATTTGCAACAAGTACTGTGTAGAAGTCAGACAGCTGAGATTCTTCTTTTTCCCCTCACTCCTTATTGTGAGAGTTATATAGTTTTTACCATCTTACTCAAAACCTTTATCAATTAGAATCCTGTAAAAGATTTACCATTTTCATTACTGTGCCAAGCGTAATGGAGGCTTGGGAGAATTCTTTAGATTCATTACACGATGTGTTATCCCCTAGGCATACTAGTTTTTTCTGATACCCACAAAATATTCACAGCTCTAACATCTTTTCCCTGAAGTAGAAGCAGAGTTATTAAACTTGCTCTTTGAGGTTGGGTCGGAGGATGTTACTTACCATTAAATATTTTCATCTTGGTTAACGTGACTGAACTTAGTGACATACTTACCAAAACTAGCCTCTGATCAAGACTGCTGCACCGACCAACTTTATAGGACAAGTAGCATTTGCTTTTACATAGTGTGAAGCAAAACAAATGCATGACAGAAGAGAAGAAAGTGTCACTGCATACAATGCACACACTTTCCTATTTCTTTCTTATTTGAGAAATTACCTGTACAATTTAAAGTTGGAAATTTCCACAAACAGTGCTTTGCTGGTTTCTTGATAAGAAGTGCGGAATTTCTAGATAAGGGAGACCATAAAATCCTTTATTATTTATTTAATTTTAATGTATTTATTTATTGAAATCCTTCCACTTGCCTGGCTGATACCCCAAAAAAACCCAAAAAACTATAGCTCCACATATGCATTAATGATAACTGAATCTCAGATACAGGCCTAGAAAGACATTCATACATAAAATTTAAATTAATATCAAAGGCCTCTGCTAAAGAGATTTGTCCTCACTCTCTCCTCGCATTAGCCTTTTTTTAAGCCCATCAATTTCAAGGACCTCGACTGTGGTGGAAATATTCTCAAAGGAATATTACATTAGAATTAAATGTTATTCTTGGCTGCATTTGGGGCTTGTTTTAAAGTTTGTAGAGGGAGCTCATCTCCAAATTAAGCGAACATTTGGCCAATTTATTTTTAATCTAGGAGAACATGACTAAAGATTTGTGAGATGTATCAAGAAAGGTACAGGCCTATATTTTCAACTACAGGGGCAGCACAGAGTTCAAAATGCATTACGCAACAGTTAACTATCCAGTTGGTTAAGGGACAAAAATAAGCAATGCGCATATATTCTCCCAGGACTAGCTTGGTGTATTCTGTTCTAAAATATTGAAATACAGGTACTAGATGATCTGGCAAAAAGAAAAGGAGTACTTGTGGAACCTTAGAGACTAACAAATTTATTTGAGCATAAGCTTTCGTGAGCTACAGCTCACTTCATTGGATGCATTCAGTGGAAAATACAGTGGGGAGATTTATATACACAGAGAACCTGTCTGGATAAGACTTCAAAAAGACATTATAAAAATCAGAGCTTTTTATTCTGTTGCTGTGTACAAGCAGCAGATAATTTTGCATACAAGAATCATTTAAATCACCCAGGTCATAATTCATCTTTAAACTTTTAGTCGTTAAAGAAATGTACTTCCATAATTGTTATCTTCATCTCAAATATATCAGCCCAGAAATGGATAGTCATTTCATTTTCCCTTGAGCAGTCTGAAGCAAATACAACTATTCACGTAGGGCTTGATCCTATAAGATTCTGAGCGCTACAGCCCTAATTCAACAAAGCACGTCAGCCCAGGATATAGCCCTTAAACAGATAATATTGGGCTACAATTTGGAGCCCTTTCATCCATTTCTGGTGGACTCTGCTCAAGTTCTAGCCATGGTTTTCACATCTGTGAAGCTAAATCAATCAGGGAACCACTGTATTCCTGGTAACAGATTTAGCATCTACTGTTATAAGCAGAAGAAGGTCACCCTCTATAGAAGAAGCAACCTGGACTTGTGCTACCAATCCCAGGAGACCTTGGAAGACATTTCTCACGTAAAAATATACATGATCACATTTTATTGTTTTCATCACACAGATCTATGGGTCCTCTTACTTTGTAACCTCTCCTTCCTCCTCTTCCTTCTGTGTCACTATCTTCTTTTCTTTATTCTTCCTCAGTTTTCATTTCATACAGGCCAATAAAGGTTTCAAATGAATAGTGTACAACTGCACTTTAGTACAGTGTAATATTAGGTGGTATTTTTTATTCATTTACTTTTTATTTCTTCCCCAAAAATAAATACATACCTTGAACTAAACTGAAACTTTAAAGGTTCCCCTTATAAGATTCCCACCTATTGTTGTCTGCTCATATTCAATGAAGTCTCTTTGTAAAGATATTGTACATCTGTTCTTTCTGTAACAACTTGGGCTACACAAGTGTCAACTTTCAAAAATGTCAAGACTTGAAAGGGGAACTTTACTCTTAGGAAGTCCTCTTCACATTTTCTACAGGCTTTTGTCATAGAAATTTGGCTAGATGTAAGTTTATCTAAAGAAATCTCCTCTAATCTTTTTTCCCCTATTGGGAAATATAAGCCCTATGATAATTGACTGCTTTGACCTATTAAGCTCAATGAACACAACACTATTAAACTTTAGAAAAAAAATTCTATATACCCTAAATATCAACACCTTAACAGCAACCAGTGAATATCACACACAGGAAGCAAAGTTAGATGTACAGAGGTGAAGATGACTAGGAGTACATTTCAAACAGAATGACCAAATACAAGGAAACTGAGGCTCAGGAGTAGGACTGGATTCTTTTATTCAGATAAATAATTGAATCAAAGCCACAAAAAAGAGCTTTGATAAAAACATGTTTGAAGCTGACCAACTCCTTTATTTTAAATAGGGTTTTCCAGAGGGTGATAATGTGAAAAAGATTTACCACTGCATTGGGGGACACAAGCTTGTACTTCTGATGCAAAGAAATAGGATATAGGAAAAGAACAGAGAACAGGAGGAAATGAAATCAAAAGTATAGTGAATTTATTCAAAAAGTGCCTTTGTGCATTTTTCCCACAGCTGTTCCAAAACATTCCTGTTTTTATTTCATCTGAAAGTTTCACAGTTTTGCTTCAGTCCTTTTCATATTTTATTTGGAGAGGGTGAATACCCTGCATTTGCCTGGGACCGCTATAGATACCAAAAGAGGAAGAGGGCTTTCTGCTGCCCACAAGTAGGCTTTGGTATTACTGGCCAGCCAGATTGTGAAACATAGCCGCATGGAGAATTTCTGTGTTAGCAAGTGTTTATATCCCACAAGAAAGGGTTCCTCCTGAGGTTACTTCTATCATTTGTGTATTTCCTTCCTTCAATAGGAACTCTGTGCCCCACTTGGCGTTTACAGATTAAGCCAGATTGAGCACTGGTTTAACAAAGTTTGATATTGAATTTTGCTTGAAATTACAATGGGAACAGTAGTTTGCCTTCTACACACAAACGCTTTCCACAAGAAAAAGCGGATAGTGGGGGTGAAGCCCATGGGAGAGGATAAGAGAAGGAATAAAGAGCTTCAAATACCCCTGCTAGATGTTTGATTGACAGTGTACTTTTCATAGAATCATAGAATATCAAGGTTGGAAGGGACCTCAGGAGGTCATCTAGTCCAACTCCCTGCTCAAAGCAAGACCAATCCCCAATTTTTGGCCCAGATCCCTAAACGGCCCCCTCAAGGACTGAACTCACAACCCTGGGTTTAGCAGGCCAATGCTCAAACCACTGAGCTATCCCTCCCCCCATATATAATTTATACTAAGCTCCTACCTGCGTAGTTAATCCTCCCCCAGACAGCCTATAAGCCCCAACCTACATGAGATGCCACAAATCACTGCCACCATCTTTTAAGTGCTACTTATTACTGCCATGGAAGGTTTCAGCAAGTCTATTTTTATGCTTTAGCATTGGCATCCCACTTTCTCACTCCAGCTACTCTCTCCCTTCCTCGTAAAGAAGCACTGTTAACCGCTGCTCAGCACACTCGTTCAGTCCTGTTTTCCATCACCATCATGGATCCCCCTCACACGCTCCCTTCCAGACTCATCACTGGCAACTTCAACCTCTGTGTCAGCACTCTCTCAGACGCTTATGCTACACACATGATGGGTCTCCTTTGATCTTTTACTCGACTTGGTATCCATCCAAAACTGCTCTCATAGAAACAGATTCATTGAGAGAGGTCAAATTACTCATCTCCCCATACTAGCATGTGTCAGGTCTCCGAGAAATTACTCCTAACCCAGAGGTCCCCAAACTGTGAGGCACGTCCCATAGGAGAGCACGGCTGGGGCCTGGGTCAGCCCACACAGGGGGAAGAGAAGGAGCTCCACCCAGCTCCGTCCCGTGCCTGCAGCCCTGCTCCCGGGATCCCAGCTGCTGGCATTGGCCCCTGACCAAGGCTCTGCTCCCAGCCCTGTCCCGCTCCCTGTTGTGACCCCAGCCTCAGTCCCCTTACTCCTGTCTGTGTCCCCCCTCCCAGAGCCATATCCCCTCTCCTGGCTCATGGGAAGAGGGGCGTGAGGTAAAAGGTTGGAGACCACTGTCCTAAGCCCTCACAAAATTGGACACTGGATACAGGCATAAAAAAAGATGCTGAAAAAGGAGACATGAATGCTGCCTGAAGATGGCTTCCCCAAATACTGATAGACTCTATAGGCTATATTTTGAAATAAATTGATGCATCACAGAAGTTTCAAATTTAAGAGAAAAACTGTATTTTATCTTAGAGATTCAGTTATTCAAGGCCTGTTGCTTTCAGGAGCTCTAAGTCACTATTAAACTCTTCATTGACACAGAGTATTAATCAAAATTCCTATTATCTCTTCCAGCTTGCTCTGCCCCACAATAGGCTTTCTAATAATTCTGAGTGAAAAAAGAGTGGCTCCTACAGCAGCACTCTTTTATTTAAAGAAGAAAAATGATGTCTTAATATTTCAGAGTTGTGATGTGAATCCTCAGGAATGATTCCCTTGTGCTGGGCAAATTTAGTTTTCCATTGGCCGATTTCATTCTCAGGGCCAGTCCTTATTTTCCATTCAATTGAGGGTTCCTAAACAACGAGGGCAATTTGGGAAATATGCAAAAGAGAAGAGCACAGAGATGATTCCCAGATAAACAACATATTAATCAACTTTAAAATGGGTATAGAGAATCCTTGTTTGAAAGTGGTTTATTCACATTAATTTGATTTGATATAATGAGGTTATTGTTTGGAAGCGGATTAAGCTAAGCCAGAACAAGGTACTCTTACTCTAGAATCAGAGTATCCACATAGGGAGCTATTCCAGAATTACTCTTGTGCTTTACATTCACACTTAATTTAATCAAAAATAAATTTTAAGACTAGACAAAACAAGCTATTTAGGGACCCCGTTCATATCTCCTCCAAAAAAGAGCTTTGCAGTGCTTTTATAGACATTCGCTAAAATGTTGTCTCTTACTCTGAGCTTCTGTTCCTACTCATTACTACAACTTATCTGCACTGTACACGTATCAGTGCATCTATTTTTACCATTGATGTTTAATTAGCTTCAATTTTCTGTTCAACTATATGCTTTTTTCATCCAAAATCCTAAAATTTCCTATCCTTGGATACTATTTGAATACAACGGTATTTTTAATCTGATGACTTTTCAATGAGATTGCTTAGTGCTGATTCACGTTAAATGTCTGACTGACCTCAGAGGAAGTTTTTTTTAAACAGGCCCTGCACCACATGGTATGTCAGCTTCCAATACCTAACTGAGTGAATGTGTTTCAGAGTAGCAGCCGTGTTAGTCTGTATCCGTAAAAAGAAAAGGAGTACTTGTGGCACCACAGGGACTAACAATGAAGTAAATGAAGAGACTAACGATGAAGTGAGCTGTAGTTCACGAAAGCTTATGTTCAAATAAATTTGTTAGTCTCTAAGATGCCACAAGTCCTCCTTTTCTTTTTGAGTGAATGTGAACAGAGTCCTGGATCTCAGACAGCAAACTAAGTTTGTGAAACAGAATGCCTAAATAACCCTGACTTACAGTGTGGTAACCTGGAGATCTCTGGGTCTAACTCCACAATGATTTTAATGGAGTTACTCTAAGAATGATTACTCAATTCCTATGCCACATATGATATTAGCCTTTAATTAAATATTGGAACTATGAGATGGAAAGCTGTCATAAATATAAAGGGAAGGGTAAACCCCTTTGAAATCCCTCCTGGCCAGGGGAAAGCTCCTCTCACCTGTAAAGGGTTAAGAAGCTAAAGGTAACCTCGCTGGCACCTGACCAAAATGACCAATGAGGAGACAAGATACTTTCAAAAGCTGGGAGGAGGGAGAGAAACAAAGGGTCTGTCTATATTCTGTCTTGGCCGGGGATAGACCAGGAATGGAGTCTTAGAACGTTTAGTAAGTAATCTAGCTAGGTACGTGTTAGATTATGATTTCTTTAAATGGCTGAGAAAAGAACTGTGCTGAATAGAATAACTATTTCTGTCTGTGTATCTTTTTTGTAACTTAAGGTTTTTGCCTAGAGGGGTTCTCTATGTTTTTGAATCTAATTACCCTGTAAGATATCTACCATCCTGATTTTACAGGGGGGATTTCTTTATTTCTATTTACTTCTATTTTTATTAAAAGTCTTCTTGTAAGAAAACTGAATGCTTTTTCATTGTTCTCAGATCCAAGGGTTTGGGTCTGTGGTCACCTATGCAAATTGGTGAGGCTTTTTATCCAACATTTCCCAGGAAAGGGGGGGTGCAAGCGTTGGGAGGATTGTTCATTGTTCTTAAGATCCAAGGGTCTGGGTCTGCAGTCACCTAGGCAAATTGGTGAGGATTTTTACCAAACCTTGTCCAGGAAGTGGGGTGCAAGGTTTTGGGAAGTATTTTGGGAGGAAAGACGCATCCAAACAGCTCTTCCCCAGTAACCAGTATTAGTTTGGTGGTGGTAGCGGCCAGTCCAAGGACAACGGGTGGAATATTTTGTACCTTGGGGAAGTTTTGACCTAAGCTGGTAAAGATAAGCTTAGGAGGTTTTTCATGCAGGTCCCCACATCTGTACCCTAGAGTTCAGAGTGGGGGAGGAACCTTGACGAAAGCCATGACATTCACAGAACAAAGTACATAAACTGGAGTGGAATATTTGCATTTAAAAACTATGCAAAATTTATCTATAATCTGGTCTAAGTGTTCAGTTCAAATATACACACTGTATTATCGTGAATAGTGCTGTTACTAATACTATAGAAACTGGAAGACACCTTGGAGCATTTTCCCAATAAAGCAGATATCTCAGTTAAGTCATTTTTCAAATGACTTAATTACTATACTGAACAGATGCAAAAGGTTATTCAATTTACTCCATGCTTATTTCATCCTAGACTACGGCAAGATCCAAAGCACAATGAAGTCAACACAAAAACTTCCATTGACTTCAGTGAACTTTTAACAATTATCTGGTAACTTCTGTATTAGAGATGAGAAATCAGAATGTCACAGCTATTTAACTCCATAATATGAGCCAAATTGAGTGGAAGTTCATCAACACTGCCCCAATTAAGCAGCCATCATCATCACTCACTATTATTCACTCTTAGTTTTCTAGATAACAGACCTCAACAGTGCCTCCATTCTAATTTGGAAGAAAAACCTGTAGCATAACCCTTCCTTCCTCCAACCACCCTCTATTTTTTTTTCCATGAATTTGTACATGTCAAGCCTGTAATGCCAACTAACAATTCAAAAGCTGAACAGAGAGGGAAGTCTGCATTATGTAGACAGCAGTGAGCTATACTGAAGTATGTTACTTTTCCTCCCCCTTTTTAAAGCATTTGTCCTTTACACATGCATATATACCAATAAATTAGTACTGGTAAACTATATTATATAGCATAATCTGTGCGCTTCAGCTATGCTAAAAATAAAATAAAATCTACAGCAGTTTCTCATGACTGTGTGTCCATGTTTTTTTCATTATACACTGCCATACCAAGGAACCACAGATGTTTTATTTTATGAGAGCACCTAACTAGCCTACGTGGCCTACCACACACACTTTTATATAAACTACTGAGAGCTAAGGAAAACTTCAATTCTTTTCCTCAAGTACAGTAGTTTGATATTGTTTGTGTACAATATAGTTGGCAGCAAAGCCTGGTCTGCTTTACATGTTTAATTACTTTTGCAATCTGCTGAAAGAAAATCTGTGTGATCTGCTGATCATAGTTTGCCGTTAATAGAGTATAACTGATGATGTGGCATCTCTAGGAACTTTAAAAACAGCTGCTGGAAGAGTTCCTAGAAAAAGTACTGTTCCTCTGAATTCTCTCACATGGTATAAATTTGGAAATTCCATAAGCTTTAAAGAGACCTTTTCCTTAGGACATCTACATGGTCTGTAAAAGAATGTCAGTAATTTAACATTTAAATAATTTTAGGCAGAACTTAAGATCAAGCTATCATTTTTTTTTCTTCCAGAAACTGTTGTACTGAAGATTATTTAAAAGGAACACAAGTAAAACAAAAAGCTTTACATGTATTTCCATAGAGCTAAAGATGACTGTTGCCAAGTATTTCAGAGGTTAAAGAGTACATACTTTTTTCTTCATAACACCCTACACGTTTATAACATGCAGTCAAAGCAAAAATAAATAAATAAATAAATATATATATATATATATATATATATATATATATATATATATATATATATATATATATAATATAAATTTTAGTTAGCTAGTATTTATATTTATGTGCCCAAGTTGGCTAAAGCATGAAAAAATACATTTGGTAAAGAGGTGGAATTTGAAACTTTAATGATTTCTCTTGCCTTGCTTAGCCCTCTAGAGACAAAGTTACTTTGAAAATTATAATTTTGGTTTAGTGTTTTTCCACCAATCGATAAAGATTCCTCAGCAATGTGATTAATGTAATAAAAGGGAAAGATAAGTTGTATACAAAATTACTTTTTTGCTATTAACCAATTATTGTTTTTGTAATAAAAAACATAAGGTTCTGTAAAGTAGCATATCTAAGCTTTGGCCTCAAAAAGACCAAACGATTTTAAAAGGGATATTAAAAAAGATCCCAACCGATATCTGTCTTTCAACTGTATTTTTATTTTGGACCAGGAAGATGGGGGGAATGTCAGCCTAAGCTGATTAAGCAAGTTCTCTTTCTGTCCTCCTCAACACTCATCCCACACCAGTGTGAACAGGAAAAAAAGGTAAAAAGCAGGTTCTTCAGTGGCAATAGCTCGTCTGAAGTTCTTCTTCCCAATGGCTTTACCTAGTGGCTCTCAAACTTTAGTATGTTGAACTTCATCTATCAAAGAACCTCTCCCCCTCAACCTACCTCAAGTTTACAGCCCAAATCCAACACCTTCCCTGCAGCATCAACAGACCTTGGTTACATAGAAAAAGTATTATTAGGTGAGAAAATAAATATAAACAGTCTTTAATTCAGCAGTTTGGTTGGTTTTTTTCTCCCAATCATCTATCTATTCCTTACCCTGGATGAAGAACTAAGTACAGTACTTAGCACCAGATCGCCTCATTGCCTGTAAATTTCAATCTTCTAACCACTTCAGGTCAGGAATCTGCATACCAAAATCTTAATTCACATAGTGTCACTGCTTGAAGACTAACACTTAACCACTGTGAAGACCAACAGGTAACTAAACAGACCACAGTTTACGACACACTAGCCAAGTCTGTTCTTTCGGTGCATGCATCAAGTATCCAAACAAGGTATCCAAATTGATTTGAATGTCTCAGCAACTCTCTTGACAAAGATGGAGTCTTGTGAAAAGATGCCTCACATATTAAAAGTAGTTTGTTTCTCTAGCCTTAACTATGAAAGTAAAAAGAGTTCATTACTTTTAACACGTTATGATGACAATTCAATATGGAAATGCAAAAATGGATAAGTGCCACACAAATTGGAAACAGGTCCCAGCGTGGTGCACTATAGTGAAAGCAAGAATGAGAAATCAGCCAAGAACCAACTTTGGGTGATGTAAGATATACATCATGGAGGATTGGCTCTGAATTGTTAAGTGTTTAAGGTGCTTCCCACTCAAAGTGGCTGCCATTCAGTGACAGCAAAGCAGTTCCCATTTGTTCAGTTTGTACTGGGATCCATTAGATTGTGCAATTAACACCATTAATGTCAGTCATGTAAAACTAATAAGATATAAAGTCTAACACGGGTAAGTAAACAACATATTTTGTATTTAATAGTTTAAAACATTTTAGACACTAATCTAAACAGCCCTGGACTATGCAAGTCTGACAGCTCAGCTTCAGTCAGAACATATCTCCCTACCATATTTTCCCATCCTTCCTTCAAATTCCACCCTCTACCCCAATGAGGCTGAGAATACATGTGTTTCTCATTATACAGAAGCCAGTATCTCCAAAGGAACATACCATGAAAGAATGTGTTTGGTCATTCAATTTACAAGTTGAGAAATAACACTTCTGGAGCAAAGGAAGGCAAGGAATAAGAATCCAGCAACTGATTTTCTATTTACTTCTCTCATCTTAGCTGTGGAAATTTCCTCAGAACCACTATCTGACCAGCTCCTGGAGAACAATACTCATCCATGTTATATAGCACAACATACAAACCCGCCTCCCTACAAATAAGGGAATGCACAGTCCCCTGTGAGATACACAGATCCCCAAATCAAAACTTCCCTCCATTTTCACTCTGATTGACAACTTGGGCACATAGAGAATATATTCTGATGTGTAGTCTGAGGGCTCTGAAAGTAAATATATTTGGTCTTTTTTCATAAGTTATGGCTATTTTCACACATGTTCTATATGCATATTGTTTTTTCTCCTTATATAAGGAGTTATATAGTTCAATTGTATAACAAAGACAAATTTAGAAGTTAAGAGGTCCAACCTGCACACCCTACCAAAAAAAACCCAAAAAACAGAGCAGTGCAAAAAGACTTTCTGGTAAGTTGTGGTCTAATAAATAATAGACTAAAAAATCTGCAGTCAAAATAAAAAGATGATTTTCAGTGCCATTAAGGACACCCTACTATTTCCCAACAGCTCTCCCACTCCACATTTTCCTACCAGTCTTGTTAACCGTGAAAAGAGTGAAAATGTCTATTAAAGTAGACTGTTGAGACCTTCCTCAACTGAGATCTGAGCCCTGTTGTACTAGGTAGGCACTGTTCATAAACATAGTAACATTATGTGACAGTTACAAACTGAATTCCCAGACCCAGTTTAGCGCTTTAACTACAAATTCATCTTTCCTTTCTAAACATCTCACTATTGGAGGCACCCCACAGAACATTTCAGAAATTTAGGATGTTAGCTTCCCCCCACCCACTCCACTGCTGCAAACATCTATAATAGAACAGCAAGGAAACATGGAAAGTAAAGGGGGGGAAAAAAACCACCCACGAGAAAGCAGCTTCTGGCCTGGAGCACTAACCCATTATCCCCTCTCCTCCTCAACAACATGACATGAGAGAACAGCAACTACCCTCACTATCCCAATGGCACGACTCCTCTGGCTGCGTAGTTCTGATTACAACTCCCACCATCTCTACGTGCCCAAATCTCCTCCAGGCACAAATAGTCATACATTTTCTCATTGCTCAAGTTGTGTGTGTTTGTGTGTGTGTGTGTGGGGGGGGGACGGACGGACGGACGGCTTCTTTAGAGTGCATTCTTGATTTAAAATGCTTAATAATCTAAACATCTCTGGTCCAATCCACTAATTGAGTTTTTTATTTCAGCTTGGTCAAGACTGAGCAAGAACCACAAGTCCAGGGGTAAAGTAAAACTTAACCAGCACCTTCTGGGAGGCGATTGGAGATCAAAAGTTTATTAATCTGAGAGAGATCCACTGCCCACCATTGGATCTACCAATCTGGTAAGAAAATATTACAACATACCATGCTTCATAAAATGACAGCGTTTATAAAAACTTTCCCAGATCGAAGGTTTTGTTTTATGCAATCCTTTTAATGGTCCAATTCTGCTACTGATAAAATGAATGGGAATATTGCCATTGACTTCTGCAGGAACAGGTCCCATCATTTTTAAAACTCAGTTAGTTTGGAGAGAATTTGTTAGGTAGTCCACAAGATTATTTGGGGGCAGATGTGCGGGACGGAAGGACACACCACAAAAAAAATTAGTTTAAATGGATATTATGACAAATGCTTGCATATACAAACAAAATTGTTGATTATTTTCATTTATTTCCCCTGAACCATCATATCAGTTTCACCCCGTTTCAGCATGCCTTAGTGATGGATCACCACTGCCCGTTCGGTGGGGATTTAATTCATGGTACAAAATATGACACCTTGTTACAACTGGACTTTAAAATGTGAAATACATTTATTTTTTATATTTTGTCTTTTTGCTACCTCGGTTGTTCGTCCACATGTTTAACACATTTCCAAAACCTAAGAAACTTTTAAAAATAAATAAATAAAAATCAAATAAGGCCAAATTCTGTGCTTTCAGTCTCTACAACTGTACCGTCCCACAGAATAGAAATAGGCCAATACTGCCTAAAAGCATTAGTTATGATTAATAAACTCAAATCTTATAACTGTATTTGTGAACAGTAATCAGTTTCACTCTTGTACTCCTCTATATTGCAGATGAAAAACAATCCTTTTTTCCATATTAAACAAATACATGACATAGATCTCTCTAAAGCAGTCATTGACATTGCTGATTATGTGCTGCCATCTAGCAAAATTTTTCAGAAGAATTTAGTTTATCCACACATACTTTCTGACAGCAGACTATTGTACCTGGGACCACATATTAAAACTTTAGAAGACTTTGTAAACGAAATACATCTGGTGTACGATACATGTTTTCTAATCTTTTTCTTCCCTCATTCTTTATTCTTAGAAATATGTTCAAACAAAGATCTTGTTTTCATGCAAGTTCATAGTCATCAATTAATGGCCAGATAAGGACAAGATATTGTTTCAATATAAGATCATCACTGCAAAATTAGACAAAAGGAGAGGATTTTCGGAGGGGGCGGGGGGAGATAGACAATTGCAGCCTAATGAATGTAAACACTGGAAGCATACTTGTATACACAAAAAGAAAAGGAGTACTTGTGGCACCTTAGAGACGATGAAGTGAGCTGTAGCTCACGAAAGCTCATGCTCAAATAAATTGGTTAGTCTCTAAGGTGCCACAAGTACTCCTTTTCTTTTTGCGAATACAGACTAACACGGCTGTTACTCTGAAACCTGTCATACTTGTATACAATGGCTACAAGAGTTTACAAGATGAAAGGCTTTCCTTCCTCCCACATAAATTTGTGTTTGTATTCTTATCACTCTCCTTTTCTCTTAGGGAAAAAGAGTGGGGGAGGGTAACATGCATTTCCTTGCACTAGATCAAAGAAGCATCTTATTCTCCATATTTCTACTCCTTCTCAAAAGTCCCTTCTCTCATCTTTCCACTTTGCTCCAACTTTCTACTTTCCTCCTCCTATACACTCCACTGTGCTACATGGAAATAAAAATGGAATTATCAAACCTATTCAGAGGCACATTGTATATTATGCAAAAAGAAAAGGAGTACTTGTGGCACCTTAGAGATTAACCAATTTATTTGCGCATAAGCTTTCGTGAGCTACAGCTCACTTCATCGGATGCATATTGTGGAAAATACAGAAGATGTTTGTTTTTATACACACAAATCATGAAAAAAATGGGTGTTAATCACTACAAAAGGTTTTCTCTCCCCCCACCCCACTCTCCTACTGGTAACAGCTTATGTAAAGTGATCACTCTCCTTACAATGTGTATGATGCACAAATCAGATGTCAAGAACTATAACATTCATAAACCAGTCGGAGAACACTTCAATCTCTCCGGTCACGCGATTACAGACATGAAAGTTGCGATATTACAACAGAAAAACTTCAAATCCAGACTCCAGCGAGAGACTGCTGAATTGGAATTCATTTGCAAATTGGATACAATTAACTTAGGCTTGAATAGAGACTGGGAGTGGCTACGTCATTATGCAAGGTAACCTAACCCCCCCCCCCCCCCCCGCCTCAGATGTTCTTGCTAAACCCTGGATTTGTGCTGGAAATGGCCCACTTTGATTATCATACACACTGGAAGGAGAGTGATCACTTTATATAAACTATTACCAGCAGGAGAGTGGGGTGGGTGGAGAGAAAACCTTTTGTAGTGATTAACACCCATTTTTTCATGATTTGTGTGTATAAAAACAAACATCTTCTGTATTTTCTAGAGTATGCATCCGATGAAGTGAGCTGTAGCTCACGAAAGCTTATGCTCAAATAAATTGGTTAGTCTCTAAGGTGCCACAAGTCCTCCTTTTCTTTTTGTGAATACAGACTAACACGGCTGTTACTCTGAAACCTGTCATTGTATATTATAGCATGCACAGACACCAATGGGGTTTAAGCAATCCAACGTGGCCATCATCAGAATGTAGAAATGGAATTTCAAGAAGAAAGCAGCAAAGTTGTAGGAGAGCTAAGCACATTGAGGAGTTGGGATCTAGTCTTGCTGCTATTTCTGCACATTAAGCACTCCTATTCAGGACAGATGCTTATTCATGTTTTTAACATTAAACACATGCTTAAGTGCTTTCTTGATTCAGGGCCTTAGTTGAGATTTTCTGGTGACAGACTAAGTCAACATTCATTTTTTGAACATAGCCATGTCAGTTACACAGGAGATAACTGCTTTTAATTATGAATTAGTTTCCAAACTAGTTTTGAAACTCTAATACTTTGAAGTCACACTTCATAAAATACTAAAAGATTAGTAAACAAAATGTCTGCCACTGTGTTTTAAACAAGTCTTGCTCACATAGAAGGATAATTCCACTCTCTCAAAAAGCATGGGTTTCCTTCTACATGTATAAAATACAAAAGTCAAATATTTGTTGAATTATATCTTTAAAACCCCATAAAATATTTGGTATAAACACAAAATTAAATGACCACACTGAAGACAGAACATTCCAGGCAACACTGCCATATCAAGGAGTTATCCTCTGGACACATTATGGTATACCTACACTTGAGCTTTTAGTCATATTTTCACTAATACAGTTGAATATTTTCGTGTAGACAGAACAAACACTTGCTCTTAGTCATGTTTAAAACCTAGGGCATGTCTTCACTGCAGCGTTAATTTGAGGAGTAATCCGAGGGCTTGTCTGCACTGGCAATTTATAGCGCTGCAACTTTCTGGCTCAGGGACGTGAAAAAACACCCCCGAGCGCAGCAAGTTTCAGCACTGTAAAGCACCAGTGTAGACAGTGCCCCTCGCAGGGCGCGACTACACAAGGCATGTTAAAGTGTTGCTGCCAGTGTAGACGAGCTGATTCCCATGCACACACAATAATCGCTAGCTCAAATTAAGTGATCCTTTAAACTTGAGCTAGCTGGTCCATCAGGGTAGGGGGCTGACACCCAAGCGGGACTGATACTCCAGCTAATAATGCAGAAAGGACTCAACTACTTTGTGCTGCGAATACAAACACTCTGAACTGCTCAAGTGTTGTGCAGAGTGACCACACTTACTTTAGCAAGGCTCACTTGAGAGTTATTAAACCAAGTGTAGATAACTTGAGCTAACGCTGTAATGAAGACAATAGCTAGTGTTGGCAACATGTCTTTGTGTTCTGTCTACACTAGTTAACA
This sequence comes from Lepidochelys olivacea, assembly GCF_965140295.1. Taxonomy (NCBI): domain Eukaryota; kingdom Metazoa; phylum Chordata; order Testudines; family Cheloniidae; genus Lepidochelys; species Lepidochelys olivacea. The sequence goes on along the minus strand of NC_140415.1, from coordinate 78,141,778 downwards.
TATTTCTAAAATTTAAAGTTAAAGCATAATTAAAAATTAGGGCTGCCAAGTGATTAAAAATAATCGCAATTAAGCATGAGTTTAAAAAAATAGTTGTGATTGTTGTTTTAATCACACTGTTAAACAATAGAATAATTGAAATTATAAATATTCTCTCCATTGTTAACTATATTTATTGTAATTACAACACAGAATGCAAAGTGTATAGTGCTCACTTTATATTATTTTTATTACAAATATTTGCACTGTAAAAAGATAAAAGATTATGCTCCCACTTGTAGACTGTACTAAGGAGCATATCAACATTTAGCATATCTGGCACATAAATACCTTGCAATGCCAGCTACAACAGTGCCATTTGAACGCCTGTTCTCACTTTCAGGTGACATTGTAAAGAAGAAGCAGGCAGTAAATGTAAATGAACCGGCCATTTGAACGCCTGTTCTCACTTTCAGGTGACATTGTAAAGAAGAAGCAGGCAGTAAATGTAAACGAACCAGTCTGTCTTAGCAACTGGCTGAACAAGAAGTAGGACCGAGTGGACTTTAGAGCCTACAAGTTTTATATTGTTTTGTTTTTGAGTGCAGTTATGTGGGGGGAAAAATTCTACACTTTACTCCTGGGGGAATTCTACACAAAAAAATTAAAAGTTCTGTACACTATATTTTAAGATTCTGCATATTTTATTTGTCAAAACAACACTGTGTAATCACTCCAGTTTCAATTATTTTGTTAATTTATTTCAAAACACCTGTCAGTAAGTATGGCCGTAACAATACAGAAACAAAACAAAACAAAAAAAAGGACCCTTATGATAACCTAGTTCTTATTTCTTTACCCCCTCCCACCGCCACCCACCTCAATCACTTTGTATGATTAAGTAGTGCATGCTCATGGGTTGGCAAAGAGAATTAGTAACTGCTTCAGCACTCTTTAGAAGGGGTGTGTGCTGTGAGGAGAAGGTTGGCTGACTGGGATTAGGAGCCAGACCATCCTTTGGAGGGAAGGAGGGAGAGGAAGGAGAATGTTAACAGTGAAAAAGTTCTCCTTGAGAAACGTTTAGGAAACAGGTTGAAGAAAGCTTTTCAAAACTTTTCTTTAAGTCCTTGATGTAGGAAGTTCTTTATTTGTTCTGCCCAGCCTCTGAAAAGCCCAGAGGTGACAACTGGAGTCTAAGTTCCCCTACAGGACTCTTCTAATCTATTACAACCATAAACCAACAGGTTTTTTTTAACACTGTTCTCAAACTCTGTCTGTTCAGATATACTAATAATTAAAGAAAAACAGCAACGTAATATCAAAAAGAAAAGGAGTACTTGTGGCACCGTAGAGACTAACAAATTTACTTGAAAAAAGAAAAGGAGTACTCAAATAAATTGGTTAGTCTCTACGGTGCCACAAGTACTCCTTTTCTTTTTGCCAATACAGACTAACGGCTGCTACTCTGAAACCTGTAATATCAAAAGGTAGTCAAAGCACTACATCTAATTACAGAAGTTAAATTCATAAAAATCTTAATGCAGATTAACAATGCCTGACACAGATTAGATACAGAAAATGCATCAGATTACTGGACCATGTACGAAACCAATTTTTGAAATGTTTGTATTTTTTAAAAAAGTTAATCACTTTAAAAAATTTAAGAGTACCAGACCTTACCTTAGAGCAATTTTGAAAAATCTGATTTCTCATATACTGCACTGAGGAGATAAATTTCCTCTGCCTCAGTCTAGTTCCCAGCAGGACATCAACATTATCAACTTAACAACCTGTCACAGAATCATAGAATATCAGGGTTGGAAGGGACCTCAGGAGGTCATCTAGTCCAACCCCCTGCTCAAAAGCAGGACCCATCCCCAATTAAATCATCCCAGCCAGGGCTTTGTCAAGCCTGACCTTAAAAACTTCTAAGGAAGGAGATTCCACCACCTTCCTAGGCAACGCATTCCAGTGTTTCACCACCCTCCTAGTGAAAAAGTTTTTCCTAATATCCAACCTAAAGCTCCCCCCTGCAACTTGAGACCATTACTCCTTATCCTGTCCTCTACCACCACTGAGAATAGTCTAGAACCATCCTCTCTGGAACCACCTCGCAGGTAGTTGAAAGCAGCTATCAAATCCCCCCTCATTCTTCTCTTCTGCAGACTAAACAATCCCAGTTCCCTCAGCCTCTCCTCATAACTCATGTGTTCCAGACCCCTAATCATTTTTGTTGCCCTTCGCTGGACTCTTTCCAATTTATCCACATCCTTCTTGTAGAGTGGGGCCCAAAACTGGACACAGTACTCCAGATGAGGCCTCACCAATGTCAAATAGAGGGGGACGATCACGTCCCTCGATCTGCTCGCTATGCCCCTACTTATACATCCCAAAATGAGATCCCAAATGCTGTCAGCCGTCACTTAATGACAAGTATCTCTGAAAACTTTTGAACATTATCAGATCTCAGATTTTTTGTTTTGTCCTGATAAATGCTTCCTGAAAAACACAAAACAGCATAAACAGTACTGTTTACTCAAAGAATCTTGGACAAGCTACAGTCCCTATTCAAATAAATACACTCTACAAGCATATGACTTGTAAATAAACATGGTCATAGTTCAGACTGGACATACACAATATGGGGAATTGGGCTCCCAAAATAAAAAGCCATTTGAGAAAAGCAGCTGGGAAACTTCTCTGCTTCCAAAAAGCATCTTTAAAACATTGGCTGGCGTTAGTAGTCTCAGATCACCTATGATGTATCAATACAGGGTGGGGAAAAAACCAAGTAAGTGACTACAGCATTAAATGACTGCAGACCTTGCTTTAAAAGCCTTCTGCAGTCCCGGAGGTGCCTTTAGTAAGTAATTAACTAAACATTTGCCCTTTCAGTTCTCCAAACCAATTTAACTATGTTAGCAATTAAAAATTACTATTTAAACAGATGTGACAGTTAATGTTTCTCTTTGCAGCCATAAAAAGAAAGTGTAAATTTCTACAACAAAAAATTAAACAGCTTATCTGAAGCATTTCAACTTGTGGATCTGTATGTGGTTTGGATTTTAAGAGAAGACAGTCAAACACTATGTTTAGGCAATACAATCAAACTAGTCCAATGCTGTCAACTTCCACTATCTCCTGAACATAGGACAGAGTGCTCCACCTGGTCGATTACAATTGCCCATGTAATTTATTTCAGTTTAGTTTCCCAGAAAATTATTTTATCTATATAGCTAATTTAAAATTTTGCTAAGCATCAGTCCTTTTTAAGATTACTTGTTTGACTGGTATTCAGCTTAGATTCTCTGCTGAAGTGACTGAAACAATGCACGTGCCCAAGATGGACAATGGTAAAGCTCCTCTCTTTGCCTGTAAGATTAAGATCTTAAATAAAAATAAATAGATTCCCTTATAAGAAATTCAGTGTCCCTTCCATTTTCCCTTTATAGATTCCTGAAAAACTTGGCCACTCATCAATATCTCATAATACTGCCACAAGATTTCAGAGCCCAGACTCTGTTTCTCCTTATTAGCTGCTAGCAAGATCAAGAATCTTCATAGTGTTCTCTCAAATAATCCACACATTTCCCCCGCATCACTTAGTACCTCCAGTAGTCTCCCATCTTACCTGTATTCCAGTACTTTGTTTAAAAGTGCTTTTTTCTTTAATTACTATTGTTCAGCTCTACCATCTCTTCTGTTTTCATTTTCTAGCTATATCATCCGATTAAGTGAGCTGTAGCTCACAAAAGCTTATGCTCAAATAAATTGGTTAGTCTCTAAGGTGCCAAAAGTACTCCTTTTCTTTTTGCGAATACAGACTAACACGGCTGCTACTCTGAAACCCATCATCCTTGAGTAACTCCAATATGGATTTTTTTCACTAACTCAAAAGATATTTCTAATTTAGCATGTACTAGTGCAATATCCATGTATTCTGTGGTAAGTCTTTTGCTTATTTCCCTAGTGTATAATAATGTATTATGTTAAATGAGATCAGGACCTTTCACAAAGACCTTTCACAGAATTTGTGTGGCTTGGGTTTCTTTGATTTCTGCCAACTCATTTTAGGTTGTATTATTTTTTATGATTACTGGTATGAATTCAGGGACTTCACAAATTCTTCTATGATCTCAAAGACAAAATAATGCAATCTATGATAACACTAAATGAAAGAATTGCCAAAATTGGTGTGGAACACACTTGTTTTCACCACTCATGTTCCCCATATTCATTAGTTATTTTTATTTGTGTGGTTCTACTTCGAAAAGTATCTGTATAAATTACACTCCATCAAAAATATGTTTCCTCCGTGTATTCAAAATCATGTCTACTTACTTTAGGACCAAAAATAAATTGGGAAGATTAGATCGTCAGTAAATGTCGAGTTCACCATTCATACAAACCAATGAAAAAGTATTTCTATCGATGGTAATCAAAAGGTACAGGTAGGCAACATAAGAAAAATGTTGCTTGAGAACTTAGTGTTTGATTTATCACTATTTGTTTTGTAAATGTTGACACTTGTGTTTTAACAGTTATAAAGCTTTTACGTTTTTGAATTTCAATGTCTACAGTCATAGTATAATTATAGAAAGCTTTTAAACTATTTGTTAATGTTTATAGATATTAAATTAGTGAGAGTCCCATTGTCTGATACCCACTCTCCTAAGTTCCCGCAACTGTGAAAATTTAAACTGATAAAAAAAAGTTTAAAATGCTTAACCCCCTAATTGTTTGCAAATATGAAAATTTAAATAAAAACAGTTTTAAAATAAATCAGTATCTGTTAAAATTATAAAAATAAAAATCTAATTCTGCCAAGCCTATTTGTAGTCCTTTTTATTCTTGTTAGCACTTTAGAAAGTCAACATAGCTGCACAAGCAAGCTGGATTCAGTTCTGGCTGATCCATAAACTCATCCAGAATAGTTAACTCTGTTCCAAACAACCTCATTTATACATAGTTAATCCTATTAGTTGAATCCTTACTATCAAAAAGAATCTGCAAGGAGGAAAGTACATAACATGACTTTCAAATCCAAGTTGAGAATTTACATGATTAGCACTTAGAAAAACAGTATCTTTGTACTCAAACTGCACAAAAATAATCTGTAGTCCTTTGGAAAATGTGGAACCCCCCACAGTGAATTGTTTAAAAACACGTTAGAGAGCAGAACTGCCATTCTGTTTTCAAGTACAAATTAATATTTTAGAATCCCAAATCTCAAGTGAGATAGCACACAAAGAGCTAAATCACTAAACAGATACTCATGTTTATTTTTCAATTTTATATAAACAGACTGCCTGTTCTGTCTGGTTCCTATCATGCTGAATATTTGGAAGTTAAAAGGATAGGTCTGGACCTAGACAGACTTAATCCAGAACCTATCCACCCTACAAGAAGTTAAAAAAATGCAAAACAATTCTATTTAATGGCCTGATTAAAGTCAGAGGGAGAGACAGCTTAAGCTTTAAGGCTCCTACCACCTGAGTGTATAATAGCGATCTGAGTCGGCAACTGTACCCAAACATGTGATCCCTTGCATCTGTGTCACCCCCTCTAAGGGCTTGTCTGCAGACATCTGACCAGCACAGCATTAGCAAATATCTATTCCTGAATAACTTACCATGTTGATACTGTACTCCAAAATAAGTAATTTTATTCCTCAATAATTACTCTGCTTCCAAAGCAGAGTAGTTATTCCAGACTAAAGTCATTTTTTTGCAGCATAGTGACAACAAAGGGGAATTATACCTATTAATTAATTATATCAGAATACCTACTGAAGAATATGTGGAATACTTATTGTGGGAAATTTCCCGCTTTATAGACAAATCCTAACTTCAACTATCAGTTGCAAGATAGGAGCCCAAATATTATGTCTCATGCTCCCCCTGCTGTCCGGCACATTCACAACATAGGGAATAAAATACCTGCAATCTGATTTTGTCCAATTTGAAATCTCAATAATGCAGGACCATTTAAAACTACTGTCAAAATATGACATCTTAAATTAGGGAAAAAAATTTAAAAGATTCAGTAATTTGTAACACAACAAAGAAGTAGAGTTTTTAGTTTTAAGGCAATTAATCCAAAAAGAATGTCTCCAGAAAGATGAAGGTCAATTGGCTACCTGTCTGAATTAAAGTAACCACTGAACTTTAGTTAATAATATCCTTATTTCCGTGTACATATAAACAAGGCTTAAGCATTATTTTAAGATACTGTGCATATTGAGAGAAGTGAGAGTAAAACATTAACCCTTCATTAGCTCAAACCCTTCATTAGTTGTCTACTGCATATCCCTGGGTATTGACTGAGAGCTTGAAAAAACTATTTCCCCTTCCTTTTGTCCTCAGCCCTCCTGTTTGAAGACTCAGAGGGAGGCAAGAAAGAGTGGGCTCTCTATTTCCATCAGGGAGTGAGTTTGGCTTCATATTATCAAATACTTACTTGACAGCAGCTTGAAAGATGTAGCCCCTAAAAGGTTTTAGAGATAACATGTGACTGAGAACCTGTGATGCTCTCTCAGGGCGCCCACAAGTATTGGTGACCTTGTGACCCCTCTGCCTTAGCAACAGAGACTTGCTGGAGCTAAACTGGGTGACAGCATCCTTTTACCCCAGTCTGTTAGGCCTCACTGACAAACTTCTCAGGACTCTGCCAGCCCTTACTTTACTTTGCAGGTAACACTTGTATCCCAGTTCCTGAGCCCCGAGAAGGCTGGACACTCAGTGTCATTGGACACTCTCAGTCATTACGAAGTCCACTGCCTCCAAAGAGATAGCATGCACACCAGCTTAGCTAAGTCAACAAAGAACTCACACTTCACTTAATATTAAAGTACTGAGATCTACTCAGGATAAAACAAAGAAGTTTATTCATAAAATAGAGATTTGAATGATACTGAGGCCTTGGCTACACTTGCAAGTTAGAGAGCATCAAATCAGCCCCGGGCGCCCTAACTCCTGAGGTGTCCACAGTGGCAAGGCACTTAGAGTGGCTGGCCTCTGCAGCTGGAGCGTTCCTGGTAATCCACCTCCACAAGAAGCATAGAGCTTTCTGCGCCCTGGCTGAAACCTGGCCCGGTTGTCAGTGTGGACTATATGTTGCCTTACTGCGATGTGATTAGCCTCCAGAAACATCCCAAGTGGCCACTCTTGTCATTGTTCTGACCTCTGCTACAGGCATGTGGATATCCCCTTTCAAAGCGCTGTTTCTGACAGCATGCTTATCTGCTCCAGGACAAAGCAAACCATTACTGTGGAATGCTGCTGCCACTGAGGCAGGCATGTGAGAGAGAGAGAGAGAGAGAGAGAGAGAGGGGCGTGGGTGGCGGCTGATGTCGGGGGTTTCCCCTGCCACTGTCTGAACTAACAAAACAGCATGCTGACACACTCTCTGCCCCTCAAAACACAGTCTCTCCCCCCACATATACACAACACCTCCCCCCCCATTCGAAAAGCACGCTGCAGCCACTTGCACACTGGAATAGCTACGACAATGCACTGCTCTCTGTGGCTTTGCAGGATCTGCTAATGTGGCCACGACAGTGCGCTTGCTGCTGACAGTGTAAGCGCACGGCAACGCTTTCCCTGCTGCTGTCTCCAAGGCCTGGTTTAACTCCCAGCACTCTACATCTGCAAGTGTAGCCATGCCCTGAGCAAAGATAGTGGAAACAGATATGGTTACAAATAAAACAAAAGTATACCATGCTTTGAGAGACTAAACAACTCTAACAGGCTAAAAATCTAGGTCTACGTTAATTTTCTCACCTATACCAACTTCTCAGTTACCAGTCCCTTCCAGGCCAGGATCCAACATACATGGATACAAAAAACACAGTCCTTTTTGTTCTCGGGCCAGGTCTATAAACTTACATCAATATAACTATGTGGCTCAGGGGTGTAGAAAAATCCACACCCCTGAGCGACAGTAATTCCGACCTAACCCCCAATGTAGCCATCGCTATGTTGATGGGAGGCCGTCTCCTGTTGACATAGCTATCACTTCTCGTGGAGGTGGATGAACTATGCTGACAGAAGCTCTCCCGTGGGTGTAGTAGTGTCCTCACTGAAGTGCAACTGCGTCGCCACAGCGTTTTAAGTGTAGACCTGCCCTCAGTGATGGATCGCAAAAGTGTCTTTTTGCTTCACTTTTTATTTCCCCAGAATTTACTTTATTTGTTTCCAGATGAACCCTTGGGGTTCAGACTCCAATGTCCTTCTATGCTGATTTCACATCCCCCAAGTCAAACCGGCTTTTCCTGATGAGGTACATGAAAATGGGGCTCTCGGTGTTGGTTCCACAATGCTGAATTTACTTTCGAAACAAGGAGATAAATACCTTCCCTCCTGTCTGGAAGAAAACCTGCTTCTCCCTTTGTTTGGCTACAGACTTGAAAGTATATCAGCAGCAAGTATCATAATTCCTCATATAGTGTTAATACATACATATCACAATTATATTAATGACCAGTTGGCTACTGGCCTTCATTCAACAAGGATAACAATACGTTAGATGTAGTGTGTTTGTCGGACCTAATAGGAGTTACTGTTACATGACAGTTACTGTTACATGACACCTTTGGCAGTTGGCACGGGGAGGGTCTTAGGGTCACTGAACAACAGCACCCTTTCTCTTCTCAGCAGCCTCAAGGGAGAAAGTCTGTGCTTTCCATTAGGACATTACCGAGAACATCAGTGGTGGAACCCTAATCTTTTGTTAACCTTAATCAGGCTAGCTCCATCTAAGGGCAGCATTTCAATCTGCCAGAAGCCAAAGGGATGCACGTAGTTTTTAAAAACTGGAAGAAACTGTTGAACCTGCCCTTACTTTTAAGGCACAGGGAACACCCAACAAAATTACAGTGTCCATCAGGTTAAACACCACTCTGAGCTACGCAGAAGGGCTAGTACTCATTGCTGTTGGTTACAGTTACTTGGATCAGGATGCGCAGAGCCCACTAGAACCCATGGAGCCAGACAACTGCAGCCCATGAGACAACATCTCCACCCGCCACTTCTCAATCCCAGTGGTGTCAACGTGAAGGTGTAACGTGAAGTTTACACCAGCCTTTGTCCACTCAATGAGGGTGACAGAGGCAGGACTTGGACCAAACATTTCTAGAGGCTTATAAATAGGACACTACCAAATTCACAGCCATGAAAAATGAATCACAGATTGTGAAATCTGGTCTCCCCCCATGAAATCTGCCAGGGAGAAGCAGGGCTGGGGGTGCCCCACCGGGGACTCCTAGCAAGCACCAGACTCCAGCTGCTGGTGGAGGGACCATAAGGCCAGCCCTGCCCTGCCCTCCCCGAAAGCGATTATGTTCCCCTTCAAACCATGCAGCCCTCATGTCTGCACAGCCCACTGCTCTCCAGCTACCCAGTTCTGAAGGCAGCACCTCCGTCACCAACAGCACAGAAATAAGGGTGACAATACTATGACCTACAATAGCCTTGCAACCTTTTGCGTCTGGACCCCCATGGTTATAACACTGTGACATTTCAGATGTAAATACCTGAAACTGTGAAATTAACTATTTTTAAAAGCCTATGATCATGAAATTGACCAAAACGGAACATGAATTCGGTAGGGCCCCTACTTATAAACACCCTGGGCACCATGGGCCACACTGCAGGGCTACTGGGGCCTCCTCTGACTGGTACTGGCCAGGCTTTGAGGGGCCACAACATACCTGATCCCAGGGCTCCTCTGACATGGGTGATGAGCTAAAAGCCCAAGAAACAACTCGCCGCAGCCAGGGACCCCCCCATCCACGCGCAGCCCGGGACCCGCCCACCCCCAGCGCTCTCCCTCCGCCCCCCAACGGGGAGCCACATCCGCCCACCAGAGGCGCCCCGGTTCTGAGCCCCAGGAGGGAGCAGCCGGGAAACCGCCGGCGAGGGCCACGTGCGGCGGGATAGGGGCCGCGTGCGGACTCACCTCATTGTTGAGGTTCAGCACCTGCGCCATGGCGGCGGCCGCAGCAGCCCACGCTCTTTCCAAAGACAACCACGAAAAGAAACTGCGCGCGTGCGCACCGCTCTCAGCGTTGCGGAAACGCTCTAGATGGCGTCTCGATGGTGAGGGACAGTCTAGGTGCCGACTCGCTGGTCGCTTGACCCACGCGCGCCAGGGTGCCGGGGGCAGAGCTGGGGAAGTTGGGCTGGGTGCCCTGCGGGGCGGCCGCGGGGGCGGGAGAGACTTTTCCTTTGTTTTTCAGGGACTGCAGCTTTTGGGCGGGTCGGGACCTTTTATACCTTGAATAACGGAGCTTTGTGATCGAGCCCGGAGGAGCCCCCAAGCAGGCAGGGGAGGGGCGGGTCTGTGTCCAGATCCTCCCCCTCTCACGTGTGTGTGTGTGTGTGTGTGTGTGCCGGAGCTGGGCACAGGGTCCCCTCACGCCCCCCCGCCGCCCTGCACCGGGATCCACGCTCGGGCTGACGCTGGGTCGAGCCCGTGCTATTAGGCCTTTCCCACGGAGTGAATTACATCCACAATTTGATGGTAGTTGCTGCCTTTGTAAGGCGAACATATAACGATAATAGAAAAGTAATAAGAGCATAACATGCAGAGTGGCAAGTTTCTTGGCAATTGTTCAATCTAACCCTGTAAAACAAATATCCCTTCCTCTAGATTCACTGCATCTAGTCCTTGCTGCTTTTTATATAATAAACAAATTACATGTTTAACGAGTTTTTTAAAATGACAAAATTATAAACAAAATTAATCGGGGAGCCACCCAGTCACCCCATGTGTCTGAGTTTCATTATGCTCAACAGGGTTTGAATTTTTTTTTACCAGATATGGAATTGAAAATTTAAGTTTTTACCTAGTCTACAGTATTTTCAGGTACTGCCTCCCTCAATATCTGAAAGAAATTTGGTAGCATGGGGAAAGGAATTGGAATAAAGGAAGAGTTACTTTTGGTTTAATTCAAATGTAAAGAGGCTTGGCTCACTGCAAAGTAGCCGTGAGCACAGTTTGAAATTCAGCTAATTGAAACTGCACAAGAAATCTAAACAATGTTAATAACAGAACAATGTATTTATTCTCCATTCTCTTATTAAAAAAAAAAAGTTGAATACGTTGTTTTAAAATTGTGCAGAGATCAAATATGGGAAGTTTCAGCCTAAAAGGAGAAAGTTATGAGCGAGTGAAAGTAAGTAGTTTCAATTATACTACTCACATGCGTAAAGTTGGAAAGCAGAATATGCAATGTACAGTAATTAAGGCCTCGACCCTGTAAAGATTTACATACATGTTTAATGTTATGCACTGTGAATAGCTTCAATGAAGCTCATGTTTTGTATAAGTATTTGCAGGATTGGGGCTGAAACTGTTTATCAAGGTTTCATGGAAAGATAGTTTTTCCTTTACTTCAGATTTATTACGCTACCGTGAATTGCCATATGATTTTTAAATGCAATCATCTTAAACCACTTTATATATTTCCTATGTTATTCTAGCATGTTACAGGTTTCAGAGTAGCAGCCGTGTTGGTTTGTATTTGCAAAAAGAAAAGGAGTACTTGTGGCACCTTAGAGACTAACCAATTTATTTGAGCATAAGCTTTCGTGAGCTACAGCTCACTTCATCGGATGTATAAAGTGGAAAATACAGTGAGGAGATTTATATAGACACAGACCATGAAAAAATGGGTGTTTATCATACACATTGTAAGCAGAGTGATCACTTAAGATGAGCTATTACCAGCAGGAGAGTGGGGGCACAGGGGGGGGAAGAGAAAACCTTTTGAAGTGATAATCAAGGTGGGCCATCACTTCAAAAGGTTTTCTCTCCCCCCACCCCACTCTCCTGCTGGTAATAGCTCATCTTAAGTGATCACTCTCCTTACAATGTGTATGATAAACACCCATTTTTTCATGGTCTGTGTCTATATAAATCTCCTCACTGTATTTTCCACTTTATACATCCGATGAAGTGAGCTGTAGCTCACGAAAGCTTATGCTCAAATAAATTGGTTAGTCTCTAAGGTGCCACAGGTACTCCTTTTCTTTTAGAATGTTACAGGTTTCACTACCACAGCTGATAATCAATGTTATTGTTTTAGATTTCTACACTTTAATCTGTTGAACTATTCAGATTACGTAAAATCATTTATGAATACACTTGAAGAAATAATTCCAAATACAATCACAGCAGAAATTATTGTTTATACATATCTTATCAGTTCTAGGCAATTATTTTGGTTACACACCACTAATTAACTGGCCCCTGGATGGCACTGTTGCTCTAAGAATTCTTTGGCTTTGAAGATTGAATAATAAAGGAAGGAAATCTAAACTCAGTTCAGATACCTCTATAATACATACACTTCAGGATCTAACATTTAGCTCTACCTATGTTTTGTTGTTTGGCTGCTAACACGTGGCCAGACATACTTTCTAACTGAACTGCAGATGTACCACTTCAGGCTGTGATTTTTATCATGTCTCACAAACTCAGCAGAGGCAGGGCAAGCCAGTACTCGGATGGAAAACATCCAAGTTGAATTCAAGATTCTGCAAGACTTAGTATTGGCGGTTCAGTAGCTTTCTCTTCCATCTATATCAATGCCAGCTGTAGTGGAGGAGAGCCAGAACCTGTTGTGAGGAGGGGGAAATTAGACAAATATTGATATGATTTAATATTATATTGAAATATAGGTGGCTTCAAATAATTTGCACTCTATAATTATATGGACAGCACCAAAACAAAAAGCCCAGCCTATACCATTGCAATGCCAAATTCACAAATCCAAACACAAAAATCAGAAGTGAAAAAGATAAGGCACTGGAATCTCACTTACACAGGGGTTTCTTTACACTGCTGTAGCATTTTAAAGAGATCTTAAAGCAGGGGAAAATTACATTTGCACCCATTTTAAGGTCTTTGTACACTGTGTGTAAGTGCGAATCAAGCCCCTAATTTCTACAGCAACATCAGGTTGGCAGCTGTCATAGTTACAGGACTAACTGCAACTCTGACCCATTTATGATCTCTGTGTGTACCCATTTCAAGTCTTTGCCTTCTTACCCTCACCTGTTTTGGGGTCGGGGTGAAAGTCAAATTGAGCTCTTAGCAGTATGGGGCCTCCAGCGGAAGGGGCGGGGTGGGGGTCAGCGTCCCCTGCCAGCTCATCTGTGTTGCCTGGCCCCGCCAGGGCTCCAGCAGCGATTTAAAGGGCCCGGGGCAGCTACTTCTTGCCCCCCACAGCAGCACTTTAAGCAGGGTCCTTTGCCACAGCAGTGCTTTAAGGACTCTGCTTAAAGCGATGCCCTGGCAGCGCTTTAACGTCGCTGTCCCTTTTGCGCCCCCCATCGGCAGCCCTGCTGGTAGGGACCTGGCAGGGCGGCCGATGGAGGGTGCAGAAGGGGCAGCGATGTTAAAGGGCTGCTGGCAGCACTTTAAGCAGGGCCACGGCAGCGCTTTAAAGTCAGCGGTACGGGCAGGTACTGGCGGCTACCTTTTACCAATGTGTCGTACTGGCCCGTACCGCCTTACTTTTGCCCCTGTTTGGGGTGGAATGTCACAGTATGGCCAGTCTTAGACCAGGCTCTAGATACACTACCCAGTGTGTACTAACCAACTGTGACCATACAGGTCTGATTGGGTTTTGAGCACCTGTGTTTTCTCCCTTCAGGAACTTGTAACTGGTGATACCAACAGCTTTCTTAAAACAGTATTTTTATTTTTTCAGCTGTTGGAACAAAGTGTTAGAGAAAATGGATTTTAAAACAGTAAACAGCCTACATGCATATTTAGTCTTATATAATATTATGCTTCACTACAAGCTAAGTTAGTTGGAAGTTAGTCACAGGAACGGACCAGAACCAGCTCACATTCTCCTACCAAGAACAGATCCTCCTTTGTGTCTTTATGTGTCTCCCTCCCCTTAGGGAAAATTGGGCTTAAGAAAACCCCCACCATCCCAGTGGGCAGCTGGGCCCATTTACTATTGCTCAATAGTTTCTTTTTTTTTCAAGCCCCAGATGTGAAGTCTGCTGGTACCTGAGAATGTTTTTCATCGTCTGATGGAGTACCAAAGAGGGCCTATCCAGGCTGCTCCATTGCTTGGGCAGCTAGACCCAATCAGTCTCAGTTGTAATCACTGGCCTGATGGCTATGTCCCCACTGTAGATTAGGGTATTGAAACTCCCTGCTCCCCTTTGTTAGTCCAACACACTATCTTAAAAGTCAAACACACAAATAATATTTTAGGATACAGATTGAAATATTAATTTAATACAGATGCTTATGGTCATATATCATCACATCTTTACTGTGCACATATACGTTGGTTTTCCTATTGACAGTGACAATAAATGTGACAGTAAATGGCTTTTGGAAGTTCTGCTTCATTTCCCTTTCATTTCATGATCTGGAAAAAGGGCTAAACAGTGAGGTGGCAAAATTTGCAGATGATACAAAATTACAAAAGATAGTTAAAACCCAGGCAGACTGGGAAGAGCTACAAAAGGATCTCTCAAAACTGGGTGACTGGGCAACACAATGGCAAATGAAATTTAATGTTGATAAATGTAAAGTAATGCACATTGGAAAGCATAATCCCAACTATACATATAAAATGATGCAGTCTAAATTAGCTGTTACCACTCAAGAAAGAGATTTTGGAGTCATTGTGGATAGTTCTCTGAAAACATTCACTCAATGTGCAGCGGTAGTCAAAAAAACAATCAGAATCTGGGAATAATTAAGAAAGGGATAGATAATAGGACAGAAAATATCATGTTGCCGCTATATAAATCCATGATACGCCCACATCTTGAATACTGTGTGCAGATGTGGTGACCCCACCTCAAAAAATATATATTGGAATTGGAAAAGGTTCAGAAAAGGGCAACAAAAATTATTAGGGGTATGGAACGGCTCCCATATGAGGAGAAATTAAGACTGGGATTTTTCAGCTTGGAAAAGAGACGGCTAAGGGGAGATATGATTGAGGTCTATAAAATCATGACTGGTGTGGAGAAAGTAGATAAGGAAGCGTTGTTTACTACTTCTCATAACACAAGAACTAGAGGTCACCAAATGAAATTAATAGGCAGCAGGTTTAAAACAAATAAAAGGAAGTATTTCTTCACACAGCTCACAGTCAACTGGTGGAACTTCTTGCCAGAGGATGTTGTGAAGGCCAAGACGATAACAAAGTTAAAAAAAGAACTAGACAAATTCATGGACGATAGGTCCATCAACGGCTATTAGCTGGGATGGGCAGGAATGGTGTCCCTAGCCTCTCTTTGCCAGAAGCTGGGAATGAGCAACAGGGGATGGATCACTTGATGATTACGTGTTCTGTTCATTCCCTCTGGGGCACCTGGCATTGGCCACTGTCGGAAGACAGGATACGGGGCTAGATGGACCTTTGGTCTGACCCAGTAGAGCCATTCTTATGTTCTTGGAGTTTTTGTGAACTAAATTCTGGAGTGCTGAAATTGCACAAAATGCAACCGCCAGTAAAGTAACCAAAATTGGGACAACAAAAACTGGCAGGATTTGCACCACTCTACCCTATAGCTTCACACTCTGTGTCTCATATTTTCATTGCTGTCACAGAAGTGTCTTTTTAATTATACTGGAGTATCTGCCCTGGCTTTGTTCTTTTGTTTTGTTTTTAATTATATTGTACTAGAACCTAGAGGACCAGCTGAGATCAGGGCCCCTTTGTGCTCGGCCCTGTACATACACATAGTAAGAGACAGTTCCTACCTCAAAAAGCTTACAATCTAAATAGATAGGACAGGCAAAGGAAGTCATATTATCCCTATTTACACCTGGGGAACTGAGGCACAGAGAGATTAGTAAGTGATTTAACCAAGGTCACAGAAGAAGTCTGTGGTATAGATAGGAACTGAACCCATGTCTCCTGTTTTTGTTTTATTTTAAAATTTATATTTGTGTTATATATTGTATTAAAATGCTAACAACACTCAAATGTTTTTTTGTTTGGTTGGTTTTTGTTTTTTTTTTTGTTTGTTTTTTGCTTTAAGCCATCTATAATATGATACCTGAGTGTTTAATGGGTTCTAAATGGGACAGGACCTAAGAAAAATAATTTTGCACTGTGACAGTGTGTACAGGCAAGAAGGCATTAAAGCGCAACTTTGGACAGCCTTGCCCTGCCACACCTGAAAGACATATCAATTTTGGAAGAGGAGCCTTAAAAAGGGAGAAATTCACTTTAGTAGGGCCTAGCGTGGAGGAAGTGAGCAGACCTTTTATTTTCAGCTCTACAGAGAAGTGCAGCAGAGAGCCAAGCTACTCAAGCTTGTGAATAGAGAGTGGTTAGACAGAAGGCTGGAAGATCCTGCCAGGATAGAGAAGCTGCTTTTATTTCTTTTAATTTAGTTTTCTTTCCTTTATTGCCTTGAGAACTGGGACCTAGTGGTTTGATCCTGGGGCAGAAACCTACTAAGAATATTTTGTGTCTTCAAAACTTCAATTTTTTTGAGGGGGAAAAAATCAAGCAATTCTGTTTTTAAAACTGAAAATTGATCATATTTACTACAAATTGAACTTTGCAATGTTTGGGGAAAAATTTGTTTTCAGTTCTGGTTTTTCAGTTAAACGGATTTTTATTTTTTATAGGAATTTTTTTAAAAAAGTTAGAAATATCTGGCAAGAAACAACTGGCATTTTTTGATCAGCTCAACTGATTATCTCACATACTAGGAGTAATAAAAGCTTTTCTTTGTTTTCTCAAAACTGTTTTTGTTCAAGATTTTTTCAAACTCACACTTCTCTTAACAAAAAAACCACAACAGGTTTATTTAACTCATTTCAATAATGCAGATATTCAGTGTTTCCAGTGGATGCCAGCCATCTCCTTACATCAATAGCACATTACATTGCTGACTGATATGTCTTGACATGAAAAGTCACATTGTGATGGGTGAAGTTAGAATGTTCAAAGATTACGTTACAGATTTCTTAAAAATATAGTGTAAAAAATTGCCATTCAAGGGAAAAACAGTGTGGGGATTTTTTTCAACACTAGTTCCGAAAGCCAAGATTGCGTGCTAAAGAAAGGCCAGACTGGGAGACTCATACAATGGCATCATGACTTCTGAATGCAGTTGAGCTGTCCGCCATAGTACCTCCTCTGGGCTGGTGCTCCACTTCCCAGCTGATTACCAGTATCTATGAGGTTAGGAGGCTGTGCTCTAGCCCCTTCCACTTTAGGGGATGATCACCTGGAAATTCTGCCAAGTTAGCCTAATGGAGTTTCCTGGTCCTGTGCCAACATCCACAGATTTCCCCAATCAACTAACTTTGCATGACATGTCAACAGGTTACCCCAAGGTTGGAGATTTTTTAAAATTATTTTGAAAAAGAAGGGATGATTGGGGAAGAAATTACTGCATTCTTCTTTTTCAAATATTGATCTTTGACACCTGGCTTTGTGTATGATCTTGAGGTTGTAGTTCCTTAATCACGGACAGTGTAAAGGGTGAGGGACAGACACTGGTTTTAGGCCCCTACAGAGAGATTTAGGGCTTTTCTGACTCATGCTATCTAATCCTGGAACCAGAACAGGTACGGTTCAGTTGCTCCAATCAATAAAAAGGGTTAGAGTTCTTCTCTCTTAGGACAGAAGGAATTAGAGGGACTATAGGCATAAGACAAGTGCAGGAGGAGTACAAGTGAAGGTTACATTTTCTTAAATTGACAATACCAAATCCCAGGGAATGGGTAAATTTTGGACATTAATTCCCCACTCACAGCCCCCCCTCCACACAAGCTAATTACAGGGGTGTCTTTTTCCATGGGTTGCCCCCCAGACTGTGGCTTGCCCTCCCCTCTCCACAAGCTTGGACATGGTCATTAGGAAACAATAATTGTCCAGTCTCTCTGATCCATTATGCTATTTGGGACAAAAATGTTCTATATTTTGACACAACTGTACTCCTTCCTCCACCCCACCTCAGAATTTTTCTGAAGCATCCCTGTGTAATTCTCTTGAAAAATTCTAAGTGTCTTATAACAGAAATCAACATTTGCTTTAGCCTAGAACATTTTGTAGGCATCTTGCCCTATAAAATAAACTTCCTCATTTTCCTACTCTGAATGGAGTGTAGGAAGTAGTGGAGTGTAGGGCTATGCTACTCTTAAGAGCTCAATGTGTCCAATGCAAGTCCTATCATCCATTTCTTCAGTGTGTTGAATATGACTCAAGGGTTTTCTTTAGGCTAGACAATAGGAGCTGATCACTCTTGGCTCTGGGTGGTGTTTTCTTCCAGGGAGCTCACAATGCAACTAGGCTGCTTGATGTTGAAGTAAAAAGAAAACGGTACAGAGTTTAAGCATAGAATTGGTCTAATAATTGCTGAGCTGGGTGTGTGCAGGCACAGGTTCATTAACATCTGGAGAAGAGAGTTCCATGATGCGATGCATGCCTGTTTTTCTGGTCCCAGAGTTCAGTGCGGTTCTCCATTCTCCATGCAAATTGAGATGTCTCCCCGTCCCATCTTTCATGCAGATGAAGCTAGGGGAGTTGTCTCTGTTTTCCATTCTGTATGCTAATTGAGAGGTCTTAATCTTGTCACCCTTGTCAGGAGGGGTCTAGGTGTGTCTCCCAATGCCCTTCACTGCTCTCTGCAAGTTTTTTTCTCTCTGATGGGTTTTGGTTTAAACAGAGGTGTGGGGGGGTCTTTCATGAGTCAGACAGGCTGGATACTGCACGCTGGTTCCCCAAGAACACAGAGCTGACTGGTATCAAGTCTCCAAGCGGCACTTACCTCAAGTGGCTCCCAGAAGCAGCGGCATGTCCCTTTTCCGGCTCCAGCGTGGAGGCACGGCCAAGTGGCTCTGCACACTGCCCCATCCTCAGTCACCATCCCTGCAGCTCCCATTGGAGTGCCAGGGCAGACCATTGGAGTGCATAGGAGACGGAGCGGGGCCATGCTGTGGCTTTGGGGAGCTGCTTGGTGCAGTCCCCGACCCTGCACCCCGTCTGGAGCAAGACCCAGCCCCCACTTCCCAGTGGGCCAGTCCACCGTCCATAGTTTGCCCACCCCTGCCATGGGGAAAATACTCTGCTTTCTGCTCTTAACTCTGAAGCATGTTGCAGCAGGTGGGTATATTCTTAACTTGCCAACAGGAAAGCATTGGCCGTGTTAGTTGCAGAAAAGGGAAATTGGGAAGAAAATTAATTGTAATTAATTAATAATTAATGTTGTTTGAGTTCAGCCAAATTGTTTTAGTCAAATTGTCTTAACCCTTGTGGTTCACCAACTCTTCTTATTTAAAGGTGATGCTAGGAAAAGAATCATTTCTATTTTTCTATTCTCAGTTTTGTATTTTTCTTGTAATAGTGATGCTCATTTACATCGGGGGTGGGCAAACTATGGCCTGTGGGCCGGATCCGGGTGATTACGGTGGGCAGGAAGCGAAGGGAGGGAGGGAGAGGTGCTGGTTGGTGGGGTCTGCCGGCAGGCAGGAGCCACTAGAGAAAAGGGGAGGTTCTGATAGGGGGGCTGCCAGTGGGTGTTCAGTATTTTTTCCCAGTAGGTGCTCCAGCCCCAGAGTATCTATGGAGTTGGCACCTATGCTATCCTCATGAAGAGGTCTAGAAATGCCAACTGTAATTAAAATACATTTTGGAATGTTTCTGGTGAGATGTTGATCAGATGGGTTTTCAGACTGCCTGGCTCAGCAAAAAGTATATACTGTAGTTTTACAGTAACAGTGGCCAAATCTTGCTTGCTTTACTAACACAAGTAGCCCTAATTTTGTCAATAGAACTGCTTACGTGAGTAAGGTGAGCAGAGTTTGGCCTTATGGCTGTAGTATGAGTTGTTTCCTTTTTAAAAAAATAATAATAAAAAGGAATAGCCAAAATAATCAGCAATTGATATGGGGTACGAATCACCAAAGTAGTGTGGAGCACATAGAAAAGGGAACAAGGCGCATGTTCTCTCTCTGGATTTTTTTTTTTTTATAAGCAGAAATATAGTTTAAAGCTGACCCATTGCAACTTTACGTTATGCAACCTCCAATTAAGGTGGATGTGGGTAGGAAAATTCCTCAGTTTTTAATATCACTGAACAATCCCTTCAGACTTCACTCAACTGTCAAATCTTATCACACACTGCATCCAATCATAAATGTTGCCCTGGCCTTTGGCCAGCAACTAATCATCTTGACTTCCACTAACACAACCTGGAAGCAAGTGTGGGAAGGAAGGAGTTGCTGATTAAAAGGAGACCTTTGAGGTGTTTATAACTGTATGTCTCCCATTTTTTCACATTACCTTGCTGGGATCCCTGTGAATAAAGAAAATTAAAGAAAATCCTACTGGACTACATCAGAAGACTTGACATTGCTGGAAGGGACAGCTTTCTAAAAGTTCACTCTCTTCTAAACTTCACACTATTCAAGGGAATTCTCTCTTTATGTTTCTTCACATATTCAAGGGGACTCTTGACAGCTGAGGAAGGTTTTGTTTTGCAGATTTAGTATCATCCAGTTGACTTCTTAGAATGAAAACAAAACACCTTCTTTCAAAGATGCTCAGGTCAAGTTTTCTTTGAAAATACAGACACTTGTGCATCATTGTCAGCTCTTACTGCCCTGAAGTTTGTTTTTAAGGTGTTCAGAGTAATCTGAAATCAAATCTCAGGATCTTTGCTATTCTATGAAGCGATTAAAGTCAGCTGGTCAGGAATTGCCATTAGGTCATTATCTTGCTCTGAAGTTTGAAATCCACAATAGTCTCTTCACATGTAGGCCTTTAAAAAAAAAAGTAGTCTTCATTGTGATGGGCATAAGGCCTGATTCTAGAAATATTTAGGCCATGATTTAGGACAGTACTCTTAAACAACTCTTAAACTCTGAAACAAGGCTTTTGATACTGTATCACAAGACCGTCCAAACAAACTAGAGAAGGATAGTCTAAACAAACCTATTATAAGGTTGGAGCACAACTGGGTGGAAAAGCATACTCAGAGAAATTATCAATGACTCACAATCATGCTGGAATGGCATATCAAATGGGATCCCACAGGGATCTGTCCTGGGTCCTGTTCTATTCAATAACTTCACAAATAATTTGGATGACAGCTCTGGCAGCTCCTCCGGGTCTCTGGCAGTATAGCAGCCTCTGTAAGGTCCAGACTCCAGTAGTGGGGGGAGACGTCCTGCTCCTCGGGCAGCTCTGCCCCTTTTCCAGTTCCAGTCCTGCCCCTCTGCTTCTGGCAGGGCGGCCACGGGTGTCCCAGTTCTGCCCACCAAGGGGCAGTCGTGGTTCTCTCCCCATCAGTCAGGGAGGGAGACCACGCCCCCTCGCTACAACACTCAGAAAGGTTGCGGACAATACCAAGCTGGGAGGGGTTGCAAGCACTCTGCTGGACAGGATTAAAATTGAAAATGATCTTGACAAACTGGAGAAATGGTCTGAAGTACAATAGCATAAACACAGTAAGGACAAATACAAAGAACTACACTTAGGGAGGACTAATCAACTGCACAAACACAAAATGAAAAGTGACTGCCTGGGAAAGAGTACTGCAGAAAAGGATATGGGGGTTATAGTGGATCAGAAACTAAATATGGGTCGACAATGTAATACTATTGCAAAAAAAGTAAACATCATTCTGGGATGTATTAGCAAGATACAAGTAGTAATTCTTCCACTCTACTTAGCATTAATAGGGCCTCAACTGGAGTACGGTGTCTGGTGCTGGGCACCACACTTTGAGAAAGATGTGTGCTAATTGGAGAAAGTCCAGAAGAGAGCAACAAAAATGATTAAAGGTCTAGAAATATGACCTATGAGGAGAGATTGACAAAAAATTGGCTTTGTTTAGTCTGGAGAGAAGAAGACTGAGGGGAGACTTGACAACAGTCTATAAGTATATAAAAGGTTGTTATTAAGAAGAGGGTGATAAATTGTTCTTACCATTGAGGATAGGACAAGTAGTAATGGGTTTAAATTACAGCAAGGAAGAGTTAGGCTAGACATTGGGAAAAACTTCCTAACTGTAAGCATACTGAAGCACTGAAACAAATTATCTAGGGAGGTTGTGAAATCTCCATCATTGGAGGTTTTTAAAAAAAGAAGTTAGACAAACACCTATCAGGGAAGGCCTAGATAATTTTTAGTCCTGCCTCAGTGCAGGGGACTGAACTAGATGACCTACCAAGGTCCCTTCTACTCCTACATTTCTGTGATTCTATATGCTTAAATTTAAGAATGTGTTTGAGTGCTGTCCTGAACAGAGATATATGCATAACTACTTTTCGCAGTCAAAGCCTTTCTGCCTGGTATAATGCTATCTACTGTGAGGCATCCCTCTGACTTCAGTGGGACTCCTTGAGATAGTAAGCTCCAAGCCAAGTATTTGACAGGTTGGGCACGTAGTTACTCTGAATGTGGATCACTATTTTGTTTAATACCTGGCTCTGTGTTTGTCGATTTCATGGAAAACTTAAGTTTAAATATTTTTATAGAAGAAAAAAAATTAGGGCCAGAGTTTTAAAATTGAATGGACTAGGTAGTATAGCGCCTTCTGTGAAAGAAAGTTAGCAGTCTTCTTTCTGTTAACTGCTGCTATTCAGGCTTAGCATGAATAGACCAACAGGTACTTTAATTTCTAGCTCCCATGACATCAAGTAAGAAAAGTGAGGGATGGAATTAGAGTAACAGTAGTGTTACTCTGCTGAATCATCCCAGACCGCTAGATCCCAGGATGATTATGGCAGCAATCTCCTATGGGGAAAGCTATAGCGGCGTTACAGTGCTATCACTACTAAGGGCTATTCTTTTGGATTCTGTGGCAACGAATATGGCTGAAAGTAGCAGAGGGCAAAATTACAATGTGAAATCTCAGCAGCTCAAGGTAGTTAATGTCTGAGAAATGTTTAAATTACTCCAAAATATAGGGCTCTTCCCTACTGCAAAGCAAACAATATTCAATATTCAGTGTAGGAGATATAATTACTAGGCAAGTATATAATCCAGTGTTTCTCAACCAACAAATGCCTCTCTGCACACTTTGCTCACTTCATCATGTAGTATGATAGAAAGCAGGAGATTGCCATGAAAATATCTATGCATGGAATATTTCCTTGAGGCCACAAAGCCATCCACAGCCCCTCCTCATCAACTATCTTCAGGCACTAGCATGTGACATAATAGGCTATGACCTGCTTGAAGGGAGAAGGAGTCAGGAGTACAGCCATTTTAGATTGCATGTTCCCCTCTCAAACTGGTGTAACTTAGACACATTTGTCACTCTAACTGTGCTAAAAGCAGCATTCTCTTGCCCTGCGCACTCTATGATCTCCATTGTGAGGGTCATTTGGGCTTGGCTAGCAGAAAGATAATGGTACTTCTGCATGGGGAGGAGTTACCAGGCATGCAGACACAGGCTGCATGAATAGATCTTGTCCACAATGGGGCTGAGGGTGGCAACATTCTCAGCCTCCCAATTAATGGTAGTGCAGTTCCATCAGCAGTAGTAAAAATAAAGTACAGACAAGGCTTTTGTGGTCATTAGAGATTTCAATAGTATGCCATTTAGTTTTACTCTGAGCTAGATTTAATACAATCGTCGCACTGGTGGCCACAGAAGTCTGATTTACAATAGACTTCCTGACACTGCTGAACTGGTGATGGTAACAGCTTCTCATCATTACCATTATCAACCTGTAATTAAAATCAATATGAATTCAACCATAGATACTAGCAATAGTTGGAAACAGCATATTTGATTTACTTTAGATTTTGGTTTTAGAAATTAGTTGCTTTAAGATCACAAGAAAGCAATGGAACTTTACTAATTTCAATTTTTTGCATTACACTTTGTTAGAAATAGCTTGGGGTTTTATAATACAATTTTGTAGGTTATTAAACCAGAGTGAGTAGGTCAGTTTAGGATTTAAAATAACTGAAAAATTGAGGTTGAAAATTCCTTTTTCCAATGTGGGATTTACTGCTGTATTTAACCTGTATTATTGATTTCTCTTATCACACAAGTGTTAATACACATTCTGAGCATTCAACATGCTGAAATAACTGGCTAATGGGAAACAAAATATTACTTCAACACTTTCCCCCTCAACATCTGCTTCTTATTTCAAGAGTCTGATCCCACTCCGCCTTTTCCCTGCCCTTTCCTGGGCCTCACTGTGAAGTGTGTATTGCCAATAGAAAAAGTGAAAAGAAGCATCTGCTTCACTGAATTCATAAGTAGTTTTGTATGTCAGACTGCAGGTTTGGGCCCATTTTACTTTGTTTTTAAAATGTCCAGTTGAAAAGTGCCCCTGCCCTTACTCAGCACTTTTAAAGACTAAAGAATTCTCATCTTTCACAGTCAAACCCAGTAGCCAAAAAGTGACAAGAATACTGTTGCTGATGAATTCTGAACTTCCAAAGGATGTCTTAGAGGTACTGGTCCCCTGTCTTTGGTTACACTGATGTAAATCTAGAGCAACTCCTCTAGGTTTATCTCTGGTTTCACTTAAATGTAACTGAGGCTGAAATTTGGTCCAATATGTAGATTCCTGGTCAAATAGAGCCTCACTGGAAGAGCTGTGAGTATACAACACCTCTCAAGATCACCCCAGTAGTAAGCTATAAAAGCAGGAGGAGATAACTACATATAGCAAATAATAAAACAGACACATACAGCAACCAAAAGCAAGGAAAGACAGGAAAACTAACTCGCTTTTCAAGACCCTTTGAAGTGTCCACCCCATTATCCACTGAACACTCATACAAATACCAGGTCTGCTGTCCACAAGGGAACAGTGAACACACTAGCTTGAATGAATCAACTCACGATCAGGTCACTGAACAACACCATAGTACTGAGATATTTATAGTGAGAACAAGGATACATTTATTACCAAAATTCCAGGTTCTAGAGATAGTAAAGATTATGGAAACAAATGGGTTACATATAAAACAAAATCATAACACTATTTCTAGGGGCTAAACTTCTGTCTAAAAGTTTCTCACTTCAAATGTTCTCTGTATCATTTCATCCAGGTCAGATTATGATCCTATCTTCATGCCTTTAACTTCACTGCCAAATTACTTCCTAGGTGCAGGATAAAAGGATGTCTTTATTTCCTTCTCCTTGTATTCCCCAAAATTCATTGTCTGTACCCAGATTCAGGATAATCACCTTTGTCTTATTCTCTGCCTCCCTGTTGATTTCACATGCCACTGTTGACTTTGTAGGTAAATGGAGTTTCCATTGTGCTGACTTACAATGCTTAGTTTACATGCAGATAGAGCGACAGGTGAATCAACTTCTTCTGTCTGCCAGAAAACCTGTTTGTCAACTCAGCCTTGATACATTTTAGGAACATATTATCAGTATACATACATAATCTGTATGTACTTTTCACAATAATATTAATGATCATCCTGACCCTGGCTTTCACTTAAGGCCCCACGTTTTTTTGGTGAACCAGAATGTACGTACCAGAACTGGGATATTCTTGTAGCCCCCTTTCTCATGGACTTTGAGGGGTTCCTGGGTCATATCTAGTAAATAGCTGCTTCTTGGATCTGTATGTCAGCCATCTAGTAAGTAAACTTTGTCTAAGTCTGGTTCTCATCCGTGACCAGTGCCAATGGCAAACAAATCACAGGGGTTTAATTAAATTATAAAAAACATTATTAATGCCAAAAATGTATGTTTACACAAGCCAGATTTCAAAATTGGTAACAGAAGCATTAGACTTTGTTTTGCTTGGAGTGAATGGTTTTTAACAAATAACACAAAAGTACAGTATAACTGATACTTCACTAATGTGTCCCCATTGCATATAATGGTCAGGTATTGCTCAGAATCACTTGCAGTATGAATTATTTTTTGTTCTCTACCTGATATCACACAGGCAGACTTTAGGAGAAGTAAAATGTTCTGCTTATATTTAGCATTTTTTTCTTCAGGCACCTTTCACCAGAGCATCAGACAGTATATGATGAGGACCATTTGAGTGTTTGGTGTGACCAGGTGCCTGGGATGGACCACATTGAGAATGTCAGCAAACTGCAAGAAATAGGGCAGACAATTCCCCCAAACTGGTGGTTTATTCTATAATTAGAATCACCAAACAGTATCAGAAGAGCTTCTGCAGCACCACACTGATTAACAAAAAAACAAACACAGCTCCTTTTCAGCATTCCAGCCTTTGGCTCCCATTTCGGCAAACAGGTTTTATATAGTAAGGGGTTACTGAAAACCTAGGTTTCAGAGTAACAGCCGTGTTAGTCTGTATTCGCAAAAAGAAAAGGAGTACTTGTGGCACCTTAGAGACTAACCAATTTATTTGAGCATGAGCTTTCGTGAGCTACAGCTGCATCCGATGAAGTGAGCTGTAGCTCACGAAAGCTCATGCTCAAATAAATTGGTTAGTCTCTAAGGTTCCACAAGTACTCCTTTTCGTTTTACTGAAAACCTAATGCATCATATGTAAGGTTCTACTAATCCCAAAGGATCAGACACTTATCGCCAGGTCAATATGTATTTCAGATTTTACCCAAATATCACACTATCAGACAATCCTTAGTAAACTAACTAAAGATTTATTAATAAAAGAAAAGAGTTATTGAATGGTTAAATTATTATATACATTACAAAAGCTTGCAAGTCCTTATAGCAGATTTGTAGCAGTGATGGATGAATCTACTGGTTTGCAAAAGTCTCTATGGAATCATCCCAAAAAGGTAAGAATCCAAATGCAGTTTAGATGCAAGTCTGTTAGAGTCTTTCCATGCAATTCCCAGGGTATTGTAAATAACTACTTGGATGAGCTTAGTCCCAGGGCTTAAACTTTCCCTGTTTAAAATTCAGCAGACTAGAGATGACAGATCAGGCCTGAGGTTTTATAGCTGAAGCAGGCTGTTAAGTGGGTTGAGCACAGCATGTGATTGAGGTTCTTTTTTGTTGAAGACACACTGACCCACCTCTTCGAAATTAACATTAAATTTCCTATGCATACACAGGTTTCAGAGTAACAGCCGTGTTAGTCTGTATTTGCAAAAAGAAAAGGAGTACTTGTGGCACCTTAGAGACTAACCAATTTATTTGAGCATAAGCATCCGATGAAGTGAGCTGTAGCTCACGAAAGCTTATGCTTAAATAAATTGGTTAGTCTCTAAGGTGCCACAAGTACTCCTTTTCCTTTTATGCATACACAGGTAATCTAGTTACACTCATTTGCAAAAGGCAATTAGCCAGTCCTTCATTATAACAGAGATAGATAAGCTGAAGACAATGTAGATACTATAATTAGTTTGCTGCAGTATCTCACATCTTTGATATTAAGGCTAACTGAACAGTAACATACATAATGTAAGGTGATTAAAAAATGAAAAGGATTTAGCATCTAAAAGCTAATTTGATTACATTGGTAAATGTCTCACAGGATACAGGTACACAGACAAACAAATTTAGCATCTCCCCTTGATTTCTATTTCTACAAATGAATGGGTCAATGATAATACATCTCTTTGAAATTCATCTGCAAGTGAAGTGTCCTGATAATTGTAACGCCTCATTTAGTTGTTATGGGTCACACACAGGTTAGCTGGTCTGCCAGTGTGACACTTGAATGTACAGACAACCTACAAGAAGCACATGGCTATGCTCTAATTTTATATATAAAACATGGGCTGATATATTAAAGACACATGCACGACATACTGAACAACCCGCTGTATTTCTCACTGCTGTTACCTACAACTAGCACTACATTCTCTTTGTAGGTGTAGTCCTCAGCTGCAGTGCCTTACAAGGGATAAGGATATAGGGTGTAACATTTTGCGCACACACCCTTGACATTCCTAATTCTATAGTTCCAATGGGACACTTACAGCGGTTTAGAAATCAGTATTCTGTGGAGAGCTGGCATGGAAACCAATTTTTAATTCCTCAATTTTGAGGTTTTGGAAATAATTTTCATCCTGAAGCAGGACAAAAAGCCAGAAACTTTAATTTTTGTGGAACTGAAATTTGGCACTATTTTGTTTAGAATACACCAAAAACGTGATGTTTGTGAAACAGAATATGCTCCCTGGTTGCTGTGGAACTGGGGGTCCTGGAAGTCCTGCGAGCTGCCTGGGGTCCATCAGAAGTCTGTGGAAATAGAATTGTTTCTGCACATTTTTGCTCATGCTAAATTGGCTAATTCTAAAGGAAGAAGTGTTTCACTGGAATTTTTCTGACCTGCTTTGATTGTTGGTAACTCCCACTGCATTGTGCAATATTTTCTTTTAAAAAAATGGCTCTCCTCAGCCCCTCGCCACACCCACAGCTACCACTATCCCTTGATTTAGAACTGGTCAAGTAATTATGTGGGGGTGGGTGGGTGGAAGAGAAGAGACCGCTTTCTAGACATACTTTAAAATAAATTTCCCCAATTGCCCTTTGTGGGATAATTCTATAAACTATTCACAACAATTTAGATGACTATTTTCCTGGCAAATTCTCAGTGTTTCATCATTTTGAACCAGAAACATATCTTGACTATTCTCCATTTGCTGTCATCCTGTTAATATTAGGGAGCAGAAACAAACCCATGTGACCAATCACACACAATGAATAGTGAACAACATATAGCTATAGAGAATAGCTCATGAACAGTTTGCAAACCAACCATAGTCTGAAAATCATTTAGCGATACACATAAACAACAAATGCATGTGCAGAAATCAGGAATGGTTCACAAATGACTGTCATCACAAATGACCCTTAGGGCTTGGCTACACTTGCAACTTAGAGTACATTAAATCAGCTCCCGGGCGCCCTAACTCTTGTCCATGCTGGCAAGGAACTTAGAGCGCCTTGGCTCTGCAGCTGGAGCGCTCCTGGTAATCCACCTCCACGAGAAGCATAGAGCTTGCTGCACCCTGGCTGAAATGCCCAGATGTCAGTGTGGACGTTGTGTTGCATTACTGCACTGTGATCGGCCTCCGGAAATGTCCCATAATCCCCTGAAGTCAAGTGGACACTCTTGTCATTGTTTTGAACTCGGCTGCAGGCATGTGGATATCCCCTTTCAAAGCTCAGTTTCTGACAGCCAGCATGCTTATCTGCTCCGGGACAAAGCAAACCATTACTGTGGAATGCTGCTGCTGCCAAGGCAGGGGTGTGTGTGTGTGAGAGAGAGAGAGGTGGTGGGGGGGGATGTCTGCTGCTGTCTGAACTTACAAGACAGCATGCTGACACACTCTCTGCTCCCCAAAACACACCATCTCTCCCCCCATATACACACAACACACACCCTGTCACACTCCACACTCACCCCGTTTGAAAAGCACTCTGCAGCCACTTGCACACTGGGATAGCTACCACAATGCACTGCTCTCTGAGGCGTTGCAAGAGCTGCTAATGTAAGTCACGCCACTGCGCTTGCAGCTGACAGTGTAAACACATGGCAGTGTTTTCCCTGCTGCGGTCTCTGAAGGCTGGTTTAATTCCCAGTGCTCTACATCTGCAAGCAAAGCCCTAAGAAAAGGCCTAAATTAATCAGTTTTAGACTATCAAATACTATTTGATCAGCTGTAACACAGTAACTCACACACAGTGAAGAAGCCCCTGCAGCTACCACTGATCCATACCTTTCACTCGTGAATTAGAATAACCAGGATTAAAGCCATAACATTCTTTTTTGCTAAAACTCCTCTCAAAATCCCTTCTCCCCCCAAAAAATGTACAGTTCCGAGATGCTGGTGTTAGGGACTATTGGCTAATATGTCCTTCAAACCCCATCTATGTATGCAGCCTCTGAATCTGTTTTGATTAATGATTCAAATTAGAAGCCTCTGCATGCTCAGTATGAAAGGAGTTAAAAGTAGGGACACATGAATAGCTGAACTAGATTTGATTTGTACATGGATCCAGCATCAATGGGAAAATTCAGAATTATTCAGATTCTGATGTCTGAATATGGGTATCAAATGGTCACTTGACTACTATCTGTGTGCACTGATTGATCGGTCATTGCTTAAAATCAGCCACTCTGAGTGTTATTTGTAATGTAAGGCCTAGTTTATGAATCTTTGGGGATATACTGGGTGAATAAGAGAAGAAGTGCATGGGAGTTTTTCTCAGTCTCAATCTCTCTCATTGAGTTTGGTAAAACTGAAATTTCTCTAGAAAGTGCTGGGCTAGCTGCTCTGTCTGCCATGAAAAAGCACATTGATACAATGAACCCATATGATTAGGAAAGAACTATGCATTTGACAATAAGCACTGGGTATAATAATTTTGCTCCAGTCCCAAACATTGAAAGTTGTACAAAGCACTAAGGAACAGTGTACAAAGGACTCTATACATGGGGATTGTGTGAAAGTTGAGATCTAGTCTGCTCTGGGAGAAATGCTAGTAGGTAATTGGCCGATTTCTGCTGGAGGCTTTAGGCAACTATTCAACCCTCAGTATAAAGCCCAGCTTCCCTCTTGCATTTGATACCGTGATCTCAGTTATGTGAGTGAAGTTGTCTGCAAGTGGTATTAATTATCACTGAGCAAAATTCAGAATTTCTATCCCACAGTAAATTACAGCACTTCAGTTTTTCCATTTGTCCCAAGGTTTTGAATGTTTCGGGGGGCGGGGGAATAGAAATTCCTATTCAGAAATGTTGATTGAAGAACAGTTTGACATTCCACAAATCTAAATGTTTTTGTTTATTGAATTGACCCAAATCATCTTGTTTATATAATTAGTTCAGTAATAAACTGCACATTCCCATAGTGGTACCTTGCCTCAGGGAGGGTTGTAGTCTGGGAGACTGATGCCCCAATTCCTCTCCATGGGCCAAGCCCTTTGTTGGACTGACTCCCACAATACACTATGCAGTTCAGTCAGAGAAAATCCACTTTGTAGGAGATAGAATCCTTAGGGAAGCCAAGTCCATAGGAGAGAATGGGGGTCCAAACAATTCCTACAAGGCAATGCGCTAATAGGGAAATGCTGCTTATGTTTGAACTGATCTGAAAAAATATTTTGATCAGTTTAACAATAAAATATTCCAATTTGATTCAAGCTATCCCAAAATGAAATATTTCTTTAGGTTTTTCCCAAATGAAAAATTGACTTTTTTCAGTAAAATTATTCCAGTGAAAAAGTTCTAGTCAGGTCGAGTATTAATGTTAAATACACTGAACTACTACTATTCCCTCTCTCCCCTCTCAGCATGCATGTGGAACCGGAATAGCCCACTGATTTTTTTCTTGGTCTCACAGCCTGCTGGATCGATAGCACTTTCAACAGAAGTTTGGTAGTTTAATGGAAGAAAAATCATTATTTTCTGGTCAAGATTAGTAAATGATATATTGCCAATATTAGCATCACAATTGTTCTGGAAGAAAAAGATGCCCGTGCCATGAACAGGGTGAATGTTTTTTATTATCTGTAAAGTGTAGACTTTGGGATGTTTTGTCCATACTCTGTATTATGAGAGTGGTAAAGAATCAGTCACTTTCTAACATTGAACAATGAAATTCTGTGTCGCTAATCCCAAGCATTCAAATCAGGTTCCAAAAAATCATGATTGGTTTAATATAATCCAATTTAAAATAAATTGTGGGTGCTTTTGATTTGCCTTCTGGTCCTATAGCATTTAGGGGTCACATTTTCTACCTTCTTTCTGCAAGTATGTCTGCTAGAAACTTTAAACAAACAAAAGCTGGAATTCTCAGGCAATAACCTGATTTCTGCAGCTGCGGCTTTGAAAACAATAAATATTGCAAGGCTCAATCACAAGTGTTGGCAAAACTGGAATTAATGTAAACAGAATTATACGTAAAGTGACTCTCTCCTCTTGTTTCACTCCAGAACTTCAATCCAGAATTAGAGCTAGTCAGAAATTTCAGACAAAATTTTGCATCTGAAAATGCTGAGTCAGCAAGATCAAGACTGGGAAAGGGTTGGTTTTGATGAAACTCCAATGCAATAAATAAATAAAATTCAGAATTGTCAAAATGTCCTATTTTGATACATTTTAAATGAAAAGCTTAATTTTTCAGTTCTAAATTACTTTGTTCTGAAATGTATAAGACAGTTTCCTGGCCATCTCTACCCAGAACTTCTTCAGGTCCCTCCTGTCTGCCTTCTCACTCTGTAACTTTCTTCCAATAATACCTCCTTAAAACAAGTTTTGCTGAGAACCATGTTAGCAACTGGCCATTTTAAGCAGACTTCTGATGCTGTTTCCAAGCTGAAACTGAAATGGCTTCCCTGGTAACCAGCAATAGGTTACACCCGCAAGACGCAGAAAGCCTGGGGGAGAAGTGAGCTCTGGCAATTTTCTACTCAGAAGCAGAAAGCTGAGGTGCCAATTCAGACACCACCAAGGCTAGCAGAGAATAATTCATTTTTCAATACTTTTAAGTGCTAACTCAAAAACCACTGTGGATATGGCTCTCAAAATCCACTTCAGTATCAAAGTGCTAGCTCAATAATAACTGTACTGCTAAAGTGCCTCCCAACAAGGATCTCAAATCACTTTACAAACACTGATGAATAATGTCTCAGAACTGCTCTGTAAGGTAGGTAGGTTTTATTGTCCCCATTTTACAGATGGGGAAACTGATACAAAGATATCAAGTGACTTGCTCATGTTAGCACAGAAAGTTTGTGATAAAGCTGGGAATGGAATCCAAACCTTATGACTCCCAGCTCTGTGCCTTAACTACAAGACCATCTTTCCTCTTAAAGCATCAAGAACATGAAAGAAGAGTTTTATCTTCTGTTTTATTAGTTTATTGATGTTGACTCCAAGGAAGCAGAGGGTGTGGCATGCTTTAGCTCCTCATTTCAGGCTGTTTCCGTTCAGCACTGAATCTCATCAATATAATCCCAGAGTTGTCTCACATATAGGCTGCCTCAAACATCAGAAAAGAAATACTGGGGACATGAAATAAAGACAGAAGCAAAAGACTATGATTCAGTCCCTGGTGTGTTTATATAAATATATCCACTTGGAAACTTCTAGTCTCTATAGCGCCTGGGAAAACATGACACTGAAACTCTGGTAATTACAATGCTGCAGAAACAAGTAGTGTACCTCACTGAGCCCACTGTTCCACCCACAGGAAACTCTGTTCAGTGGTGTAAATATAATGTTATTAGACTTCTGCATCTTGCAAACCTGGTTTTGTTAGACCCTGAAGCAGTCTAGCAGTATTCCCAGTGAGAGCCACTTCACATCTGCTCAAGATGTTGTATAATAGATTCCAGCTGCTGCCAAGCAGTCCTTCTGGAAATGTAATCTCACCACACTTATTTTTAGTGCAAATGGCCCCGTCTTTATACTTTGCCTCTAGCTTTTTCAGGTCCTCTGTTAAACTATGGGTCAGATTAAACTATGGGCCTGTGGTTTAAAGTTACATGGGGAGGGGGACAAGATATTGGAAGAGGTTCTATGTTGCAACAAGAGTTGCTGCAGGAATTTTGTCAGCTAGAATTCCTCCTAGAGCTGTTGGGGAGGTCATGCTGGCAAGGCTGCTCTGCTTGCTGTTGAAAGGATGCATTATGGACTTTCAACCACCCTCTGGTTCAGTTCTGCTGCCTGCTAGGGAAGGAGAGGTAAACCTAAGCCCTTGTCACACTAGGGTGCCCAGATGACTGCTGTTACTAGCCTACGGTAGTCCTTTTGCTTAGAGAACTCCCTTTATGTACCTGAAAGTTTATGCACATACAGGTTGCTCCCCCAAAATGTATTCTCATTGCCAACTTTTACCAAAGTACTTCCCAAATGTGGTGTATTGTAGCTTTAAATTGGTGATTATTTTCATATCAAATATTTTTTGGGGGGAAAAAAAAACTTCCAGTGGAACGTTTCTTTTAAAACTATGTAGTAAGTCACAGACGTGCAACGTCGCTTTGTCCCATGGGCTCTAATACTAAGTTTCTAAAAACAGCAGGCAAAAGCCTGTGTACTTCACTTACTGAGTTGATGTGCTATCTGAGCCCAGTGTTTCCTCTGTTGTGGAGTGTCCTGTTCAGCTGTTGCTTGTTAATCTAGATCTCTGGGATATGGGTGACCTCAGTGATTCTGCCTTCTACAGGTGGATTGGAAATAGTAAGGGTTGTGACTGCTGCTGAAGGAAGAAGCTCTTTGGGCCTTTCCTAGGAAGAAGGCAGGATCCTCCAAGTCAGAGCACTTAATTTTTCCTCTGATACCGAGTGAGTAGTGTTCCCCCAGTAGAAAATTCTGGGAAGAAGAGCAGTACCCGCATCCAGTTAATGGTTGATTGCCTCTCTGCTCAGTCAAGCAAACAATCCCAGGAAGGATGGATTCATCTAGGGAGCATGCAGATATATGGTATTTTCTGCTGCAGTGCAGTATGTGTCAACAATCAGTGACAGAGGGGAGGCCTCAGGCAAACAGATTATGTGTTATTGAGACTGTTTTAGTCTCTAACAGGATTCAGAGTAGCAGCCGTGTTAGTCTGTATCTAGAAAAAGAAAAGGAGGACTTGTGGCACCTTAGAGACTAACCCATTTATTTGAGCATAAGCTTTCGTGAGCTACAGCTCACTTCATTGGATGCATGCAGTGGAAAATACAGTGGGGAGATTTTATATACACAGAGAACACTGTGTTACCATACACACTGTAACGAGAGTGATCAGGTAAGGTGAGCTATTACCAGCAGGAGAGAAAAACAAAACAAACCATCTTTTGTAGTGATAATCAAGGTGGGCCATTTCCAGCAGTTGACAAGAATGTGTGAGGAACAGTGCGGGGAGAGGGGGAAATAAATACGGGGAAATAGTTTTACTTTGTGTAATGACACATCCACTCCCAGTCTTTATTCAAGCCTAATTTAATGGTGTCCAGTTTGCAAATTAATTCCAATTCAGCAGTGTCTCGTTGGAATCTGTTTTTGAGATTTTTTGTGTGAAGAATTGCCACTTTTAGGTCTGTAATCAAGTGACCAGAGAGATTGAAGTGTTCTCCGACTGGTTTTTAAATGTTAGAATTCTTGACATCTGATTTGTGTCCATTTATTCTTTTACATAGAGACTGTCCAGTTTGGCCAATGTACATGGCAGAGGGGCATTGTTGGCACATGATGGCATATATCACATTTGGTAGATGTGCAGGTGAACAAGCCTCTGATAGTCTGGCTGATGTGATTAGGCCCTATGATGGTGTCCCCTGAATAGATTTGTGGACACAGTTGGCAACGGGCTTCGTTGCAAGGATAGGTTCCTGGGTTAATGTTTTAACTGTGTGGTTTTTTCTTTTTTCCTCTCCTGCTTGTAATAGCTCACCTTCCCTGATCACTCTCGTTACAGTCTGTATGGTAACACCCATTGTTTCATGTTCTCTGTGTATATAAAATCTCTGCACTGTATTTTCCACTGAATGCATCCGATGAAGTGAGCTGTAGCTCACAAAAGGTTATGTTCAAATAAATTGGTTAGTCTCTAAGGTGCCACAAGTACTCCTTTTCTTTTAGTGTCTAACATGTTCCTAAGCTCTTCCAGTCCTACCTAATTTTCTCAAAGATGGACTGACATATAGTTAGTGAAAAGTAGAGGGGAAAAAAAATCACAGCAGAAGAGGCAACCACCCTGGGCAGAAGTGGCAGGTAACCCTGCTATGGGGCTTACTCTAAGCAGCCTTATATTGAAGTATAAGGTGAAAGAATCAGTGGATGGCTGAGGCAGACCCCTTTTCATATGCCAAAATGTTTGAATCTCTTCCATATTTGAATAGAATATTATATAAAATTAAAAAAAAATGAAAAGTTTAAAAAAAAATAAAGAGAGGAAACATGAACATTCTTTTGAGGCCTCAAGGTTGTTCATTAGCATATGCTGCTGTGTTAAAATAGAGGTGTGGCACAAACTCATTCCTGCCATGAGATGTCAGAACAAGTATAATTTCAGGCATAGCTAGTTACCATTGATGGGAGCCACTGTAAGACCTTGTTGAAAATAGCCTATGATCTCGACTACTAGAAAATTAAGCTGCATTGCTGCTATGTTAAAAACCCAATAGTGAATACATGTGAACATCTCCCAGTATCTCAGTCTTCATATATCGGGTGTCTTTTGAGGCAAAAGCCGCTTTTGTATTGGAAGAAACGTGTTATACATGTGATAACTTCTGGGAAGGAAAATACTCATAGTTACATTTGAACACCATTTATAGGCAGAATTATGGTCTCAAAGTTAGGTCATCAGTCCACCTGGCTATATGCTGTGTTGTGTTGATGCTTAAGAACTGGAAAGCAGGTAGATATTTCAGTAAAGAAAAAATGGCAGCCTCCATAAAGGTGGATGAAAGCCACTTTGACTAGTCCTAAATTATTATTTCATAGCGGTCAGGAGCTCCCTGGCTTAGGCCCAAGCCAGATTCAGGCTGGGGGAAAAAACCAAAACATGCAGGTCTGTGCAAAAATTTACATGAAAGGAATT
Source organism: Lepidochelys olivacea (assembly GCF_965140295.1). NCBI lineage: Eukaryota > Metazoa > Chordata > Testudines > Cheloniidae > Lepidochelys > Lepidochelys olivacea. Next base: position 78,105,366 of record NC_140415.1, on the reverse strand, counting down.
TTAGTGTTTGTGTGTGTGTTTTTTTTGAGTGTGTAAGAATATATTGTAGTGTTATAAGAATTATGAGGTTTCATAGTTTTGTGGAAGGCAGCCCCAGTGTCTTCATGACAGAACATTGCACTTCTAGGTATGAATCTGAGTTTGGGTGCAAAGTCATCCAGTCTCCCTGAGTGGAGGTAAATCTAGCTCATCAGCTGAGGAGAGGGTCACTGTTGTATCAGTCACACTATTACAATTAGTCTAATGAGTAAATGTATTGAGTTCAATTGGATTTAGGAGACTAAATGTTAAAAAAAGAAATCTGTCCTTTAGATCTTGAATACGATGTTATGTGTTGGTTTTGGGTTTTTTTAAGAAGCTGGTCACATGACATGAAGTGTGGTCCCTACTCATCTTCTCTTCAACAAGCTTCATTTCTTATGTGAGGGCTGCTACCGAAAGGATACAAACACAAACCAAAACATTGGTTTATTTTATTTTATACCAGGTAGAGCTGAAAGGGATGCCTTTTGGTGGGGCAGAAGGGGGAAATCACCAGGGGGAAGGGCTCTCCACTATTAAAAGGAAAACAGACAGGTTCTGGAATATTGCCCCTTTGGGTTTGCTTTGAAGCTGAGTCAAGAGTTAAATACATAAATAAACAAAGCCCTGAAAAATATATGAACAGAATGCAAAGGATGAGAGGTTAAACTAAATACAAATGACACCACATTTACCATTTTTCTGCTCTCATTTAGGTGCATATCAGTAAAAGGAAGAAATTTAAAATAATTTGAGGAGAAGTCCAAAATTATATTGAATGGGAATGTAAAAATATGAAATTGTTGAAGTATTAAATGTAATTTTCCCATGAGGGACGACTAACTAAATTATACTGGGCTTCATGGATGGTAAAGCATAAGTAATAAAGGAGCTGCACTGAAACAAATTAACATCAAAATGAATAAATGCCTATACCTTTTGGAATTGATGTAGTCAAAGAAAAGGAATAGGCATTTGTGGGCCAAAGAGTAATCTTTTAAGCTTGCTTAATATGATTTAGTTTTTAGAATATTAGAAAGAAAGGAGCAGGGTAATAATAATTAAAAAAAGGGCAAAGGGGAAAACAGATTTTTTTTCTATCCATAGTACATATTATAGCAGAGCTATTGCTCTGCTACAGTTAAAGTTAAGACGAGCTTTCTGTTTAAAGAGTAACCCTAAGTGCTCTAAAATCTATATGGTTATTCAGATGGCCTGAAATTTGGTGTGCCTCATGGAGGATGCAGGGTTCTGTTAGCGATCCATATTTAGGGCCATTTGACTAAGGGGTTCCTGAGATACAGTCCTGTCCCTGCAAAACATATTTCTTATAGTTCAGATTCTAGCAACTTTTTTTTTGCTCACAGAGAGATCAAACCAGGGCTCAGAGCACCATAACAGAGAGTCTCCAAAACTCAAGGATTATCCCAACAGTGTACATTTAATTTCTGGTCATCCCTGATCTTCACTTCTGGGTTAAACTCATTTAATCTAGGTTGATATAATTTGCCTAATTCCTGCTGTTTAGGATGACTCAAGCATCATTATCCAACATCCAAATACTATCCATTTCATTGTGATGATGATGATGATGGGCAATCACTCATTACCGAGTATGATCATCTTCCATGGAAGTTATGGATCATCAGGTGGCTAATAAGGCCAATCCCTGAACCACGAGTTCTCTTGCAGTGAGGGCAGATGTTTTCAGGATGAGCAGGAGGCTTTTGACCATGACTGGAAGTCAATCTCTCCTTCCTTCTGTGCCTCTTGTCCTTTTCAGCTTGTTGGCGAACAAGTTCAAAATGCAGGGGACCATCACATAAGACTTCACTCCATTTTAAGCGATCCTGGGCAAGTGTCTCCCAAGTGTCAATGTCAATATTACACTTTTTTAGGTTGTCCTTCAGTAAGTCCTTATATTGCTTCCATTGTCCACCCACATTACTGTACCTTCTTTCAGCTGAGAGGACCTGTTTTGGCAGGCGATGGTTTGGCATCTGGACAATGTGACCAGTTCAGCGGATTTGCTGATGGATTATCATTGCCTCAATACTGGTGGTCTTTGCCTCTTCCAGGACACTAATATTGGTGCGCCTGTCTTCCCATTTGATCTTCAGATTCTTATGAAGGCAGCGTTGATGGTGCCTCTCAAGGCCTTTCGAAGATGGTGTCTATAGGTTGTCCAAGTTTTGGACCCATACAATAGTGTTGGGAGAATAACGGCTTGATAAACAAGAAGCTTGGTGTCTGTTCGAATGTCATGATCTTCAAAAACCCTATAAATGAGAAAAAGCTTCACTGGCACAGCTCAAGCGATGTTGAATTTCTGCATCAATATCTGCCTTGGATGAAAGATGACTTCCAAGGTAGAGGAAATGATCGACATTCTCCAGTGCCACTCCATTGATTTTGATAGATGGGGCATGTAATACCTCATTTGGAGAGGGCTGATAGAGCACTTTAGTCTTCTTGATATTAAGAGTGAGACCAAGACATAAGTAAGCATCGGCAAACACATTCAAGATAGTTTGAAGATCTTTCTCAGGTGGGAAAAGACTGTGTTATCAGCATACTGAAGCTCCACAATAGATGTTGTGGAGATCTTACTCTTGGCTTTCAGCCTGCTATGTCTAAACAGCTTTCCGTCCATTCTGTAAGTGATTTCAACGCCAGCTGTAAACTTCCCAACAACTAGGTAAAGAATGATGGCGATAAAAACCGCAATCATGGTGGGAGCGATGATACAGCCTTGTTTTACTCCTGTTTATACTTTGAAAGGTTCACTCTGGGAGCCAGTGCTGCTCGGAACAGTTGCTTTCATGTTATCATGAAGCAATTTTAGGACACTGATGTATTTATCAGGACATCCAATCTTAGAGAGTACAGTCCAGAGGGCATGGCAATTCACTGAATCAAAGGCTTTAGTTAAATCAATAAAAGCCATGTACAGTGGTTGGTTTTGCTCCTGACACTTTTCTTGCAGCTGCCGTGCTGTAAAGATCATATCTACAGTTCCACAACATGGTCGGAAACCACTCTGTGACTCTGGTAAAATGTTTTCTGATGGGGCAGAAGGCGAGTTGCAAGGATCCGTGCCAGAACTTTGCCTGCAATGGCTAGGAGAGAGATACCACAATAATTTCCACAATCTGCTTTATCCCCTTTCTTGAAGAGGGTGACGATCAGGGCATCCCTCATTTCCATGGATATCTCCTGCTTTATCCAGATTTTAAGGATAAGCAGGTAAAGCTGCTGAATAAGCTCTGGTCCACCATCTTTAAAGATTTCAGCGGGGATCCCATCTAGACCTGCTGCCTTGTTGTTGATCATCTGCTTGATGGCATTGTGTACCTCATACAAATTAGGAGGGTCTCCAATCTCATCCCTAAATGGTTGTTGAGGGATTTGCTCAAGGACTTCATCTGCAACCATAGAATTACAGTTAAGGAGATCTTCAAAATGTTCTTTCCAGCGAGAATTGATGGCTTCGTTCTCCTTCAGAAGTGTGGTTCCATCCTTAAAGAGAAGAGGATTCATACCATGTCAAATTGGCCCATAAACAGCCTTGGTGGCACTAAAGAAACCACATGTATTGTTTGTGTCCGCAAGATGTTGGAGTTCTTGCGCTTTCTCAGTCCACCATTTGTTCTTGAGTTGTCTGGTTTTACGTTGGATTTCCGCCCTCGCCTTGGCATGGGCTTGTCTCTTTATATTACAATTTATGTAATTCTGCCAAGCACGAAATGCCATTCTCTTCTCATTAATGAGTTGCTCAATTTCAGTATCATTCTCATCAAACCATTCCTGATGTTTTCTGGTTTGGTAGCCTATGGTTTCCTCACAGGCATTGATGATTACTGCTTTCAACTGGCTCCAGTGTTCCTCAATTTCTTCTGGAAACTCTGATGGGAGCTTTTCTTCTAAGACTGCTTGGAAGTGGTCATGCTTAATAGGGTCCTTCAAATCTTGAATCTTCAACTTGCGCCTGACCTGCTTCTTTTGCAGCCTCCATTTGGGAACAATCTTAATTTTCATTTTGGATCGAATAAGGTGATGATCAGTCCAACAGTCATCAGCACTTATCATTGCTCTTGTGAGAAGTACGTCACTACGATCTCGGGCATGAACTATAAAACATAGTCGAGGAGATGCCAGTGCTTTGACCGTGGATGTCTCCAAGATGTTTTGAACTTTTCCTTTTGTCAGAAGAGAGTGTTCGTAATAATTTCATGTTCAGCACACTTGGTCAGGAGCAGAATTCCATTTGAATTGCTTTTGCCAACTCCTTCTTTCCCAATTGTTCGCTTCCACAGGTCTGAGTCTCATCCCACACGTGCATTGAAATCCCCCAGAAGGATGATTTTGTCCTCTGTAGGGGCCTCAGATAAAATGGTTTCCAACTGATAATAAAAATCTTCCTTTACATTCTCATCAGCATCCAGTGTTGGTGCATAGGCACTCACCATAGTTGCCTGTTGATTTTTGGTGAGCCTCAATCAGAGTGCATAAACTGCTCATTGATGCCAACTGATTCCTCAGAGAGGCACCTTATGAGCTTTTTCTTTATAGCAAAGGCCACTCCATGCAACTGGGGTTCACCTATGGATTTTTCCCTTCCAGAAATAGGTGTATCCTCCTTTCTCTTCCCTCACCTGTCCTTCATCAGCTCTTCTAGTTTCGTCAAAGCATCAATATTGATGTTAAACCAACTCAATTCATGAGCAATAATGGCTGTACGTCGCTCTGGTTGGTTACTGTTTGAGTTGTCCATCAGGGTACGTACGTTCCAAGTTCCAAAGTTGAAGAGTTTCTTGCATTTTCGACTGCTGAGGTGGTGATCCTGCTGGATGTGGCTATCCCACCAGGAAAAACAGAGGCAAGACTATTTTTAGGGTATCTTTTTAACCATGTGGGGTGAGCAGAGTGGATCCTAAAAAGGACTGCTCAGTTGTGGGTGCAGCTGCCGAGATGCCCTACCTGCCTCAATCCTCGAGCAAGACGACTGTATCACACACCCACCGCCTGTGTGTTGGTCTGTAACTAGGAACTTCCGGATTTCACTGTCCTGTTCCCATCGCCACTTGCCGATCGCCACCGGATTTTTGACTTGTGCAATATTATTTTTCCCAAAAACTGGAAGATGCCTGTGCGGGACTTCTTTTAAAGTGGGGAGACTGGTGCAAAACAGTCACCACACTATCCTTGACAGAGAACTTGAAACCAGTGGCATGGGCACCATGATGATTGGAGAGCCTCTATTTGCTGCAGCCTTCATCCACCTTCACAGTCGTAACATTACACAACGGTTTCACCTCCATTGTGCAGTTATCCTCCGCCTGTTCTGCTGTTAGGGACTTCTCGGATCACACTTTGTCTGGAACCTTGCCCTTGACTGTTCTGTCATGGGTTGCCCTAAGGGAGTACATGACTCTATACAGCATCACTCTCGGGGTCATTGAGACTTGCAAGCCTCTCCACCACTACAAGGTGGTGATCCATGGAGAGGCCAGTTCATTGTATATTTTGTATAAAATTGTATAAGTTGTTTAAAATATACCTGTTCAGTGTATATTTTATTTGGATCATTAGAAGATCAGCAGAATTTACTAACCTAAAATGTCAGATAGCTGGTCTTTTTAGTAAATAGCCTAAATATCCTTTTGATTCTTTTCTATTATGAGAAATTGCAGATAGGGTCTGGTCTGAGGCACATTGAAGTCAATGGCTCTCTTTCCACTGACCACTATGAGCCTGACTGAAAGCTCATTGTAAATACCTAAATATTAGAGATTAATCTAAGACTAAATCCTGTATATCCAAAATCTGGGATTGGATTTGAATCTCAATTTTGCAGATCTTTAATAGACAGAATCAAAATCTCAGACTGAACACTCCTGAATGTGCAGGTTCAAAATCCAAATCTTCCCAGCATTTGGGAGTCCAAATTTGATGACCAAATGTGGACTACTTTAGGTACAGGTTTGAGATGTAAATTTGAATGTAAATCCCAAACTGAGGTTTTGGTTTAATCCCATCTCTGCTGAACTATGTATTTATAAATTAGAGATGAAGTTGTTGCTGTTTGTTGTGTGGTTCTTTAGTTTTGTTTTTGCCACTTAAACATCGACATTTTTAATGCTTTTTTTCTAAGTGTCTTCTTCCTGGCCAGTCATACATCTTTTAGTCCTGATATAGAATGTTAAGCCCTTTGTATTGGGAAAATCTGACTTTTCAGTACTAAATGCAGAACTTTTCACTTAGTTTTTATTGAAATTCATCTTACTGACTTCAGACCAATTCTCCAATAATCAAGGTCCTTTAGAATTCTAACCCTGCTCTCCAAAGTGCCTTTAGCCCTCCCTGCAAATTTTATAAGCATATTGTCCACTCCATTATCCACATCATTAACAAAGATATTGAATAACCAAGCTGTGATGAGCTTCATAGACGTCACACTAAACCAGAGCAAGGCCTGGGACAGTACTGGGCCAGGGAGGCACCACTCCTCAGCAGCTGCAGGGCATCCTCTTGGTGCAAGAACAGCATAGAAGAGCACTGCTAGCACAGAGGCAAGGGTGAAGGAGTTACTTCTGAGTGCAGCCTGGAAGAGTGAGATCTGTAGCTGTGGGAAGAGTGATTACAGTATCGGTAAGGCCACGCTGGAAGCAGTGATCCATATTTCTCTTCCCTCCACTCCATGTTGGAGTTGGGAACCCAAGAGAGGCTCCCAAGGAGAGCTCTGTGTGGTTCAAAAGCTTGTCTCATTCACCAACAGAAGTTGGTCCAATAAAAAAATATTACTTCATCCACCTCATCTTTCTAATATCCTGGGACAAACATGGCTTCAACTACACTGCACACAAAGCATGCACATTATTATTCTCACAATCCCTTGTGCTCTTTAATTATGATTCAGGTATTTACACAAAAAGCAGTATGTCAAGTCACTTTGTTTCTGATAGCTGTTGAAGTTTAACAACAAACGAGGTTCGTTAGCATCTTAACTCAGCAGGATTGAACACTGAATAATGCATAAAGGTTGCATATGAGTTTAAGTACAGTTTAGAGATATGCTTTAGTTTCACTAGCAAGGGATATATTGATTAGTTCTGATCTTTTGCATGCGCGCACACACCCCAAAATCCCTCTAATTTCATGAAGTAATAGGGGCAAGAACAAAGGAGAAATAACCTGCTGCAGAAGCACACTTCAGGATCTGCATCCCTGAATAGATCCTCCTCAATTCTGTGTGTCTTAGAAAAATGCAGACTACTTTCTCTGCATGCATACAAGCTTATGTGAGCCTGGCTATGAGTATGGCCAGAGCAAAAGAGCAGGAATAATTTCAGCACTGCCTGGAAGAGAAGGGAGGTGGGAGGCTCAGAGGCGAGAAACACCAAGTGGATGGACCTGGAAAAGCTTGCCTTGTTTGTAGCTTGAAGCTGAAGGCCAATCCAATCCAATCTGTGGTGCCCATGCTCCCTTTTTATTCTGCATAGCTGTGCTCACTTGGAGCTGCAGCTGCAAGATGCTGAGATGGAACTCCTAGAGCTCTTAAATGCCTTCAACTTTCACTGTCATCAGTGGAAGTGGAGTGTGTTTGGTACTTTCCAGAGTTGCTATACACCTTGTGAGGTTCCATAATGCTTTTAGAATGGTGTCATAAATATAAAGGGAAGGGTAAACACCTTTTAAATCCCTCTTGGCCAGAGGAAAAACCCTTTCACCTGTAAAGGGTTAAGAAGCTAAGATAACCTCACTGGCACCTGACCAAAATGACCAGTGAGGAGACAAGATACTTTCAGAGCTGGAGGGGGGGAAACAAAGAGTTCTCTCTGTCTGTGTGATGCTTTTGCTGGGACCAGAGCAGGAATGCAGGTCAGAACTCCTGTAAAGAGTTAGTAAGCAGTCTAGTTAGATATGCGTTAGATTCTTTGTTTAAATGGCTGATAAAATAAGTTGTGCTGAATGGAATATATATTCCTATTTTTGTGTCTTTTTGTAACTTAAGGTTTTGCCTAGAGGGATTCTCTATGTTTTGAATCTGACTACTCTGTAAGGTATTTCCTTTCCTGATTTTACAGAGGTTTTTCTTTTACTTTTTCTTTAATTAAAATTCTCTTTTAAGAACCCGATTGCTTTTTCATTGTTCTTAAGATCCAAGGGTTTGGGTCTGTGTTCACCTATGCAAATTGGTGAGGATTTTTATCAAGCCTTCCCCAGGAAAGGAGGTGTAGGGCTTGGGGGGATATTTTGAGGGGGTAGGTGTTTCGAAGTGGGCTCTTTCCCTGTTCTTTGTTTAACATACTTGGAGGTGGCAGCATAAAGGTTCAAGGACAAAAGGTAAAAGTTTGGGGAAGTTTTAACCTAAGCTGGTAAGAATAAGCTTAGGGGGTCTTTCATACAGGTCCCCACATCTGTACCCTAGAGTTCAGAGTGGGGGAGGAACCTTGACATACGGGTAGTCTGTATTTTTCCAAGGCAGCTAGAATTTCAGGCATGCAGCACCTGAGGTGTTCTACTGTGATAGGTTATTCATTCCTTATTTGTTCTTAAAGATGGGTACAAAAAACAACAGACTCTCTCCTAATGAGCTTGAGAGTAAAGAGGGATAGTGTGTGTGTTTTGTAAAAGACCAGAAACAGTCACTATATCCCTTGCTACTGAAACAAAATCAGAATGTCTAAAACTGTAGTTAATGGAGACTCGTGAAGAGCATTTATGTATTCAGTGTTCAATCATCCTAACAGAGCTATGATGTTAATAATGATGCTCATTTGTTAATAAACTTCAACAGCCATCATCAACATAGCTGATTAACATGGCTTGTCTTCAAATAGCATTTTTATAAATTTGTGGGTCATAATTAAGGAGCCCTAGGGATTGTGAGAATAATAATATATTTGTCAGCTTTGCCTTGAAAATGGCCTTTTTTCCAAAATGATTTCTTTCCATTTACATTCCATGGATTATTAAGGACTCAAGTTACTTTTAGATGTTAACTATTTCTGAAACGTTCTTATGTCCCAGCATTCGTATTCTATAGATTGCCCATTCAAATATATGGACATTATGAGGATATTTATATTAGTGTAGACTAGAAGATTTGTCTGTGAAGTCATCTACTGTGATGTAGTTGACAGGAGCTAAACAAGACAAGTTATTTGTGAAGACGTGGAAGGTGACTGTCTGCTACCACTGATGTTTTAATAAACAATGTAAAAATCCAGGACAGGACTTCAAAATGTAAGTGGGATCCACGCAAAGTACTTTACTTTTATTTTTTACCATCCTCTTAAGAAAAATATGTTGTAATAACACTTTATGGTACATAACACTTTGTAATAATTTTAACAAATTATTTTTTGGCATTTAACTATGTCACTCAATAAAGTGGTAAAGAATAACACCGGGAGGATTTGCAAAACAGGTTATAAACTGGCAACCCTGATGAAGAACTGTACCTGATAAACAGACATAGGTATAGCACAGACCGCAACAGGATAAGTTTTCTCACTTACTGTACTATGCTCTCAAAGTGCTTCAAGCCTAGACTAGAGGAGATCTTCTCTGGCTTGTTAGAGTATAGCAATTTTGATAGGATGGACTTGTGGCACTGAATCAAAAAATCATTTTATCAGAATAGGAAGCACTTTATGCAAATAAAATTCCTATTGCAATTAGAGGTAAGCATGAACTGAAACTCTGGATCCAAACACTCCTAGATTATGGAAAAGTTTGGTTTTGGATCTCAATCTGAATCCAAACTTCAGCCCCATTCTGCTGCCCTTATTCACAATTACTTTATGAATAGTCCCACTGAAATAAATGAGACAATTTGTGGAGTCGGGTACTATTCAGTGTAAGGGTATCAGAATCAACCCTTTGTGGTTTAGATTAATCTTAAATTATACTGAGTGGTTCTCAGGACACAGATCTCATTAATGCTTGTGAGTTACCCTCACCATTTCAGGGAATGAAACAAGTAGACTTGGATCCTTATTGCCACTCTATAACTACCTACTAACTGCAGTTATAGAATACTCCTTTTCTTGCCGGCATTACATCTTACTTATAAATGTGTGATCTGAATGTGCTATTTTCTTCTAGAGTTGAGAAGGAACAGACTTGTGTCCCCTGTTGGTAAGAAATATTTGATGCAACTTTGCAGATCTAATTCCTTAAGAGTGACACTTTTGGTGTGAGTCAAGGACAATGAATTTTTCATTGCATGTATACGAGGACATGTACAAATTATTACAATATGGAAAACTTGGCTCATATTCAGCAAAGCACTTAAACACACACACAACTCCCATTGAAAACAAGCACATGCTTAAGTGCCTTGCTGAATAGGGATGGGATTACTCATGTATTGTAAATTAAGCATGTGCTTAAGTGCTTTGCTAAATCAAGGCCATGTAGTGTACTGTCCTAATATACATCAAACTTCCACAAGAAGAACTTCCATCATTTAAAAAGGCGTACCATGTCCTTGCTACCTGTGAGCTAGTGAGTAACCCTGTTTACCAAGATTCCAGACTATTACTGAATCATTTAGCACATTTACTCACAGGAATTGTGAGAAGCTATAAGAAGCTACAAATTTATTTAACCTCAATTTGATAAACTTTTTATTTTTAAAAATGGTCTCTTCCTGCAATTATATCAACTTGAATGGATTCCAGACAACCCTCTGGCTGGGATCCATATCTTACAATTTCAATTACAATTTCAGCCCTGATAGTTAAAGAATAGAGGGGAAACGGCTGTTTAATGTTGCTTATATTGCTACTCCTGCTACTTAGCCAAGGAACTAATAGCTGTCCTCTGGGGAAAATGGCTGGCAGCTGGTTCATAGATTCATGAATGAAAGCTCAATGATACAACCTTGAATCCTAGCTATCCCAGTAATAAGGTCTCTCATACATATTTGTTGTGTACTACTCCTTATTTCAGACCTAAGCTATCTTTTCAGAAATATTATTTATGGCACCAATTCCCTATTCATTAATTACCTCTGTTAACCAAAAAAAAAAAAAAAAAATCACAAGGAAGTAGAGGTACCATATAAAGTAATTAATGACTGAATTAGTCATCATATTTATATTCTATATGGCACCCAATGTCTCTTCAGTACTTGTCTCTAATTAATCTAAGTAATAAGATATTGCCTCAAAAGGGCCAATGTAAATGAGAAGTCATGAATTGATCAGCCTGATAACTCTCTGCAAGAGCACTCCACAATCATCAAGCAGTGAAGCTGAAACCTTTTCCCTCCCTGTACATTTAGAAATGCTATTCAGAGACTTATAGCAACCTAGCATCAACAGGCAGTATGGATAGGAAGGTTTAGATATGTGGAGGCCACATTTTTATTAGTTACTACAGCTAACTCATCTTCTGTTTTTGTTGCTATCAAGAGAGATTTTTTCGAGCCTAGAATATCAGAAAAGAAACGATGCTGGTATGACAAGTCAGTGGGTACTGCTATATGCTAGCATAGTAGCTGGGCTTCACTGGGAGCAGATGAGAAAAGGTTTGTGATTTTTAAACTGTGATGGTATCACTGATTCCCAAGCATGTGAAAGACAATTGGACTGATTCTGATCTCACTCCACCCATGAGAATTAGGGGTAATTCACTGAAGCTTGTGGAGTTTCACACCAATTTTACAGTAGAATATGAGCTTAGAATCGGGTCCAAAGTGTTTATATTACTAAAACATAGAATGTGAACCAAGAAATTAAAGATCCTTGGCTTGATTCTTCATTCCACATGGCGAGAGAGAGCATACATAATGTGGATAGTATCAGTTACAGAAGGGTCCAAACTGAAATCTCAGATCCAAACACACTGAGTTTTGAGGAGATTTGGAACTATGTCCAAATATTGCAACTATTCCCACTCTCTAAGCAGGCCACATCTAAGTTCTGGAGTTGAAAACCTCAGGTACGTCTACATTGAAAAACCAAACCAACCTGAAACAGCGAGTCTCAGTACCCAGTTAAACTGACTCGGGTTCTTGCTCTGGGGCTAAAAGTAGCAGTGTAGCTGTTCCCACTCAGTCTCTGAGACCCACTGCATCAGCTGTCCCAGTCTCCGAGACTGGCTGCTGTGGGTTCTTTTTGTTTTGCCGTGTAGACGTACCCTACAGACTTTGACATAGCCGCAGGTCTAGTGTCAATTCATTTCTCCAAGCTCTGCATTTTGTTTCACAGAAACTGTTATCTCATGTGCCAGCTTCTTCAGATGAGGGAGCAGGGGCAGAAGGAAAAGAAAAACAACTAATATTTAAATGACTGACAGGATATGATGAGCTAAAAGCTACAAATAAAACCTAAAACCATCTGCCTTTTTTTTTTAAGTGATTGGTAAAGTGATTGTACTTGAGCAACAGCCTTTTCTTACAGCTGATTATGGGCAAGATTTTAAATCTTTAACACACTAAATACTTTGCACTGGGCTATTTTGATTTTTGCAGTGAAGTCAGTTACTTCGACACTGACTAGACCAAAGCTGCAGGTTCTTGATTCTTCCTGTGCATTTGTCACCTTTCTTTTTCTGTTGAAAAAATATTTTATTCTAAATCAAACTTTGGCAAGCTTTTTTCCCCTTAAGTATACTGAATTCAAGGAACTGGTACGTTTTCATGTTGCTGCTTTGGAAGGTGAACACAGTTGTCAGAGTTCATATTGCAAAACTGGGTGACAGAAATGTCCCTTACAGAGATAGTGAACTCACCATGGACGTGGAGGGGCTAAAGGGTGGCTATCATGAACATTCTCCTCGTTGCGCATATGGTACATTCATATAAACCCTGTTATGCTCAATCTGGAGAAATGCCAACCTACGTCTAACACCCCTATTGGGGTTTACGCAGCCTAATGACATGGTGTGCCTAAATGACAAGTCACAGTCTCCCTGCCCAAAACGTCAAGATGTATGCACCTGTTTGCAGTGAATAAGGCAGCATTTATTTCAAAAAATCCCAACCAAGTCAAATAAGGTTGGCAATAAAGGTGATAAAATGAAGGATGTATTTTAAGAGCTAATGAATGTAAGTAATTTGCTGACATGTCTACTTGAATATTCAGCATTTGATTGAGCCATTGTTTTGTGTACCATCCAGTGACCTCTGAGGTACTGAGGCATTGGGATCTTTGAATGAAAAATCTGCCATTTAGGCACAGACCAGCATTGAGGGTGGTAGGGAGTATTGGAAGGCATTCTGCCTCAGAGGAGCCTCCTTCTATAGCTCCCCATTTGTGCAGGAAAAGAGCAATCTGTGATACTTCTCATTCTTCTTCACTCCATCCTTCCCTTCCCTGCTGTTAGGTACTCCAATTCATTATGTCATGTCTAAAATATGGATTGTAAATTCCTTACTGTCTCTTGAGAAACAGCTATCCCACTTGCAGGAGCTGTAGTAGTAAATTAATGATGTGTCCACAAGGAAGTAAACAAAAGGCAGTCCTGCTGATTTTTTTTTTTTTTGTACTTCATTAGAAACCCAGTGGAGCAGTGGAGAAAGTCAATATTTGATAAACAATAAAGGACAAACTCAGTGAAGGGGGAAAATGATATTTCCAAACTTTGAGAAAATTACAAGCAATGAACTGTAAACATCTTTTTGAAAAGACTAAAAATAGCTGATAGAATGGAATAGCTAGAGAGAGACTGACAGCAGAACTTCAGAGGAGATGTTATGGGAAATTTGTACTCTGGCAGAGAAGAATGACCCTGTAAGAAACAAAATTACAGTGAAACTCTGAAATAGTTCCACATGTGATAATTATATAAAAACATGAATAAATGAATTTAATCATAGCAGGAGATAGGACACCTGGATTTGAATCCCTGGCTATGAATCAGGCAGAGGGCGGATTTGAACCCATGTTTCCCACATCCTGGGTGAGTGCTCTAATCATTGAGATAAAAATTGTAAAAGGGCACTGTAACCACTACCTCCTCCTCGTCTTCTGTCTTTGTTTGGTGGAGGGGCTGAGCTGGTAGACATCATCTAAGGTGGCCTCTGAGCACATCTACTAGATTGGGTCCTGCAGGTGAGATGGGGAGGGAATGCCTACTATATGAATACCACCAGGGATTAGATATGAGTTCATGGCTGAGTTGCTGGTAGAGTCAGGACTGAGATGGATGTGCACATGCCCAGTGGCAGAAAAGGAGGCTCCTGCTCCCTGGGGACTTTACTAGTGGAAACTTGGGCCTCTTAGGAATTTAGATGCCTACAGGGTTAGGCCACAGCTGAGTGGGGTGTTCTGAGAATCTAAGTTTTGGATGTAGGTGCCTAAAGTAGCAGTTAAGCAAGAGACACCAAATGTTTTTACATGTAAAATTGCAGTTTACAACTTCAGATGAAATGAACCCACAAAATAAACTTCTTACATATAGAAAAATTTCATGGCATCATTTTACCTAAAATATGCTCCTCTGATTTTCCCCTCGTAGTACTGTAAGTACCTTTTTAAAATACTTCACAGGAGGAATGTATATCAGCATCCTATAAAAAATTTAATCAAACGCTAGCAGGAATGTTTTGAAACAATTACTATTTTCAGTAATTACTTTCTTCATCCCAGAGAATTATTGTATAAGGTAATGTTGTTAATGTACTGTTACTGTTGGAATGAGTGTATAATTATGCTGTGCCTCATTGGTCTGCTGCTATGATATGCTCATAATTTTAATGAGTCTTGCCCTTGTCACGTCTCAGCACAATACATTAAAAACAGAGGTTACTCCCAGTTCTGAACTTCAGGGCTTCATTCATCAGCATGTATTATTTATTTTCTGTAAGTAAATTTTAGGAGTATGAAGAGTCCTGTCTTGCATTAAAGTAGAATTTTAAAAGAGGATTCTGTTAAATTCTTATTACCCGTGTCCTGCTGGTCATGTCTACGTGATCCTGTTTGGCATGTGAGTGATAAGCAATTGTCAGGGCAGCTCTTATTAATGGTAATAGGCAGAACTTTCCACATTAAAACTTCAACAGTTCATTGCCTAAAGCATCAGCTAATTCACGTTTTGAAATCACAGCTTTATACAGAATAATTTAGCATCTATTGCTTCTAGTCATGCCTGTTGGAGTCAAACTTTTGTCTTTTTTAATCAAATGCAAAACTGTAATTAAATGTCACTAGCACATGAGTGACCTTGACATGAGTGCTCCATTGGCAGGTTTGCTATATTCACACAGATATCATCTCAAAGTGTTCTCCCTACAGTTATAGGGACAGTCCCAAAGGGGTAGTGGGGCTGTCAGTTTACACTATAACATTTCTCTCTGACACCTCAAATGATAAAGTTGGAAGTACATTTGACTAGATCCTCAGGTGGTTTAAATTGGCATAACTCCATTAGAGCCAATGGAGTTATGCTTATTTACACCAGCTGAGGATCTGGCTCATTTATTTATTTTGCATTCATTATCACTTGTGTCCTTGTATTGTAAGGGAATAGTGAGAGCTATGCTTGTAACAAAGAGACTGGAATATACTGTTTCCTTTACTGACGTACCACAGGAATAAGAGCTTTACAGAAGCCCTGCTAATGAAACAGGGTCGAGCCCTGCCAGCCCTCTGCATGTGGAAGCAAACCCTTCTGGGACCAAAGGACTCCAGTTATTTTTTAGGTAGGAGAGGGGAGAGCATGTAGCAACGCAGCCCGCTCAGGTTTCCACAGTAGGGGAGGAGGAAATGGTTCACAGGCTGGGAGGCTCCATTTCTTTGTGGCCCAACCTCCTCTGCATCACCAGTGGAAAAAATAGAGCAGCCAAGTTGCTCTCTTCTTCCAAAAGGAACTGTTGGCTAGTGGGTTTCCTCCCCTGCTGCTGGGAGGGGAAAGGGCGGAGAAGAGCAGGGACTCAGAGAAGCAGCAAGGACGTCTGGGGTAGCACCGCTGAAAGGTAGGGCAGGGGAAGGGGTCTGCATTAACTGTATTGTAGGTGGGTTGAATTAATTGTGTTGGGGCAGGATCAATTCTCTCTCCCTTAAACCTCTCCTCCCCACAAGAAGCTGAAGCAGGACCCTCAGTGCAAAACCCGAGGCCCTGAGCAAGCTGGGCAGGGAGCCCCCTTAAACCCTCCTTGCCTCCGGTCTGTAATTGATTGCAAAATTGGTTTAATTCGTTCACCCAGTGAGAAACCAACCTGAAAACAAAACATGCTGCTTCCCATTTCAGTCGTTTGTCACACATTTCAATGGCTTGTGCAACACCTAAATAGCTTTGAAAGTTGACAGGTGTCGGGCATCTCGGCCACAGGAGTTCAGAGCCTCCTGAGATGAGGAAAGCTCTGGCAGCATATGGACATGGGGTTCTTGTTTCGCAAATGGTTCTGTGCAAGGAATGAACCAACTCGTACACAGGAAGAGTAGTAGTATAACTGCATGTGTAAAAGGGGCCTAATTATTCCTTCACATGCCGCTACCCAGAACAAGCTTCCAAAAAACGTCACTTGTGTCCTTCGGCAGTCTCCCAGCTTACTTGAAATAAAGCAGCCTAGAGTAGTTTCTCTTCATACTTGTGTCTTTCTTTAATGATTACTTTGGGAAACATTAAGAGCCAGAGGGTGGTTTGGCCAGAGGGTGTGGGAGTTGCGTGAATATACAGCCAAGAAAGGCCATTACAGCTCCAAGGAAGAGCCTGGTGCAGGTGCCAGAGACAAGAACCCTGTGCAATGTTGCAGTCAGGCTTATTTTACAAATATAAGAAGTTGTTTACTATAGCATCTTCAAATATATAATGCAAAATTCTTCTGGAGTGCTACTGATTTTTAAATGTTGTATGCTGATTGAAAAGAGTGTTTTTTTTTTCTATAGTATTTTCTATTTTTTGGAACCAAAGACTACATAACATTCTACTATTGTTTTGGTAACTTTTCTGTTGTTTCTTGGATCATTAGAGTGATTAATATTTCAGAAAATGATACATTTTTAACTGCCCTGTCATCCCACGTGCGTCCTAGAAAACAAAAGGTGGCAAGTTTACAGTCAGTAAAACTATCTTATAGTACACTAAAATGAATTACCTGACCTAAGAATACTTTGCAGTTACTGAAGCATAACTGTACAGATTTTCCCTCACTCCCCTCCAGTTGTCCAGCTCTCTAATTCGTTCCGGTGATCTGATTTACATAATCACTACATGCATACTACTTAACTATACAGTATGTAAATCACTGTATTTTGAATGACAAATTCTTAGGTACAGTGTTGTTTTGAATAATCTATAAATAGTAACTATCTTCAATGTTCTTACTGTGAGCACACACATCTCTCTCATAGTAGTGTTGTAGCTATGTTGGTCCCAGAATATGAGAGACAAGGCATGGTGGGGCATGGTGCGAGGTAATATCGTTTGTTGGGCCAACTTCTGTTGGTGAGAGACAATAGCTTACAAAGAGCTCTTCTTCAGGACCTGAAAGCTATTCTCTCTCACCAACAGAAGCTGGTACAATGAATGATATTACCTCACCCCTCTTGTTTCCCTAATTGGTTATTGTAGTCCTCTTGGTGAGCTCCTGCACTCATAGCTGTCAGGCTGCTTGCCAGCAAGGGAAAAACCATGTCAGCCTTTCTCTATCTTCAAGTGAACCAGAATAAACCCACAAGTTGCATATAGTGGAAGACTTTCCTGCACCACAGAACAGTCCATCAAAGAAAACAGGGCTGGGAAACTTGCCTCACTTCCTTCATTTAGACATCAGCTATGTTTTTTTTTTTTTACTTTACACTGTGGGATAACCAATGCAAGTTAGTTATTCTGCTGTAAAATCCTAGTAGAGATAAGGCAGTGCACTTCCCGTGAGGTAGATAAGCAAGGACAATCATGGGCAAAAGTGGAATGTTGACCTCACGTACCTACCTCACAGTAAAATCTGCACGGTAAAAAATGCACCCTTTTTGGCAGTGAAGACCAAGCATTAATCTTGCTTCCATTGATGTTAATGGGAATTTTGCCTATGACTATAGGTAAGAATTTATTTTCACTTTCCTCTTATCCTTCTTCCCCTGCCCAGCAAACTTTCCCCCTCCTTAAATGTAGTGATATTCTTATACCCCAGTCGGGTTCACATTTGTACTCTGGACTAGGACAATTCCATCCCCCTCCTTTCCAATTATGGATTTTTTTAAAAAAATTATGAAATATAAAAGGAAGAAGGATCCGATTCTGTGCTCAATGAATTCAGCAGCAAAAACTCCCTTACAGGAATGAAAGGTAAATTAGGTCTAAATGAAGGAAGTAAGTCTCTTATCTCTCTGCAGATATATCTTGCAGTTATTCTAGAGAGACTCTTCTCTCTGGCCTGTGGAAGGGAAGTTGGAAATGATGGAGAAAGAAGAGAATGGGTTGGAAAGTAGAAAAACAAAAGAGAGAGAGAGGTCAAAAAATATTAACTTCCTTGAAACAGTTTCTTTCTGCAACCATTTTTTCTTTGTAGTTTTTTTCCCCATCTTTCATTTTAAATAAGACTAAATAAAATGAATTCAGTATTACTGTATTCTGTACTAATCAATCCCAAGCCCAATATGGTTTGCCTGCACAGACACTGAATTAAGGAACTCAGGCTTTGGCCCAACATTGTAGTATACATTGTTAATTAAGTACCAAATTAATTGGTTCTTAATAGTTTAGTATGTATTTTGCATCTAGTCTATCAAAATTGAGGGTTTAATCCAGCTCCTGTTGAAGTCAAAAGTCCAGACTTCATTCACTTCAGTTAGAATCAGAGCAAACGCTAAAGGCTAGATTCTGCTCTCAGTATGTATATACACTCCTCTCTCCTCTCCCCCCCCCCCCCCCCCCCCGCCCGCCACCTCATATGACTGCAATGGAAAGTTGTCTATTTGTATCTGAGGGCAGAATTTGGCCTATAGTCAGCATCGCAATGTATTAAAGTGTCCTTAATGTATTTCCATGTATGGAATAAAGTATGGCCACATGAATATTTGAGACTAGAGAAAACCACATGTTCACTGTAGCTTTCCACTGAAAGCATAGTTGTCCACCCCCCACCTCACCCCCTTTGGACTGGTTTGACATTTTCCATGCTAAATCAGCTCCTTGGCACCAAACCCCAATTTCCCCTAGGTTAAAGAAATGCTGATGTTCCCAATTTCCTGACAGCAAGTGCTGATGGATAAACACCACGATCATATTAATATTTGAAATTCATTCCAAGAGAATGGTCTGTTTCGATGTAAAGTAAGTTCAGCTTCATCTGTCTCATTAAAAGTCAGTGTTGTGGTCATACACAAATCTTTTCAAAGGGGTACACAGAAATGACTAAAAGCATATTTTCTGGCTGTAATGTAGAGATTTCAGAGCTGCTTTTAAAAGAGTTTTTCTATGGACAAATCGCTGCAGCAGCACAGCAAAGACACTACCTACGCTAACAGGAGGGGTTCTCCCATTGGCATAGGTAATCCCCCCTCCCGTCAACCTAGAACTGTCTACATGGGGGTTAAGTCGGTTTAACTGTGTTGCTCTGGGGTGTGGATTTTTCATACCCCTGAGAGAGAGTTTTACCAAAGTAATTTTCCTAGTGTAGGCCAGGCCTAACTTTGTTTGTCTCCTGAAATAACATTTGTTTCATATGTAATTTAGGGCTGGTCTACACTGGGAATTTATATTGGCATATCTATGTCTTTCAGGGGTGTGAAAAATCCAGGCCCCCGAGAGACATAGTTAAGACAACCTAACTCCCAGTGTGGACAGTGCTAGGCTGACAGAAGAATTCTTCTGTCTGTCTAGCTACTGCCTCTCAAGGAGGTGGATTACCCGCTGCGGCGATGGGAGATCCCCTCCTGCAGACATGGGCAATGTCTACTACACTGAAGAGCTACAGGGACGCAGCTGCAGCTGTGCTGCTGTGGCAGTTTAAGTGTAGACTTCCCTTATTTCTTGTTGAGGGTAGTCTGGGACACTTCCAGTGTGCTATTAACATAGATAATCTTTCTCTGTCGGTGGGCACAATCACAGCATGAGCTTTTCTTTAATGTCAACAATCTATCCTCAAGCTTGAAAAGTTTCAGGAGTCCAATGTTGTCTTATGCAGCAGAGATCTAACTTTGCATTTTTGTTCTTTTAAATATTTCTCTCTCAGACACCTATTGGTTTTCTTAAAATTGATTGACAAATAATTATCACTATAGAAATGTTCCCTTTTACGTTAAGATGTTCATACTTTTTCATGTATTCACTATGTATTCACAGATATGTATTTAGACTCACTCACTCAGATGTAGGGGTATATCGTGCAGATACATATTATAAGCCAGGTGGTAAGTTACATTTATCATGCACGTTTGGCTACTTTTACTGCTCATTTCCCACAGGTGCATCTATTCCAGGTGAACTTCTGGCACTGCAATCCTCTGTACAGCTTCAAATAGCCACTATTAAAAACACACACCAAAAACTCCTGCCCATACCACCTAAATGTGAAATTTCTCTTCAAATTTATATTAGGCTGAGGCCCAGGTCAGGGCAATATTCAGTCCTGGTCCGTTAGAAAGGTTTAAAGTCCAATATCTTGCACCCCATCCAACTTGGAAACTGGAATCCTATGCTATTAGAAACTGGAGAGATTCCAGTTTTCCAGTAGTATATACCACCTGCTTCTACCCCTGATATACTTGACTTTACAATCACACCATTATTATGTTTGAAAAATGTTATTTTAGATCATGCTTCTAATATTTGAGGTTATTATTTCCCTCTCCTCCTGAGGCCTGGATAGTTGAACTTCTGGTACATGGAGGAACAGGTTTTTATGCAGAGAGATAGTGCCAATAAAGTATTTAAAAACTGTAAAACTTCTAAAATGTGGTATACACAGAATATATAATTGTACCATGATGATGTATACAAAAAGAGCCAGGCATTAAACAGGTTTCAGAGTAACAGCCGTGTTAGTCTGTATTCGCAAAAAGAAAAGGAGGACTTGTGGCACCTTAGAGACTAACCAATTTATTTGAGCATGAGCTTTCGTGAGCTACAGCTCACTTCATCGGATGCATGCCGTGGAAACTGCAGCAGACTTTTTTTATCCTGCAGGACAGTGGGGTGGGAGGAGGTATTTTTTCATATTCTCTGTGTATAAATAAAGTCTGCTGCAGTTTCCACAGTATGCATCCGATGAAGTGAGCTGTAGCTCACGAAAGCTCATGCTCAAATAAATTGGTTAGTCTCTAAGGTGCCACAAGTCCTCCTTTTCTTTTAGGCATTAAACAGCAATTAGAGAGCTCCCCTGAAACGCATCCTGATCCTTTCTAATAACTATCGCAGACCAAGAATTCTCTAACTACTTCACTCTCTCTCCTTTTAATAAAATATTGAAACTTCAATTAGAAGTGTACGTGTGCATGCACGTGCACACACATTTCAAAATAAACGCTGAATTCCTTCACTCTTTATACTACATTATAAATTCCATGTAAACATTCCTGAGCACTGTTCTAAAGTTCAAATCTTTGCGGGGGGCTGATCGCTCCTCCAGACTGATTTCACTTCTACTGAGTTTGCATATGGAGCACACTGTGTGGAGGGAGGGCTCACTTCCCAACAGAATACCTGCAAGTTCCAGATTCTCTTTGTATAGAGAAATATTGAAGATGAACCCAATTCCTCTGGAATCTCCACGAGGTAGGATCTGGGAGTTTCTGCTGAGTTCCAAATGTTTAGGTGCTTTTCAGTCAAATTTTTGTTCCCTGGGCTCAGTTAAGGGAGTTGTCATAAATATAAAGGGAAGGGTAAACCCCTTTGAAATCCCTCCTGGCCAGGGGAAAGCTCCTCTCACCTGTAAAGGGTTAAGAAGCTAAAGGTGACCTCGCTGGCACCTGACCAAAATGACCAATGAGGAGACAAGATACTTTCAAAAGCTGGGAGGAGGGAGAGAAACAAAGGGTCTGTGGGTCTGTCTATATTCTGTCTTTGCCGGGGATAGACCAGGAATGGAGTCTTAGAACTTTTAGTAAGTAATCTAGCTAGGTACATGTTAGATTATGATTTCTTTAAATGGCTGAGAAAAGAACTGTGCTGAATAGAATAACTATTTCTGTCTGTGTATCTTTTTTGTAACTTAAGGTTTTGCCTAGAGGGGTTCTCTATGTTTTTGAATCTAATTACTCTGTAAGGTATCTACCATCCTGATTTTACAGGGGGGATTTCTTTATTTCTATTTACTTCTATTTTTATTAAAAGTCTTCTTGTAAGAAAACTGAATGCTTTTTCATTGTTCTCAGATCCAAGGGATTGGGTCTGTGGTCACCTATGCAAATTGGTGAGGCTTTTTATCCAACATTTCCCAGGAAAGGGCGGGGGTGCAAGTGTTGGGAGGATTATTCATTGTTCTTTAGATCCAAGGGTCTGGGTCTGTAGTCACCTAGGCAAATTGGTGAGGCTTTTTACCAAACCTTGTCCAGGAAGTGGGGTGCAAGGTTTTGGGAAGTATTTTGGGGGGAAAGACGTGTCCAAACAGCTCTTCCCCAGTAACCAGTATTAGTTTGGTGGTGGTAGCGGCCAATCCAAGGACAAAGGGTGGAATATTTTGTACCTTGGGGAAGTTTTGACCTAAGCTGGTAAAGATAAGCTTAGGAGGTTTTTCATGCAGGTCCCCACATCTGTACCCTAGAGTTCAGAGTGGGGGAGGAACCTTGACAGGAGTGTTTTTGGTCTGTGCCAAACATTGATGGTTTTTTGCTGCCAAACTTTTGTTCCAGCATCCTATTTTCAAAATTCCTTCAGGCTGGGTCACTTAAGTTTAGGTTGTATTGGTGGCACAGGTAGAAGCATCCTTAGTCTTCTTCCCCTAAGAGGTTCTCTTGGAGATAGTCCAGACATAAGTGATATTTATTTTTTTTTTTTTTTGGTGGGGGCTGGGGGGGGAGTGCTTTATATCGGTGCATGAATTTTTCTAGAAGTCTTTTTAAAATCTTCACTGCTCTCTCCACCTGCCTGTAGCTCTGTGAGCAACATGGACTATTCGTACAATGTTCAAAATCAAAATCCTAGGAAAAGTTTCAGAGGTAAATTGAGGCCCATTATCTGATAAGAGGCCTCCATGTCTTGCCGACAGTACACACTTGAGATCCAGGTGCAAAATGAAATGGGATCCTAAACTTATCTAACCTCTTCTTACTTATTAACAACTGCTTACCTTCAATGCAGTGCTACCAGTCTTCCTATTAATAGCTATTCACTCTGAGGCCCCTTTCTGTTTCTGTAGCCACACTACCTCAGATTGTGATCTCACTAAACCTCAAAGGCAAGAAAGGACAAGTCTAGTCAATAACTTATGATGGAGTGGGACACATGTTTGCATCCAATTTGCAAATTCTGGGACTCTACCACAGCTAGACAGTCCCCAACCCAAACTGTAATGTTGAATTAAATAAAAATAAGGAGGAACTAACAAGATACATGTTCTAATAAACATGAACTTTCACTCTTGTAACCCTCATCTTCCCATACTATTCCATCCTGGGTTTATTTTCATCCCTAACTATATGTATCTGGTTTAGGGCCAGAGATGTAAATCCAGAGTATCTTCAGTGAAGTTTGTGGACTTACTTTAGTTTTATACCTATGTGACCAAGGTCATAATTTGACTCTTACTGAGTAAGTTCCTTGGGGCACAGACCTATAAGTCTATTTGGCTGCAGAGCACCAGGTCCATCCATATGTATCAATAATAAACAATAATGCAATTTTCACCTTTTATTTGACATAGGGAGGCAAAAAATAAAGATTGATCTGATACTATTGATATTTATTGCTCTGAGTTTCTTTAGTGCCCTCTTCACATTTCACTCAATTCTGTATGTATGACAAGTTATCTGAAAATTAAAATTTAAAACAGCAGTTAGTACCTGAGAGATTTTTTGCCTTCCTTTTATATACCAAAATTAATTCAATTGTGTCTCTGCAGAAAAAAAAAATCTTTACACCCCAAGGAAGAAAGAGAAAACAAATGTCTGAAACTTGCCATATTTCATGTCTGTTCACTACAGATTCAGCAGCCCATTCATGTTTGCTTTACAGCTGAAGCAGTGAATCACAACAGCAGATAAGTACCATAATTATGAATTTCAAGCTCTGAAAAGATGAGAGAGACATTAGTGGTGATGAAGTAAACAACAGACACTTAACCTATCAAAGATCCTTCATGAAAGAAGTACCTGTGGAGTTGTTGATTAGACAATGTCATGTCTAAAAAAGTCCTTTACTGTCCTTTACTTACAAATAAAATATGAAAAAGGTTCTTATTTACACCTGGCAAAATTATAGCTGGGGTGTCTTTAGAGGATGTTGGTCAATGATTAAGATATTGATTAAATTAATATACAAGATGACCACCAATTGTGGAGTTATAGATTTGATTTGTTTGTTTTCCCCATGGTAACTTATCCATATTTTTTTCTTTTATAAATAAAAATACTAAACCGGGATTTTTACTGAGATTGCTACTATGCTACTACATATGCTCTACAGAAATGGGAAAGCCATTACAACAAAATATCTACTATGCAGTGGCAGGTTTTGTTTACATGTCTGTTTCACAAGCTTAGTAAGCCAAGCAATGCTTTTTACAGCATAGTTTCCCCTTTATAAGTAAGTACACCATTTTAGACATGAACATCCATCACCATGTGACATACACATTTCTTGCATAAACCAATGACACAATCCTTAATCATATATACACCCTCACACGTTTATTTAAACAGACATTAAGGGTCATTTTGGAAATGCCTCTTCTAGTGTGATGACAAAGGCATGGATAAATCTATTGCCATATTACTAAGATTTCCTTAAGGGTGTGGGGAAATACATTAAAAATGCTTTTGCAAGGAAAAAATACACTAAAAGCAGAATTTGTATTTAGGCACAAAGCTGCAGAATATTTAAGTTTCCATTCCTTATCTCTTTTCATTTAAGTAAAGCGTGCAATCTCCACTCAAGTCTGGATGGTGCCTATATGCATTGGCTTGAATAAGAGGTGGTGCATTGGTGCACCATAACAGGGGGTGCACTCTGAGGTCATGTGTCTCACAGACATTCCACAGGTACGATTCTTCTTTAGGCTTCCCAGTTGCTTTGATGGGGGAGTAATTGTAATATCCCTTTTCAGGGTGAAGTCTCCTCCCCACCTTTCATTCCCTACTCAGAGCCAGCTAGCTCTACAGGATGGTAAATAGTCTGGGAGCAGAGCCATGGCTTTGCCTATTCCCTGCCTGCTTTGGCAGCGACTGGAGTCACCACAGCACCCTGAGCTAAAATTTGCATTGCTCCAATGGCTATGGACTAGGATGAGGATTCTTATTCCCTTTTTGGCTGTGCTGCGGCTTGTTACGATCTAGGTAATGTAGAATCATGCTATGGAGAGCTAAACTCTGAACCAATCATATTCTTAAGAAGATTTCAAATATCTCTTCACAGCTCAGAGAATTTAGCTCATTGTTCTAATTAGTAAAATTGCAGTTGTAACAAATGTTCTAGATTAATTTAAAGTGTATAGAGATAATGGCTCCAACATGCTTAAAAACCAGCACTGCACAGTTTTGAAAAACACTGAAAAATAAATTCCTTTCATGTCCTTTTGTAAGTTTTATAGCATGCTCATGTCATGGGAAATGGAGTAAATATGTTCTTATATTCTCCTTAGAAAAACCGTTCTCTGAACACTTGAGTGGAGGTGCTTTCAAAAACTTTCATAGGATGGTGGACCAAATCTGGATAGAGATTTTGTATCTCCACTCTAATTCACAAATGTATAAATCCCCGCAGGACAATTACAGTAATTGTTTCCATGGGAAAGTGATATTAGTAAAGTGTTCAGTGTATTTTTAGCTTCTTTTTTGGGGGGTGCAAATTAGCATATCACAACAAAGAGACATCACTCTGTGACCAGCCACGTCTCCACAGTCCACCTACAAGTGTTTTGAGAACAGCTGCCCTTGCCTTACTACTGATGCACATGAACAAATAGAATAAAACACAGGGGAAAAACTTTTTTTTTTTTTTTTAACAAAAATGCCTCTCAACAACCACTTTATCACTCATTCCTTAGGTTATGACTCTTAATGAGACAAGTGTTCATAGAGTAAAATCCATAATTCAATTTATGTGTTATTTTACCCTACTGCTGAGGGTTTAACTATTCCCTTCATATCATTTAAGCTTCTCAACCTCTTAAATCAGCAGGGCATCAGCGATATGAAGGGTCAGGAATGAGCTCTCTCCACTAAGGTAAGCTGCTGAAGAAGCTAGAATATCAATTGAACAATGCCAGTAGTTTGGCATGAAAATGAGAAATACAAGGTCAAGCCAACCTCATTGTGCACAAAGAAAAAGTGTTTCCCTGTACACTGACAACAACATAATGTTAGAAGAACAGCTATAACAATACAATACAGCACAGTTGCAAGGGAGACAGAGCCAGCTGCAGTCTGAGAAGGAGAAAAACAAAGTAGAGTTACATATTGAGTGTACCTGATGCTAGTATATTAGTCTGACTCTCATAGCAGGGCATGGTGAAGGGTTGTTGTGTGTAGTGAGCATTCTGGTGGATATATAATTGTACCACCTGGAAAAGGAGGTGTAAAAAGGTCTTAATGAAGAAGCAATGATAGGAGTATAGTATAAAAAAAAATCTAAATCAAACAGTAGCCTAAACACCAAAAACGTCCCATATAATTTAGATGGTGTCTTTCTTTGTTTAAGCTTAAGGCTACCTAAATGAATGTTCCACCCACAAACCTTCAAATCTTGTCAGTTTGCCACTTTAATCCAACTTGAAATGTACTATTCTGTATGAGATCAGACTGACTAGCTGGAAATAGGGACAGTATTTCATGTGTTGTATGTTTTGCCATTTAATCAAGAATCTCAAAAGTGGCTTCTGCCAACCAGGTGAGGGAGAGGAAGGTGATTAACCCATGGCTAGGACAAGGGATCTCATGACAAGTAACTGTTGCTGAATAACATTTTGAACATTATTTTGAAATTTGTTATTGCAGATAGGAACAAATGTGGGGGAAGAGAGAATTAGATTCATTCTTTGGGATAAGAGGTAGTCTGTGAGCTTGCTTCATTGAAGGCAATGTTGCAGCTGTAAACTGGAGCTCATCTCGAACACTTTAAAGCAATGTAGATCTGTAGTGACTGAATCTGGACTCAACAGAAAAAGCAACAATGAAATAAGTTTTGAATGAATGGAAAATATATTTTCCCATCTTGAAAAATGCTTTCTCTAATGTAACCCATCATTCTCAATACAAATTTGCTTGTAGTTTGGGATTTCATCTGAATCTTAATGAAAGTTTTCTGAGGGTATGTCTACACTACGGAATAAGGTCGAATTTATAGAAGTAGTTTTTTTAGAAATCGGTTTTATATATTCGAGTGTGTGTGTCCCCACAGAAAATGCTCTAAGTGCATTAAGTGCATTAACTCGGCGGAGCGCTTCCACAGTACCGAGGCTAGAGTCGACTTCCGGAGCGTTGCACTGTGGGTAGCTATCCCACAGTTCCCGCAGTCTCCGCTGCCCATTGGAATTCTGGGTTGAGATCCCAATGCCTGATGGGGCTAAAACATTGTTGCGGGTGGTTCTGGGTACGTATCATCAGGCCCCCGTTCCCTCCCTCCCTCCGTGAAAGCAAGGGCAGACAATCATTTCGCGCCTTTTTTCCTGAGTTACCTGTGCAGACGCCATACCATGGCAAGCATGGAGCCCACTCAGGTAACCGTCACCCTATGTCTCCTGGGTGCTGGCAGACGCGGTACGGCTTTGCTGCACAGTAGCAGCAACCCATTGCCTTCTGGCAGCAGACGGTGCAATACGACTGGTAGTTGTCCTCGTCATGTCCGAGGTGCTCCTGGCCACGTTGGCTGGGAGCGCCTGGGCAGACATGGGCGCAGGGACTAAATTTGGAGTGACTTGACCAGGTCATTCTCTTTAGTCCTGCAGTCAGTCCTATTGAACCATCTTATGGTGAGCGGGCAGGCGATACGGACTGCTAGCAGTCGTACTGTACCATCTTCTGCCAGGCAGGCAAGAGATGAGGATTGCTAGCAGTCGTATTGTACCATCTTCTGCCAGGCAGGCAAGAGATGAGGATGGCTAGCAGTCATACTGTACCATCTTCTGCCAGGCAGGCAAGAAATGAGGATGGCTAGCAGTCGTACTGTACCATCTTCTGCCGAGCAGCCATGAGATGTGGATGGCATGCAGTCCTTCTGCACCGTCTGCTGCCAGCCAAAGATGTAAAAGATAGATGGAGTGGGTCAGAACAAGAAATAGACCAGATTTGTTTTGTACTCATTTGCCTCCTCCCCTGTCTAGGGGACTCATTCCTCTAGGTCACACTGCAGTCACTCACAGAGAAGGTGCAGCGAGGTAAATCTAGCCATGTATCAATCAGAGGCCAGGCTAACCTCCTTGTTCCAATAAGAACGATAACTTAGGTGCACCATTTCTTATTGGAACCCTCCGTGCAGTCCTGCCTGAAATACTCCTTGATGTACAGGCACCCCCTTTGTTGATTTTAGCTCCCTGAAGCCAACCCTGTAAGCCGTGTCGTCAGTCGCCCCTCCCTCCGTCAGAGCAACGGCAGACAATCGTTCTGCGCCTTTTTTCTGTGCAGACGCCATACCAAGGCAAGCATGGAGGCCGCTCAGCTCACTTTGGCAATTAGGAGCACATTAAACACCACACGCATTATCCAGCAGTATATGCAGCACTAGAACCTGGCAAAGCGATACCGGGCGAGGAGGCGACGTCAGCGCGGTCACGTGAGTGATCAGGACATGGACACAGATTTCTCTGAAAGCATGGGCCCTGCCAATGCATGCATCATGGTGCTAATGGGGCAGGTTCATGCTGTGGAACGCCGATTCTGGGCTCGGGAAACAAGCACAGACTGGTGGGACCGCATAGTGTTGCAGGTCTGGGATGATTCCCAGTGGCTGCGAAACTTTCGCATGCGTAAGGGCACTTTCATGGAACTTTGTGACTTGCTTTCCCCTGCCCTGAGGCGCATGAATACCAAGATGAGAGCAGCCCTCACAGTTGAGAAGTGAGTGGCGATAGCCCTGTGGAAGCTTGCAATGCCAGACAGCTACCGGTCAGTTGTGAATCAATTTGGAGTGGGCAAATCTACTGTGGGGGCTGCTGTGATGCAAGTAGCCCACGCAATCAAAGATCTGCTGATATCAAGGGTAGTGACCCTGGGAAATGTGCAGGTCATAGTGGATGGCTTTGCTGCAATGGGATTCCCTAACTGTGGTGGGGCCATTGATGGAACCCTGCACTCTGACATTATTTGCCTCCACGCATTCGTCTGTGCTCTGTCAGTGTGGGAGGACAGCATGAGCTCGGAGAACATTTCAGCGCGAGTGCGTTTTTTTTTCTTTCTAATCTTCACTAGCCTCTGGGAAGGAGAAGATCCTGTGATCATTGAAACACATGCAGCTGGTGGAGAAAAAAAAAGGGACAGCGGTATTTAAAAAGACACATTTTATAAAACAGTGGCTACACTCTTTCAGGGTAAACCTTGCTGTTAACATTACATACATAGCACATGTGCTTTCGTTACAAGGTCGCATTTTGCCTCCTCCCACCGCGTGACTACCCCCTCAACCCTCCCCTCTCCCCGTGGCTAACAGCGGGGAACATTTCTGTTTAGCCACAGGCAAACAGCCCAGCAGGAATGGGCTCCTCTGAGTGTCCCCTGAAGAAAAGCACTCTATTTCAACCAGGTGACCATGAATGATATCTCACTCTCCTGAGGATAACACAGAGAGATAAAGAACGGATGTTGTTTGAATGCCAGCAAACATACACTGCAATGCTTTGTTCTACAATGATTCCCGAGTACGTGTTACTGGCCTGGAGTGGTAAAGTGTCCTACCATGAAGGACGCAATAAGGCTGCCCTCCCCAGAAACCTTTTGCAAAGGCTTTAGGACTACATCTAGGAGAACCGCAAATGCCAGGGCAAAGTAATCCTTTCACATGCTTGCTTTTAAACCATGTATAGTATTTTAAAAGGTACACTCACCAGAGGTCCCTTCTCCGCCTGCTGGGTCCAGGAGGCAGCCTTGGGTGGGTTCGGGGGGTACTGGCTCCAGGTCTAGGGTAAGAAACAGTTCCTGGCTGTCGGGAAAACCGGTTTCTCTGCTTGCTTGCTGTGAGCTATCTACAACCTCCTCCTCCTCATCATCTTCTTCGTCCCCAAAACCTGCTTCCGTATTGCCTCCATCTCCATTGAAGGAGTCAAACAACACGGCTGGGGTACTGGTGGCTGAACCCCCTAAAATGGCATGCAGCTCATCATAGAAGCGGCATGTTTGGGGCTCTGACCCAGAGCGGCTGTTCGCCTCTCTGGTTTTATGGTAGGCTTGCCTCAGTTCCTTCAGTTTCACACGGCACTGCTTCGGGTCCCTGTTATGGCCTCTGTCCTTCATGCCCTGGGAGATTTTCACAAAGGTTTTGGCATTTCGAAAACTGGAACGGAGTTCTGATAGCACGGATTCCTCTCCCCAAACAGCGATCAGATCCCGTACCTCCCGTTCGGTCCATGCTGGAGCTCTTTTGCGATTCTGGGACTCCATCATGGTCACCTGTGCTGATGAGCTCTGCATGGTCACCTGCAGCTTGCCACGCTGGCCAAACAGGAAATGAGATTCAAAAGTTTGCGGTTCTTTTCCTGTCTACCTGGCCAGTGCATCTGAGTTGAGAGTGCTGTCCAGAGCGGTCATAATGGAGCACTCTGGGATAGCTCCCGGAGGCCAATACCATCGAATTGTGTCCACAGTACCCCAAATTCGAGCCGGCAACGTCGATTTAAGTGCTAATCCACTTGTCAGGGGTGGAGTAAGGAAATCGATTTTAAGAGCCCTTTAAGTCAAAATAAAGGGCTTCATTGTGTGGACGGGTGCAGGTTTACATCGATTTAACGCTGCTAAATTCGACCTAAAGTCCTAGTGTAGACCAGGGCTGAGACAGTTTTGAAAGGAAAGAGGTCCTGATCCAAACCAAAAAACCAACAACAAAAACCCACATCACCATTTTTACAAACTGGCATCCATGCTGGCAGTCACAGCAGCAGAGTTAGTTGAAAAATAAGTTGTTTTCTATTAAAAACAATTAAAATGTTCCCAAAAATGTACCAGCTTTAGTCAGCAGACATCCAAAAGACAAAGAAGAAGGCTGAATGAGAACTGAGAAGAGCATGGACGCAAGAGAAGCAAAAAAAATATAGAAAAGAGAAAGGAAGACTAGAAAACAAAAACATAAAAAGATAAGAAAAAAATAGAGACGGAAGAAGAGCAAGAAATAAAGCAGAACTCAGGGTGGTGAGACAAGGAGTTGGACCTGCAGAAATGAGGTAGGAAATTCAGGAAAGTGAGGTTGGAGAAGCATCTAATCCCCCCTCCCAGGAGTCTTGATTTTTTAAATGTTGGAAGGGGAGAGAGTTGCAGGGGAGGGATGAGGCTTGATATGGTGCCATACAGAAAGAAATGGCATCCTTTTCTCTTCAACCTCTCCCTCTCCTCCTCTTTAACTCACACTGAGGGATGGATCCTTCACGAAGTGGCCCCAGGATCAGGGGAGTACAGAGGTGATCCTTAAGACAGCTTTGGACTTGCCCTCACTCCTTTTGACCATTGATATGTGTAGTTTGTCCTGACCCCAGGATCTGCCCAAAATATCTCATCTGGAACAAACTATAGAGTTTAAGGCCAGAAGAGAGTCTGACCTCCTTTAGTATGTCACAGGCAACAAACCCCACGCAGTACCGCACACTAAACCCAACAACCAAAATTAGACCAAACTATTACATCCCACAGGAGACTAAACTATTATGTGCCACAGATAGAGAATAGGAGGGACCATGGTGCACTAGTGCCTGAGGCCCCTCTAACGTCATCAAGGAAGCAAAGGTTGAACACTAACAAAATGGGTGACAGAGATGATCCTGAATCTAGTGATCATGCTGTATCACCTACTGGTTATAATGACAGTGAAGCTGTCAAATGGGCAGACACAGAGGGAGATATTAAAATTCTGAAGAGGAGGGGCTACATAATAGTATTACCTAGGAGATACAGAGCTGACCCATTGCCCTGTGATGACAGCCATCCTTTTGTGTTTAATGCTCTATTGCTGCTTGGCTGGGAGGCACGCAGACAATCCCCAAGCAGATAGGCTGATTTCTGGAGGTGATTGGAGGTGACCTTGCCCCCACCATCCCAAACACTGATGAAGAGGAGAAGGGATCAGATGTTCTCCCCCTGAAGATGTCATGGTGTAGGACACCAGACCCATCCACAGAAGACAGCAGGAAAAAAGAAAAGGAGTACTTGTGGCACCTTAGAGACTAAGGTGCCACAAGTACTCCTTTTCTTTTTGCGAATACAGACTAACATGGCTGTTACTCTAAAAGCAGGAAAAAAGGAGATCTTGGCTCCATGTCTGGAGTCAACACTATACAGCATATCAACGTATAACACACCTGTCTTCAGAAATATGTTCTCCCCTCCTTAACAACGTTATTCCAAACCATAGATTATTATACTTAGTCACCTATGTGACAAGCGGCTAAATGTGGAAGGAGATGGAACTTCTTGAGGCAAGTTCATTTATTGTCTAAGAATAAAATGCTACTGTAAATTAATAAACCAGATGAATAAAAAACCATCTCACTCATGTTTCTGGTAAATTGATGCAATGTGTGATGGAAACCTTGAAAGATTTATGCTCCTTCTTGCTGATCAGTCACAAATATGGTAAGAGATTCTGTGATTAAAAAAAAAAAGCCTAATTACTAAGTAAACTGAGAATAATTGCTGTTCACTTCAGGTTGCTAGAATCTTTCATTGAGACATATATTTACCTCTGTGAGACAGCAGCTTGAATGGGATGTCTGGTAAAGCCAACTCCAGTACAAACCCAGAGGAAACACATACCAGTTACAAAAGAAACACCTTTATCATCACAGCATAAATGTTCTCAGATTACATTAATTACAGATTAATATTCCATAATGTTTCTAATCCTTCACTGAGCCTCCAAAATATTATTTTATATCATAGGTGCTATGGTACAGGTGCAGATAGGCCCTTGTTGAACTTCTATTATGGAAATAGACTATAGTTACCCAACATCTTTCTTAGGTTTCCTGCTGGCTAGTGGAAGAAGTTTCTGAGGTGCGGTAAGGCTAAGAATTTCCTTTTGCATCCCCCCTCCCCCACTTTGTTTTTCTCATTAGGAATCATAACTGATTTTTAAAGGGATAGGCTAATTCTGGTCTCAGTAATACCAGTGTAAATCTGGAATGACCATTGAAATCAATGGGGTTATATTGATGTAAAGCTTGTATGAGATCGGACTCAGGCATAAGTGTCATTTGGGTGGGCAAGGTCTTTTGGTACCTCATTTAATGCCCATCTACCGCTTTACAACAAGAATGATTTAATTATTCTCTAGAGCATATTGTAGCTGGTAATGTGTGTGAAGTCTAGTTTTGAAAGCATAAAAGGATACTTAGAAGTTAATCTTAACATGGAAAAGTGCCAGGAAACTTCTGTGACTCTCTTTTCTGTATGTTGTATTTGCCTAATGTCTTCCTACAATTATTCATATGCTCGGTTTGTAATCACCAACACAACTCTGGGTCAAATTCCCTGGCCTGTTGATGCCCAGGTGACACTAAGGCAGCAGAAAGCAGCCCAGATCCCATACTGTGAATTCCTCTGATTCTACAGAGTCCTCAGCAGGTGGGGATCACAGCTAGCTCGTGTAGTTTAGAGCAGCTCCTTGGTTGCTCTAAATTATGCCAAGACTGGCATTGAACTGGCCCCCTGATCAGAGAGCTGCAAATGACTCTTGTTGACCTTTCTCCTTAACTGCATTGAAAATCCAGTCTTCTGTTTAATTACTGTGTTGATCTCACGTTGGTAGTATTTACACCCATTTCTCACTTTCCACTGGTGAGAATGACTGAGCAATAGAGAATCAGGACCATTTTCTCCTGGCATACCGGAAGAGTGCAGGATTGAGCAGGCCATGGTCCCTCCTTTCAGAGGGTGTAGCTAGGGCAACCAGATAGCAAGTGTGAAAAATCGGGACAGGGGGTGGAGGGTAATAGGCACCTATATAAGAAAAAGCCCCGAATATCAGGACTGTCCCTATAAAATGGGGACATCTTGTCACCCAAGGGGTAGCATATGCTATCCCCTGTGCTGGCCAATAGCGCTGGACGACACAATGTGGAGGGACTGGCCCTGTCCTGGTCTTATCACTCTGTATTGAGGAGTTCACACTAGTCCACCTCGTGGGCCCTGTGCTTTAGGAGTGCAAAGAATGGGATTATTTTCCAGAGGTCCATATAAAGTGGAGGGGATATCAAAACTCCTTGCACCTTGTGCACACTGAGGTGGGCATAATTTACCCCATTCTTTTATTTTTCAGTGATCTGAAGATTAAAATTCACATGAACAAGACATGATAAATATCACAGATCATTACATTCATATGGATTTAATCTCTAATATCTGAAGAAAGCTACCCAGCATTTTGGATACTAATGAACAACAGGTGTTCACAAAGCTTCCCATTGATGCTTACCACCTGCACACAAGAACAAAGCCAGGGGTCAGTAAAATGATAGTAAATTCTCTCACAATAGTGCTGGGTGGGGCTACTTTTACAACAACAGGCAAGTAATTATAGTAACTAACCATATGTGTTGCTAGGGTTAAGTACTCAGTGATTTTGGTTGCTTTTGCAAAGATACCATTGTAAATGTGGCCTGCTGAGCATATTTACCAGTTAGCTGATATATAAGTATACTGCTACTTCCTATTCCAAAACTTTCTGTTCTTCATAAACAGTGCAGATGTCGGGCATTGGATATGTATTTTAATATTTAAAACTTCTTTCAGAGCCTATCCTATGGCAAGGAAGCAACCCTATCAAAAAAACTCTCCTGCTAAAAAATTTAGTCCCAATTAAACCTCTTATCCACAAGATGGTGTACTAGCATTAGCTAACTAGGTTTGCAAATAGTATTCCTCTAACTTGGGGGGAGCTGAACAAAAGCTTTCTAACGCCTGTGCAAAAAAAAAAAAAAAATTGTCTGGTTTTGAATAAGTATGTTCTGGAAAATGAATTACACAACTGTCTTATTAAATGTTACTGCCACATAGTTGTATTTTGCTTACTTTCATGTAATAGTGGAATCTGCAGCTAATTATCTTTGCATTTGGTTGCAGTAATATCAAGTATGTTAAAACAACTATTTTAAAATCATACATTGCATTCTACTTTTACTTAATAAGACCAGTTGAACTTAATGGTCTAGATTTCAGCTGATGATATGGCCCTTTTGTAGCACCAGAATGGCATAAAGAGGCTATAAAGCTGCCCTATCTTGGTAGCTGAGGATTCCACTGGTAGAGATAGTCCGAACTGGGCTAGAGCTGGAATAGACAATGCTATGCCTCCCTCACCTGACACCCAGCACAGGGACATATCAGAGGGGAGCCAGGATGAAAGCAGTATGCTGGCTGTCCCTGGTTGTCCTTTGTTTCAGCTAGCCCACTAAAGTCTCAGAGATCAGAGAAGTGCAAAGGTGGTAAACAGCCACCTTTTGGTCCTGAATCAAACAGAATTCAGTCAGATCATAGAATATCAGGGTTGGAAGGGACCCCTGAAGGTCATCTAGTCCAACCCCCTGCTTGAAGCAGGACCAATTCCCAGTTAAATCATCCCAGCCAGGGCTTTGTCAAGCCTGACCTTAAAAACCTCTAAGGAAGGAGATTCTACCACCTCCCTAGGTAACGCATTCCAGTGTTTCACCACCCTCTTAGTGAAAAAGTTTTTCCTAATATCCAATCTAAACCTCCCCCACTGCAACTTGAGACCATTACTCCTCGTTCTGTCATCTGCTACCACTGAGAACAGTCTAGAGCCATCTTCTTTGGAACCCCCTTTCAGGTAGTTGAAAGCAGCTATCAAATCCCCCCTCATTCTTCTCTTCTGCAGGCTAAACAATCCCAGCTCCCTCAGCCTCTCCTCATAAGTCATGAGCCTATCATGAGATGAGATGAGAGGATTAAGGTCAAGATTTACAAAAAACTCATTAAGATAAAAGAAGGAGCTACTCAATTGACTGAGGGTGAATTGCAGTTATTGCTATGAGTACCTCAGAACAATGAGGGTTGAGTCTCATAAAAAAATATTGCTGTGTAAGAGGAGCCTGAAATGTTAAAACAAAAAAAGCAAAAAACCAGAGGAATAATTAATCTATGCCAAACTGGGGTTACAAGTCTTATTTGTAAAATCTAAACCATTATCTAGCCTAGATTGTACTATGGATGCTAAAAATCAATGTTAATATAGATCTTGGTTCACCATAATCAGTAAATTTATAATCTAATATAACCAACAATTTAGCCAGAAAAATTAGACCCTGATCCAGTAAAGTTCTTAGCGTGTACTTTGCTTTTTAGTCACTTAAAAAGGAAAAATTCACATCCTTAAATTTAAGTGCTTTAGTGGATTAAGATTTCAAAGCTTTTTTGGCACTAAATTTTGTAAATTTCTCCATTAACTGGCAAAACTTTTCACGGATTGGAGGTCTTCCTTGCTAAATCAGAGGACATATTAGAATCTGATGTCAAAAGGCCACTTTTTTGTTTTAAATCTAATTTTATTCTTTTTTGATCAGTTATAGACCCTAACACAATCAAACCATATTACCTTATTAAGTGAACCTTTGCTTCAGCAGTTTTGCACACAAACAAATAGCCCTTTCTATAGGTCAAATTTTACTTCAAAAATGTCTTCTAATGAACCAGGTCAAGTTTGGAGGATTGTCATCCTCTGACTCGTCTTTGCAACCTAATACAGAGGATGGAAGTTTTGGATTTATTTATCTTTACAATTAAAAGGAATATTATCTTGTATTAAAATGTTACAACTCCTGCTCCTCTGATAAAACCAGTGAGCCACATAAATTCCTTAGGCTGGATAATTCCACATGAAGGAATTTCTGAAGTCAGCTAAGGATGCCTCAGTAAAGGAGGGCTGGCTTATTATTAATCATTCATATAATGGCATAAATACATAGTGCAGTATAGTAGGAGGTCTATGCCACATAGATAAAAAGATCCCTTCTCTGGTGGGTTTACAAACTAGACACAAGTGAAATCAAAGTATGAGACGAGGGGGTCACATGGCATGTCAGCATCAGTGCTGACTTCTGAATATGGTGCTCTATCCACTTATTCATGGGAGGCAGCCCAGTAAAGGTCCGTTATCTGACAGTATGACTGTGCTGGTACCAGTTCCATTTATAATTGTTTGCTATACCTCTTACTGATATCAGTACCTTTAAGACCCTACAATCAAAATGCCTCCCCAAGTAATTTTTCTATTAATCTCTATTCTGCATCCTCAATTACTACAGCCTCAATTACTACCACAGCTCAAGTTACATGTTGATGGATTATATCTGTATTCAAATAAATGAGTGATTGTTTGTATTCAAATAAATAACAATAGCATGCAAGCATTATGGAAAACAAAATATGAATGATCCATGAAGGAAAAAGAGGTATTCATCTTGCATTCTGTGTTTAGGTAAGTTTTCTAGTAATATAGTTTATAATCCCATTGATGGAGAAGTTTCAGAGTAACAGCCATGTTAGTCTGTATTCGCAAAAAGA
Source organism: Lepidochelys olivacea (assembly GCF_965140295.1). Lineage (NCBI taxonomy): Eukaryota > Metazoa > Chordata > Testudines > Cheloniidae > Lepidochelys > Lepidochelys olivacea. The sequence goes on along the minus strand of NC_140415.1, from coordinate 78,067,582 downwards.
AAAGGAGTACTTGTGGCACCTTAGAGACTAACCAATTTTTCTGAGCATAAGCTTTGGTGAGCTACAGCTCACTTCATCGGATGCATACTGTGGAAAGTGTAGAAGATCTTTTTATACACACAAAGCATGAACAAATACCTCCCCCCACCCCACTCTCCTGCTGGTAATAGCTTATCTAAAGTGATCACTCTCCTTACAATGTGTATGATAATCAAGTTGGGCCATTTCCAGCACAAATCCAGGTTATCATACACATTGTAAGGAGACTGATCACTTTAGATAAGCTATTACCAGCAGGAGAGTGGGGTGGGGGGAGGTATTTTTTCATGCTTTGTGTGTATAAAAAGATCTTCTACACTTTCCACAGTATGCATCCGACTAAGTGAGCTGTAGCTCACCAAAGCTTCTGCTCAAATAAATTGGTTAGTCTCTAAGGTGCCACAAGTACTCCTTTTCTTTTTATTGATGGAGAAAAATCACCTCCACATTAGCACAGTCAAGATTGCTTTGTGTTTAAAAAAATGAAAGTACATATGTCTAAAAGTCCCTGTTCCTAATCAAGAACAATCTAATGTACAGAGATCAGCATGAAATACATCCAGATGTGATGAAGTTAGATCCTGGAATGTTATATTTCATGCCTAACAAAGCAGATTTTCTATTGGAGATGTGCCAAAACTGTTAGACGGGAGCATCCAGGCAGTTAATTTATTTCCCACCTGGATTCATATTTAGAAATTCAAACACTTTCTTCCGTGGAAGAGACATGAGTCTGTCCCTAGCCTCTGCCAGCTTCCAGGCATGGAAGAATCTATCTTTAGATAAATAGAGCACTAAATCAACAAAAAAAAGTTCCATGCTAATGCACTTCCTGGCCTTGTTTGGTTGGATGCTCTTTTCAGTTAGAAAGTCACAGCTAGTAAAACATGTTTAGCTGTTGAAGAACAAGGTAACTTACAGTAATCACACAAAAAGAAAAGGAGGACTTGTGGCACCTTAGAGACTAACCAGTTTATTTGAGCATAAGCTTTCGTGAGCTACAAGCAAAGAATCTGAGCCAGGTTTACCATATTTCTTCAGCTGTAGTCATTCACTGTTTAAAGAACAAAAAAAAAAAAAAAAAAAAAAGAAGAAGAGAGGTTATGGAGCTGGTTTCACTGACCAAATGAGGATTCCCTAGACCTCAGGAAACATGCAGATGCTGAACAGCTGGCATAGCCAGCTCTAGCCCACTCCGCCTCCTGGTGTAGAAGATGTGGCTGAAGCTTTGGCCTACTAGCTGGATGACTTTCTGATGCTGTCCTGTTACTGTAGTTATACCACTTTGTGATCTATAAAGTGGCATAGACAGCTGGGGTCCTCAAGAGATGCACACTGTTTCTTCTTCTTAGAGAGTGGCTACTGTAGAAATAGCACTGATGGACAATGTGTGAGCAACTGACAACAAAGTTGTAATTAAACTGTTTAACTAGCAAATTTAACTATAGCATTTGCTACTCAGAAAGCACTTATCTGTAAAAAATAAATAAATGAAAGAACAGTAAAAAGCAAGTAGCTGGTCTATAAAATTCAGAGTGCATTTTTTCCTGCTTCTGGTGTACTGATAAGAAATGCTCTGGGGCAGGAGGGGTGTGTGTGTGTGTGTGTGTGTGTTAGCCACTTAGATTTTGGTCACTGACAATAGGGACTGTTTCTTCTCTTACACTATTGTGAAACCAGTGCAACTCCACTGACTTCACTGGAGTGGCTTCTGCTATACACAAGTTCTGTGTGAGTTAAGCCAACTGAGAGTAAAAATTGACAGAAATCCAAAATAAAGCTTCTTGGATTATGTGAATCCTTTAATCCAAGTGCTGTTGCATATTGATGTGCTTTAGTACATATTTCTTCAAAATGGCTTCTTGACATTTAAGCATTTTCTATCGACCTTTGAGGGAATAAGCTAGGAACTCTTCTATAATCAACAACAGTACCTATTGTTCTGAAACAAATCCAAATCCAACAAGAAAACAAAGATCCCAATCTCCCTACATGAATACTCAAAGTAGACAGTGCTCTCAAAGAATTCAAGGAAGGAATTAGAGTCAAGCATACATGTTGACAGAATTACATGATGCAAAGTTTCAAGGGAAAATATTTAAGTTGTGATTACACTGGGCTCAGAAATCATCCTTTCATTTATAGGAATCTGTCTCGTTTGATCAGAGACCTTTGCCTACATTAGAAGAGATGCCTTGTCAGAGGCTGCACTTTAAAGAACAGGGGGAAATGAGTTTTGAACTAGTATCTTGCCAAGGGGATGAACTACTGCTACAGTACGACACACAAACATTTCTCTTCAGCTCATTGTTGAAACACTACTTATCCAACTTCCCACTAACTTTAGTGTAAGGGAAGAGAATGAAAACTCCAAATTCAAGGGAGAGAAAAATGCTTAGGTTGGTAATGGAAAACAATGAAGTGAGCTGGAGCTCACGAAAGCTTATGCTCAAATAAATTGGTTAGTCTCTAAGGTGCCACAAGTCCTCCTTTTCTTTTTGTTCTTTCCCTGTGACCAAAGTGTTACTGTCTTGTTCAAGTAGGAAATGAAGAAAGAAAGAAAAAAACAAACAAACTTCAGGAGTTGCCAAGGAATAAAGAACATCTTGAAAGATGGAGTTGTTTCCTACAAAATCTTCATTGGCTTTATATATTTCTGCTTTGCAGTTTTGGAATATACTGGCCACACATAAATCACACTAAGTAAATTATTTTAAATTGAACAAAGGAGATTGCTGTGTCCTTAGTCTTTTGCAACTGAAAGAGAAAAATACTAGCAGACCATTTCAAAAGTGTGCCTCTGAAGCAGAGACATAGTTAGAGAGCACAGATGAGCAGATTTCAAAAGGTTTCATGTATCCCTTGACCAGTATCCTAGCACCAACCACTCTCAGTCTTTGGGATAGGTCAACTATGAGTGCTGTGATTAAACCCCCTCAAATTGGACTAAGCCAAAACATGTTCAGGTTGAAATCTAAATTTTGCAGCTCAGGCCCATCTCCCATAATCTTCAGAAGCTTGGATGCTTATCTGAAGCTTATTCACACCACTTAGATCTGCAAAACTGTGTGAGAAGTTTTCAAAGTCAGTTTTCTTGCAAGACATTTAGTAGCACGTTTAACCAGAGAAAAGAAATTAAATTTGACAAGAAAAGTCTTTTTGTATAGTTTTGCTGCACTTCCATTTCATTATAGAGCTAAATTACAGGAAAATGAAAGTGACTGGGGTGGGAGGATTTATTTTTACTTTTTCAAATCTCGTAAGTGTTCGGCTCTGATTCTTATAATACCTGAACTTATTCCACCATTCCACAATGCCTAGTTAAGCATGAGCACAAGCAAGCCACAAAGACATTGTCTGTCATGTAATGTATTAAGAACTATTGGTTGACTACAATATAATATATTCTTTAGAATCTTTGAGTCATACCAATGTTGGCTGAGGGTCTAGCTCTATATTGTAATCTCATTATTGTTATGTTTATATACTTTATAATCAAAAGAGCTAGATTATAACCATAAACATATTTTAAAAAACTTAAAACAAAAACTGTAGTAACTGTATTTACAGTAATTTAGGATTACTGTAGTTGTATAAACAATAATTTTCCTACAGTGTTTTTTTTTCTGGGGCTCCACAGCAACAGCATATCTGTAGGCCTGTGATAAGGTTTTCCCCTATACTAACTCTGGAGGGATAATATGGGCAAGTGAAAGGCCAATTAGCAATAGGCTGCACCTGAAGGGGAGCTAAGATGTGAGGAGACTTAAGGGGGGATAAAGTTTGCAGTTTACACTCTGTTAAAAAATGGGAAGAGAGTAGGAGCCTGTAATAGTGTAGGAAGCAGTCCAGGGAAGGACCAATAAAGGCTGAGAGAATAGATTTGAACTGCTGGTTTGTGGGCACCTGTATTGGAACCCAGGTTAGAGGGTGGGCCTGGGTTCCCCTATAAGCCACATGGTCAGTGCTGTGGATATGGAGACTGCCTGAGACTGTGTGGAGAGAGACTGTGGTGAGATCCTGACGGGAGAGCAATTGTGACTTGGCTGGAGGACTAAGCCACTAAGGAGAGGTGCTGTAGCTCCTGATCAGGGAGAGAGGGAAGAGCAAGTAACAAAGACAACAGGCTGAATGACTGCCAGAGGGGGTGTGGACAGTATCAAGCTAATTCCCCAAATGAGCCCCAAGAAGATGCCACTGAGTGGTGAGTAGCACGCACCCTGTGACAAGGTCCCATTTATTTTTGGATTCTGTGCATTTCCGTGGACCATAACAAGCTGATTGGGAGCGTAGAGTCGGGGGCAGCTATTTTATGTTCACCTAGAAAACACTGTATTGTAAGCCAAGAAATGAAACAGACATTAATGTTCAGTAACATGTTGTATTCAACTATGGTTTCTGTTCCCCCTTGCAAGGGAAATGAGTCTGCATCCTTGACTGTAACCTGTGGTAGCATGGCTGCTCAGCTACTAGGATGGAGAGGAGGGTTAAGAAGTAGAGCGATAAGTGCTCTAGAATGTGCATGGTTGATGTTAGGAATTCCTGCAGGCTTCGGTGTAGTTGTAAGACAATACCACTTGCTCATTCTATGTTGCTGCTTATCCATCCTACAAGGAGGTAGGATGATGTGGTTTCTAAACCGCGAATGAACCAGATGTTACTACTACTACTCTTTCTTGAGATTTTCCTTCAAAATGTGACATTATGCTCTCAGGGCTAAATCTTCATGCCAGCACCCAACTCGAGTATTATCTAGGCTGGTTACTGGGCAGATGGGCAGTGAAGGTGGGAGGAGAAATACAGCTTCCCTCAGATGTCAAGAGGCTAGGTGGTGGTTACCTCACCATATGCTTGAACCCATATGTATATCTGCCATGGATGGCTAGACAATTTCACCCACACTTCTTCACAAATCTCACCAATCCTCTTTTCTTTGCACCGAGGAACTATACTGTGACCTCCACCAGAGTAACCTCCGTGGCTGTGAAGCACATTCATGCCTTTATGCATGTTAAAAAGATCAGAAATTGAATAGAGAGCACAGTTGAACAGACTTTTCTCTGATCTATTTTTATTACTTTTGAAAGCCCCAACCCTGGCCCCAGCATAACTACCTCCTTGCTGGAAGCCTAGCTTTGGTCATAGCAGACCTCCTTGTTTGAAGCCTAATTCCTATACCCCTAACCCTAGTCCTGGCAGACCTAATTCCTACACCCTTAACCCTAACCCTGATATGGGCAGGTCTACCTTTTACAATCCTAGGTATATTTATATATATTTATTTCCCACCTCTTCTTCATGCTATGCTAGACGTTTGAATAAATTCACTCACTTTCTGCAAAAATAAATACTCTGATATAAAAGTTTGCTGTATGTATAAAGTCATTGGAACTCGCTTGACTTTGAGCACTTGATGTAAAGTTTGAGAGAAGTGAATAAAAACATCCATTATGTGAGATCTGTAGTGTGCAGATTAGGTGCTTCTCTAAGGGACCACTGCCCTTTCAACTGAACTTCACAGATGCAGATTAACAATTGGATCCTAAGGATAATGCTCTTCAATAACTGATTTCAGGATGTTTTCTGTATTTTAAGACTGTACTTTCCTGTCCGTCATGGGAAATGTGCAGCCTTGTGTGAAAGTTCATGTATGCTTTAATATCACAAAGAGCATTTGATCATTTTGGTTCCATCAGAATCACAGTTCCTTTATATGTTTTAAAAGAGAAAAATCTTATAATTCATTAGCCACAGAAAGTAGTTTCTGGAAATGTATATAGGAGGCAGCTGTGATCGAGCAGATTGAGTTCTGCAGTGCAAGATGGGAAACTTCACACCAAATTATGCTCTTGCGTATACTGGCGAACATTTTGTACAACCCAGTTACCCCATGGATAAAATACAGATGATAATGTTTAACTCCACAAACTGACTTGACATTTATGGATGAAAAAATTATAGAATGATCTCATGTAAACAACAAGTTTGCTTGCTGCTCAACAGCATGAAAATAAAATCTCACTGACTAATGAATAGCGCTGCATGAACAGTGGAAAACATTTCCATGACTATTAATTTGAATTGGAAAACTAGTGTTGATTCAACTGTGCTGGCAGCCTTTTCATGTTGATTCAAAAATATTTAGATGTTCAAATTTTACAAATACAAAAAGTGAACATTTAGCTGACCAGTCTGATCATTTGCCAAGAATAAATATAAAATTATGTGTGATTGTAAAATTTACAATTCAACATTTGTGCTATGTTTACTTACATAGGACATGGAATTGTTTGTTCCCTGATTGGATGACTTATGTATAGGGCCCTACCAAATACACAGTCCATTTTGGTCAATTTCACGGTCATAGGATTTAAAAAATAATAAATTTAATTATTTCAGCTATTTAAATCTGAAATTTCATGGTGTTCTAATTGTAGAGGTCCTGACCCAAAAAACGATTTGTGGGGGGTTGCGGTTCTGCCCCCCTTACTTCTGCACTGCTGCTTGAGGCGGTGCTGCCTTCAGAGTTGGGCAGCTGGCCAATAGCCACCACTTTCCAGGCACCCGGCTCTGAAGGCAGCACAGAGCTAAGGGTTGCAATACCATGACCCCCCTAAAATAACCTTGCGACCCCCCCCTCCACAACTCCCATTTGGGTCAGGACACCCAATTTGAGAAATGCTGATCTCCCCCATGAGATCTGTATAGTAAAGGGTAAAAGCACACAAAAGACCAGATTTCATGGTGGGAGACCAGATTTCATGGTCCATGATGTGTTTTTCATGGCCGTGAATTTGGTAGGGCCCTACTTATGTATTTAATCAAAACAATGAGAACTGCAAGTATTACAACCAAATATAAGGTACAATTCAAATTTAGCATTCTCTTGTAACTTGATGTTATATGTAAGTTACTTCCTAATACTGATTGTTCAAATTGTGAACATTACTAATTTTTTTCAGGGATTAATTCTTAGACTGCAGGTTGTAATTTGAATAATACATACAAGAATGTTGTTGTGATCTGTTGACAGACAATTTACAAACTGGAAAAAAGGGCAAATTTGACGAATTATGAATTATTTCCATATCTCTACCAATGAGGATTCTCATCAGTCATAAATAATTATTTTATCCCTTATTAACCTTATTAGCCTCTCTTCCTTCATGTTAAAATAACCACATGGGGCACTATTTTTTCTCCTATTTTTTTCCTAATTGAGATTGGGTTTTTAAACACTACAGGATTTAGGATCCTGTGGTCCATAAAGGTGCTAAAAGCTTTTATTTTTTTGTCAGTTTGAATGGTAAGAGCTGTCATCATGTCAACAGCTCCTGTAAAACTGCCTTAACCTGGAAGCAAAGTAAACTATTTATGACAGACAGATTTTTCTGTTTGAACAACCACACTATTTTTGGGGTGTGAAGGTGAAAGACTCAAGATCAGAATTTTGACTTTTACACAGTCAGTCTATCCAACAGCCCTGTTCGGTGTTATTTAATTCCACATGCCTTTTAATTTATGGCCTCTTGTAAAATGAGCATTTAAAAACAGCTAAGAACTCGTTGCATCCAAAGGCAACGGGCCTGATGAGAAAATTGTAACATTTTACACAATGTGATGTTTTCTTTGCTCGTGTGTCAGCTGTGCTAGTTGAGAATGATTTCAAGAGAAATTAAGGCAGCACAGCCTTTTTTGGAGATATGTTTGCCATCTAAAGAGAAGTGAATTACAGCTGGCAAACACTTTCAAGAGCTCAGGCCTGACTCCACAAAGGGACTTAAGTGTGGTTTTGTCCCAGTGATTTTTCTAGGAAAAGCCTGAATCCGGTGCCTAGGCTCCCTATACAATGTATGGGGAAGACAGTCGGCTAAGAATGGGATCCACAAAAGGCAGCAAGGTAGGCTGAGAACTGTCTAAACTAGTCAATGGAAGATGCCAATGAGAGGGCAGTGTCCTAAGCCCTGCCCCTTTCACCAACATAGGTACCTAAGTCTGGCTGCATGGATGCACCTATCTCTTCTTGCGATCTATTACTGGGAACTCCTCTTCTGGAGTCAGGCAACTTAGATGCCTAAGTAGTTTCTTCTGAGAATATTAGATGCCTGCCTTTCTTCGCATATATTAGCTGCCAGGACGGGAGGAGCAGTAGCAACGTCCTTATAGACTTTTGTCCAGTGGTTTGGGGACTCATCTGGAATGTGGGAGACTTCCTGCCCTTCAAGTTCTTCTTATGCCTGAACCTGATGAGGAGAAGGGTTTTGAAGAGGGATCTGATACCTCTCAGGTAAGTGCCCTAACCACTGGGCTATGGGAAATTCTGATATGGGTATCTCTCCAGTTAACCTGTACCACTTTAATTATTTAATTGGCTAATTAATATTAATTGGCCTAGAGAAACAGTGGGAATCTCTTCATTCCACATCCCATGTGAATACTTTAACTCGCTAGGATAAGGTTATAAGGGAGCACCACCACCCATAGGCACCGACTCCGTGGGTTCTCCGGGGCTGGAGCCCCCATGGGAAAAAATAGTGAGTGCTTAGCACCCACCAGCAGGCCCTGCCGATCAGCTCCTCCCCTCCCCTCCAGCACCTCCCGCCGGCCACGATCAGCTGTTCAACGGCATTCAGGAGGTGCTGTGGGGGAGGGGGAGGAGCATGGGCAGAAGCATGGGCAGGAAGAGGTGGGGTGGGAGCTTGGGAGAAGGGGTGGAGTGGGGGCAGGGACAAGGCCTGGGGCAGAGCAGGGGTTGAGCACCTCCTGTGAACTGGGGAAGTTGGCGCCTCTGCCACCACCTCCTCTGTGATTTTGTGTATAGGTAGGTGATCTCTGAGCATCCTACTGGATCAGACACTGCAGACAAGATAGATGGAGGAAACCCTGTCTTCCCCTGATTCACTGGATCACTCTGGGGCTTAGACAGGAGATGGGTACCTGGATGCCTAGATGAGGCTGCCATGCACATGCCCAGAGGCAGAAACTTGGGTAGGGACAGTGCTTAATCTGTAATGAAAGGTGCTAGGGCTCAAGCAATTTTTTTACATTAAAAACTGATGCAGCAAGCCTAGAGGTGCCGGGGCTCTGCCCTGGCACAAATTAAACTCTGCAAAAAGTTATAGCTGAGCAAGTTTAGGAGTGTACAGGATTAGGCAGCAGCGAGGCAGGGGTTTTGTGGATCACAGTGTCACCTAAAAAGGGAACTTAGGTGCCTAAGTGCAGGGCTAGGTGATTCAGATAAACAGATCTTACAATATCTTACTGCCTCTAATAGTGCCATGTGGAAGCTCCCAAAACTGTGATAGATGGTTAGGTATAGAGTTGTCTTCATTGACTTTCATTTCTAATGTCTCATGAGCTCTGAATTTTTTTTCAAAACTGTCATACTATATCACCTACACCCCCAAGAAATTGCCATGAATATGATATTACAATAGTCTTAGGCCAATTTATGCTCTGTTTTTGAAGAACATGTTTTCATATAGATGTTCAGACCTGTGAAGGAAAAAATGGAATCTATGAAGAATTGTTCCTAAATGGAATATATTTGTTCAATTTTTAAACACACGCTAGCAGCTCTTTATGGTCCTTATAAGCAAGCAGCTGAAATTAGTCTATGGCTCAGAAGGGTTGGCGTCTCAGCGGTTTTAGCTCTGGTTCTCAAATAGCTTGATAAAAGAAATATAGCACTTTCCAACAATTTTAATGTAATAAGGGCTCTATCCCAATGCTTCTCAGGTGGATTTTGCAAACATCTTAAAATATGAGGGACTGATTCTAAGTTACACTGAGGTCTCTTTATGCCACTCTGGCATGTAAAGGGGCATTAAAGTAAATGTAGATCAAATTTATGCCCCCTTTACAGGGCCTTAGTGTAAATGAAGATCAGGCCCTAAGAGTACATCTGCTCTGCAATGAAGTACCATGGCATGGCCCCGGTTGGCCCATGTCAGCTGACTTGGGCTCATGGGGCTAAAAAATTGCTGTCTTGACATTTGGGCTTGGGCTAGAACCCAGGCTCTGAAACCCCAAATGTCTACACTGCAATTTTTGGCTGCCCAGCACAGGCCCAAGACAACTGATCCGGTCTCTGAGATTCTGTGCCGTGTTTTTTTTTTATTGCAGTGTAGCCATACCCTAAGGATCACTTGCATGGATGGAGAAGCAAAAGCATTGCAGCCCCCACTCTGGTTTGTGCCATGGAGAAGGAACTCTATGGCAGTTCTCTGCAGGGTTCCATGGAGGGGGGAAACATGAATGCGCCAGGTTATTCATAAAACTCCAATTTGCCAGGCTGCAGCAAGCTACTGCAGGGCACAAAGGGAACATCTAGCCACCTATATCCACTAATTCCCATGCCCTGTAGTAGCTGGCTGCAACTTAGCTGTATGGGTTCTCTAGGAATGACTTTCAGTTAGAAGGGTAAGATTCCACCAGGTGGCTTTGTGGGAGTGTCAGATGAGCAGAGTCCTTTTACTTACGAGGTGCTCACTTGCTCAGGCCCTTATTTTTCTCACTGTATTGATTTAGTTTAGGTGTCTGGTCAGACATACATGTAACTTTAGCATTAAAAATTCAAAACCTGTTTCAGCCTCATAGAAATGAAATGACTGGAAATAATTTACAATCCAGAAGATGAAGGGCTTCTATTAAGAGATCAGAATAAGTTGATTCCAGCCAGGTTTCCATGCGATTTACTATTGTATGAGCTGTGTGTGTGATTATTAGCATGTTACTGATTTCTATCTATTTATCTGACAGGCACTACAGACAACCCTAATTGCTTTGTGTCACATGTATATTTGCTCAGAATGCAGATATTGGGGCTGGAGGTATTTATTTAGGCTGTGATTCATCATTGCCCTGTGTCTTGTGTAAATCATTACGTTAAGTGAACAGTGGGTGCAAAATGTTTTAGTTTCTGATAGTGTTTTTGCCTGCTTGTCACTGGTGTAAATGACTACACATGATGCAGAGCAAAGGTGAATTGGGCCCTTAATTTATTCTGACAAAGCCCAAAGTGTGCTATGCATTTTAACAAACAAAGAAGACAAGGTCCTTACCTGAAGGAGCTAACAATCTAGACTTGAGTCTTAAATGGTACAAAGTATCATTGTTCCTTCTGCCTGTACATCATTATTAAAGAGGTCACTAACTTATTTTATGTAATGTTTCTTCCTTAGTTTATACTAAGTGCTCATAATAGATATTTGCTACAGTTGGGTATCTTTTTATGTCTGTCCTTTTAAAAATGCCTTCAGCACTTTAAATCTTATCTAAATGGGTTTAGAATCTATTGCTTTTCTCACATAAATTATGTCCACAAGGATATCTATTAATAAAAAGGGATGCAATTTTTAATTACGTTGCTTTCTTGAATAAAACCAACAAACATAGAAGGTAAATTTACAATAATTTTGTTACCTTCTGGCATGAATATATTTGTCAAAAATTACATTTTATTTGAATGAAAGTAGTGTTATTGTAGTTCATTTAATTACAACCCTTAAACTAAGTTGTTATTTGGCATCTAGGGTTTGATTCTATGAAATGCTGAGAGCCTCTCATGGCCTGAAAATGGGATTTACAGCAGCCGGTGATCATTATGAATAGAGGTGGGGAATAATGCAGGTTTGACTCTACAACAATGCAGAAGATTTGGACCATCCCCACATGGCAGCTATGCTTTTATTGTGGTAATCAAAGTCACCATTGCTTTGGGGCACTTGGCTACAGGATCCTTTCAGAAAGTCCTGGATAAGCCAACTTGCTGTTTCCTTTTGCTGTTCTCCTGTAGCATTAATATTAATAGTGACTTGCCCAGAGACAGACATTACCAACAGTAAGTCATGTAAGAGGTCTATGACATTTCACGTTTGCCATCCATCTGAAGTGCGTTAGACTTCACTTATGTTCCCCTCAAGGCACACTCAGACACTTGTGCTTTCAGGAACAGAAAGGGGTTATATAAAGTTCTAAGTGGAATTTTCCAGTTACTCTGCTGTTTATAATAAGAACTACACTTTGAATGCCAAGTTTAGGTTCTAAGTTGTAGTTACCATATTCAGGAAATACTATAGGGATAAAGAGCAGGAATTCTTTTACTAACCATCATACTCCTGTGCTGACTCCATTGGGATCCATGAAAGATTTGTGGGAGAGTTAAAAGGCCATCAATTACAACACCAAATTGTGTGATAATTGTCTTCATGAACAGCGGTGAGACGAGACTAGTTTGATGCAGGATGGGGGAATGTTCTAGTAGAAGAAGGATCTGTTGTTTGGACACACTTTTAACATGTCTTGGGCATAGGGTAAGATAAGACAGCCAGGTGATAAGGGTTCAGTGTCTGGGGAAATATGCACTCATCAAATTACCTCTGCATAAGGCACAGGTCTACATATATTATTGCCTTGTGGCCAGATGGACACCTGCCAGTGGGACATCAAAAGTCTGCTGACATGGGGGAGGGACATCAGCTCTTCCAGTGACTCAGGGAGAAATGGGGACACACCACCAACCAGGAAGAAAGTGTGAGTGCTTTTAAATTCCCTCCTGCCATCTCTCCATACAAACAGCCAGTAAACTATGCTTAGATCTTTCTTTACCTGCACTAGAAAACAGTATTTTTAAATCAGGTATCCATATATGCAGCCAAATATAGGCCTTGATACAAAACCTGCTGAAGCCAATGGAATATCTCCCATCCTATTGTGCAAAACAGGGAAATATTTAAATACCCTGAAGTTCCCTAGGCCTACTCTCTGTCTTCCTGTAATGTGCCACTCCCTCTCTCTGAGGGAAAGACACAGCCCCAGTGATTTGGCTAGAGATCTCTCCTGATTAGACAGCTCTCTTCCCTTTGGATGATCTAAGCTATCTTGTGACAGAGGTGACCAGTCACGCATAAATATAATAACCATAGTGACCATTTTGCTGCAATTTGGTCAGAGAAATAATTTTCCAGGGAGTACAAATAAATACATTTTGGAAAATCTTGATTGGCTGATGGAGAAAAATGGCAACAGGTGTTTATTACTGACAATTCACTGAACTATGCTTAAATTATTTTTTTCTGTAGGTCCCTACATGCTGCTGAAACAGAACTTTTATCCATTTAGGAGAGTACAATTAAAAGACGCAGTGCTTTTAAGGATTAGGTTTTTGAGCATTCAGGTTTAGGAAAGTGCAATGAAAACAGATGGGCAATGAGGAACAAGTCAAATTAAGCTTTTAATATTCCATTAACTGCTCTTGGGAGGAGGTTACTCTGCCTCTGAAGAAAATTAGGTGTTTTAAATCAAATCCCTGCTGTGCAACTCTTTAAGTCTTAATGCTGAATTTAAATTTCCCTTTATATCTAGATGTGTCTTAGAAGTAGGAGATGAGACAAATGACATGCAGACAGAGGCATTGGAAGTAGAAGACTAGTTGCCTACCTCCACCCATGAGCTTCAACAAAGATGTACGTACATTGTTACCCTCAGGGACTTGTCACCTTTTACTATATCCATTTTACACATATGCAGTGTGCACCCCCTAGTAAACACAGTCTTCTCTCTGTGTGTATTTGTCTATATTTCTGTGCCATTTACTGCATAGTTCACATGCAATTTACCATACAGCACTCAGAAAATGGACCAACCCAGGAATCCACTGTTATCAGCTGGAGCCATCACTGTGCGAGGAGTTGGAATCCTGGCTTTGATCTCTTGTTCTCCCCTAGATGGTAGTTATGGGGAACATGCTATAACTTATATCTGCAAATGAGGGGAAAGGAGTGGTTTGTGCTATTGAGAAAACAGCCATTTGGGGCTGTTTTTGGAGATGCTGCAGTGCTAATCAATTTTAACTGAAGAAGTAGATAATCAACACCTCTGAATATCGGACATTTGGAGAAAAAACAAGGCTTCAGTAGTGCTTTTATTTTAGTTCCTCATCCTTTTTGCTAATTCATCATCCCTTTTAACTGCTCAGGCTTTGATCTCTTTAATTTACAGGTTTTCCCTTCATTTCCTATGCATGCTCTTCTTATATACAGCCCCACATCTATGCTTCCTCTTTAGTTTTCCTTTTGTGAATTTGAAAGTTGAGTTTGAAAGCTCCAGACATAAAAACCAAGTAATGCAGTATGTGGGATATGAATGCTAATTTCTTCAGCCTCCCTCTGTGATGTTGCACTGCAAATATAATAAAACAGTAATAACCAGTCATAGTACTTAAAAGTATATGAAACCCTCCCAACCCCCAAAAAAGACACCCCTATCATCCACCACAGCAAAGGTTTGATCACCTACTATCTTAAGACATGATGGTGGTATTCTTAAACACTGGGTAGTAATGGAGGGCAGATCCCTATCAAGCTAAGACTGAGGAGGAGACAGGCAAGAATATCAGCCAAATTCTATGGAATTAAATATAAATTCTGCTATGAGAATTACAAGATTCTTCTTTTGTAGGAAAAATCCCCAAATTGGCTGTAAGCTTAAAAACCCAACCAGCTAAAAAACCTTCTCATGAAAAGGTTACTTTTGAATTGAGTCAAATGGTATGCTTCTATTAAATATGGAAAACTCACATTCTATTTTAATATGATCTGGCTTTATAGAAAGTGATTTTGGTTTACCAACATACTTATGAACTCTGGCAGTCCTGGCTGCTATTTTAAATGATCTAGTCCCCAAAAGCACTGCCCTCTGAAGAGGTAGGTACCTTCATAGCTAATGTTATAGAGCTGGCCATTGCCAATTTGCCAGTTTGAAACATTAGGTGATTGTCTTTTAGAAGGTTGTAGTATACGCCCACTGTAGAAAATGCCCACTGAAAAGTCAGGTATCCCCTTGGAACAATTTACCCATCAGCAATCAGGTGAGCCAAGTAATTTAAACCTCTCCCTCTAAAAATATATTTTGAAAGCACTTAAAAAATCATGGGATTAAATTAAGCTCTGCTACCCCAGTGTGAATCTGGAGTATTTAAGAGCAGAATTAGGACCATGATATTATGGTGGAATTTGAAAGGTTTTGGTTTCCAAGTTCTCCAGCTAGCTGGCAGCCTGGGAGTAAGCATGATGCCCAATAGTGAACATTTACAGTATTGGACCATTAGGTAGTATTTATTTTTTCCAGGAGATGGGATTTTTCTGGTTGCATTTCTTACTGAGATGAACATTGTATATAGCACATTGAATGAGTATATGGGATAAATGCAGAGGTCCTTACTCAGGCAAGTTCCCATTATTGAGTTACGTTCTATATAGCCTCAAACTAGCAGCACCAATGTGTATTATCTAAATATAAAAAGAAAAGGAGGACTTGTGGCACCTTAGAGACTAACCAATTTATTTGAGCATAAGCTTTCGTGAGCTACAGCCCACTTCATTGGATACATTCTCAAATAAATTGGTTAGTCTCTAAGGTGCCACAAGTACTCTTTTTTTTTTTTTTTTTTTTGCGAATACAGACTAACACGGCTGCTACTCTGAAACCTGTAGATATAAAATGAAATTGTTTAAAAATTTCATAATATCTAGATGAAGTGTGCACTGAACTCATGACTAGGACAGTTTAGTCACAGGAATTGTTCAAGGCAGAAAAATTGCTTGGTGTCAAAGCAGCAGTACTGTGTGTCTTAGCTACAGTAATACTTGTACTGCCTTCTGATGTTAGATATCGAGATATGAAACTTCAGATAACTACCTCATTTACTATCTTTCAATATACAACCAACATAAAATCACATGTCATAGATATAGGCATGGGTGTTACATATCAGCAATCTTGTCATTTCAATTTTATTTTCATTCAGAGTGGTCTGTAGCTTGGTAAAATCTCATCCTTACAGCACAGTACTCCAGGCTTCTAGTTTCTAGCACAGGTCAGAAATGCCAAACATAATGAAAAAGTGAAAGCACTCTATAGAATGCTACAATCCGACTGTCTGTGGCTGACTCTCAAAGGCTTACCAGGTTTTTCTGGTTTATCAGCCAAACTTGAGTTAGTGGAGCATGTTACTCCCTCAGTTGTACAACTGGCACACATTAATGATGGAACTGACAGTCTGTTCTTTTTCCTCCTCCTCTTCTGAATGAACTGTGAGAAGACCACAAGAAGACGCAGTACAAATAACAGGAGCTAAAGCATTTATAACATGGACTATGCCTGATAGCGGGAATAGAAAAACATCCTTTCCTCAACCAGTATTCCTCTGTGAATCTTCAGAAGATAACTACAGTCCTGAATCTGAGGAAATGCTGGAAAAGGAATAAAAGGATTGAAGGGAGACAAATGTAAACACAAAAAAATGAACACCCTAGGAACTCCCATAAAGGGGAAAGTGTCCACTGACAGACTACTTGCTCTATTGGTGACAAAAGCCTCAGCCAATCAACATCCTCAGCTCACGTGTGAACGTATTTGTTTTATCCAAGAAAATGTCCAAGAGTTTTATCTGACTTTAATTCCAAAGAAATGAAAATCTTTGGCAAGTGTGACGTCCATAATGGCATATCACCACCCCACAGTCAGTATCACCTGTGACGTTGCACTCCTTATGCTTTATGAAAACATGCTTATGAATGTGAATATGATGTAACTGGAATATGCTTTATGCAAAAGGTCTCTTGTAAGCTATCATTACAAAGCTTATAATCTACTGAGTGTGTTCTTTCTATTTGTATGCATGTATCTTTCTTGTATCTGAAGCTAGAAATATGAAGAATAACTCTGTGGTCCCATTGTAATTGTGCAAAGTATGAGCCATTAATGGTGATTTAGAATCTTGATGGGTCCCATTGACTAAGACAATTTGTTGTGGATGGTTTATTTACCTGCAAGCCTTCCTGTGTATGTGCGGGCCAGCCCGTGGGTAATGAAGAACCAGGTCTTACAGTGACATATGACCATGTTATATGATACTGGAATCCATCTTAAATCTGGTACTTTTCCATTTAGAAGGAGGGGTGGGGACCCAGAGAAATAAAAGATTCCAACCTTGTGCCAAAGCTAAAAAAGGAGGTGGAACAGAACAAATGGGGCTGCCAGTCATGAGAACACTCCTGCTTTCCACTTCAGATGTCTGCTGGAACTAACAAGGAAAGGACTGGGCCAGACTAGGAAGGAGTATAGTCTGTGAAAAAAGCTTATTGGAACATCTCTGAGGGTGAGATTTTACCTGTAATCAGTTTCTTAATGTATTAGGCTTAGACTTGCATGTTTTTGCTTTATTTTCTTGGTGACTTACTTTGTTCTCTCTGTTATTACTTGAAACCACTTAAATCCTACTTTTTATACTTAATAAAATCACTTTTGTTTATTAATACCTGGGAGAGAAAACAGCTGTGCATCTCTCTCTCAAGTGTTATAGAGGGCGGACAATTTATGAGTTTACCCTGTATAAGGTTTATACAGAGTAAAATGGATTTAGTTGGGGTTTGGATCCCATTTAGTCTGGGTACTGGAGGTTGGTGACCTGAAGAGCTGTTTTCTGTTAAGCCTGCAGCTTTGGGGTGTGGACCAGACCCTGGGTCTGTGTTGCAGCAGGCTAGTGTGTCTGGGTCAACAAGGCAGGGTTCTGGAAGTCCCAAGCTGGCAGGGAAAACGGGCTCAGAGGTAATTCCAGCATGTCAGGTGACAATCCCAAGAGGATCTCTGTGACTGAACCCGTCACATCACCATCCAATGTCCCAGGGATTGCCAGTCTAAGAAAGCGATGGTAATTTTTAACAACATTATCCTTCTACCCTCTTTTTCTCTTCCAGTGAACTCTTAAAGCAGCAAATCTGCTGTAGGGGACTTCTAATAAGAAGTGGGAGGCAGAGGAACCAACTCCTTGACAGTATTCTAGTTCCTGGCCATTTCTAGTCTCAGATCTAAAGACATGTAGACAGTTATGGAAAACTCTGAAATATGACAGTGGTGACTCAAAGAGAAAGCAGGTATAACCAAGTGGGGAAGGAATAAGGGCAGGATAAAGTTATAGCAAGAAATCCTGTCTCCACTGAAGTCAATGGGAATATTGCCATTGACTTCAGTGGGGCCATGATTTCACCCATAGACTGTTATAGAGGATTGCAATCATTCTTTCTGTGGAGCAGGCTACAATTTTCTGTTTGGGAAATATAAAAGTCACTGCTAATCACATCTGCAGTACATACCACATAACATTTTATTTATGGTAGTGGCAGACCTAGGAAGTAATAAACAATGTCCACAATGTGATTAGAAAATATTTTTGCCACATTATAATGCCTACATATTACTTAAGAAAGAATGGTGGTAATGGAAATACACTAGTCTCGCAAAACTCCACTCAGTCATTTACCCCTTTGACTAATTGTTTTGAGTGAGTAAAATATTAGTTTTATTGTGGGTGAGTGGATTTTTTTTTTGGTACCTGTGCTGGTAACATTTCATGACATTCTTTGTAAGGTGTCAATGAAAACATACCCTAGCTTACATACTAGTTAAACTCTCCTTAATCTCACTCACTGCCTAGTATACTGCATTATGAAAAATAGGGATGTCCATCAGTTCCTCTACCTGACACATACAGATCTCTGGAAATATGTCCTTATAAATATTTTCCTCATTTCTAAATCTAGAACCCCTTTTAGACAGCACATATTATACCGTGGTTACATTCCAGTTCCTCTGCTCCCATGAACTGAGGACAAAGTGTGCACTACCCTGTCACTTGCCTTTAAATATCCATTCATAAAATGAAATTTAACTTTCTTTTTGGATTCTCTTCTAGTTTTGGGAGCAGTTACTGTAAATATTCAATGCAAAAGGCAAGTCTGAAAACATAAATCAAACTGCCATTGGTCAAACATGAAAACATAAATCAAACGGACATGAGTTAAATTGTAAAATATTTATGCACTCTAAGACTGATTGTAGTTCTTCGCTGCTTTTTAAAAAAAGGACTCAATATGACATGGCAATTTAGGAAATATTTTGGAGGAAGGAGACCAGGAAATGCATCTAAATGTGTTTCCCATAATATTTTCTTTCTACAAATACTTGCCTTTTTACAATGGCTTGTGACAGCTGCTCCTATTGCTGCCCTTGGTGGTTTATTCATCATTTAGATTACACACTTACATTTGACACAATCACAAACAGTTTTAAGAATCTAGCTTCTCTAGTTTTCACAGGAATTTTTATCTGTCAGGTTCCCTCTCAAATCTTTTCTTTCCCAAAGATTAGCAGCTTTGGACCTAGTTTACCATTTGTATAAGCAGATGGAATTCTACTGAAGTCAATGGCATTACATATATGTGGCATCTATTTCTGTAGTGACGTTCGCTTTTTATTGCCTCCAAAAAGCGTTCTTTTAAAAAATATCTAAGATGCTTGGTTTCTTTTGTTGTTGCGGCTGTTCTTCTTGGCCCTGTTCTGTGACCTTTCTATAACAAGGTGGCTCAAATTGTAGTGTCCGTATGTCTCACAAAAGTATTTTTAAGGTGCTTTCCAGCATGGTATCTGTCAGTAAGTGTGGTCTCATTGATCCAACGTATGTAAAATCTAATATTTGTTAGTAGATCTGACATGGAAGTTTGCATTTTCATTATTAAATGCATTGCATACGGCTGTTAAATGTTAAGCTCTATGATGAGACAGCACAGTCCCAGTGTATGGAGCAGTTCTAGTTCCAGCTCTGCTCTTGACCTGCTCTATCACCTTGGGTAAATACTTTTTTTTTTTTGGCCTTTGTTTCTCTTTCCATCCCTTTGCTTCCATGTCTATTTAGACTGGAAGCCTATAGGGAAAATGAAAGGTCTCTTACTGTGTGTTAGGCATTGTACAAAAACAAATGGGCTCATGTCTCCATTGAGATCTTTAGGTATTGTGGCATAATACATAATAATTAGTAATAATAAATAATAATAATTAATATAGCTTGGCCAGGCTCTGTGCCTATGGAGCACTAATCCAATCCAGAGCAAGGAGGGCCCCTGGGGTATGTCTACACTGCAATTAAACACCTGCGCCAGCTGACTTGGGCTCACAGGGCTCTGGCTAAGGGACTGTTTAATTGCAGTGTAGAAATTCAGACTCAGGCTGGAGCCTGAGCTCTGAAACCCTCCCACCTCGCAAGGTCCCTGGACTCCAGCCTGAGCAAAAATGTCTAAACGGTCAGCCCCTTAGCCTGAGCCCTGTAAGCCCTAGTCAGCTGGTGTGGGCCATGTGTGGGTTTTTAATTGCAATGTAGACATACCCAGAGATGCTATATAGGGCAGACGGAGACACTGAGGAGTGATGGGGGGGAAGTGGTCCTTTCCTTGATTTGCCCGTGTGGGAAGAACACAATCAATCCTACAAGTGTTTCTTTACAGCAGGATATCTCTTGAAAATATTTTTTTAATTCAATCAAGGCTTTTTTCCATAATGACAGTGACTTGCTACACTGAAGTTTCATTTGGGCTTCGAGCCAATCATGTTAGTGAGTGGCATGTGGACCAACAAAAGAAAATTTGTATCGAGAATTAGTTTGTAAATGAGAGCTAGAGCTCTGCAAGTCTACTCAGCCACATTATGGGCCATTTTATTGGCTTTATAACCATTTGATTTGTTTTTCTTTTCAATATAGACTGACATTTATTCTTTCTGAAATGCAGTGTTGCAGTAAGGACTGATAAAAAGGACTTAAGTGCAAGTGCCAAGAACACCACTGCAGAAGTATTTATAATTACGCTGTGGAAATAGTACTTCTGTATAAGTGAAAGCATTTGCATTATACTTGTACTTTTAATCTCCTGTATTCCTTGCAATTGGCTGGTCAATATATGAATTTCTTCAATAATATAAGCACGTAGTGGAAGAGAGAGAGAAAGCAATGAAATTTTAGTCATATCCATATTCATAGAATAACAGTGAACAAATCTCTTAAATGTAAATAAATATATACATTTCCTTTCTGTTAGATGTGTGTGTATAGATGTGTATATACTACATATGCTCTCTGAATATAATCTTATATATATCATTCCATGAAATGGGCATTTTTCTTCAATAACTGTATAATCTCAAACGCATCATCCTGGAGATGGTTCCTTCTTGGCAGAAGGATTATTCAGTAGTATTGGATGAGTCTTTCCACAGGACCAAGGGACAACCTTAAAAAAACAAACAAACAAACAAAAACGCTCTGCCAGCCAGAACTCAGGGCCTGAAGTTGCCAGGCCAGTGCATTCTTGGGGGCAGCCAGCCAGAATCTGGGACAGTTTGGAGGGATGTGATAGGTTTTTTAAAAATAATTTTGAATAAGTAGTTGCAGATAAAGTTACTTATGTGTTAAGTACCTTTGAAATGTACTTTAAGTACTTTAAATATTCTTTATTTTATACAAGTATGTAATATTCTTTGGAATACTTGAGTAGGTACTTAAATACATGGGAACACTGCTGACATGCTTTTTGTTTCTGCAGAATCCTAAGCTTCAGATATTTAGGGGAGACACATCCTTCTGCAAGCATATTTGAAATAGTATGAGGAAAACTGACAAAATACATGTCTGAAAAATGCGCTCAGTCTAAATTGCATTTTTATAAGAATCTCAGCCATTACTTCATACTAAACAGTGTCTTACATTTTAACATAGTGAGAGGTGGAACGCAAGTACATGAAGTAAGGAGGATACATAAGTTAAATAAAGGCACAGCATAAATGTATTGAATATTTTTGTCATTCATTAATTGTCAAATAGTAAAGCAAGAAAAATCCAGCAAAAATGTCTTTTCACCTATGAAAGCTGGAATTCATGTAATGAATGGTGCATGGGGGCAGTAGAAATCCGGTTTATCTGCTCCCTGTGGAACCCAGTCATTTTGAGCAGAATGTTTATTTTTGTGAGCTGGATTTTTCCTCTACTTCTCTTAACTCTCTCCTTTCTAAAAGAAACAATTGAAAATTACTACAAACAACATCTACATTTAAGGAAGTAACTATCTCTTGGGATAACTCTCCACTCTGATGCAATAAAATTAGCTGTCAATGATCCAGATTCAGCCTGTACACCCAGGCAAAGGGTCCTGGCAGCAGCAAGTTCACCAGGCTGTGCGTGTGTGACAGGGGAACACAGGGAGTAAAATCCTCCCTCCAATGGGGGATTGTAGGTAGAGCTGGTAAGGAAGGGTCATAGTCAGGAAAACTGGGAGACAAGCTGAGTTAACAAGCCTTCATCAGCAAAGCTGCTATGGAAGTGGTATGAGTCATGAGGGCACTCCCCCCAACTCTGAGTTTTTTGGCCTCTAATGCACCTGTAGACTTGCAGTGGCACTCACCCCCTTCCCCTAAGTATGCTCCAGCTATAGCTACACAGAAGCTCTGGAACATTCAGTCAGTTCTCTTCAAGAGTGAGAGCAAGAGATCCCAAATTCAAGAGTTAGTAGATTGTGCCATAACATGGGTAAATGACATTTTTTGTAAGTAGAAAAGCATCCCAAAGGATGTAAGAACTATCTGCAGAAAAGCGGCTTCAAGAATAGGAAAGAGTGTCTGAGACAAGGTGGGCGGATGAATGAAAATCCTGCATGATGGTACCTTCAAAGAAGCAAAATTACAGTAATTTGCTGGGCCAAGATTCTCAGCCAGAGTAAATCAGGAAACCTCCACTAAAGTCAGTGGCATTATACTGATTACATCCACTGAGGATTTGGCTGCCTATCTTTAAAGATACCATCCGCACAGGGTTCTCATTCTTGCAGAGTAAATAGCTCAAGAGATGTCTCAAATAACAAAACAGTTACTGTAATAAAGTACTGCAAGTATCTATAGGAGCCCCATGTACAATAGGATGTTTATTTTCTTTTTAGCTAGGAGGGATGAGATACTTCTGAAAAGCAACAAATAGGCATAAAAATTGAGTTTTTCTTAACAAAAAAGAGAATCAATTCCTGAACAAAAACACTGAAGGAATTTTATCCCTCCAAACAATCCCCTGCCTCCAACCCTCACCCTTTAAATTATCCTTAAATTTACAAATCTAAATTTACACAACCAGACAACACATGAGTTAGAATGACAACCTTAACTTGGATACCTTGCAAGCATTTTCTATAACTGTTCTGGTTAAATGGTTAGCATAACAGGTTAAACTTATTTTACATAAATATTATGTTAAAAATATTAAGGTTGCAAAGTCAAGCACTCAAAAATTAAGACATGCCAGAAGTAAGGTTGCCTGTGCAACCTTACTTTGGCCCTCTTGTTTGCATGTATTATGTATTACAGACTTTAATTACATAATCATGTACTATTTTTCCACAGGACCTTGGTTTATTCAGTGTGCAGGATGGACAGGGGTCACTTAATGAGCAGCTGTTAAATGTGGTGTGTTTATCCTCACTATTCAAACCTTGCTGTAAGGACAGAATTATTCATTTTCTCATTGGCTTTTCCATACTGATCATCACTATAGTATCTGAGTGTTTAATGAATATTAATTTTCACAAAACCCCTGTGAGATGAGTATTACCCTCATTTTACAGATGGGAAACTGAAGTTAAAAGTATCCACTAATGTTGGATGCTTAATTTGAGATAGCTAGGACCTGATTTTTCAGAGTGCTTAGTAGAGCTGGCCAGAGACTAACAATGCCATTTCGTAAAGATTTTGTTGTTGTTGTTGAGGTTTTGAAATTTTGTTTTCATTCCATGTTGAATGAAAACCCATCTTTCAGAAGGTTTTCAATATAAGTCTCTCTCTCTCATTGCCAAGAAAATCCACCTCAGGAACCTTTCTGTTGAAATCGACGCACCTCAACAAAATGTTTTGTCAAATATTTTGACTGGCTATAGTATGTAGCATTATAGAGCATGTTATATATTCAAGCACACTTCCCACTGTCTTCACTTGCAGCTGTTTAGTGACCAACTTTGAAATGTTTATTTTAAGTGACTTGCCTACCATCACGTAGGAACTATGCAGCAGAGGTGAGGATAGACTCCAATTTGCAGAGTCAGCATTCAACTGCCTTTTCTACGAGATCATCCTTTCTTTTTCTGCAGTCCCCTACCTCATTCTCTGCTTACCTTCCAAGGGTTCTCTGCGTGGTGTCCCCCTCTCGATCCCTCATAATAACCTTTTGACCTCACTCCAGATATTTTTTGTCATTTGCTGTCCCCACTATATACTTGTGGCTTGGGTTCACTGGCCCCTCCCCCCTTGGTTAAGGGGGAGTCACTTTAGCTATGGGCAGGCTTAGGCCCACTGTATTCCAGCAACCACAATAGGGGCACACCTTCCAAGAGTTCTCTGCTTGTCACCCTCTATCTCCCTCAGTTTTAACCTTGACCTCAGTCCAGATCCTGTTTTTCATTTGTTATCCCCAGAAACCAGTTGTAGCCTGGGTCTAGTGGTTCCTCCCTCTTAGCTGCGTGGGTGGGCCTAGACCTGCCTGCCCCCATTACTATGAACGGTACACACCTTCCAACTTCTGCAACAAATAAAGCAGAAGTCCTATAGACAACAGTCTTCTTTACTACACAACCCTGATACAGCCTTTCTTTTCACTGAATGAGGCAGGGGGCCTATGGAAAAAAATAAGTGATCATGTAATTAGACTGTATCATAATGCATGTTTACAAAGGGGCTGAATTAAGGCTGCATAAGCAATCTTAATTCCGGCATTTCTTCACTTTTGAATGTTAAATGTCACATCCTTAATTATGTTCTTTTCATGTAGTTTTTTGGGTGTAATTTACTAGTGCTTTTTTTTTTTTTAAAAAAAAAAGCAGAATGGGGTTGGGGTGGAGAGGGCAATTCCTTCATGTGATACCATATCAACATCTATATGGGTCATCAGCAGGGTCAGAAAGTCTAGATGAACTACACAGACCTCTTTCACTTGTACTAACAGAGTAACTAATAGTGGTCATCCTTTATGTGGACCAGCACTGAAAGGGGATGGGACACATTACCAGTGGGTTTCATAGGTATTTGCTCACAGTAGAGAAAAGGTAAGGCTCAGGAATCTGGGGTTCCAGGCTCTGGAGGCAACTGTGCTCCTCAAGCAGAACCCTTTCTGCCATGTCCCCTCCAACCTGTCCATGTCCCAACCCTGTCTCTTCCCCCTCTGGCTCCAGAGCCCAGTCCCATTCACCTCACCTAATGAACCCAGTCTCTACTCCTCTGCCTTCTCATCCCAGTCTTTTTGCCCTGCCAGCCCTA
This sequence comes from Lepidochelys olivacea, assembly GCF_965140295.1. NCBI lineage: Eukaryota > Metazoa > Chordata > Testudines > Cheloniidae > Lepidochelys > Lepidochelys olivacea. The sequence goes on along the minus strand of NC_140415.1, from coordinate 78,042,370 downwards.
TTCTCTCTATTTGGGACTTGGATGGGGAGTCCAAATCTTCTAGTCCAGCCATTTCCAGTTCTCCCCCAGAACTCCAAAGCTTCTTCACAGATCTGTCTCCCCTCATCCACCTCCTTCCTCTTGCCTCACTGGTTCCTAGTCTCCTTGCCCAGTTTTCCCTTGGACTTCTCTGATTTCAATCTCCAGGCTCACCTAGTGGCTCCCAAGCTCCTCCCCTTCATTTTCCTCTGCAGCTCATAGATTCAGTGTCCTTGCCTAGCCAGTCCCACTCTCTCCCGCACTCCAACTCCCAGTCCCAGTTTCCCTCTCTACCCATCCTCTGATGACTTCCAGTCCCAAGCTCCTTCTCCCAATCTACTTTTCCTATCCCCAGCTTGGTATTGTCCTGTGTGTGTCTGAATCAGGCAGCTTCCTCCTCCACAAAGCCTGGGTGCAGCAAGGGCTGGAACTGAGAGCACAGGAGAGTCAGGCTCTTTGCTCTCTGTTCCAGTGCCCAGCCCCAGCCAAGCTCACAGGGCCTAGGGCTGCAATTGTAGGGAAGGTTCTCTTCAGCCCTGGGATTGAGTATGTTTAGTGCAGACCAAATCTTCTGAGAGTTTAGCTGTGAAGCTCTAGCAAGTCTCTGCTGAGCATATGTGAATTGTGAGCTATTTTTAAAAAAAGCTTATAATTTGGCCAGATGGATTGTCATGGGAAAGGCAAAAGGCACATCCCTGACACAAAAGCTGATTTTCAAGTCCCTGCTCCAAAGCATAAAGGCTCTGGAGCTTCTTAAACAAAAGGTCACCAGGATTTTTTTTTTTAACATGGGCAAAACAATATATTTTTCCCTAGTATTGATCTTGGAAATGGGAGAACAATTTTGGCTTTTCAATTTAAAAAAAAATCTGTGTGAGGCAGACACCAGAATGGAAAACATCCTCCTAAAGTTTGTCCAAAAGTTCTAAGCTACTGAAAATAAGCAGGCATCAGAAACCCTTAATAATAGGTGACATTACCAGCCCCAACTACAGTAAAACATTATAATAAAACATATAGACTATGCAATGCAGAGGATTAAATATATTTGTTGGAACATTAATTTTTGCAGTTCCTACCTTACTTTGATTTTAACTGTTCAATCCTAGCACGTTTCAGAGATAACCAAAGCACAGATTTAAAGAATAAAGGGAAACAATTATTAAAAAATGAGAGAGGCTGCAATTTTCAATGTGAAAAAGGAGGAAAGGGGACAAAGACACTGAATATTAAGGAAGTAAATTAATGTAATGAAATGCTGTTCTCTCAAATAATTTCTCATTAAAAAAAAAGAAAAATATCACAGTACATTCCCTGACAGCAAAGGTAAGGGGTATCTTTCTCAAAAGTGTGTGCAAGTCTATGCCTATTTTACCTGTGCAATTCTATACCTAAATTAAGAATTTGCATACATAAATGGACAACTAGAACTCACAATGTGAAATAGGTGCAAAATTGCTTAGAAAATTTTTTTTTTTAAAACACTGGGGCCTAAATATCTTTGTTAAATTAGTCTGACATTGTTAGGTTGACTTGTGTCCAGCAGAGTTAGTCTGTTTCTGAAGTAACTTGTTACTACCTTTTCAAACTTCCTGCTGTGTTTAATCTCCTTGGTCCAGATCCTGGTCCATAGTTATGCCCCATTCACACTGCCAGGAAAAAGTGAAAAGAATAGCCAGATGGAAACAAGTGAACACAGAGGGAAGCTGGAAATTCCCTGGGTGGTGTAAAGCCAGCGTAGTCAGCAACACACTGTCCATTCCCCATAGGCACAGGAATTTGGCAAGAGAGTTGGCCAAGAGTGTACTGTGCAGGAATGCACTATGCTCTGGTGATCACAGGACTGATCTGCCAGCCAGGAAGAGATCTCTGCAGCAGAAATAACTTAGAGCAGCTTTTAGGCTGCTCTGAATTATGCCACAGACCAGTTCAGCACCCAGTCAGGCAAAGACTGAGGAAGCAGAAGGGTTGTTTAGAGACACCTTGCTGCTCCTTTTTATGCCTCTTGTTTACATCAAGCACAGCCTTACTAGACCTGGGGATTTGGCCCTTTGAGTCTAAGTACCTCCTGCTTAGGCTATATTTTAGAAAATTAAACTACAGTGTAGCAAAGTTATTAATGAATCATCTAATTTTAATGGTATTATTGACTGTCTGGAACTTAAGGGCAAAGTATCTCACTGTTCAACATTTCAGAGATTTTCCTCATTTGGGTAGTAACAGGTTGTGTTCTTATTTGTAAAGGAACAAAATTATAGTGCTGTGTTAGGTGGGTGTTCGGTGGAGGGTAGCAGACAAGAGGCTTTTAGGGGAAAGAAACACTTGTGGCAGGTTCAGATGGTTAAAGGAACTAAACAAATGTTGATTATCATGTTCTGTTGCAATTTATAATGAAATGCCCACAGATATAGTATAAATGTAAGCAGTGAAGAGGGGAGAAATGTCTAGGAGCTGATCACAGCTCCCCAATTCTCATCCACTGGCCCTAGTACAGAGGAGCAGTGTTAACTTACACCATTGATGTAAGCTCCTTATGCTGGTGGAGATCCTGATAAATAGAGCCTTGATTTTCCATGCCCCCATTCATTCCCTCTTGTGCCTTTTCTCTGCCCGACCTCCAACATGCCTTCTCCTTCTCCTTAGTCTTGGAGTGGGAAGGTTTCTCTGGTGCAGGAGGTAGCCCAGATGCCAGGGAAATTCTCCATTGGCAATATCTGGCTGATTTATATTCCCTGTGTGGAGCATAAGCAGTATTTAGTCAAACTCTAAAGAGAGGAATAGAAGAGAAAAATTCTAGTTTGACACAAGCTATTTTTTTAAAGATACTAAAGCAGTTTATACATGTAAGGCCAATTTCTGCCCTCAGTTAACCTGTGCTATCCTACTGCTTACATTGAATTAGGCTACCTGTAATCAAGGGCAGAAACTGGCTTGAGGAGCCTAATACTGTATATACTCATTCATTAGCCCATTTGTTTATAAGCCAACCGCCCAAGATGGATAGGTAAAAATAGTAAAAACTATATGACCCTTTCATAAGCTGACCTTATATTTCAGGGGTTGGCAAACTTTGACTCCTGGCCTGTCAGGGTAAGCCGCTAGCAGGTCGGGACATTTTATTTACGTGGAGCGTTCACAGGCACGGGGCCCCTCAGCTTCCAGTGCCCACGGTTTCCCATTCCCAGCCAATGGGAGCTCTGGGAAGTGGGAGCTGAGGGGCTCTGTTCTGCAGACGCTCCAAGTAAACAAAACGTCCCAACACACCGGTGGCTTACCCTGTTGGGCCGGGAGCCAAAGTTTGCCAACCCCTGCTATATTTTAAAAGCTGGCATCACAAGAATTATTTAATGTAATCTAACAAAAAACCTGTTGTTATAACTGGACAAATATCTATTCATCTTCAAAATTACAGTCAATATTTAAAATCAGTAAATGGATATTTAAAACAGTAACTTAGAACAATATGAGACTTTAAAAAGTCTTCAAAGTCTGAATCAGTCTCTGATTCACCAAATAGTTCATTAAACTTAGCTTCAGTCACAGCTGCACCTGCATTGTCATTGTAGATGTCAACCGTGTCGTTTTCAGACTCAGATTCCTTCTCATCATTAGCCTCTGTTGTGTCATCATCAAATATGGCATCATCTTCTGACCCGTCGAGTGCATTGCTGGTACAGCATTCCCTAAATGATTTTTCTATCATTTCAAGGGAATGGACACCCTGCGTTCTTGATTCACTGGGTGACCAGATTGATTTCAGGCTTCATAAGATTCCCACCTTTTGTCAACTTTTCCTTGCCTGAGCACATCCATTCAGACCACATTTTGCTTAGTCTGTCTTTAAAGGGTTTGTTCAGGCAGACATCAAGCGGTTGTAGAACTGAAGTTGAGCCTCCAGGTATTACAGCCAAAGTAGTTTTCATATTTTTGGCCACATTTTTCACCTCATCCGTCTTGTGTGCCCTGAACATGTCCCAAATGAGCATAGCAGGTTTCTTGAAAACCTGGTCTCTTATTTCACACTTTTCCCAGGCATTCAATAGTCCCACTTTCATCCATCCATCCATCCCTTTTCATGTACAAGTACGATGACACCAGCAGGAAATGTCATGTTTTTAGGCAAGGTTTTTCTTTTAAAAATAACAGCAGGAGGGAGCTTTGATCCATTTGCCAACCATGATAAAACCACCATAAAATGGATTTTTTTCATGGCCAGTAGTTTTAATTAAAACTGTTTTTTCACCAACACCAGTTACCGTTCCGTTGCTCGGGAGATTGAATGTGATCGGTGTTTCGTCCATATTTCCTATTTGTGATCTTCAAATGCATATTCCTTTTGATATTTTATAACAAACCTTTGGAAAGATCCGATTTTTCTTCCAGATCTCTCTGCAGCTTTTGCGCTATCTTTGTTCGCTGACGAAGACAGAGACTATGACGATTCATGAAGCGAGTACACCAACCCTGCTGATGCGACAAACACTGATAGCTTTACTGACTTGTATTTGTCATTTTTCAACATTTGCAAGGCACGCAGGTGAATTCCAGTTCTAGAGACAATGTACCCATTTTGTCGACATTCAACAACCCAATTATTGAGATCTTTCTCCAGTTCAGGAAATGAAGCGTACCTCATTGGACATTTTTTCTTGCTTCTTGGCATGTCTTTTAGTGTTGTTTTATTTTTTCTCCATTCTCTTACTTGCTTCTCATTGATACAGAATTCACGAGCAGCAGCACAATTATTGTTTGCTTCTGCACATTCAACAACTTTAAGTTTGAATGCTGCGTGATAAACAGACCTTTCTCTTTTAATTTCACCATTGCTCATTTTAAATACTAGTATGAAAATAGATTATTATTATTGTAGTTATTGATTTTGTAGGACTTTACATAGCAATGTCACCTGCTTTATCACTGTCAAATTATTATTGTTCTTTGTTTATTTCAAAGCAGCCCTGTAGATTGGCATGTCTGTGGGGATAACAGGCTATTTCAATTTTATTAGAGATTCCATCGATTCTGCACGTTATATTTTCATATTGGCTCGAGACTTGTGAGGTCCATTGGTAGAAATGCATGAAGAGATCAAATTACACAGTAGCGGACTGACACCAGTGCTATAGTACTATCGTTCATTGTATTTTTCTGATTGGCTTGTAAGGCAGAGCATTTTGTGAAATGCATGGGTCAAATGTCATGCAGATCTGCAGCACTGCTCTTTTAGTATTCCTTTCAAGCCAATCTAGTCCACTAAACAAAGCCTTTGCAACTTTACAAGGCTGCAGTATTGACATCAATAAATGGGTCGGCAAACTTTGGCTCCCGGCCTGTCAGGATAAGCCGCTGGCAGGTTGGGACCTTTTGTTTCCCTGGAGTGTCTGCAGGCATGGAGCCCCTCAGTTCCCTGTGGCCGTGGTTCGCCGTTCCCAGCCAAAGGAAGCTGCGGGAAGTTGCGCCACTTCCCGCAGCTCCCATTGTCTGGGAACGGCGAACTGAGAGGCTCCATGCCTACAGACACTCCAGGTAAACAAAAAGGCACTGTTTTAGATATTCAATTCAATGATTTCATAGAGTTTAAAATCATCAAATTTGGTGTAGACCTGTTTATAAGCTGACCCCCACTCTTTGATGCGTCACTTTTTTACCAAAAATATTCAGCTTATGAATGAGTATATACAGTAGATTAAAAAAGGAAATACATTTACAGTTACAAGCAAAGTAATATAATTAGACAAGGCTCAGTATGTCATATGGATTCACTCTAGCTACAATATAAAATTTTTATTCTGAACGGCCTTGAAGGCACAATCATTTGGACTAATCATGACCTCTTTTCAGTCATGAGATGCTAACCACAGAAGTTTGATAGCCAAAGCAAATTATTCATCAAAATGCAAGCCCCTGCAATATGGTATGATTCTCTCTAATTTGTCCAGATTTTGGTCTGTTGCCCCCTGAAATGAAAATATAAAGGGGAAATAGATTAATGATTCTCTGATGTATCCTCAACAGTAACCAAAATCATTATTGATACCCTATAACTCATTTGAGTTTGAATGTTCTCTTTGTTCTACATTTCCATTCAGATATGGAATGTTCCCTAACAATGAAATAATTAACTTTGTTTTTAAATGTAATTAGCATAGGGCTAACTTCAGATCAGTCAAAGATGACCTACAAATTCATGATTTTTATGCTTTTCCCATTTTCTTTTAAATTGTAGTTTATATAACTTTTTTCACTTAATCCTTTCTGTCTTTGCATCATTTTTTAATTCTTGAAGTACAATAGCGAGGCATGTTTTTAAATGTTTAATTTGAAAAAGAAATAGTAACTTAGCTTCTCTTGGAAAGAAGCACCAGTGCTCAGTTCCTGACTACTTTGACTAATGCTGCAAAAATTAGATCTATTTTGTTTAATGCAATATACATAGGATGCTATCACATAATTAAGCTAACAGGAGCACTTTGTCTGATGGTAGGAATTCTAGAGCATACAATGTCCTATAATATACTTATCATATGATGTAGAATTCCCAAGTATGCACCACCAGGGCTAAAATGCAGCACTGCATCAGTGTGTGTGTATGCAACTTTATCCAGACACTAGGAATAATCATGTTATACTATAAAACATGAAGATAGATGGTCCATGTTGTTCTTGTCAGTATAAATGCCAATACCATTCTTATTCAATACATGACTAATGCTTTCTGAATCTTAACAAGCTATTTGTCTTAATTATAGCCTATGGCAGTGAGTTGCATAGATCAGTTACATGCTGTGTAAAGCAGCATTTCCTTTTACTAATTGCTCTTATGTTTTGTATTTTTATTATTTAATTGAAAGGCCCCCCCTTGCTTATGTATTATGAAAGTATAAAAATGAACATCCATTGTCTTTTTGTATATCTTTCAGTAATTTGTGTTATAAGCTTCCATGTAGTCAAGTTTGAGTTTCTGGATTTCTCATTGGATGGGAAATTAATGTATAGATTGAGTTTAAGTTACTTCTTTCTATTTAGTGCCCCCATGTACACAAGCCTTTTTCACCTTGAAGAAATTTAGAAAAAGCAGCAACAAAGCTGCACATAGTTTTTACTTTTCAGGATGCCATCATACACCTTTATTTAACAGCCACTTCACTGTCTGTTTCTCTGATTGTTAACTCTCCTTTCCTTAAACACTAAGGCTATGTCTACACTTCACACCACTTTCTGGTGGCAAGTAGGGTACATGTAACTACATACCATAGTGAACGCAGAAGTCACCTACTACAGGACAGGCCAAACAAAGAAAATAACAGAATGCCACTAGCCGTCACCTTCAGCCCCCAACTAAAATCTCTCCAACGCATCATCAAGGATCTACAACCTATCCTGAAGGACAATCCATCACTCTCGCAGATCTTGGAAGACAGGCCAGTCCTTGCTTACAGAGAGCCCCCCAACCTGAAGCAAATACTCATCAGCAACCACACACCACACAACAGAACCACTAACCCAGGAACCTATCCTTGCAACAAAGCCCACTGCCAACTGTGTCCACATATCTATTCAGGGGACACCATCATAGGGCCTAATCACATCAGTCACACTATCAGAGGCTCGTTCACCTGCACATCTACCAATGTGATATATGCCATCATGCGCCAGCAATGCCGCTCTGCCATGTAATACATCGGTCAAACTGGACAGTCTCTACGTAAAAGAATAAATGGACACAAATCAGATGTCAAGAATTTTAACATTCATAAACCAGTCGGAGAACACTTCAATCTCTCTGGTCACTCAATTTCTGACCTAAAAGTGGCTATTCTTCAATAAAAAAAACTTCAAAAACAGACTCCAAGGAGAGACTGATGAATTGGAATTAATTTGCAGATTGGATACAATTAACTTAGGCTTGAATAGAGACTGGGAGTGGTTGAGTCATTACACAAAGTAAAACTATTTCCCCTTGTTTATTTCCCTCCCCCCACTGTTCCTCAGACATTCTTGTTAACTGCTGGAAATGGCCCACCTTGATTATCACCATAAAAGGGTTTCTTTCCCCCCCCCACTCTCCTGCTGATAATAGCTCATCTTAAGTGATCACTCTCCTTACAGTGTGCATGATAAACACCCATTTTTTCATGTTCTGTGTGTATATAAATCTTCTCACTGTATTTTCCACTGAATGCGTCCGATGAAGTGAGGTGTAGCTCACGAAAGCTTATGCTCAAATAAATTGGTTAGTCTCTAAGGTGCCACAGGTACTCCTTTTCTTTTTAGTGAAACGCAGGCATAACTATACATCTGTGGAGGGCTCTGGCAGGGGAGAGGCAGTGAGGAAATTCAGCAGCCCTCTGCTGCCAGAACCTTTCACTGTTTTGAGGAAAGGCTTTAGCAGGTGGGAGGCAACAGAGAAAGGCTGAGCCCTTTCCCTGCTGCCTCCCTCCTGCAAGAACCTTTCCCTGTTGCTGGAGTCTTTACCTGGGGTGAGGGAATGCTCCATCAGTTGGGAGCTGCCAGAGTCTTTCTCCACTGATGGAGTCTTTTTCTGCAGCTGAGAAAAACTCCAGAAGCTGGGAGGCAGCAGGACACGATATGGCTAACAACAGCAATATAGCTGGGAAGGCACAGCTAGGGTTAGGTTAGGTGGTATGACACTCAGCACTGCAATGCCTAAAGCCCTTCATGAATTCCACTCTAAATTCTTTCCTTTGTGCTTGCTAGAGATGTCACTCAAATTCATTCCCCTGCTAAATGTCCAAGTGGAGTCACTCTGTCTGGGATTCTCTGACCAGACAAGGAAGTATTCCCATTCGCCCACCTCATATGCCTTAAAATCTTACAATCCCGATTCTGCCTAACATGATATATAAAGGGAGCTCTGAACCAAAACCGTGCACCTGAGCATTACTGCTCTTTGGCAGGGCAGTGGTAGATTGTATTTCAGAATCTCAACCCAAAACTGGATCCCTATTTCTCAACTGACTGTGGTCCCTATAGTGGGTTAAACCAAATCTGCATGCTTCCACACTATGGGTGGCTTGAAATTTGGATCTAGATCTGAATATTATGGCTTATTTTACATCTTTGGCAGCTATGCACCAATAAAACTAAAACTAAAATAACTTCCATTCCAATTGCCTCCAGTGGATCATGCCCTCCTTCAGTCAAGGATTCAGTATGATTCTTTAGAACCTTCCAGTGTACACAGGGCTACTGAATGAATAGTTTTACATTAATTTTGAAAGGAACACTGGGCACTCTTTGAATTTCATCTGCTTGGGTGGCATCTGGTGGCCTGTGTTAAGCTTCTGTAGAGCATTACAACCTTCCTTCTTAACCAAGCAAAATCTTAAATGTTCAGTATTCTGGAAACTCACTTCTAAATTAAGTAAACTGTGCAATAATGGCCCTAAGCACTGATTGCTACTGTTATTAATCTCTTTCCAAGATGAACACTGATTATATTTAAGTTGTTTTCCAATTAGGGTGACCAGATAAAAAGTGTGAGAAATCAGGACAGGGAGCAGGGGTAATAGGCACCTATATAAGAAAAAGCCCCAAATATCAGGACTGTCCCTATAAAATTGGAACATCTGGTCACCCTATTTCCAATAATTTAACCAGGTGTTAATGCATGACAGGACTTTACTTCTTACCATGGTGACCAGCTTTCCTAAGTAGCTTCTTGTGAGACTATTTCATAAAAGCACTGGGAAGCCTTCAATAAACTGTTACTAGTGCTCCTTTATCCATGGTGTTAAATCTTTCAAAGAATTCTATAGGGTTGGCTCCTGTATCTTTATATGAGCCACATTTACTTGTCCTACAGTAGCAACACTAAGCTTACATTTTCAAGGCTACTTCTGCAATGAAAAGGCTCGATCTATTTTATTTTGTAATGAAAGCAGAGAGTGGTTTTGACTTTTATAGAATATCAGAAGTGTGTGTATGTGTGTGTGTGGGGGGGAACATAGTAATCACACGGATTCTGTTCAATTTGAATAATTTAACATGTATTTCCTTCCTTCCTTTTTAAAAATAACCCTCCTGAAAACTATTTACTATTTACTATTATTTACTATCAAAGATGATTTGAGAATGTTAAGTGCCTCATTGTAGCAATTTTGCAGAGCGGTGTAGCTGTGAATTGAAATAGTTGAATGTAATTTTAAACCATCTTGGATATTTTACATGCCAATGGCTGGCATAATCCTTCCTCAAATTAGCTATGATAAATACTACATTTAAAGTTAATAAAAGTTTGCATCACAGCCAATTTGGTTCCTTACATTTTATTTATTGCCAAATCAAACAGTTTTTACAATTACACAGACAATGGAAAGCAGTCCTTTAAAACTGCTAATCTGAGTTACTTGAAGTACTATGTGTATCAGAAATGTTTATTTACAGTTTAAAAGGACAATTTAAGCAATTATTATAGTAAAACTGTATATTTTATGGCAAAATTTGCATTGGATTGCCCTGCTACCACACTATCTGTAATTGAATTGTCAATGAGCTGGATTTTTTTAACAGTGAAAAATAAAAGCATTTAAAGGGATCCACTTTAAGTATTCCATAGTAAACACTTTCCCCCATAGTTATTCCTGTAATAACTACACTTGCTACTGTTTATAAACATAATGGGATAAATCAAGTAGCTTTTAATTTGCACATGATATGACTGTTAATTTGAGAAAATAAATAATGCATCAGGCCCTGATTAGAAAGGCTGTGATTATGGAACTCTTTGATGCAATCATGCTGTATGATAATCCCACTTAAAGCACTCTCAGGAAGAAGTGAGCTGTAGCTCACGAAAGCTCATGCTCAAATAAATTGGTTAGTCTCTAAGGTGCCACAAGTACTCCTTTTCTTTTTGCGAAGACAGACTAACACGGCTGTTACTCTGAAACCTCTCAGGAACTGGGCAAGCTCAGGATACCCACCCTTTTCTCAGGGTTTTAAGGAGCTGTTGGGAAATATTGCCAAGCTTGACAGGCCGGACTCAAGGACCCCCAGGCTAGGACAACTGGAAAAGGCCTTCAGAGAATTGTGAGCTCTTTGCTTTCCTTGGCTCTCCTCCAACTTCTTTCTAGAATGTAAATATGAACTGCATCAGGGTCACCCCCTGTAGGATAGCCACAGCTACTCAGGTTTATGCCACCATTCTATTTTTTACTATCTTGTTAATGTCTCCCAGTCCCTTATTGTGGCTTTAGGGATCTCCCCATCCTTTCCATCCCCAGTTTATTTCATATTTTCAGACACCCCAAATTTTTCCATGTAGTTGCACCTCTGCAGTGTGGTACATGCATGGAACTAAGCAGGATGGCTAAACATAGGGAAATTCCTCTCAGCACATTGGTGACTGTGGAAGTCAGTGGAATTACTCAAAATCAATTGCACCAAGGTAAATTTAATTTCATTTTAGTAGGACTACGTGATGAAGTATACAAACACCACACTGGAGAACACGGGGTTAAGAAGGAGCTCTGAGCCCAGGTGGCCTACCTGGCCACATCAGCAAAGCCTGCACAAGCTGGAGGTGGAGCTTAAAAGGAGAAGCAGCAGAGCTCCTAAGAAGACAAGCGGTAGAAGGGAGCAGATCTTTGTTCTGGGAGAGTCACAGCCTAGGATCTCTTATTGCCTGAGACTTGACCAAGCTTGCAAAAGAGAGACTGGTGATTGTTAGGGAAGGTCAAACTTTTATTTTCTGATTAGTGCTTTAAACTTACCTTGGGGCAGGAGCAGAAGGGAAATTTAGGTAGCAGTAATCTAGGGAGTAGAACTTAATGGCTTACTATTGGGCCCTAGATTAAAGCCCAGTGGAAAGCGTTGGCTAGGGTTCTCTACAAACCCCTAAAAGTGGGATAATAAAGAGTCTACCCCTCTGTGGGGATTCCAGCTGTGAAATCCCTGAATGCACATGGGTCCAGAGGTTAAGTCCTGAAGCTAAGGAGAAAGCACTAAAGCTTTGTGGGCACCAAAAGCCTTCTCTGTTGTTGGATGTCTCTTTTTGTATACTCCAAAAGGGGTGGGACCTGGTTGAAGGGCTGAACTATAAGAGAAAGGACTGACCCCACAGAATGGAGTTGTAGAGGAAAGGGGACCACCTTCCACAACCATGTCTGACCACTAGATGGCCCTTCTGGGGAGGGTCACCCTTCACAAACTACTTTTGAGTAAAGTATTACACTCTGAGTAAGGATTGTAGAAACAGGCTTTTAAGGCTTTCCTTTACTTGGACAACAAACTAGTTTGAAGTGAGGAAATATGTAAAGTGATACTCAATAGTAGACAAAAAAAAAAAACAGATGTGGAAAACAGTCTTAAATAATACTAGGAAGATGTAGAAGTGAATGAGTATATGTGGCAAAACTGGGTCCTTGGAGGGGATTTTAAATCACCATTTAATTTAGAATTAAGTTGTACTTGGCTGCAGAGCACATTAAAGTTTGCAGCATCAGACCCTAAATTAGATGTGCCAGAAGATGATGTAATATGGTATCAGAAATTTTGCCAAAAGTCTACTTAGAACATATACATTTAAAAACAAAAATCCCTTACCAAAACAAAACATTTCACTTATCATACTTCTCCCCCAGAGAATGCAAACAGATGTTAGTCATGTTGCTTAATGAGCTACTCTGCTCCAGTGATGAGCATGGTAAAGAACCAAGATAGGATAAATAGGTTATTTTCAGGGAACACTGATTCCATCTCTTTCAAGGAGAAGAAAAGACTAAGGAGACTAACTCTTCAAGATACTAATACAGTGTGTATATAATGAAATTGTCTCCATATCGATTTACTTTGAAGGGGTTGGATGTGATTCAGAAAGGTACTTAGGTGCCTATACTCCAGATTTAGGCACCTAAATCCCAGTTTGTGGCTCCATTGTGATCCCCAAAACTCCTGCCAAACTCTGTGCGCACCTAAACTAATTCAATGCCTAAATGTTCAGGGTAAAAGTCTCTGCCTCTGGGCATGCACACTGCTGCCTGACTTATGCTGTTTAGACACCAGTCTCCCTAGTGATCATGAACCAGGGAAAGATATGATTAGCTGCCCGTCATGTGCAGGGCCTGATACCATAGGCATGCTCAGAGGTCATCTATTGGCTAAGGTCCCATTTAAAAAATGTGGCAGCCAGAGGATGAGCTGATGCCTCCGCTTAGAACTTCTAGTCCAGTGGTTAGAGCCCTCATCTGAGATGTGGTGACCCAGGTTCAATTCCCCACTCTCTGCCTGAGGGTGGGGTTAGGAAGAGGATTTGAAGGGGGGTCTCCACTTTTCAGGAGAATGCCCCAACCACTGAACTATGGAATATTCTGATGTGGGTGATAAATAATGAAAAGGAGATTGGAACAGGGGGACTGGGTTTTCCAGCTGGCTGCCCTAACCACTGGACTACAGTCTTTCTCTCTCTCTCACCCAGTGACTCTTTAATGATTTATCCACAGTGGAAGAGCTTCAACAGGAGAGATTGTCCTGGGGTGGGTTTTGCAATCTCCTACTTCGGTTTCCTCTTTTGGACTCCTCAGACTTAAGGGCTTTTCTCTGTTCAGTACTACCCCTTCTCCAGGTCTGGTTTTATTGACATGAGTTCTTCTCCCCTCCCACTTTAACCTGGGCACCTCCGTCTCCCTAACATATGGTCTCAAAACTCCCTTGGTATCATAGGATCCTCCCTGCAAAAGCCTTTTTCGCTCTTTGTCATGGCTTCCTCCTCTGGTTCTTTATAAAAACCAGATGGCCCCATTGAGAGGCTATTAACAAGGCACAGGTGGGCTGGACCAATTCCTTCTTAAAGGGCTCAATCCACCCGGTGAGACTTCCCCGCAGCCAGAGGGTGGAATTGAACTTGGGTCTCCTGTATCCCAGGTGAGTGCTCTAACAGCTGGGCTAAAAATTATCTTCCCCCATCCCCACTTTGTGGGCGGTAGGCAGATACCTAACTCATTCTCACAAAACCTATTTAGGATGCTAATTATTATGTTGGCACCTGTCATCAACAAAACGGGCTGGCACCATGTACTCATAAGTCACAGAATAGTTGTCACATAATGATAACTTTAGTTTGCTACCAGTCTCTGTGAAGTTTGATTTTTTTTTGTTTTTGTTTAACATGACACAATGCTGTAAATAAAGCCATCTGTTTTGCAGAATATCCTGAACAACAGGAAAGACTTAAACTCAATTTGATCACTAGGCAAATGCTCGTCCAACAATTAATTCTACCTGTGATGGATTACTGTGTTCTTGGCTCATATGAGTGTATCCCAGTCACATCTACACTCATTCAATAGGCTATCTGATTAATTTTGTTCTGCTCATCAGTCATATATCATTGACTTTAATAGTCATTAAAAAGCTTGAGACCTAATTAGTACTCTCTTGATTTATGTTGAGAAAAAAAGTGTACTTAAACTTGTGCCTAATGTTAATCACATGCTGAAGTACTGCCCTGAATAGGGATGAACTTAAATACATGCATAAGAGCTTTCTTGAATCAGAGTACATGTCAGGCAACACCACGTTTACTGAAGTGAGAAAGTTGGAAGGAATATAGGGTATGTCTACATTGCAATTAAAAACAAGCGGCTGGCCTGTGCTGGCTGGGGTTCACAGGGCTTGGGCTAAGGGGATGTTTAACTGTGGTGTAGATATTTGGATTCTGGCTCAGACTGGCACCAGAGCTCCAGGGCCCTGAGAGGTGTGTGCGGGAAGGGGGTATCCCAGAGCTCGGGTTGCAGCCAAGCCCAAATATCTACACTGCAATTCAACAGCCCTGCAGCCTGAGCCCCATGAGCTCAAGTCAGCAGGCATGATCCAGCTATGGGTTTTTAACTGCAGTATAGACATCATTCTTTAGCTAGGCACAGTTGGACCATAGCGAGAGCATTGCAGCCCTGGAAAAGAGCATGTGTCTGGAAGAAAACAACAAAGATGATGATAACAGACAACAAAGCAAAAATATGCACATGTTGTTTTTGTACCATTATAACTGTACCACCGCTTCAGAAAGGCATAGGCCTGGTCTACCTTACAAAGTTAGGTTGACCTAATTTGTCTTGTATTGATGTAGGTGTGCATGGTGTGTCTACACCAAAATTTGGGTCCTGCTGACATAAGCATCCTGTTACAGCAATGCAATAATGTCACCTCCCTGAGCAACACACAGCCATGCTCAACCTACTTAAAACCTCCCACATATTTTTGACATGCTTTCCCCTCATTGCTTACCTTGGTGAGTACACCTACCACCTCGTCTTAGTTGTGTTCATCTGACCGTACCAGCTTCACACGAACAGAGCTGCTAGATCTGCTTCTGCCTAGAGCAGGTAAGAAGTTCCTGGATTTCCTTGGCCTGTGGGGAGAAAAGACTGTGGCAGCACAGTTATGGAACAGCCATAGAAATATTGACATCTATGTGCAGATTGCAGAGAGGATGCTGAAAGAAGGCAAGATAGGGATAAGCAGCAGTGCCACATGAAAGCAAAGGAATTTTATGAGGCATACCACAAGGTAAGGGAGGACAACAAATCTGGTGCTACCCCCCAGATCTGCCACTTCTACCGGAACCTACATCCCATAGTTGGCAGAGATCCCATCAGCACTCCATATATGACTGGGGCACTTTGCATAATCTGTAGGTGGAGACCCCTGCTTCGAACATCAGGAGTAGGGGGAATGATATAGAGGACTCAAACCATACAGCAAGTCAGGGCTGTTTGAAACCCTGGTGGAGTCAAGCCAGGCCCACCAGGTGAGTACAGATGTGCCTGGTGGTGAAGGGAAAGGGAGTGCGGAGAGGAGTGTACATGCATTATTCCTTATAATCTTTTCCATTTTTAAACTTTTTCTCACCCAAAACCTCATCTCCGTCCCTTCTCCCCATTTAAAAATGGTGCCCATCCCATCTATAAGTTTAGAGAACAAAGCCATTGGCTTTTGATTGCTTTCTTCACTTGTATGTTAGAATATGAAATGTTAGAGAATAAAATCAAAAAAGTTATATGGCAGCCTGACACACAACCCACATCACATCCGTGTGCTCTGCTCGGTAGACGTAGAACAAACCCAGAGGTAGTCAACATCTGCTGTTCAGTTCTTCCCCTTGTCGGACAAATGGGGAGAGGATGTGGAAGAGTACTTTATTTATCTGAATGGTGATCTCTCTCATCTTCGTGAGTGATCTCAATTAAACTTTCATGGAGATGCTCTGTAATCCTCTGCTGAAGATTTCTAGGGATGGCAGCTTTATTTCCTCCTCCACGGCAGGAGACTTTCCCCTGCTGCTCTGTGATGAGTTCTGCTGGCACACTGCAGTAAACAGGCTAGCAGCATATGGGTCTGGGCAGCTTCACGGTGCCAGTAGCAGCTGGGTTTTCTGTGCCGTTGTCACCCTCAAGAGTTGTGAGATCACCCCAAATCCCCTCTGCCTGTGATATTATTGACAATATGCACCTCACTCTCACTTTTCTCATACCTGGGTGCCCAACATTTAAATCTTCCATCCACCAGAACACACTCTTCCTCCCTGTTAGACTAGTCTGTTCTTGCCATGGCTTGAGCTATGGAGCAGTGCTGTAGTGAGGCACTCCAAAGCTGAAGTGACTGCATTTCGTGTTATTGGAATAATGTAAGGGAGTTTTGAAACGTCTTCCCTTTCCATTGTGGCTGTCAACTTCATGGTGTGTATGTCCATTTTAATCAGAAGCCTCTGTCATGATAGCCTTGAGAGATGCCCTCTTCGTGCCTTCTAAATATCTCCTGATCAGTAAGAGAAAGAAGCAGATTAGGGAGGATATGTTCTGTGAGATCCTTCATTCTTCTATGGCCTCTGACTGTAAACTCGGGGCTTGGAGAGCCCATACGATAATGACCATGGAGAAGGACTGAGACCGGAGAGAGCGGTTGCTGCAGGAGAGGGAAAAGGACTGAGGTGCATCAGGAACTTGTAGAAACGTAGTGCTAGACGAGACCTTGATAAGTCATCAAGTCTAGGCCCTTGCACTGAGGTAGGACCAAGTAAACCTGGGCCATCCATGACAGATATCTGTGTGACCCTAAACACCCTTGTATTCACACTACTGCAATGATGGTTGTATAAAATATGCCTTGTTAAGGTATCATTTGAAAACTAATAGCACACTGGTCATTAATATCACTGTCAAATGCATTTGTTAACCTCCATATGTAAAGTTATGAATTTCCTCTGTATAATGTTACTAGTACATAGCCTAGGTTTTGGAGTAGCAGCTGTGTTAGTCTGTATTCGCAAAAAGAAAAGGAGTACTTGTGGCACTTTAGAGACTAACCAATATATTTGAGCATAAGCTTTCGTGAGCTTCATCGGATGAATTCAATGGAAAATACAGTGGGGAGATTTATATACATAGAGAACATGAAACAATGGGTGTTACCATACACACTGTAACCAGAGTGATCACTTAAGGTGAGCTATTACCTGCAGGAGAGCGGGGGGGGGAGGGGGAGGAACCTTTTGTAGTGATAATCAAGGTGGGCCATTTCCAGCAGTTGACAAGAACATCTGAGGAACAGTGGGGGGGGAGATGGGGAGGGGATAAACATGGGGAAATAGTTTTACTTTGTGTAATGACCCATCCACTCCCAGTCTCTATTCAAGTCTAAGTTAATTGTATCCAGTTTGCAAATTAATTCCAATTCAACAGTCTCTCGTTGGAGTTTTTTTTTGAAGTTTTTTTGTTGAAGTATTGCCACTTTTAGTTCTGTAATCGAGTGACCAGAGAGATTGAAGTGTTCTCCAACTGGTTTTTGAATGTTATAATTCTTGACGTCCGATTTGTGTCCATTTATTCTTTTACGTAGAGACTGTCCAGTTTGACCAATGTACATGGCAGAGGGGCATTGCTGGCACATGATGGCATATATCACATTGGTAGATGTGCAGGCGAACGAGCCTCTGATAGTGTGGCTGATGCGATTAGGCCCTATGATGGTGTCCCATGAATAGATATGTGGACACAGTTGGCAACGGGCTTTGTTGCAAGGATAGGTTCCTGGGTTAATGGTTCGATTGTGTGGTTGTTGGTGAGTATTTGCTTCAGGCTGGGGGGCTGTCTGTAAGCAAGGACTCGCCTGTCTCCCAAGATCTGTGAGAGTGATGGGTCGTCCTTCAGGATAGGCTGTAGATCCTTGATGATTCATTGGAGAGGTTTTAGTTGGGGGCTGAAGGTGATGGCTAGTGACGTTCTGTTATTTTCTTTGTTAGGCCTGTCCTGTAGTAGGTGACTTCTGGGTACTCTTCTGGCTCTGTCAATCTGTTTCTTCACTTCAGCAGGTGGGTATTGTGAGAATTCTTGATAGAGATCTTGTAGGTGTTTGTCTCTGTCTGAGGGGTTGGAGCAAATGCAGTTGTATTGTAGAGCTTGGCTGTAGGCAATGGATCTTGTGGTGTGGTCTGGATGAAAGCTGGAGGCATGTAGGTAGGAATAGCGGTCAGTAGGTTTCTGGTATAGGTACCCGCATGGCCCCACAGTATGCCATCATTTTTATGGCTGACTTAGAATAATGCTTCCTCAGCTCTCATCCCCTAATGCCCCTACTCTACTTGCGCTACATTGATGACATCTTCATCATCTGGACCCATGGAAAAGAAGCCCTTGAGGAATTTCACCATGATTTCAACAATTTCCATCCCACCATCAACCTCAGCCTGGACCAGTCCACACAAGAGATCCACTTCCTGGACACTATGGTGCTAATAAGCAATGGTCACATAAACACCATCCTATACCAGAAACCTACTGACCACTATTCCTACCTACATGCCTCCAGCTTTCATCCAGACAGATTGACAGAGCCAGAAGAGTACCCAGAAGTCACCTACTACAGGACAGGCCCAACAAAGAAAATAACAGAACGCCACTAGCCATCACCTTCAACCCCCAACTAAAACCTCTCCAGTGCATCATCAAGGATCTACAACCTTTCCTGAAGGACGACCCATCACTCTCACAGATCTTGGGAGACAGCCCCCCAACCTGAAGCAGATACTCACCAGAAACCACACACCACACAACAAAAACACTAACCCAGGAACCTATCCTTGCAACAAAACCCGTTGCCAACTGTGTCCACATATCTATTCAGGGGACACCATCATAGGGTCTAATCACATCAGCCACACTATCAGAGGCTCGTTTGCCTGCACACCCACCAATGTGATATATGCCATCATGTGCCAGCAATGCCCCTCTGCCATGTACATTGGTCAAACTGGACAGTCTCCACGTAAAAGAATAAATGGACACAAATCGGACGTCAAGAATTATAACATTCAAAAACCAGTTGGAGAACACTTCAATCTCTCTGGTCACTCGATTA
This sequence comes from Lepidochelys olivacea, assembly GCF_965140295.1. Classification (NCBI taxonomy): domain Eukaryota; kingdom Metazoa; phylum Chordata; order Testudines; family Cheloniidae; genus Lepidochelys; species Lepidochelys olivacea. The sequence goes on along the minus strand of NC_140415.1, from coordinate 78,022,978 downwards.
CAGACCTAAAAGTGGCAATACTTCAACAAAAAAACTTCAAAAACAGACTCCAATGAGAGACTGCTGAATTGGAATTAATTTGCAAATTGGATACAATTAACTTAGGCTTGAATAGAGACTGAGAGTGGATGGGTCATTACACAAAGTAAAACTATTTCCCCATGTTTATCCCCCCCATCTCCCCCCACCCCCCTCGCTGTTCCTCAGATGTTCTTGTCAACTGCTGGAAATGACCCACCTTGATTATCACTACAAAAGGTTCCCCCCCCCGCGGGTAATAGCTCACCTTAAGTGATCACTCTGGTTACAGTGTGTATGGTAACACCAATTGTTTCATGTTCTCTATGTACATAAATCTCCCCACTGTGTTTTCCACTGAATGCATCCGATGAAGTGAGCTTTAGCTCACAAAAGCTTATGCTCAAATAAATTCGTTAGTCTCTAAGGTGCCACAAGTACTCCTTTTCTTTTAGCCTAGCCTAGGTAAAGGTTTATAAGCAGGTCTGTCCTAGACAAAGGACTGCTAGCTTAACCTCAGTTTACATATTAACCACAAACAAAGCTATCAGGCAAACCAGGGGTTGTCGTGAGGTTAAATTTGAGACAGAGAATTAAGATGGCTCTTGTACCCCCAAGTGACACCAGGAGACTGAATCCTCAGGAGGTCTTCCTAACTTTGAGAACAAAGACAATTCTCTCTCTGTCCCTGATGTAAGCAGAGTCAGGATGAGCTCCACCCTGACATCTGGTGGTGAGGTGTGGCAAGTTGTGGAAAAGAACTTCAGGGGCCGATCTCATTTGCATAGGCACACCCACCCCAGCTAGAATGAGGCCATAGCTGCCCAAATGGTCAGTTTGGCTGCTGTGGGATCCCCAGTGTCTCTGTTATTGGGGCAGGAAGAATAAATTGTTATTACCCTGATTATAGGAATCAGGGACAGTGGAACTGTACTTGGCCTTTTGTTATGATGGAGGGACTCGCCATCAACTAAGTAGCACTCGCTAGGCAAGGGACATGGGTTCCAAAACTCTGTGAATTGAGAGAGGCTGGGGACAGGTATCAATATTTGGTAGAATGGGCCCCCTGGTGAGGGCCTTACATGCTAATTGCACTTCCTCCTCTCTCCACTGTGGAATATCAGAGCTAATTTTGATTGCATTAGGAGTCTAATTACAGGCTGCTGAGCTGAATTCATTTTGGGCTAATGGTGCACCAGCACTGAGGCTTCCCTACTACAAGCTGAAATCACAAAAGAGCTGAACTTACTAAGAACTGAAATCACTGAGTGTTGTGTTAAGTAGTGGGGGAGCTTGAAGATATATGGTGGAGCAGTTTGCGGGACGGCGAGCAGAGTGGCTTGTGGAGCAGAACGGTTTGTCGGATGCCTAGAGCAGCTCATGGGGCGGTTGGCAGAGTGGAGCCCCATGGAAAGGCGGGGCCAGCAGCTTTGGACCATGTAAGGTGCCCCTTAATCCCCCCCATCTCCACCCAGGTTGGGAGATAAAACTCTGCAGATAAACTTTCGAACTCTGGGGCTGTCCTGACCAGGGACAGAGACTTTTGGGTTGTTGGACTTTTGGGACTTTGGGTGATTTTGGGTTGCTGGGCTCAAGAACCAAAGGGAAAGGACATGCCCCAATTTGCTTGGGGTGGGTTTTTTGCTCATGGGTTGTGTTATGAATCCTCTTGGTGGTGTTTCCCCAACATAATGCCACATTGTTTCTCTCTCTTATTAAAAGGCTTTGCTAAACTCAAACTCTGTGCTTGCGAGAGGGGAAGTATTGCCTCTTGGAGGCGCCAGTGGGGGTGGTATATATTTGTCCCAGGTCACTGTGTGGGGGCTCGAGCCGGTTTTGCATTGTGTTATTGGAATGGAATCCCTAGATATTGAACCCGGCCCTTGTTGCTGCCAACTCTGACAGGCAGAAGGGTTACACTTATATTCCCCAAGGTTCCATCTTGACCCTTCATCTAAGAAAACAAGGGAAACCAGCACATCATATATCTGGGGAAGGTCCTAGCTGAGAGATAATCAGCCAAGCTGAACAAAGAATAAATTGAGGGGAAAAACCATTTTACAGACTGTAACTCACTAGATTTATTTAGACTTCTAGATGCATGTTTCCACTTTCATTTGTTTGTAACCACCTCAACCTTTATTTCTTTTACTTGGCATCACTTAACCTATGTTCTGTTGTTAATACATTTGATTTGTTTTAATCTAAACCAAACCAGTGCTGTATTTGAAAGGAAGTAATTAACAACTCTAGTTAATCTGGCAAGCTGCTGGGTATTGTCTCTTTAAAGGAGCAAATGAACCTTATTTCTCCGAGTGGTCAGGAGAGCACTTGATAATTTAGGACAAATGACTTTGGGGAAACTTGGGACTGGGAGTTTGTTGGGGTCACTTGGCTAGTACTAACCCAAGCTTGGGAAGACCAGAGTGTGGCTGTGGTGTAACCAGCAGGATTTTGGACTCAGACTTGCTGAACCAGGGGTGCTTAACACAGAGACACTCAGTTCATGCTTGTCTGCTGGCTGTTGATGTCCAGGATGTGAGCCACAGCAGCAGAACATTTAAGGCACCTAGGGTTACAGGGCAGGTGGTGACACAACCCCTTAATAGTCTGGATTGCAACCCAAAATGTGACAGTTTGTCCAAACTTTTCTTATAAACCTCCAGTGATTTGTGGGGATTCCACATCCTCCCTTGGAATCCTATTCCAGTGCTTAACTACCTTTATATTTAGCAAGTTTTTCCTAATATCTACGCTAAATCTCTCTTGCTGCTGATTACCTCTTGTCCTACCTTCAGAGGACATGGAGAAAAACTGATCACTATCCTCTTTTTATAACTGCCTTTCACATATTTAAAGACTGTTAGCAGGTCACTCCTCAATTTTCTTTTCTCAAGACCTAAACATGCCCAGTATTTTTACCTTTCAGGTTAGGTTTTCTAAACTTTATGTATGTATGTTTTTGTAGCTCTCCTTTGGACTCTCTAATTGTCCACATCTTTCCTAAAGTGTGGTAACCATAATTGGATACAGTACTCTAGGTGAGGCCTCATCGGTGCTGAATAGAACAAGACAATTACCTCCCTTTGTCTTACATATGACACTTACATAATACACCCCAGAATATTTGCCTTTTTTGCAGCTGCATCATGCTGTTGATTCATATTCAGTCTGTGATTCACTATAACCCTGATCCTTTTCATCAGTACTACTACCTAGCCAGTTATTCTCCACATCTGTAGTTGTGCATTTGATTATTTTTTCTTCCTAAGTGTAGAACTTTGTTCTTGTCTTTATTGAATTTTGTCTTACGGAATTCAGCTAATTCTCCAATTTAAGGTTGTTTTGAATTCTAATTGTGTCCGCCAACATACTTGCACCCCCTCCCAGGTTTGTGCCATCTGCAAACTTTATAAGCATACTCTCCACTCCACTATCCAAGTAATTAATGAAAATATCAGATAGTATCAGATCCAAGACTGACCCCAGCTGGATCCCCCTAGATGTGCTCTCCCACTTTGACAGCATATCATCACTAACTAGTCTTTAAGTACAGTTTTTCAAAGAGTTGTGCACCAACCTTGTCATAATTCCATCTAGATCACTTTCCCTAGTTTTCTTATAAAATCATGTGAACTGTGTCAAAAACCTTTCTAATATCAAAATATGTCATGAGCAAGATACATGCACAGGGACATCATGGGTTTGCTCAGGCAACACGTTCTGATGTTACAGTGCACTATTGCCTTCATCCCTAAAGTTCCGGACTGAGCAACCTTTCCGATCCATGGAGAACTCCATGGTCACAGCTCCCTACCCTCCCTCCCATCCCGCCCCTGCAACATAACAAGTAGTGGTATGGTGTGCATGCTTACCCCTACTGCTCCAAGCCAGGGGAAAACAAGGAGAACCAGAGCTACATCTACACTGTCCTGTGCAAATCACAGAATCAGCCACCATGCACTACGTTGTAATAAGTTTTACGTAAATATTCCCTGTTTACTTGCATTTTAAAGTATGATTCATCCTGTTACAGTATTGCTAAAATGTTTTTACCTATGTGTTTGCACTTTAATTTTGTTTCCTGTTTCTATGTGTGCACAGTTCTATTTTTTGAAACTCTGTATTTATTAGTGTACACCTGGCAGCTGCCTTAGACTTCATAATTCAATAATCCACTCGTGTAGTCTTGTGACACACTATTTAATAAAAGCATCACACAACATCGCTGTGGCTTACTGTTAAAATGATCTTTTAAGGTCTCTGTCAGCTGTATAGCCCCCAGTTCTCTCTAACAGTCTTTGTGTCTTGCTGTTCAAATTCAGCAATCTACTTCATCCCTTCACTCTGGCAGTAGCCTTTGTCTCATAGACGTGCAGTATGCAACACGCAGCTATGATAATGGGGAGGTATGCCTGTGCCCGCTGAGCTGCTAATTGAATCTTTCTTTGGCGCTGTCAGCGTAGCCAGTGTACAGCTTCATGAGCCAGGAGAGCATGATATAGGTTAGATCCCTGTACTGGATCAGCCTGATAGCCAGCTGGCCTGGAGGTCAGGCAGTGGCTTCACAGTTCTTTCCATCTGCTCATTGTAGAAAGGCCCCTGCCAGCTCATATACAGCAGGCCACAGTCTCCCTGTGTGTTCCCTCTTCCGCCATTAGGGGTTCTGTCATGACAGAGGGAAGGGGGACCTACACCCTCCAGGTTCAGACCCAGGGCCCTAAAAGAGTGTTGCAGTGTCTGGACCACTTGTTCTACCCCAAGTTACACTCCCCACTGGGTCGCTTCCTACTAGCTGTGGCTGCCCCATTTGGGGTGCAGTCATAGTCTTAGCAGTGTCAGCTTAGTCTGCCAGCGCAACAATGTCCTGTTCTTCAAGGCCTCTCATGGATTCCTCACTCCAAAAGGTGAGGGAATATGCATCATTGCTCCTGGAGTGGTCTTACCAAGCCTGCAGTCACTCTGCCCACAGCTCCAGCTGTTAGTCTCACTTCTGGGTACAGCCGGTAGCTCCTTGCCCCTTGTTACTGCACTACCAGTGCCCCTTTAAACTATCACTCCACCTAGAGTATGACCCGTAGCTTTGAGGGGCAGGCTCCCCCTGGCCCAGTACTGCTCCATGCCTCCCTCTGTTTTAGTGTGTGTCCTATAAATCCCATCACAGTCCCACAGAATCACGACTGACGTTGCAACGTCCCCTGACAATGTGCCAGTTGGGGAACAAAGTCTCTGCTTGCAGCCTTTTTAAAGTCCTTTTTTAAAAGCCTGTGTTCTTAAAGATGTGAGCACCATGCACCATCCCTGCCCAGCCCACACTGATATCAGTGAAGCATTTCAGGTAACCCACTAGCACTTGTATAGCAGAGAAAAGCATCCCTTTCTGGTTATGTACTCACTGGCAAAATGAGTGGTGCCAGAACAGGGATATGCTTGCTATCTATTGCCGCACTGCAGTTTAGGAACCTCATTGCTGCAAATCTATGCCCTGTTTTCTGCTTGTTACTTAGAGTCGCAGTCCTACGCAACAGAATACATTTAACAGCCTCACATACTTGGAGAATAATGGTCTCCACAGTATTGGTCACTGACAGATAGTAATCTGGGATTGCAAGTTTTCAGAGTGTGATCACCACTCACTTCTCCACTGTCAATCAGCTCAAATTTGGTGTCTCTGCACTGGAGATCTGGTGAGAGCTTGGCACACACATCCAGGAATGTAGCCTTTTGCAGCTGAACATTCTGAAGCCACTGCGCATCATCCCAAACCTGCATTACGATGCAATCCCACCAATCAGTTCTCTTTTCTTGGACCCAGAAGAGGCAATCCACCATGTGGAGCTGCTCTGTGAATGCCAGCAGCAGCCTGGCATTTTTATTTGCTGTGTCTAACATTTATTGCATTTGAACATCTCCACATCTTCCTCATTGAAAGTCCATGTGTAGTAAGTTGTGCTAATATAGGAGAATCTGGCCTCCCATGTCAGCAATGGCCATTAAAACTACACTTTGCTCTGCACGGTCTATGCTTCTGCTGGAGAGACAGTGCACACTGAAAAGCAGCAAATGGGACTGTGAGAGATTTTAAAAATGGTGTAAACATTATGGGACAGAACAAGCATTATGGGAAAGTAGCATGGTGGGAGCTTGAACCCGATTTCCCAGAAATCTCTGGGTGAATAATTGGTATCCCTCAAAACACTACAAAAATGTGTCTCAAGGTATTGAGCCAGCTAGTGGCATGGGGCACCCTGGGATACATAGCTCTGGTGCACTGTATTTTCCATCAACACAATCACTTGTGATGAGTAGGGACAGCACTGATGCAAGCATTGAAATATGCGCATGCCTAGGCAATATACAAAAGTAGCTGGCTGTATGCTGACATAACTTAATTTGACCAAACTTTGTAGTGTAGACATGGCCATAGTTAGTGAAACAATTCCTGGCATTGGTAGTAGACTGCACAAAAAGACAGAAATATGTCCATACAAAAACTGGTTGAAGATAAACCATAAATTACCAATAAACAATCCTGACCATAACCATTATATAAAAATAACATTGCCATGGTTTTTTATGACTGTCCTTTTATTCTGCAGAAGTAAGTGGCTCTGAATCCATCCAGAAAAATAACAGCATCCAAAATAATAACATCCACTCAGCAAGCCTGAAAACCTGGTTGCGAAAGAAATTAAAATCATCTTCACACAATCCAAAAAAGCTTTATATTTGCCGATACATGCATACTCTTCAGACCTCACTAGTTAGCTAAGGCCCACATTTCTAAAGGTATTTAGACTTAGACTATGCAATGCTGAGAAAAATAAAGTCCCGTTTTCAAAAGTGACTAGGCTCTTTGGTGCTTATTAAAATTTAATGGGATTTAGGCTTCTAAACTTGGGATTTTCAAATGGGCCTAAGCCCCAGCGAAAGTCATCTAGGAACTTTTAAAAACCCTTCCCTAAATGCCAAAGTCATCTTGGAAATGAGACTGACTTTAGCTGTGCAACACTGACTGGAGCAATGCCTAAATACATAGGTCCAGATTTTTAAAGGTGATAATAAAAGCTAAGAAAGAAAAGGGAGGGAGGCATTTCTAAAAATAGAAATAGTGACTCAATAAATGGGGTATTTAATACATTTTAATAAAGGATGATCTATTAGTTATATGTTGTTGGGCTAGTTGTCGCTCCCTGGCTATGCTTGATCCCATATCTTCCTCCCTGATATACATTCTCTTCCTTCTTTTATCTTCCAGAGCCTGATCTGGGAAGCAGTTTAACATGTTAGTAGCTTTATAAATCATGGGCATGATTTAAACCTTGTTGAAGTTGGTGGTAAGCTTTTTATTGTCCTCAATGGACTTTGGATCAGTCTTCTGCGGTCTATCCTGCAAGGTGCTGAGCATTCTGGTCCCAACCCAGCAAAGCACTCTTTTGCACCGTAAGTATGTGAGTAGCTCCATTGACTTTCACAGACTTAAATTTATGTCAGAGCTAAGTGCTATGCTGGCTTGGGGCTAGTATGCTCAGTACCTTGCAGCACTGAGCCCCATGTGAATAGTCCCACTGTAGTCAATAGAACTCAAGATGGTAGAGACACTCAAGTGCTTAGGTGTGTGCAAGACTGATCCCTTGTTGTTGCTTTCTGCAATCCTAAATACCTTAAATGGTTAAGAAGCTGTGAACTATTGGTGACTTTTTCCCTGTCCTGTAATAATTATAATAAACTAAAGCTTCAGTTTTATATTGGAGATACATCATAAATACTTCCCAGCACAAGTGTGATTAGCTAGGCAATATAACTGAATTGCTGAGATTCTTGGGTAGTTTTGTTAGTTTATAATTTATTTTTGTTTTTTGAAAAAAGTTTATTTTTCTGTGTTGTTAATGCAATCAAGACTAGATGTGGCCTTGAAACTAAGATTTGACTTTAAAGGAAATCATAGGTGCTGGGAGAAGCTTGAAACTCTTGATCTAGAATATAAAGGGGAAAATTCCAATTAAAAAGGGAAACAATTATTTTCTTCCTTTAAAAAAGAAAAACAGGGCTTCATGCATATGTACTCTCAGATATAAAAATAAATTTAATATGCATTTGGGCTCGACTAGCATGGTATTGGCTCACAACTGTAGAGTCATTACCCTAGTAGATAATGTAAACATGATCATAGTAGGCATACTGTATATGGGAACAGAACGAATGTGTCCAACATACATGCAACATTTGAATCGGATTTCATATTCTTTATCTTAGTAAAGACCAAAACTGACAAATGCCTGCAAGGTATTACTACTCTGGAAGGTGACCATAACATAGTTTCCCATCCACAATTAGATTAACTCCCTGCTCATAAAAATCTATCCAGCCATCTCAAAGAAATACAACTGCAATCTTTCTTGTCAGGCCATCAGTTCAAGCACTAGGAGAGGTCTGAACCCATGGCAGGGGAGAGTGGAGAGAGACAATGTGTGTGAGTGAGTTTACATTCCACTTTCACAGACATCAGTCCTGCTTGTTAATATTATTTATTTATTTATTTGGATTTTTACTACTGTAGAATGAGTGTCCATCCAGTGCTCTGCACTCTGACACTGTCTTCCTGTATGACTTTGGGCAAGTCACTTAATCCCCTTGTGCTTCAGTTCCCCATCTGTAAAATGTGGATAAAACAATACTTCCTATCTCTCACCCATCTGCCTTGTCTATTCAGAACATAAGCTCATTGGGGCAGGGACTATCTCTTGCTTTGTGTACACCTGCACATTACTGGCATTTTAGGGGTTTGGTATATCCTGTTTCAGAGTAACTGTAATAGAGCTCAGATTAAACCAATTACTCTACTCTGTACAGTTACTGTGCTCTACTATATTCTACTCCAAGAGAAGAGAGGCATTTGTCTCTTGTTGGGCATCACTGTCTTTCTAAGATCTGGCACTTCCTGAGATGAGGAGAGTGGTGGTGGTGTATGTGATTATGCTTTTGTGGTGTGACAGTGAAAAGACCAAAGGAGATATTTAGCAAACAGGCTATGCTGTGCAGATTGTTTTTGTTGCCCACTGACGTGGAGCTGGCAAATCTGTAACTGGAGCTTTAGTGGGCAATGCTTTTGCCCTTAACACTCCTGCTCTGTAATTTTTCTTCCATGCTGCATTTCAGAGTGATCAATAGTGTTTGTCTAAGCTGTGTTGGTAGGCTATACTTCACAAACGTTTATCTAACTGTGCAGACGTTCCCATCCTGACCATAGTGCCGAGGGTTTTTTCATTGAAATATTCTGTGGTGCTGAAAATTTTTCATACGGCTAAAAAAGCAATTTTGCTCATAAATCTCCTGGAGGTGGAGATTACAATATTAATAGCTGGTTCAGATTGGATAGAATTAAGCAAAACCACTTACTGGAAGTGACTACACTGTGCAAAGCCATTTTAATATTCACTTAATCATAATAAATATGCATTTACATTTAGTCTTGTTAATGAGAAGGACTATGTTAACATGGAGTTTTGGAAAACACAATTTTGTTCATCATTCTGAACTTGTTCATCATTCATGGACTTCAATGCTGGGCTCTTGCTTTTTTAATATATTTTTCTTTTCCAATTTCCGGAGTTCTAACACTCTATTTGTACAACCTGCGTTATTTAGGAAGACCCATTAGGCAGTTATAAATGGGCTGCTTGCCCTCTGAGATTCTCATTTATTATTAATCTGTTTGTTAGTTCACTAAGCAGAATCCAGAATGCTGTCTTGTAGTATTGTGCTGTGAATAGCAAGAGAGTTTTCATCAATTCATGTTCAAATGACATTTGTCCAAGGAACTATTAAATGCAATCTGTTGGGTATTTTTGGTTTGCTTTTTGATATTTTGGCATGTCAAATTAGATAAAGTTCTAACATAAAAACAGATTAAGTCCCTCAGGAAGAAATTAAACATTTTGAATAAAATAATCCAGCTGGTGCCAGAATGCATGTGCAGGGATTGTACAGAACCTTGCAGGAGTGAGCTCTGGACCTGCAACTGTAGTATTAACTGTAAGGGTTTATTCAAGCCAGATATGACTTGACATCCCAAGTTTCATTATATAAAAAAATCACACATCTTGAAAAAACATGTCCCTGGTTAGAGAGAACAAAACAACTTTGAGGTTTACCCAAGGGTTGTTGGACCCTAAAAGTTGTATGCACGTAGTTTGGGGGCTTTCAGTTCTGTACTCAAAACCCAGATTCACTGTTTATGATTTTGGGTTTGGTTGCAAAATGGTTCCCACATCTCCTATAATTTTCTGTGTTCTGAACGCTCATTTCCCACACATAAACACTCTCAAAAGGGGAATAGACTTGAAAATTGAGAAGAAGCTGCTGAATTATAATAGCTATTCAAGAGTACTAGCAGGTAACGTTCTAGCAAATACTTTCCAATGTGCAACTAATTACAAAGTTCCAAACAACTTATTGCCTTATCTGTTAGTCTGGCAAACAAATGGAGGAAGACATTGACCAAGATTTTCAAAAGTGACTAGTCTCTCAATATTTGGATGCCTAACGTAAGAAATCTTAACAGGGCCTGATTTTTAGCAAGTGGTTGCTCAGTTGGGCAACCAAAAATTAAGGCACCCGAGAGCACAAAGCATACATATTTTGACAAACAGTCTAATTTTCCTATATTCTACTCTCAATATTTTAGCCTTAGAGAGAGCTTGAATTAAATAGTACCTCTTACTCAACCGGGATGACAACATTCAAGATTTTTCTTGCTGATAAAACTAGTCTGCACCATAATCACATGATTAATAGAACTACTGCTTTTATTCTGTGGATATTTTAATGCCTTTCTAAATCTATAAACCTAATATGCTTCATAAATCTGTATTTTTATCATGTCAACATTTGGCATATGTGGAACTTTATCAGGTTAAAATGCTGGAGCAGCTCCAAAGAAGCTGTATCTTTATGGTGCTGAAGAGAGCCCTTCAGATTTCTAGTATTCCATTTCTCTAGTCCTGTTTTTAAGGAGTCACAAAAGCTTGTTGAGAAATTCTATGTTAGGGTTTCTAACAGAGATAGGCAAACACATTTTGTATAATTTTGAACTCACTCCAGTATCATGGATTTGAAAGTCTGACCCAAACTACCATGGAATCTGGTTCATGTTCTTCATCTTTACAATGTGTACAGCTCTGAATTAGTCCAAGCTCCCCAGTGCATGATGTGGGGAGAGGTAGGCACCGAAAAAAATGGGCTCACTGAAGCCAGCAAACTGAGCTGAGAACTGCTTAAGAGAGCTAGTAGGAAATACTGAGGAAAGAGCCTAAGCCCTGCCTCTCAAAAGATAGTTAGGTTCCTAACTCTGGGCTGGAGGGAGATGCCTCCTTCTGTTCAGGATTCACAGCCATGAACTCTGTCCTGGAGTTGGGTGCCTAACCTATGTCAGCCCCTCCCCCCCCCTTTTTTTTTTGCAAGAAAGGCAAAACAAAAACAACCCCAAAAAGCAAAAAACAAGCCCCAGAGAGACTATGACCAAACCCTGTTCCACTCTAGCCAGTGGGCCAGAGAGCAAGGGAGAAAAAGCAAGAGATTGACTCTATATTCCAGTGGTTCAGGCACTCAAGGAGGATCTGAGAGCATCAGGTTCAACGCTCCAATAAATATTTAATTAGTTATACAACATGGAACAGCATCAACAAGAGAAATTGAGAGACATCTGCTTCAGAATACTCAATAGGCTGGTGGTTGGGACGTGCCACTAGGAGACAGACGTCCTAGATTCAAGTCCCTGCTCCAAAACAAGTAGATGGGATTCAAACTTGGGTCTTCCACATCTCAGGAGAGTGCCCACTGGGCTGGAGGGTATAATAACACATCTACCACCCAGCCGGCCCCAAATATATTCTTGCCTGTGGCTAGCTTTTGTAGGGGTTGGTGTGTTCAGAGTGTGCTTACCAGATCAGGCCTTGCAGATAAAATAGGTAGGGGAACACATAGTATGAGAATCCTTCTAGTGTTTAGGGATGATCTAGGGCTCCAAGCAGCTTGAAGGTGTCAGGATCTACACAGTTTTGTGCCTGCTTACCACCTGAAATTGACATGCTTACAGGGATAGGTGGCTGCTAAGTGGTGGTGTTATGTCAGTGGCACCTAAATGTTAGACATAGGCACCTAAAGAGGCAGTTAGGTATCAAAGTCCCTTTAGTGATCGGGAAGATCTGACAAAGATATTAGTGTGTATGAGACTTCAGGTGGAAATAAAATTGCTTTACCTAGAACTATTAACTCAGATTAGGTAGCACTTGGAGAGAGAAACAATAGATTTCATAGATATTTTCAGTGGAAACCTTTTTACTCTGTGTGCACACAGCTTGCTGAGAATGACATAACATGAAATGTCAATGAATGTCTGATAGGGTTTGGTATGATATGGCTAATCTTCTGTGCTTATTGGAGAGCTATTGTTGTATGGACATAGTTTACCCTGTTGTTTGAGTAGCCTCAAATAAAATATCCAGGCCATAGTGGTTGATCAAAACATGGGAGTTGCACTGGTTTAACTCAAGGTCTAACTTTAAACTGATTCAGTTAAACCAGTGAAAAAAAGCTGTGTGGACGCTCTTATTTTGGTTAATGCAGTTTAGCTTAAGTCTATTAGGAACAGGCTGAAGATGTGGACACTATTGAAGAGAAATAGAAATCTCCATAAAGAAGTTTGAAGCTGATTAACTAAACCAGTGCAAGATTGTGTGTAGACAAGGTTTTATTACACAAAATACTGTAGAGAACTGAAACACAAAGAATGTATTTTAATTCAAGTACAACAGGCATATTAAGAAACAAACATTCACCAGCAGAAAGGGAGATCAGAAAAAATGACTCAAAGGGACAAGCATCATTTATGATTTAAACATTGCTTAAACATGGAAAGCATAGTTCACTGCCAAATTAAAATCATGGTTCCTGGCACTGACAGATACAGAGCATTTAGAAAAGGAGGACTTGTGGCACCTTAGAGACTAACAAATTTATTTGAGCACAAGCTTTCGTGAGCTACGGCTCACTTCATTGGATACATGAATGCTTGTGCTCAAATAAATTTTAATCTCTATAGTGCCACAAGTCCTCCTTTTCTTTTTGCGGATACAGAGTAACACAGCTGCTACTCTGAAACAGAGCATTTAGTGGCTCACTCACTTTTTTTTTTCCTGCAAAAGTCACCTCAAAAGCCATATAAATGTTGACAGCTTGGCTGTAGAATGTTAGTGTTTTTAAAAAGTGAAGCTTTTAAAAAAACTTCTAAAAAGCACTGTTTCTTTAAAACTGAAACAATATGATTTAGGTATTGGGACAACTTAAGTACATTATTGTATATTATGTTCTAAAGCGTGACAAATTCTGCCATATAATATGATGTTTAGATTACATTGCTGAGCTGTCTATATTATTTCACATTAATGTGTCCTGGTTGTGCTAAGGTAAGTTCTGAAGAGTGCAATGGTGCACTTCATTAGTTGGTCTAGTAAACTAAAATACATCTTGGTTAGTAACACCCTAAGTACTGGAGAAGATGTTAAGGGAATGAATGTGGTTTAGAGGTTAGGACATTAGGTGGTATGAATGCTATCCATGACTCTGCTAGTGACTTACTATTTGACCCTTTACAAATCATTTAACCTCTGAATGTATGTCTGAAGTGCAATGTAAATCCAGTGGCTGTGGATCGATCTCAAGTCTACAGGCTTGGTGTTTTTAAGCCCAGGCTTGAGTGTCCACACTGCATATTGATCCTCCCGTTAGAATTTCTGATCCTGTGCTCAGCTGTCCACGCAGCATTACACAGATCTGACTCAAACCAGCCTATCCCATGCTTCATAGTGCTTTCTCCAGCTGTAGGCACTCTAGCCTTTTGTTCATAGTGCACTGTGGAAAAACTTAATTGCTGAACCAGTACACTCAGTCACAAAGTGCACCTGTCACAGCTGGAGCAGGATGCACATAGGCAACAAATCAGGGTTGCTTTATAAATCCACATTATGGACTTTCATGGACCAATGGAAGAGGGAGATTAGTATATTTATGGTTGTATTTGTTCTGCAGTCTTTACTGTTGAATGAAGTACTGTCGCTGTACACTACAAATGCTGTGTGATTGTCATGAGTTGTTAATTGCAGATGAGAGAACTGGTTATGCAGGGGGGCCGTTTGTGTGACACAAACTGTAGATTTTCATTATGGATTAATGTGAATAGATGTTATGAGAAATTGTGTTGGGCTACAACTTCCCAGTTGTACCTTATCATGTCTATCTTTATTCTTTGAAGAAATACTCATTATGTGATATGATGTGTGATGGTAGTCTTTTATTTTATCAGGAAAGTTTATTTGTGGACATGGATATATTACAGAATGCATGGTCAGGCAGGCCAGGTTCCAAGGAAACACCAACATACCACGAATAAACCAACACCAAAACCAGTAATAAAATAAAGTGCATAACACAAACATTGAACAGTGCGAAACAGTGAAATCAGTGCAAACAAAAAAATTCCCTATTTCTACGTGTCCCCTGATTCCCTATTATCCTTTCCCCTTCTTGCATGTTTAGCATGCACTTGACACTGCTGCAGGAGGGTGGAGGCTTGCAGGGATTCCATTTGCCCTGTCCGGCTCCTGTTAAATCCCGATTTGCCTGGGCAACCCGACTACTGAACTGTCCAATGCATTGCTGGTCTGCAGCATGTAGTTTCTGAGGGGAAGGAAACTCAGGATGTAGTGGTGTGGGTGCAGCAAGAGCTTGGACTCTTGTGGCCACTGGCACAAGAAACCTCTCACATAAATATTCGTCCCTCAAACAGTATTCCTTCTCAAGGAACTTTGCTGCAATTCTCTCCTTACATTCTGCAGCCTGTCTGCGCCTTTTCTACTTGCCATGAATTCTTTTCCCTTTGGTATTGGCACCTGATGCTGGCTCTGTCCAGGGTATTCACCATTAGTTCATCATGGAAATGCTTTTTCTCAGGCTGCTCCTTGACCCTTCCCAGGCTCCTGCTGGAGTGTGGCTGAGCTGCAGAAGTAGAAGGGCCTGTAGAGATGGAAGGACCTGAAAGCAGACATCAAACTACATACTGCTATCTCAGTTCTTCAAAAAAAGGTTCTGTTCATCCACAGAGAAGAGCACCTGTGGAATCTCAATGCCAAAAAATGATACTCTGTAAAACTCAGCTTCAGTATATTGTCAGGGGAACATTTCCGTTTCCAGAAGCTGTGTGGACACAACTGAGTAAAACAGAGTGAAAAAAGAGTACACAAATAGCAGTAAGGTGAATTTACAAATGGTATGTTTAAAAATTGGAGACCACTGTAGCCTTGGGTAGGGAGCAGGGACATGCCTAAGTCTTCTCTATCCTTTCAGGCATTCCACATTCTGGAGGACATAATGATCCTGGAGGTTTCTGAATGGTACAGGGACATTCTATTTCAAACTACCGGTGGCAAGCCAAATGAGCATGCCACAGAGGTTTGACTGAACAAGCCATCTGAGTGGCATGCCCTGGTGTTGTACAAAGGAGGGCCTGGAAAATACAGCCTTCTCCAAAAATATGACTGACTACCTATCTGGAGTTCCTACGACAGGAAAAGTTTACAGCATCAGCACCTGAGGTTGGGTCAGAATTCATGGGGGTATCAACATGATGCTGCATCAGTGTCCACAGGGTTTACTGTCTCCCTCTGGTTTATGATACAGCCGCTCTGTCTACATCTGCCTATGGATTGCATGCAAACACACATCATAATACAGACTCTTAGGAATTGCACATTTCCCCCTGCATGTTTTTGGACTGCATACAACTCCCCAGCCATATTTCGGACATTGATTTAGTCACCCTTGGACTATATTTCACACCTTCCACCCACTGTAGAGATTACTGGTGTCATTACACTGTGGCATGGCTGATGTACGATGACGTATACTAAAAGGGAAGGTAATTTAAGGTTCTTACTTTAACACCCAACACGACGCTCTAAGAATGCGCAAGTGTCAAGTAAAAAAAATATTTTTAAATGCCTGTTTAAGTGGTTTATGCTTCCTGGTCTCCGTTCTGAATTCCTCATGGTGGTGGAAGGAGGGGATGATGCCAAGGCACTGGTGTGCATGCTGCCATCTGTGGATAAAGGCAGCTTGTTATAAAATATGCACTGGATCATGAACCAGACATCTCTCCCATTCCTATATTAATAACAACAAACGTGGTCCGAAACTTACCAGGCTCCAGGGCTAGTTCTGCCTCTTCTGTTTCTGTTGTTAGTTCTGTGGTGTGCAGCTCTTCCAGGGAGAGTCAAACACCCCCTCTGACCATGGACCTGGACATGTTGCAGCTGTTCCACTGGCAAAGCCTCCTTGGGGACTGGTGTGAGCACTAGAGTCACTTCACTAGCCTTATCTGGCAGCAGCTGGCTCCCCTCTGGTACTCTATTAGATTCAGGGGCAGAAGGTCACTATCCTGGATGCTCAGGCTATTGTGAATCACTGGGGGCTTGTTACTGAGCCCAGCGTCTGCCCAGCTCCAAATCATGCACTGCAACACCCAGGCTATTGCATGGAAGTTTGTTTCTTTGCCACAGGAGCTAGGTCCACTCTAGTGTGGGCCTTTCCTCCCCCTGGCACAGCCTGTCTCAGTCCATCGCCTATAGCTGCCCACTTGCAGCTCTTTAGAGGCCCAGCTGGTCCTCTATTTCCTGGTACACGTGGTAACTTCTGATTCTCTTACTGAAATTGAACGGCTTGCTCGCCTCGCATAAGAGATTGAGCAAAATATGACTATGGGCCTGTGTCCACAGTAGCAGTGCACTTTGCAAAAGACTTTGTCTTGTAGGTGCCCACAGCTAACACAGAAAGTTCACTCTATAGTTCAGCGGTCAGAAAAAAATGGAAAGGTTAAATGCTGAGAAGCTGTACTTGAGGGGGGTTCTTCCATTTCCTTGGAGCTGATTGGCTAGTCTTGGGATAGAAAGGACAAGGAATGCTGACCCATGGGCTTGTGGCAGGATCTTAGGACACAAGTGTGGGGGACTTGGGCCTAAACTCCTTCACACTGCAAAATGATGCATTATGGTCCCAAATCCCAGTGAGACTCAGCCTCAGACCTACGTCCCAGGAAAGATGGCTTACTGGCCCAAGTCAGACAGATTTGTGTGTAGATGGAAGGTGAGGTTGGGCTCAAACCTGTGTCTGAGCCCACTCTTACACTGTAGTGTAGACATACCCTCAGGACCTTTGTTTCTTCAGTGATTAGATTTGGGTCCAAATATGAGCAGCCCTGTGACCTCTGTGCCTCAGGTCGCAATGCCACTCACTCAAATTTGGCCCACCCCTGACATGATGAAGGGGCCAAGACACCATACCTGAGTGAGGCGGGAGGCAGCTAGTGCTGCTGCTCTTCACTGCTGCTGTTGGGCCAGCTCCTGCACAGTATCTGAATCAGACCAGCCAGAGGTTGGGCTGCTGCCCCCACCCAAATTGGGCTCTAAGCTTGTGTCTATGTTGCGTATGCTGTAATCCAACCAGCCAGCTCAACGCAGATCAGAGTTTAAGAACGTCTGAATTTGACTAAAATCTGGATTAAAGGGCGAACTAAACTTTTCAGATTGTTTTTAATAGATAATTAAACTATTCAAAAGACTAATTTGCCCTGGTGTCTACTTCTCCATCAGCAACAGCTGCTTGGGAGGATTCAGTTTGTAGCTGGCGAGACGTATTAATTCCTTTATCAATATGAAAGAAAAGTCTCTTAATATGTCTGATTATATCACCCTACATTCTGCAATGTCAATGTGCAGTATATTACTTTCTTTTGTGAGTGAGAGACAGGTAATTTCACCTGAAGATCTGCCAGCTGTATTTGTCTGTCAAAGGTTTTCTGTCTGTTCTTTTCTACAGTGTCAACCTGAACTAAATTATTTATGCAACCTATCTAAAACAAATATATTGCAATACTGAATTCAATTACTATAGGAATGACAAACCCCTAAGAAAAATGATTCCACAGAGTTAGAATAGCATTTAGTTAAATTTTTTTGCAGAGTTGTTGTATTTTGTTTTCTTTGTTTGGTCACTGATTTTATGTTTCTGTGGTGTGAGGTTCTTTATTTTAAGTTTTGTATTTTATTTCATCACAGGTTATAATGTGAACTCAGGCAGCATCAATCTCACAGTTTGTGTTTCTTTCTAATGAGGCTTAAAAGAATTGGAAAATAGGAAAAAGGGGGATAAACATGCTCAAGAAAACATATACTCTGGACAAATCATATTATTAACTTTTGCTGATGATAATATGAAGTAGAACAACTTGATTTCTGAGGCTGAGGAAAGACATTTGAGTTTTGTTTTGTTTATGAACAGACATCTCTCCAGGAAATGTCCGCTGACTCTCCAGGTAATCATGCAGTCCAGTGTCCAGAATGAGCAGGATTCTTCAAAATGTTTTGTGTTTTTGATAGGAGTATAAAACACATCTGTCAGGTACAAATACAGATGGTGGTGATAGCTGGAATGTATGAACAAACTAGAGATGGAATTGTAACAATTAAAGCAGGTGGCTGTCCTTCTCTCTGAGATCTAGCCATGTTTCCATTTGTGGAGAAATACCACCAAATGAAACTCCACATTTAAGATTTTTCCCCATTAATAGGATGAAATGCTATATTTCATAACACAGTAGACAAAGAGGCTCTCTGGTATTCTGAGAGTGGTGCACAAGTATAGTTTCCATCTTGTTGAATGTAGTATTAACAAAAGAAACCTACAATGATTTTTCTTTTAAAATATCTTTATATGGCTGGAAAGAAAACAACAAATATCCTATTACTGGTCAACAAATATAAAATTAACACTTTAACTCAGGTATTTTAGAAAGCTACTTACTTATGCGCATAGTGGGCCAGTTTCTGATCTAATTGACAATGGTATAACTGAAATCAAATCTGACACTATGTGCTTCCATCATACTAGTGAGGAACAATAAACTGGCAGAACTACATCAAGAGATTTGATAGCTAGATGCTGACCCTCACTTTCTAAAAACAGGAGGTCAAGTCATAATGCAATGCACTTCTATGTATCCAAAGCCTGCATTAAAATTAGTGGGCGCTGCAAGTGCTCAGCTCTTCTAGAGAGCAGGTCCCAAGTCTCCTCTTTTCATAGAATAGAATCATAGAATAACAGAGTTGGAAGGGACCTCTGGAGGCCATCTAGTCCAACCCCCTGCCCAGAGCAGGACCAATCCCAACTAAATCATCCCAGCCAGGGCTTTGTCAAGCCTGACCTTAAAAACTTCTAAGGAAGGGCATTCCACCACCGCCCTAGGTAACGCATTCCAGTGTTTCACCACCCTCCTAGTGAAATTTTTTTTTCCTTATATCCAACCTAAACCTCCCCCACTGCAACTTGAGACCATTACTCCTTGTCCTGTCATCTGCTATCACTGAGAATAGTCTAGATCCATCCTCTTTGGATCCACCTTTCAGGTAGTTAAAAGTAGCTATCAAATCCCCCCTCATTCTTCTCTTCCGTAGACTAAACAATCCCAGTTCCCTCAGCCTCTCCTCATAACTCATGTGTTCCAGTCCCCTAATAATTTTTGTTGCCCTTTGCTGGACTCTCTCCAATTTTTCCACATCCTTCTTGTAGCGTGGGGCCCAAAACTGGACACAGTACTCTAGATGAGGCCTCACCAATGTCGAATAGAGGGGAACTTATACATCCCAAAATGCTATTGGCCTTCTTGGCTACAAGGGCACACTGTCGACTCATATCCAGCTTCTCGTCCACTGTCACCCCTAGGTCCTTCTCTGCAGAACTGCTGCCTAGCCATTCGGTCCCTAGTCTGTAGCGGTGCATGGGATTCTTCCGTCCTAAGTGCAGGACTCTGCACTTATCCTTGTTGAACCTCATCAGATTTCTTTTGGCCCAATCCTCCAATTTGTCTAGGTGCCTCTGTGTCCTATCCCTACCCTCCAGGGTATCTACCACTCCTCCCAATTTAGTGTCATCTGCAAACTTTCTGAGGGTGCAATCCACACCATCCTCCAGATCATTAATGAAGATATTGAACAAAACCGGCCCCAGGACCGACCCTTGGGGCACTCCGCTAGATACCGGCTGCCAACTAGACATGGAGCCATTGATCACTACCCGTTGAGCCCTACAATCTAGCCAACTTTCTACCCACCTTGTAGTGCATCCATCCAGCCCATACTTCTTTAACTTGCTGACAAGAATACTGTGGGGCATGACTTTTCCCTTGTTGTGATACACAGTCAGGCCCCTGATGCTGTTCTCACAGCGAGACCTTGGCTACACTAGAGAAATCAATGAACTGATTTTAGCTTCAGAATTTCAAGATGAGGAAGGAGACTTTCTGGGAACTTTGTGCTGAGCTTGCTATAAGCCTGCAGTACCAGGATGAGATCCCCCCCGGAGCTGAAAAGCAAGGGCCAATAACTGTGTGGAAGTTGGATAACCAAAAATGCTATCAGCCACTTGGGAACTGGAGGAGGAAAGGTAAGAACTAACAGGGTATTACTAAAGTGAAAGTAAAGATAGAGAAATTTTGTGTTATTAAAGAGCATTAATAATATGGAGTCTGATAGGGTCAGGCCAGATGGCTACAGGAGAGTAATAGAAGGCAGATATATTAGCCTCAGGTTAAGTAGGTCCCTTTTCCCTGGGTAAGGTAACAGGAAAGGTTTTTTTTTTTTTTTTTTTTTAAAACAGAAGGAAAATTTATTGGTAACGCTTACAGAATTACCAAAGGAAACAAAACAACTATGCAACAAAGCAACACAATCAGAAGGTATAACACAGCAGCTTTCAGGAGGGAGAAGTGTTCAGGCTAGCCTGGGCCCAGAGCGGGGGGGCTTCCTCGACACTCGTGGTCTTCCACCCCCTCGAGTTACCCAGTGCCGCGCCCAGTGTCACCGATCCTCCCTCTCCTGAGAGTGCCCGGTAAGATGGGCACGGCTGCGGGGTGGGCGGTTTAGGGAGGGGGGGGGTAGACACCCATGTATTATAGGACCCCTCCTAGATGACAGGAATGATGGTATCCACAGCGGCAATGGCTGGGGCTGGCGTCTCTCGCTCTTCCCCTCAATCAAAGGGTCAGACGGAGGGAACCGGACGGGGTCACCGAGCAGAGAACCCCAGACAGCGCCCACCGCTCCTCGAAGGCTTCAAGGGAGTTGGTGGACGCCGCCCAGAGGAACTCCGCTCGGATACGTGAGTGTACTGAGGATCGGAAAACGGCCCCACAATCGCAGGACGTTTCATGGGCCAACCTCCTCTCTCTGGTTTTATAAATGGCTGTTTTAGCCAAAGCTAGGAGGAGGTTGACCAGAAGATCCCGCGACTTTGTGGGGCCATGGATGGGAAGTGTATAGATAAAGAGGTGGGGGGAAAAATGAAGCCAGAAGCGTAATAGAATATTTGTGAGGAGCCGGAAAAGGGGCTGCAATCTGGCACACTCTAAATACACGTGCGCCAGGGTTTCCCTCACATTACAAAAAGGACAAGTGTCCGGAATGGGGGTAAACCGTGTCAAAAACACGCCCGTGCTCACAGCTCCGTGAAGGAGCCGCCAACTGATGTCCCCGACGGGCCTTGGGACCAGGGTGGAATACAGGCTGGCCCACCGAGGTTGCTCACCCTCCAAAGGTGGCAGGAGATCCCGCCACTTTGTATCGGGGCGGGACACCAGGGTGTGGGCGTGAAGGGTGTGAAGCGTAAGTGTATATAAGTATTTCCGTGAAGCAATTTGAAAGCTAACCGGCTGCAATTCGTGCAGCCGGCTTGCAGTGAAAGGGTGAGGGGTGTGTTGGGATCTACGGGGTGGGGGCCCGATGGAAAGGTCCGGCGGGCCTGGGGTAAGGGATGGGCGGGGTGCGCCCTCGCACAAGGCTCGGCTAACATAAGCCCGAGCAGCGGGGGTCAAGGCGGCCTTCACCTCCTGAAGTACGCGCCGGGGGGTACGGAGGCTGGAGAGCCCCATGCGCTGAGCGAGCATCAGGGGATCCAGCCAGTCTCTCCGGTCGTAGTCCAGGAGGTCTCCGACCCTCGTAACTTCCGCCAGGACCAACCTCTGGCGCACCGAGCGGGACTCCGCCACCTGCACACAGAGCTGGGGGTTGTGTAGCAGGGGCTCCATGAGGAGATCTGCCCCCACGGTGGCCGCCACAGACCTGGTTGTTAGAAACAATTTCCAGGTCTGGAGGAGGTCCTGGTAGAAGGCCGGCAGCCCGGAGAGGTCTCGCGGAAAACCCCTCGAAGAAAGATAAAAGAGCTGCCGGTCGTATCGAAGCCCTTGGAAACGGCGGAGGAAGGCGTGCGCCAGTATGCTCCATGCCGAACTACTTGCACTATAAAAGAGCCTCTGCAGGGCCTGGAGGCGGAAAACGCGGACCTGAGTGTACAGACACTTCAGGCCCTGCCCTCCTTCCTTCAGGGGTAGATGAAGAACTCCAACAGGGGCCCAGTGCATTCCTGACCAGAAGAACTCTAGAATCAATCTCCGGAGGTGGGTCAGGAAACCCGGGGCCGGGGCCAGGGTGTTGAGCCGGTACCAGAGCGTGGACAGGACTAGTTGGTTAAGCACCAGTGCTCTCCCTCGGAGGGAGAGACATTGTAGAAGCCTCGTCCATCTCCGGATCCGCTCTATCACCCCGCCCTCTAAATTTTGCCAGTTCTCCGGCGGGGAAGGATGCGTGGCGGAAAGGTAAACGCCGAGATAGAGCAGTGGACCCGCACTCCACCGGATGGTCTGAAGTGCGGGTGGGAGGGAGCTCACCTGCCGCCAGTCCCCCACCGCCAAGCCAGAGCTCTTGACCCAGTTGACTCGGGCGGAGGAGGCTGCCGAATAGATGGCTTGGCATGCCTCCACTCGCGCCAAGTCGCCCGGGTCCTGGACCACGAGGAGTACGTCATCGGCGTACGCCGACAGGACCAGCCGCAGCTCCGGCTCCCGCAGCACCAACCCTGTCATCCTCCTGCGGAGGAGACAGAGGAAAGGCTCGATCGCCAGAGCATACAACTGGCCCGAGAGGGGGCACCCCTGCCGCACTCCTCGCCCGAAGCTGACCGGTTCAGTCAGGGTCCAGTTGAGCCTAACCAAACACTCCGCGGAGGCGTACAGCACCCGGAGAAAACTCACAAACTGAGGTCCAAATCCAAATGCCTGCAGAGTGCTCAGGAGGTACCCATGGTCTACTCTATCAAACGCCTTCTCCTGATCAAGAGACAGGAGGGCAAACGATAGACCATCTCTCCGCCCGAGTTCCAAAAGGTCTCGGACGAGAAAGAGGTTGTCGAAAATGCTGTGACCCGGGACAGTATAGGTCTGGTCTGGGTGGACCACGTCCGCCATCACGGACCCTAGCCGCAGCGAGATTGCTTTCGCTACGATTTTGTAATCCGTGCTAAGGAGTGAGATGGGACGCCAGTTTCGTAGATCGCGGAGGTCCCCCTTCTTCGGCAGCAAAGCGAGCACCGCTCGCCTGCATGACAGAGGGAGGACCCCGCTCTGCAAGGACTCAGCCCAGACGGTGACTAGGTCTGGGCCGAGAATGTCCCAGAACACGCGGTAAAACTCCACGGTCAGCCCGTCCATGCCCGGAGATTTATTGGTGGGCATGCGACGGAGGGCTTCCGAGAACTCGGCCAGGGTGAGAGGCAGCTCTAGTCGGTCTCAGTCGCCCACGCTGACCGTGGGGAGTTCCTCCCAGAGCACCTCGCAAGCGTCAGGATCGGTCGGGTCCGGGGAGAAAAGGCTTGTGTAGAAGTCACGGGCCCTCCCACACATCTCCTCCGGACCCGTGAGGGGGGTGCCGTCTTCCGCAAGAAGGCAGGTGACGTGTTTCTTGGCCCCCCTTGTTTTCTCCAGGGCATAGAAGAAGCGGGAGCCGCGGTCCATCTCCCGAAGGAGGCGGATGCGGGATCGAACGAAGGCACCTCGGGCCCGGTGGTCCTCAAGGGCCCGGAGCTCCTCCCGCTTCTCCCGGCACGCTCCGCAGAGGGACGGGTCCTCGGGATCGGCGGCCAGGCGCCTCTCCATCTCTAAGACCTCCCGTTCCAGCTGCTCTATCGCCGCATTTCGCCGTCGGCTGGAGCCCCGAGTGTAGTCATGGCAGAAGAGCTTGGCGCGCACCTTCCCGAGATCCCACCATCGCCGCACCGAGGGAAAGGCACGCCACTGCTCTCGCCAGGCCAGCCAAAACTCCCGGAAGGACATCACGAAGCTCTCGTCCTCCAACAGGCTGTTATTAAAGTGCCAATAGGCCGGCCCCGGTCTCTCTGCACGGAGGGAAACCATTACAGCGACTAAATGATGATCGGAGAATGGGGCCGGCCGAATGGCGGAGGAGTGGGCCTGTGAAAGATGGAAACGGAATAAGTAAATACGGTCCAACCGAGAGTGGTGTGACCGATGGGCCTCCACCCGGACAAAGGTGAACGTGGAGGTGTCATCTGGGTGATGGTCGCGCCAGTCGTCCACTAGGGAGTGATGGTCAACTATCCCTTGGAGAATATTCGCAGCGGCCGGACTCGGTTCGGCCCTTGAGCGGTCCCGTTCCTCGAGGGTGGTGTTAAAGTCCCCTCCCAGGACCAGGCACTCATGCGAATCCAGGGTGCCGAGAAAGTCGGACACCTGCTGATAAAATTGTGGCCGCCTGGAGCTCATTTGCGGGGCATAGATGTTAATAAGATTAACCACGAGCCCCTCCATACGGACTCGAAGGTGCAGCACGTGGCCCGGCACGGCCTCCTTGACCCCTAGCACCTCAGGCCGTAGGTTGGGGGAGAATAGGGTTGCCACTCCAGCCTGCCAGGTCGCAAAGTGGCTAAAGTATACCCCGTCCCCCCACTCCAGCCGCCACCTGTCCTCGGCGGCCGGGTCTGTATGGGTCTCCTGCAGGAAAACTACAGAGTACCTCCCCTCCCGAAGGTAAGAGAGCACCTGGGACCTGCGGAGAGCCATCCTACAGCCCCTGGTATTCAGGGTTGCAATAATAAGAGGCGTCATACGGAGGGCTGGGGGGGTGGGGGTCTCGTATTGGCGGGGGGGTTCAGGGCCCCCGGCGGGTTGCACAGCAACCCATGACCCATCCTGTGGGTGAGTAGATCGCTTCGGAAGCTGCGGGCTTGCTCGTAGGCCGCAGCACCGCGCTTTCCTTGCCCCCTGCCCTCCTTTATAAGGGCCTTTGTGGCCTGGAGGAGTTGATCAAAGTCCCCCCATAGCCGAAGAGCCAGCTGTGCCCTATCGCGGGCGCCACGGGAGTGCTCTAGGAACTTCCGTAGCGCATGCCGCAGCTCATGGGGGGGTGGGGTTACAATTCCCGAGGTATTCCCTGATGGGCCTCTTAATACAGCCTCGTGGTCCGCTAAGGCAGGTAAACAGGGTGCGGACCACCGACGAGGCGTCTGACAGGCTGGGGTTATTAAATTCATTTCACGCCTTGGGGTGGAGGGGGATGGCAGGGGAAAAATTGCCACTCCTAACGGGTCGCGACTAGAAAGTGCAAAGACTGCTCCCTGGGGGGAGTCTGCAAAAGGCGGAAAGGAAATAACCCCAGGGGCGGCATTAACATTGCAGGAGGAGGGACCTTGGGCAGGGGCAGGGGTGGGGGCAGGGGCAGGGGTAAGGCTCTGGGGTGCAGGAGGCGAGCAGCTAAAGGAAAGTGCCTCCTGAGCAGAGTCAAGGGTTAAGGGGGAAGGGGAGAGGCTCCCAATAATGCTAGGTGCTGGCTCCTTGGTGGTTTTAGCTGTCACGGCATCAGGTGGTGGACCGCCTTCTGCAGGGTGCTCACCCGGGAAGGCAAATGGGGGAGGGAGCATGGGGAAAGGGAGGCTGGGGTAAGGCTGCCCAGCTCGAGGCCAGCCGGCAGCAAATCATCCCCTCCCTGGGTGACCGGGGTCAAATCTAGGGCCTCAATCTCCGCATACACGGAGGAGAGGCCAACTCCTGCCACCCCGGGGGCCTCTCCTCTAGGGCCCGCCTCAACGGCCGCCTCAGGGTCCGCGGGGGGTTCGGGTAGCGTCCAGGCAGAAGGGGTGTCCTCAGAAGTCTCGAAGGGGAGGGTTTCCCGTGGAGGGGGGGTTCTGCCCTCCAATGCCAGTCCGTCTTCCCCTCCCGACACCGGCGGATGGATCTCGCTCGCGGCCGTGGCGGGAGGCTCGATAGCAGTGCCTCCTTTCCTGGTCTTCCGGGGGGCTTCCGCGTCGGGTGGATGCAGCGGAGCTCGAGCCTTCCGCTTGCCTCGCTTCCCCTGGACTAGGGTCCAGCCCTCCATAGCATCATCTGGGGGCTGGTTAGCAGGGGTCGTGTCGGGGGGCGGAGGCGACGGTTTAGGGGTTCGGGGAGGTAGTGGTGGGACAACGTGAGGGGTGGGGGCTTCTCCCTGGGGAGGGCCCTCTCTTGTACCTGATAATATCCTTGCCACATCCTCCTCCATGGGCTCTATTGGGTTGGTTCTAGCAAGGGTGGAAACCCCTTGCTCGCCCGGGCATTGTAGGGAAGGTATCTCTTGGGCCCGGACGGGAGCAGCGATGGGTCGAGTAGGAGGAGGGTTGGTTTCTGGTACTGGGCAGCCAGGGGCGTCGGCAGCGACGGGGCCGATGTCCTGCCGGGTCTCGGGGGGTTCGGGTGCCCCTCCCCCCCGAGCCAAAGGGCAGTCTCTGCGGACGTGCCCCGCTGAGCGGCAGAGGTAGCACCGGGCCTCTCCGGTAGAATAAAAGACCCGATAGCGGGCTCCCTCGTAGGGGACTAGAAAGGACCCCTCAAGCGCCTCTCCGTCACGTGCCCCTGCCGGTGGCAGAAGCTGCACTTGCCGGCGGAACGAAAAAATGTGACGGAGGGTGGGGTCCTTGCAGCCCAACGGGAGAGGGCTGATGACAGAAACAAGTTTCCCCAGGGTGGAAAGAGCGGGTAACAGGGCAGCATTGGGTAAGAAGGGAGGAACGGAGGTAAGGACGAGGCGAACGCCCAGGTCTTCTAACGGTTCTAGGGGGACAAACACCCCCCCTACCGTCAGGCCCCTCTCCACCGCCTCCTGGGCGGCATCCTCCAAGGCTAAGAAGAAAACGACCTTCCCATACATCTTGGAGGCCGCCACAATAGCCGTGGGTCCTACCACCTTCGCCAACGCCTGCACGTATGTCTCCACGCGGGGCGAGGCAGGCACCAGGAGGCAACGGACGCCGTGCTTCCTGGTCAAGGCGGGGAAAGGGCCTCGGCCGCTGGTGATGGTGGCGGAGGCAGGGGGGGGGCGAGATGACGAAGCGGCAGGCAGCGGGGAGCCCGCTGCCGCCCGGGCATACGTCCTGGGGGCCGGGGGAGGGACAATCGCAGAGCTGGTGGAGGGAAACGCTGGGAGGGGCGCCACGGTTGATGACGAGGCCGCAGCGGTGGGGGCAGCCCCTGCCATGGAGGGCTCAGTGGTTTTAGCGGGGCCCTTTCCTTTCCACCCGCCCTGGCCCTTCTGGCGAACCGGGGGGGGTTTCCTAGAATCTGGGGGGGGGGTGGGTGCAGCAGCAGCAGCAGCAGCAGCAATCACCTTGGTGCCCCCTGCTACCGGTGCCCCAGCAGGGGGGGTGGTAAGTATCTTAACAATAGTAGTAGGGGGGGGACCTTGGGGGTTGGGCAGGGGTGGTGGTGGGGAAGGGACAACTAATTTTATTAAAGCAGTCTCGCCCCTCTCGTTCCCCACCATTGTGAGCAGGGAGAGACAGGGAGACACCGGAAGGAGGAGGGGGAGGGGAGAAGGCAGAATAGCCCCTCCTTCCGCTGGCTGCGGACGGGAAGGGAAAAAATGCCGAGGGAGGGGGGCTAGGAGGAGGGGGGGGGAACAAAATCGGGGTCCAGTAAAAGGGGCAAGTTGTGGGATAAGCAATCCGGGGGGGGGTGCAGACCCACACACGTTTGTCCAAAGAGTCTCGGTTGGTCGGTTGTTAGGTCCGGTCCGGAAGGCAAAGTTCAAAGCAAACAGCTGGATCCGAAGGGAGATGGCAGATCGCCAGCAGGGACAGACTGCGGGGGGGCCGTGACAGTTGTAATAACGATGGGGGGGGTAGGGGCACCGATGGATCGGGGGTGGGGGTCTCCACGCCACACCCCCTGTGCCGCCACAAACGCAAGTAATCACAGTCAAACTCCCCCCCACGAGAGTATAATTCAGAAAGTTACTCAATCTTACGGCCTCCGTCACAATGATTTATATTATTTCTTCTGTCCGATGAAATCTCCGTCTCCGGCTGTGTTGGCTGTGTTCCAAGTCCTCCGGTATGTTAAGAATGTTGTAAGGTCCGAGCTGCTGGCGAAACGGCTGGGTCTGGGGGTTTCCACTCCCCCCTCCGGACAGCAAAATCGGCAATCTTCCCCCCACTCCTCCGGGGACTCAGCTGAGGCAAATAGCTGCGCCCGAAAGCAGGCGTGGGGGGGGATGGCTGGCGAAGGACGTAGACGGAAAAAAAACACAAAAAATGAAAAGAAAAAACAAAAAAGCGTCTGACCCGGTCGGGGGGGGACTAAGGCAGGTGCAAAAAGTAAGAAAAATCCGGGCCAGGGGGCTTTAGGAAAGAATAGAAAGCAGATAGCTGAGGAGCAAGCAAATGACGTTCTGTTTCCTAACAGGGAAGGTTTTTTTTTTTTTTTTTTAAACAGAAAGGAAATTTATTTGTAACAGTTACAAAGAATACAAAAGGATAAAAAAAAAACTTAGCAACAAAACAACGCAATCAAAAGGTATAACACAACAGCTTTCAGGAGGGAGAGGTGTTCAGGTTAGCCCAGGCCCAGAGCGGGGGGGCTTCCTCGACACTCGTGGTCTTCCACCCTCCTGAGTTACCTGGTGGCCTAGAGCGGGGGGGCTTCCTCGACACTCGTGGTCTTCCACCCTCTCGAGTTACCTAGTGCCGCGCCCAGGGTCACCGACCCTCCCTCTCCTGAGAGTGCCCGACAAGATGGGCACGGCTGCGGGGTGGGTGGTTGGGAGGGAGGGGGGTACACCCATGTATTATAGGACCCCTCCTAGAAGACAGTAATGATGGTATTCACAGCAACTAACGGCTGTGACTGGCGGCTCTCGCTCTTTCCCTCAATCAGAGGGTCAGACGGAGGGAACCGGACGGGGTCACCGAGCAGAGAACCCCGGACAGCGCCCACCGCTCCTCGAAGGTGTCAAGGGAGTCGGTGGACGCTGCCCAGAGGAACTCCGCCCGGATACGTGAATGTACTGAGAGTCGGAAAACGGCCTCACAATCGCAGGACGCCTCATGAGCCAACCTCCGCTCTCTGGTCTTATAAATGGCTGTTTTAGCCAAGGCTAGGAGGAGGCTAACCAGGAGATCCCGCGACTTGGTGGGGCCACGGATGGGGAGTGTATAGATAAAGAGGTGGGGAGAAAAATGAAGCCAAAAGCGCAAAAGAATATTTGTGAGGAGCCGAAAAAGAGGCTGCAATCTGGCACACTCTAAATAGACGTGCGCCAGGGTTTCCCTCACGTTGCAAAAAGGGCAAGTCTCCGGAAGGGAGGTAAAACGTGTCAAAAACACGCCCGTGCTCACAGCCCCGTGAAGGAGCCGCCAACTGACGTCCCCGACGGGCCTCGGGACCAAGGTGGAGTACAGGCTGGCCCACCGAGGTTGCTCACCCTCCAAAGGTGGTAAGAGATCTCGCCACTTTGTATCGGGGCGGGACACCAGGGTGCGGGCATGAAGGGTATGGAGCGTGAGTGTATATAGATATTTCCGTGATGCAACTTGAAAACCGACCGGTTGCAGTTCATGCAGCCGGCTCGCAGTGAAAGGATGAGGGGTGTGTTGGGATCGACAGAGTAGGGGCCCGATGGAAAGGTCCGGCGGGCCTGGGGTAAGGGATGGGCGGGGCGCGCCCTCGCACAAGGCTCGGCTAACATAAGCCCGAGCGGCGGGGGTCAGAGCGGCCTCCACCTCCTGAAGCACGCGCCGGGGGGTGCGAAGGCTGGAGAGCCCCATGCGTCGAGCGAGCGTCAGGGGATCCAGCCAGTCCCCCCGGTCGTAGTCCAGGAGGTCCCCGACCCTCGTAACTCCCGCCAGGACCAACCTCTGGCGCACCGTGCGGGACTCCGCCGCCTGCACACAAAGTTGGGGGTTGTGTAGCAGGGGCTCCGTGAGGAGATCTGCCCCCACGATGGCCGCCACGGACCTGGTCGTTGAAAACAGTTTCCAGGCCCGGAGGAGGTCCTGGTAGAAATCCGGCAGCCCGGAGAGGTCTCGCGGAAAACCTCTCGGACAAAGATAAAAGAGCTGTCGGTCATAGCGGAGCCCATGGAAGCGGCGTAAAAAGGCATGCGCCAATATGCTCCACGGCGAACTACCTGCACTATAAAGGAGCCTCTGCAGGGCCTGGAGGCGGAAAACGCGGACCTGAGTGTACAGACACTTCAGGCCCTGCCCTCCTTCCTTCAGGGGCAAGTGGAGAACCCCGACAGGGGCCCAGTGCAATCCTGACCAAAAGAACTCCAGAATCAATCTCCGGAGGTGGGACAGGAAACCCGGGGCCGGGGCTAGGGTGTTGAGCCGGTACCAGAGCGTGGACAGGACTAGTTGGTTAAGCACCAGTGCTCTCCCCCGAAGGGAGAGACATCGGAGTAGCCTCGTCCATTTCCTGATCCGCTCAATCACGCCGCCTTCCAAATTTTGCCAGTTCTCCGGCGGAGAAGGGTGCGTGGCAGAAAGGTAAACGCCGAGATAGAGCAGAGGGCCGGCACTCCACCGGATGGTCTGAAGCGCGGGTGGGAGGGGGCTTACCTGCCGCCAGCCCCCCACCGCCAAGCCAGAGCTCTTGACCCAGTTGACTCGGGCGGAGGAGGCTGCCGAAAAGATGGCTTGGCATGCCTCCACTCGCGCCAAGTCGCCCGGGTCCTGGACCACGAGGAGGACGTCATCGGCGTACGCCGACAGGACCAGCCGCAGCTCCGGCTCCCGCAGCACCAACCCCGTCAACCTCCTGCGGAGGAGACAGAGGAAAGGCTCGATCGCCAGAGCGTACAGCTGGCCTGAGAGGGGACACCCCTGCCGCACCCCTCGCCCGAAGCTGACCGGTTCGGTCAGGGTCCAGTTGAGCCTAACCAGACACTCCGCGGAGGCGTACAGCACCCGGAGAAAACTCACAAACTGAGGTCCGAATCCAAACGCTCGCAGGGTGCTCAGGAGGTACCCATGATCTACCCTATCGAACGCCTTCTCCTGATCGAGAGACAGGAGGGCGAACGACAGACCGTCTCTCCGCCCGAGTTCCAAAAGGTCTCGGACTAAAAAGAGGTTGTCAAAAATGCTGCGACCCGGGACAGTATAGGTCTGGTCTGGGTGAATCACGTCCGCCATCACGGACCCTAGCCGCAGCGAGATTGCTTTCGCTACGATTTTATAATCCGTGCTAAGGAGTGAGAGGGGACGCCAGTTTCGTAAGTCGCGGAGGTCCCCCTTCTTCGGCAGCAAGGCGAGCACCGCTCGTCTGCACGAGAGAGGGAGGACCCCGCCCTGCAAGGACTCAGCCCAGACAGTGACTAGGTCTGGGCCAAGGATGTCCCAGAACGCGCGGTAAAACTCCACGGTCAGCCCGTCCATGCCCGGAGATTTATTGGTGGGCATGCGACGGAGGGCTTCCGAGAACTCGGCCAGGGTGAGAGGCAGCTCTAGCCGGTCTCGGTCGCCCACGCTGACCGTGGGGAGTTCCTCCCAGAGCACCCCGCAAGCGCCAGGATCGGTCGGATCCGGGGAGAAAAGGTTTGCGTAGAAGTCACGGGCCCTCCCACACATCTCCTCCGGATCCGTGAGGGGGGTGCCGTCTTCCGCTAGAAGGCAGGTGACGTGTTTTTTGGCCCCCCTCGTTTTCTCCAGGGCGTAGAAGAAGCGGGAGCCGCGATCCATCTCCTGAAGGAGGCGGATGCGGGACCGGACAAAGGCACCTCGGGCCCGGTGGTCCTCGAGGGCTCGAAGTTCCTCCCGCTTCTCCCGGCACGCTCCGCAGAGGGACGGGTCCCCGGGGCTGGCGGCCAGGCGCCTCTCCAGCTCTAAGACCTCCCGTTCCAACTGCTCTATCGCCGCATTTCTCCGTCGGCTGGTGCCCCGAGTGTAGTTGCGGCAGAAGAGCTTGGCGCGCACCTTCCCTAAATCCCACCATCGCCGCACCGAGGGAAAGGCACGCCACTGCTCCCGCCAGGCCAGCCAAAACTCCCGGAAGGACATCACAAAGCTCTCGTCCTCCAACAGGCTGTTATTAAAGTGCCAGTAAGCCGGCCCCGGTCCCTCTGCACGGAGGGAGACCGTGACGGCAACCAAATGATGGTCGGAAAAAGGGGCCGGCCGAATGGTGGAGGAGTGGGCCTGTGAAAGATGGAGACGGGATAGATAAATACGGTCTAACCGAGAGCGGTGCGACCGACGGGCCTCCACCCGAACGAAGGTAAACGTGGAAGTATCATCTGGGTGATGGTCACGCCAGACGTCCACTAGGGAGTGATAGTCGACTATGTCTCGAAGAATGGTCGCGGCGGCCGGGCTCGGCTCGGCCCCCGAGCGGTCCCGTTCCTCGAGGGTGGTGTTAAAGTCCCCTCCCAGGATCAGGCACTCGTGTGAATCCAGGGTGTCGAGAAATTCGGACACCTGCTGGTAAAATTGCGGCCGCTGTGAGCTCACTTGCGGGGCATAGATATTAACAAAATTGACCACGAGCCCCTCCAAACGAACTCGGAGGTGCAACAAGTGGCCCGGCAAGGCCTCAGTGACTCCGAGCACCTCGGGCCGCAGGGTGGGGGAGAACAGGGTCGCCACTCCAGCTTGCCAAGCCGTGCAGTGGCTAAAGTATACCCCGTCCCCCCATTCCAGCCGCCACCTATCCTCGGCGGTTGGGTCCGTGTGGGTCTCCTGCAGGAAAACCACAGAGTACCTCCCCTCCCGAAGGTAGGAGAGCACCTGGGACCTGCGGAGAGCCATCCTACAGCCCCTGGTGTTCAGGGTTACAATGATGAGAGGTGTCATGCGGAGGGCTGGGGGGGTGGGGAGTTCTCAGGGGTGGGGGTACTCATGGCCCCCGGCGGGTCGCGTAGCAACCCGTGTCCCATCCCGTGAGTAAGTAACTCTTTCCGGAAGCTGCGGGCCCGCTCGTAGGCCGCGGCACCGCCCTTCCCTTGCCCTCTACCCTCCCTCATAAGGGCTCTCGCGGCCCGAAGGAGTCGATCAAAGTCCCCCCATTGCTGGAGAGCCAGCTGTGCCCTATCGCGGGCACCACGGCATTGTTTCAAGAACTCCCGTAATGCATGCTGCAGCTCATGGGGGGGTAGGGTTACAACTCCCAGAGCAGTCCCTGGTGGGGCTTTTGATGCAGCTTCGTGGTCCGCTAAGGCGGGTAGGCAGGGTGCGGACCGCCGACGGGGTGTCTGACAGGCTGGGGTTATTAACTCCATCTCGTGCCTTGGGGCGGACGGGGATGGCAGGGGGAAAGGTGCAACTCCTGGGGAGTCGCAACTAGAAAACATAAAGACTGCTCCCTGGGGGGAATCTGCAAAAGGCGGAAAAGAAATAACCCCAGGGGCGGCGGTAGCCTTGCAGGAGGAGGGAGACTGAACCGGAATAGGGGTGGGGGCAGGGGCAGAGGTAAGGCCCTGGGCTTCAGGAGGCGCACAGCGAAAAGAAGGCGCCTCCCGAGCAGGGTCGGGGGTGAAGGGGCAAGGGAGGGGGCTCCGAGGAATGCTAGGTACTGGCTCCGGGGTGGTCGTGGCAGCCATGGCCCCAGGCGGTAAACCACTTTCCGTGGGGTGCTCACCCGGAAAGGCAGTCAGGGGGAAAGGGCATGGGGAGAGGGGGCCTGGGGTGAGATTGCCCAAATCGAGGCCGGCCGGCAGTAAATCATCCCCTCCCTGGGTGACCGGGGTCAAATCCAGGGCTTCAATCTCTGCGTACACAGAGGAGAGGCCAACTCCCACCACCCCAGGGGCCTCTCCGCTAGGGCCCGCCTCGGCGGTCACGTCGGGGTTCGTTGGGAGTTCAGGTGGTATCTGGTTAGAAGGGGCTTCCCCCGGGGCTTCGGAGGGGAGGGTCCCCCGCGGAGGGGGGATTCCACCCTCCAATGCTGGTCTATCTTCACCTCCCGACACCAGCGAATGGATCTCACTCGTGGCCGAGGCGGGAGGCTCAGGGTCGGTACCTCCCTTCCTGGTCTTCCGGGGGGCTTCCGCGTCAGATGAATGCAGCGGAGCTCGAGCCCTCCGCTTGCCTCGCTTCCCCTGGACTACAGTCCAGCCCTCCATGGCGTCGTCCGGGGGTTGAGTAGCAGGGGACGGAGCGGGGCGCGGAGGCAGAGGTTCAGGGGTTTGGGGGGGTAGCGGTAAGGCAGCATTAGGGGCGGGGGGTTCTCCTTGGGGCGAGCCCTCTCCTGCACCCGGTAAAAGCTTTGCCACACCCCCCTCCATAGGCTCTGCCGAGGTGGTTACGGCAAGAGTGGGACTCCCGTGGTCGCCCGGGCGTTGTTGGAGGGGTGCCTCTTGGGCCCGGACGGGGGCAGCGGTGGATCGGGTGGGAGGGGGGTGGTGTCGGGTGCCGGATGGCCAGGGGTGTCGGCAACGACAGGGCCGATATCCCGCCGGGTCTCGGGGGTCTCAGGTGCCCCTCTCCCCCGGGCCAAAGGGCAGTCCCTGCGGACATGCCCTGCCGAGCGGCAGAGGTAGCACCGGGCCTCTCCGGTGGAATAAAAGACCCTATAGCGGGCTCCCTGGTAGGGAACTAGGAAGGACCCCTCGAGCGCCTCTCCGTCACGCACCCCCGCCGGCAGTAAAATCTGCACTTGCCGGCGGAACGATAGGACGTGACGGAGGGCGGGGTCCTTGCAGCCTAACGGGAGAGGGCTAATAACAGAAACAAGCTTCCCCAGGGCAGAAAGAGCAGGTAACAGGGCAACATTAGGTAAAAAGGGAGGAACGGAGGTGAGGACGAAGCGAACGCCCAGATCTTCTAGCGGTTCTAGGGGGAGAAACACCCCCCCCACCACTAGGCCCTTCTCCACCGCCTCCTGGGCGGCAGTCTCCGAGGCCAGAAAGAGAACGACCTTCCCATACATCTTGGAGGCCGCCACAATGGCCATGGGTCCTACCACTTTCGCCAACGCCTGCACGTATGCCTCCACGTGGGGCGAGGCGGGTACTAGGAGGCAACGGACACCGTGCTTCCTGGTCAGGGCGGGAAGAGGGCCCCGACTACTAGTAATGGCAGCGGAGGCAGTGGGAGGGCGAGATGAGGAGGCGGCAGGTGAGGGGGGGCCTGTCGCCACCCGGGCATACGTCCTGGGGGCCGGGGGAGGGATGGTCGCAGAGCTGGTGGAGGGAACAGCTGGGAGGGGTGCCGCGATCGATGACGAGGCCACTGTGGTGGGGGCGGCCTCTGCCACGGAGGGTCCAGCGGCATTAGCAGGGCCCTTCCCTTTTGGCCCGCTTCGATTTTTCCGTCTAACTGGGGGGGGTTCCTAAAATCTAGTGGGGCAGGAACCAGAGCAGCAGTAGTAATCGCCCCGGTGCCTCCCACTGCCGATGCCCCAGCGGGGGCGGTGGCAGGGGTTCTAACAATGGAGGCGGTGGGGAAATCTTGAGGGGTGGGCAGGAGGGTAGATGGGGAAGGGGCAACCAATTTCGGTGGAGGGGCCTTGCGTCCCTCCTTCTCTGCCATTGTGAGCAGGGAGAGACAGGGAGACACTGGGAGGGGGGGGGGCAAAAATCGGGGTCCGGTAGTAGGGGTAGGCTATGGGGTAAAACAATCCGGGGGGGGGGTGGGGGGAGGACAACCCACCACAAGTGTCCAAAGAGTCTCGCTTGGTTGGTTATTATGCCTGGGCCAAAAGGCGAAGTCCAAAGCAAACAGCTGGATCCGAAGGCAGATGGCAGATTGCCAGCAGGGACGAAGCAGCGGGGGCCGTGATAGTTGTAATAGTGGTGGGGGGGTTGGGGGCACCGATGGATCTGGGGGTAGCTCCCTGCTACACCCCTGTGCCGCCGCAGGCGCAGCTGAAATGCAGTCAACTCCCCCCCCCGAGGGTAGAAATTCAAAAGAAATCCCTCAGTCTTACGGCCTCTCTCCACGATGATTCATAGCTGCCCGGGAGTACTCCGGCCTCTGGCGTCTGCTACAGCTGTTGGCTCTGTCCCAAGGCTCTCGGAAAAGGTCCAGGCAAAAAACAAAACAGCTGGGTCTGGGGGGGTCCACTCCCCTCCCCGGACAGCAGGTTGGCAGTCCTCCCCCCCTCCTCCGGGGGTTTCAAGTAAGCAAGGAGCAAAGTCCAAAAGCAGGCATCGGGGGGGGGGGGGGGTGCTGGCGACCGGCCAGCACACTGACGCAGCTCAAAAAAACGGGAAAAAACGAAACCAAAAAAACAAAGCGTCCGGCCCAAACGCGGGGGGGGAAACTAAGCAAAAGGAAAAGTGTGAAAAATCCGGGCCGGGGGGCTTTAGGAAAGAAAGGAAAGCAAATAGCTCAGGAGCGAGTGAAGAACGATTCCGGCTCCTTAACAGGGAAGGGTCCAGAACAATCAGGAACCTTCTGGAGACCATTAAGACAGACAGGCTGATTAGAACACCTGCAGCGAACCAAGAAGCTGCTAGAATCAATTAAGGCAGGCTAATCAGGGCACCGGGGTTTAAAAAGGAGCTCACTTCAGTTTGTGGTGTGCGTGTAAGGAGCTGGGAGCAAGAGGCGCTAGGAGCTGAGAGTGAGAACGCTGACTGTTGGAGAACTGAAGAGTACAAGCATTATCAGACACCAAGAGGAAGGTCCTATGGTGAGGATAAAGAAGGTGTTGGGAGGAGGCCATGGGGAAGTAGCCCAGGGAGTTGTAGCTGTCGCACAGCTGTTCCAGGAGGCACTCTAGACAGCTGCATTCCACAGGGCCCTGGGCTGGAACCCAGAGTAGAGGGCAGGCCCAGGTTCCCCCCAAATCCTCCCAACTCCTGATCAGACACAGGAGGAGTTGACCTGGACTGTGGGTTGACAAAAACAGCCAAACTGAGGGCTACCGTGAAGCTCCAAGGCGAGCAAATCCGCCAATAAGCGCAAGACCCATCAAGGTAGAGGAGGAACTTTGTCACAGGAGATACTTATCCAAAATTGATTGAAGCTTTGCAAAGGTTTAAGTTGGAAGACTGAATATCTCAGGCATTCTGGTAGACTGAGACTTTCATTGCTGGATCACTGGTTCAAACCTGGCTTACTGAGTTAAAGACAAACTTCCTCACCATCTATCTGATGCCTGGTGACCTTTATTAAAAGAGTTGGTGCTCACAGTCCAGTTCAATGTGGATGTGTCCATATCACAGACCCATCCACCTGAACTTCTCTAAATTACGGTAATTATTGGCAGTCTCACTGGAGAGTTCAATGATTGCTTGACTCTGGAAACTGAATTACCAGCTCACAGCTAGAAGCTGGCTATTGAAGCAAATTGGTGGGTTCATGGTGAGAAAGTAGTACTGATAAAGCCTTTACTGTTCCTGTTCAATGGATAAACAACTTCACTTTCCAGACTAGTCTGTCCAGCATCTCTGAGAAGATTAATGAAAAGTGTGTGTGAATGCTCAAATTAGCTTTAAGAGAAAAGCTAAGTTTCACTGCTTTTTTTATTACTTTAATCAACACATTTCACCAATCCCTAGGACTACCCCTGCAGTTCTTGCTGGAGCTTATACTAAAGCTTGAAATACATTTCTTTCTTCAAGAGCTGTAGCTTTCCTATAGTGTCCTATACCCAGGCTCACTTACCCTACATGCATACTGTACCTCAGCAGCCATCTATCATCACAGGCAAATAAGTGGGCCACAGTTTTCAAATCTGTATGTCTGATGCTTGGCTCAAAGCCGTATTTAAGTACTTTGAATAAAATATATTTGATTTTCAAGAAGGCTGAGCATGTGCAACTCCCAGTGATTTCACCACCTCTGAAAATAGCAGGAATATTAAGATCTTATCTGTGTCCTTCTAAATCTTATCAGTCAGTTATCGCTTACCAAACCCCTCTTGGCATACCTGTTTAAAAAATAAAGCAACTATCATTAGCAACACATTTCATTTTAAAACATGGCGCAAAGGTTCGAAAGGGATTCCTAATTAACAATAAAACATAACACTGGGAAAGGTCACTCCTATGATAACATAACTTCTTAGTCTAGATTGTCCCAGTCCACATAGGAATGTTCACTGGAGGGCCAGAAGGACATACAAAATCCACTGTTTGGCCTTTCCAAGCAATAGTCCTTTAAGGTGGGAAATTTTGGAGAGAGATGTGGTGGCAAGAATCATGGCCTGCCAGTGCTACAGATCTTAGGGGTTTAAGCCAGTGAACACTTTACTCACAGGGCTGAGGCTTCCATGCATATTTTTTACCCCATTCTCCTTCAGAAACTATTTTGTAATTAGCAAGTCCCCTCCTGATTGTACAGCAGCAGACATGTAGGGACTCAGTGAATGTTAATGCTTTTTGGAGCAGCTTTTACTTGAAATGGGGTCTGCTGGGATAACAGCTGGGTAGCCATTTCCCAACAAAACAGTTTAACTGGAAAATGCTGATTCAACAAACCAACATGTTTAATGAACTCTTATGGGAGTATAAGTAGGGGCATAGCGAGCAGATCGAGGGACGTGATCGTTCCCCTCTATTTGACATTGGTGAGGCCTCATCTGGAGTACTGTGTCCAGTTTTGGGCCCCACACTACAAGAAGGATGTGGATAAATTGGAGAGAGTCCAGCGAAGGGCAACAAAAATGATTAGGAGTCTGGAACACATGACTTATGAGGAGAGGCTGAGGGAGCTGGGATTGTTTAGTCTGCAGAAGAGAAGAATGAGCGGGGATTTGATAGCTGCTTTCAACTACCTGAAAGGGGGTTCCAAAGAGGATGGCTCTAGACTGTTCTCAATGGTAGCAGATGACAGAACGAGGAGTAATGGTCTCAAGTTGCAGTGGGGGAGGTTTAGATTGAATATTAGGAAAAACTTTTTCACTATGAGGGTGGTGAAACACTGGAATGCGTTACCTAGGGAGATGGTAGAATCTCCTTCCTTAGAGGTTTTTAAGGTCAGGCTTGACAAAGCCCTGGCTGGGATGATTTAACTGGGAATTGGGCCTGCTTCGAGCAGGGGGTTGGACTAGATGGCCTTCTGGGGTCCCTTCCAACCCTGATATTCTATGATTCTATGATTCTATGTCTGACTAACTTTTGTTGAATCACAGGCAAGGATTTGGATGGAACCCTGCCTGGTTTCCTGATGGGCTGCTGGGGACCCCAGGCTTCCAGGGTTCTCAGTTCTGAGGAGGCCTGACCATGCTGGGCTTTCTGGGCTCACTGCTGTGGAGCCAGGAGCCTAAAAGCCCTGGTATCCCAGCTGTAACTGGGGGCTCAGCACCCAAATCTTTAGCAGGAGATTCTGGATGCCCTGATATTTCCATGCTCTCTACTGCACAGCTGGGAGCCTAAACCACCATATTTACAGCACCCAACCAGGGATCTCAGGGCTTCCGGGCTTCCAGGTCAGCTGGCACTCAGGGCTGACTGACTCCTGAGCAGGGGGGAAGCAAGAACCACAACAATTTCAGTCAGCAGTTGCTGGGGTACCAGAGAACATATTTAGATTCAGAAAAAAGCATGAGTCAGGATTTGAAATGTTAAAATTTCCTGCAAATGAGAAACTCAGAGTTTTGGCCAGCTCTAACTGGGATCTCCATGGCCTCAGCAGGAAATCATGTTTTGGAGTGCAGCGTGGCTCTGGTCTACACCTCCAACTCTTTTTTTCAGCCCACAAAATTCCAAATTACATGCAGCCCTGGCAGAGGGTGGAGGGGAGGGTTGCAACTCTGGGGCAGCACTCTCTGATTTGGAGCAGGTGACATGGAAAGAAATCGCCTCTCCCTGCGGAAGTACAATCTAGTTCTGTTTATCTACCTCACAGGGTATATAAAATTTTGGGCCAGTCTAGCTTCTATTAATAATGTAAATAGCATAGGCCTAAAGTATTATTTGTATTAGATAAAATTATACAAAATCTGCCTAAAGATTAAGTATAAGCTTGTATCCTAACTGATATATATTATGGAGGAAGAACTTCCCATATGTTTCAAACAAAATACCAGGCACTCTGAATTCCTCTATGTTAATGGCAGAGATATAAAATCAACTGGATAAACTAATGATTTATTACATACTATTTGGATTAAATATCCTGCATGACTTGTTAATGGAGAGTATACTATGCTGACCACAACTTCTCCATAATCCCTGCACTCAGGCTTCCCCCAAAAATACATTTAAGCATTTGCAATAAGATTTCAATTATTAAAATTAATAAAAAGGAAGACTACCATTTGTAGAATTTCCTTCATGGGATTTTATTTCTGTAGCAATGATGAGTTAAGTGACATTTTCTCCTCAGAGTTGCAACTCAGTTCTTAGATCATCAACATTTATGACAGGCAGGACAATTTTCTGTTTTCCTCCACCACCCCCCTTTCGCTGTACCAAGCTTTCAGAGCTGACAACTGACACACACCAATAAAGTTGGTCAACAGCAGAAGGGTATTCCAGTACATTGAGAGTTATAGTATTGACTCAAGCCACATTACAAATATAACATTACCATTACAGTCCATACAAAACTGACTCTGAGAGGGAATCTGGGGTATTGATGCTAAGAACATTCAATGAAACTTTATTCTTTTTGTATATTTTGTACACACCTAATCACTCTAATATAAGATACAAAGAAATCACTTGAAAAGATACAGCTTCCCACACTTAGACTCATAGACTCACAGACATTAAGGTCAGAAGGGGCCATTATGATCATCTAGTCTGACCTCCTGCACAATGCAGGCCACCAAATCTCACCTACCCACTCCTGCAATAAACCTTTCAACTATGTCTGAGCTATTGAAGTCCTCAAATCATGGTTTAAAGACTTCAAGGTGCAGAGAATCCTCCAACAAATGACCCATGCTGCAGAGGAAGGTGAAAAACCCCCAGGGCCTCTTCCAATCTGCCCTGTAGGAAAATTCCTTTCTGACCCCAAATATGGCGATCGGCCGAACCCTGAGCATGTGGGCAAGATTCACCAGCCAGATACCCAGGAAAGAATTCTCTGTAGTAACTCAGATCCCACCCCATCTAACATCCCATCACAGGCCATTGGGCCTATTTACCATGAATAGTTAAAGATCAATTAATTGACAAAATCATGTTATCCCATCATATCATCTCCTCCATAGATGTATTGAGTTTAATCTTGAAGCCAGATAGGTCTTTTGCCCTCACTGCTTCCCTTGGAAGGCTGTTCCAGAACTTCACTCCTCAGATAGTTAGAAACCTTTGTCTAATTTCAAGTCTAAACTTCGTGATGGCCAGTTTATATCCATTTGTTCTTGTGTCCACATTGGTACTGAGCTTAAATAATTCCTCTCCCTCCCTGGTATTTATCCCTCTGATATATTTATAGAGAGCAATCATATCTCCCCTCAGCCTTCCTTTTGGTTAGGCTAAACAAGCCAAGCTCCTAGAGTCTCCTTTCATAAAACAGGTTTTCCATTCCTTGGATCATCCTAGTAGCCCTTCTCTGTACCTGTTCCAGTTTGAATTCATCCTTCTTAAACACGGGAGACCAGAACTGCCCACAGTATTCCAGATGAGGTCTCACCAGTGCCTTGTATAACAGTACTAACACCTTCTTATCTCTACTGGAAATACCTCGCCTGATGCATCCCAAGACCGCATGAGCTTTTTTCACAGCCATATCACATTGGTGGCTCATAGTCATCCTGTGGTCAGCCAAGGTCCTTCTCCTCCTCCGTTACTTCTAATTGATGCATCCCGAGCTTATAACTAAAATTCTTGTTATTAATCTCTAAATGCATGACCTTACACTTCTCACTATTAAATTTCATCCTATTACTATTACTCCAGTTTACAAGGTCATCCAGATCCTCCTGTAGGGTATCCCTGTCCTTCTCTGAATTGGCAATACCTCCCAGCTTCGTGTCACCCACAAACTTTATTAGCACACTCCCACTTTTTGTGCCGAGGTCAGTAATAAAAAAGATTAAATAAGATTGGTCCCAAAACCAATCCCTGAGGAACTGCACTCGTAACCTCCCTCCAGCCTGATAGTTCACGTTTCAGTATGACCCGCTGTAGTCTTCCCTTTAACCAATTCCTTATTCACCTTTCAATTTTCATATTTTTCCAATTTAACTAATAATTCCCCTTGTGGAACCGTATCAAACGGCTTACAGAAATCTAGGTAAATTAGATCCACTGCATTTCCTTTGTCTGAAAAATCTGTTACTTTCTCAAACAAGGAGATCAGGTTGGTTTGGCATGATCTACCTTTTTTAAAACCACGTTGTATTTTGTCCCATTTACCATTGTCCTCAATGTCCTTAACTACTTTCTCCTTCAAATTTTTTTCCAAGACCTTGCATACTGCAGATGTCAAACTAATAGGCCTGTAGTTACACAGATCACTTTTTTCCCTTTCTTAAAAATAGGAACTATGTTAGCAATTCTCCAGCCATACGGTACAACCCCTGAGTTTACAGATTCATTAAAAATTCTAGCTAATGGGCTTGCAATTTCATGTGCCAATTCCTTTAATATTCTTGGATGAAGACTATCTGGGCGCCCCAATTTAGTCCCATTAAGCTGTTCGAGTTTCGCTTCTACCTTGGATATGGTTATATCTACCTCCATATCCTCATTCCCATTTGTCATGCTACCATTATCCCTAAGATCTTCATTAGCCTCATTAAGGACTGAGGCAAAGTATTTGTTTAGATATTGGGCCATGCCAAGATTATCCTTAACCTCTACTCCATCCTCAGTGTTTAGCAGTCCCACTTCTTCTTTCTTTGTTTTCTTCTTATTTATATGGTTTTAATTCCCTTTGCAAGGTCCAATTCTACTTGACTTTTAGCCTTTCTCACTTTATTCCTACATGTTCTGAAGTCAATAAGGTAGCTTTCCTTGATGATCCCTCCCACCTTCCACTCCCTATATGCTTTCTGCTTTTTCTTAATCACTTCTCTGAGATGCTTGGTCTACTACTCCTGCCTATGAATTTTCTCCCCTTTCTTGGGATGCAGGCTTCCGATAGCTTCTGCAGCTTTGACTGGGAAGTAATCCCAGGCCTCCTCTGCCTTTAGATCCATAAATTCTTCAATCCAATCCACTTCCCTAACTAATTTCCTTAATTTTTGAAAGTCAGCCCTTTTGAAATCAAAAACCCTAGTCGCAGATTTATTTTTGTTTATCCTTCCATTCAGTTTGAACTGAATTAGCTCATGATCACTTGAACCAAGGTTGTCCCCTACAACCATTTCTTCTATGAGGTCCTCACTACTCACCAAAATGAAATCTAAAATGGTATCCCCTCTTGTCGGTTCAACAACTACTTGGTGAAGGAATCCATCAGCTATCGCATCCAGGAAAATCTCAGCCCTATTATTATTACTAGCACTTGTCCTCCAGTCTATATCTGGGAAGTTAAAGTCTCCCATGTTCACGCAGATTCCATTACTATTTACTTCATTAAAAACATTAAAAAGGGCTCTATCCATATCCAGATTAGATCCCGGCAATCTGTAGCATACCCCAAGCACTATCCCAGGGGAGGCTCTAGTAGTTTTCTTCCTCAATGTGATTTTTGTCCAGACGGACTCTGTCTTATCCATTCCATTGCTTCTTATTTCTTTACAATCTACCTCATCATTGATATACAGTGCTACTCCACCACCTTTACCTTTATTTCTGTCTTTCCTAAACAGCACATACCCTTCAATACCTGTAGTCCAGTCATGACTACTATTCCACCATGTTTCTGTTATCCCTATAATATCTGGTTTCACTTCCTGCACCAGTAGCTCTAGTTCCTCCATTTTGTTGCCTAGGCTCCTCGCATTGGTGTACAAACATCTTAATTTTTGCTGTTTGGCGTCTCTCACATTCTTTACCCAATTAGGCACAGACTTTCTACCGCCAGTATGACCTATTAGACTGTATCCACACTGCCCTTCCTCCTTATGTCCATTCTCCTACCCACGGCTGTATCCTTTCTTACTTTGTTTTCTTCCCTCTCAATGTTAAAATCCGGCGTGGAGATTACTTGGACATCTCCCAACCATCTCCCCCAAATTCCTAGTTTAAAGTTCTCTTAATCAGTTGTGCCAGCCTCCATCTTAGAAGTCTATTTCCTTCCCTACTCAGATGAAGTCCATCCCGAGAGAACAGTCCTCTGTCCATGAATGCCTCCCAGTGGCCATACATCCCAAAGCCCTCCTTATAGCACCACTGCCTGAGCCATCTGCTGATAGTCATAATCTTGTCACACCTTTGTTACCCTTCTCTAGGAACAGGCAGAATTCCACTGAAGATCACCTGAGCCTCCATTTCCTTAAGCGTCTTCCCCAGCCTGGCATAGTCTCCCTTGATACGTTCCAGCGAGAATCTAGCTGTATCATTTGTTCCCACATGAAGGGCGATCAGTGGATTCTTTCCTGCTCCCTTTAGGATCCTCTTCAACCTCAGGTCCACATCCCATATCTTAGCACCTGGTAGACAGCACACCCTTCTATTTTCTGGATCAGCTCTGGTTACAGGCTTGTCCA
Source organism: Lepidochelys olivacea (assembly GCF_965140295.1). Lineage (NCBI taxonomy): Eukaryota > Metazoa > Chordata > Testudines > Cheloniidae > Lepidochelys > Lepidochelys olivacea. The sequence goes on along the minus strand of NC_140415.1, from coordinate 77,978,262 downwards.
TTCTTCTCAGTAAGGAGTCCCCAGTCACGTAGACCTGCCTTTTCCTGGTGATGGTGCGATTCTCTTGTGTATCCCTTGTTTCCTCTGGCTGCAAGTCCTTTCCATTCCTATTCTCCCTTGTAATCCTCTTCAACCCATCCTGTATCCTCCTGGGGCTCATATTTGGTGTTGTCTCCATTGACTCTTCCCCTTTTCCTATAGGACTAGCTGCTCTTCTCTTCTTCCTTGCGCTTCCACCTTCAGTGACCACCTGCTGTGCCCCTTCTTCATTTTCCAACTCTGCAAACCCGTTCTTGAGCTCTATTTCTCCTTCACTAGCCCATCTTTTCCTCTGCCTGGTTCTCTGAGTCACATGCTTCCACTGTCCATTTTCTTTACCCAGCAGTCTCCCCTCGGTAATCTGACCTGCATAAGAGGTTTAACATGAACTTACAGAAGTGCTGTGACTGAGCCATGTTCTCCCCAAACTGAGGCCAACAAATATAGCTTGTCCTAGACCATAGCCACCAGAAGATTCCAGCCAGTTGATTAATCCAGACTGCCTCATCCCTGTAACACTTACTTTAATCAATCACTGTGTTGAGGGTGTTATTTTCTTTGCAGGTAACATCCAAGAAAGGTAATGTCTGAAAATTAGACTGTTTCCTCCCTTAATTAATGAGCATATCTGCTAACTTCAGTTCAGATTTCCAGTATATGCATAAGTATCAGAGGGTAGCCGTGTTAGTTTGTATCCACAAAAACAACAAGGAGTCTGGTGGCACCTTATTTGGGCATAAGATTTCGTGGGTAAAAAACCCACTTCTTCAGATGCAGGGTTTTTTACCTATGAAAGCTTATGCCCAAATAATTCTGTTAGTCTTTAAGGTGCCATCGGACTCCTTGTAGTATATGCATAGATGGCAAAAAATGGAATATATCTGAATAGGATTGAATGAACAATAGACAAGAATCTTTTTGAAAATGTGTTGAGTAATGTTTTAACATATTATTATATGCAAAGAATATCTTTTTTTTAATATGGCAGTATGTTATTTTTCAAAACCAAAAATTGTTCTCTAGTCCCTCACAATGGTTTTTGACTATTTATGTACTCCCTTCTCTCCACCCACAAATCACCCCTTTTTATGGATTTTTTGCCTTGAGGAGAAATTCAATTTCATCCATGATTAAAATGGAAAGAAGAGGTTAAAACAATTGAACAACCCTTTTAAAAAATTTAAAAATAATATTGTACTGACAGTAATAAATTGCATCTGGTGTTGGCTTTATGAGGAGTCAGCTCATTCCTCTTAAAGCCATCACTTATTTAATGATACATTTAATATAACTAATTCTGTTTAAATAAATACTCGTACTGTGTTGAACAATGACTATTTCATCATCGTTCATTTTAGGCAACATAAGTCAGCCCTGTGGACAAACTTTCAGTGCTTTGTTCACTATCAGGTTTTTCCTTAAGGACAAACATTTGTTAATAAAAACTCATTTGCACTTTCTGTCAAATAGTAAATAAAATGTCCGTTGTTCAGAACTAGAACAAATGGTCATCAGCGCTGTTCAGCAATATTCACCCAGCTCTAGACTAAGCAAACCATACTTATGGGGATACTTCTCACTCTTTAGATTCTTTTGCCATTACCCTCATGCTATATACACAAGTTATCTAAATGTATCTAAAAGTTAATACATATTCATTGCAGGGTGGCTTTGTTTTAATTGGAATCACAAAATAAAATAATAAAGTCTATAGGATACATAGAGCATGCCATAAGAAGGCACACAAAAGAAAATACAGCGCATAAACACTTGTGAATCTATACATGTCTAGAAGATGCTGTTCTCGGCACATTTTAGAATCACTATGGTATTGCAGGTTTCAGAGTAGTAGCCGTGTTAGTCTGTATCCGCAAAAAGAACAGGAGTACTTGTGGCACCTTAGAGATGAACAAATTTATTTGAGCATAAGCTTTCATGGGCTAAAACCCACTTCATCGGCTGTATGAAGTGGAAAATAAGCGGAAATATACACACAGAGAACATGAAACAATGGGTGTTATCATACACACTATAACGAGCGTGATCAGTTAAGGTGAGGTATTACCAGGAGGAGAGAAAAAAAAACCTTTTGTAGCGATAATCTGCAAATGGTTACATTTAAAATATGGCAGCATTTTCTGGGTTTGTACAGAGAGAATCTTCTGCACCAATTAATTTCCTTTTAAGTAAGACATATTCTCTCAGAAAAGTGTAACAAATGAAGAAAACTAAAATAACCACCTCTATTCCTTCCCTCCTCCCCCTGAAATTTAGAAAACAGCAGATCTTCTCAAGTCCAAATAATCTTGAGAGATATGTACTGGCTCAGCAATCAGTGACATTTCTGCTTCTCTGAGCATTCTTGTCAAGCCTTTGAATGTATTCTTTAATGTGGTAATTGCCTCTTTTGCTGATTCTGGAGATTTGATCTCAAAGTGGTTAAAGTTTGTTAATCAAGTTGGGCAGAGATGGGTTAGTGGTCTCCTTATTAACACTGCACAGTTTGAAGCCTGTTTTTTGTTGTTGTTGGTTTTGGTGTTTTTTTGGATGCAGAATCAGCAGGCACTCTGCTGACTCCTATCTGACCTGTGTGAGAACTGCCATGTGTTCCCTTTTGCTGACATTCCCTCCCCTCCTTGCTCATATGCAGAAAGCATCCGTTCATTTCTGCCTTCTTTCTGATATCTAACTTCCCAAATTGGTTAGAAACACTTTCCTGCTTTGGAGAAGCAGAGAGAGTAGAGCTGTTGGTCCTGATATGTTTCATGAGTTCCTTCTTCAAGTGGGTAGCATCTCTGTAATGTACAGGTGCTGACAAGGAAGCCCCCCCATAAACTGCTTCCAGAGAGACTTTTCTGAAATAGGCCTCTCAGAGGTCTGTAAAACCCTGCTTGATCCTGTGTACTGTTGCCTGTTAGCCACATGAAGGAAAGCCCAGGAGGCCTAGAGTAGCTCCAGCCCATTTAGAACTCAACTCTTGCTGCCACTACTCCTCCTGCAACTCCAGGTACTGCAGCATACTTGCACATTACACATGTCTTTAATGGGGCATGCTTGTTGGCTGCCATTGAATGGCCTTAGACCTACTAGTCTCCTAACTGTCAGAAACCCTGCTGTTGCCCTAAGTGGTAGGTCTCCAGGAGTCTGATAGGTTGAGTTAGCCATATAAGGAAGTGCTCAAATGCTAGGGTGACGGGTGCCATTATAAGAACCTAGGGAGAGTTGATTGTTACTTGACTCCTTAAATAAGAGAAACAGAGAGAGTAGGCCTTAAAAGAAGACTTTGGGGAGGAAAGGAAGTAGAACAGCTCTGTGACTGACAAAAAGGAGATGGTGAAACCTTGAGCTATAAAAAGAAAAACAACAGAGAAGCTGTCTATATATTATTAAAATATTGCTTAAAATGAATAAGAAATTGTTTATGGATCAGACCAGACTCATAGACCGTGTCTCAGACCAGTGCAAAAGGCCAGTAAAAGGTCAGAGCCATTCCATCATAACTCCATTGGCAACATTAAGTCTTGACTGTCAGAGCTAGCTACAACAGAGTATGCACCTATTTTACAAAAGCTTTTCGAACATACAGTATGATATGTAGCTGTGATTACCATAAAAGTTATGGGTGGAACTTCTAATGGCTGAAAAATGGGAATCTCAGAGGTGCAGGCATTAATCTGATTTTAATGGATGAAGATGGGGCTTTATTCCAAGTAATGTACACATAATGTTAGACTAACCAATTTGTATTTCCATAACTCATTTCATGGTTTCCGTGACAGGCATGTGGTTTCCATGTCAAAATTAACTGAAAACCTGCCAAAAATTATTCATACTTTTATTGTTTTAGTGCTTTCTGAGCACAGTTCATGCTCTAGGATGAGATAAATCCCCAAGTTCATGATGCTATGAAGAGGTATATTACTGAGCAGCGATAAAAATTATATGACCAGATATTATGGAACAACACAATAAATATTTTGAGTGAATGTTTACTTGCTTCCAATAGAGTTAGCCTGTTGTTGGTTACCCAGAGGATGCTAAATCTTTCATCATGAGATACTAGGCTGAACCTTTTGGAAACACAATACAGAACTGACATCCAGCTTTACCACATCTTTGAACCATCCCCACACAGGGCTGCTCCAAGGACTAAAATGCCCCCCAGTGTAACTTTTGGGAGCTGTTCTAAATTACAGCTGCCCATCTCAGGTATGTATGTCTGGTGGCCCTACTCAGTGCTAATGATGGGAGAATTCTTCTCCAGCTAGCTGTGGGGCTTTTATGGCCACTGTACACTGAGCAATGGCATTTAGGGGCTGTAGTGGAAGAAAGAATCCCTCCCTCTTTTTTGTTACTGTTCTCATGGTATGGCAACATAGTTTCAATGACTTTCTATCTGAGTTTTTTCACTCTTCCTTAGGTTATAAAGAGAACTAGTGAATAGTTCATAACTAATAACTTATTTGAGGGTTTTAACTGCTCTCTCTCTCTCTCTGTTCGCACAATATCTGTGAACATATTGCTATTAATCTCTAATAACAAATACATTTAGGATATTTGATGAAAGTTTTCACAAATTGCATGTATGTTGTGCCTTACTGTTTAAGCTGTGGTGCTTATTTGTATTGGTCCATAAGAAATGTGATTATGTTCCCTGACTGGGTGATTATTTTTAACTCTCTGGTGTAAGCACTCACTCAAAGTTATTTTAAAATTATTCAAGTATGTGAACATAAAATTCAGTTTGATCTCATTGTTCTTGGAAAGAGAAGATAAAAGGAAATGACAATGTCAGAAGTGAATCCATTTAGTAACTGAACTGGCACATCATAACAATATTTAACTGGCAGTGAAAATCATAGCAGTGTTTTCTAGCATTCACCTAATCCTAGTTACAAAGAGAAGTCTTTATTTAGCAAATGGAATACATAACTTTTTCATGAATAATTAGCAGAGCATCAATGTATAATATTAATTAATATTCTGACGAACACAGCACGCTTGCTGCTGTTGGTCCATGGAGAGCTGGCTAGTCACAATATACTAGCTTTCCTCTTTATTTTCAGCAGTCTAATCCCAATTAAAAATATGTTCTTGTTTTCCATGTGTGTAACTGCTGTAATTAACACAGAGATGTTATGCAATTTTGAATAGGAGACAAGATAGTCCATGCAATTGTAAATAGGAGATGAGAAGTCTACAAGACAATCTCTGTTAAGATTTGGTCCTCAATGTGCAAGTGTGTGAGAACCCTTGACCGTGACATATCTAGAAACCACTGTATGCTGTAGAATTCCTGGGCCTTGTTTTGTATTTGTGCCCTCTGTTTTCCCGTAATTCTTCATGAGCACCTTTGTACTGACTGTAGAACTTAAACAGAACCAGTGTACCACAGAATAATAATGCTAAACAATCACTGGAAAAAAGGATGACGCCACTAGTTTTCTCCTGTGTAGTTTTCTCCAGTCTTCTTTTGCTCAAATTAAATATCATTGGTATCTGAAATCATTCATCCAGTCTCATGGTAAATGACATTCAGATTGTCAATGTAGAAAACAGTCATTATTTTCAAGCTAAATGAGCCAAAGGTAACAGAAAAACCATTTAAACTATTTTAATCGAATAGGGCTTGATTTCTCAAAATAGCAGGTCCTTTCTTTGTTGTTCTGTGAACAACACAACAAATTATGCACAAACATAATTATTTGATTCACATATATCCTGGTCCTGCAACCCTTGCTCATGTGAGTTGTCCTATTGTAGTATGAAGTGTTGTTGTAGGCATGTTGGTCCCCGGATATTAGAGAGACAAGGTAATATTTTTTATTGGATATAAAACAGAAGTTGGTCTAATAAAAAGATATTACCTCATCCACTTTGTTCTATTGTAGTCAGTTTGTATATAAAGACTATTTTTTATAATGTTTGGCAGGACTGGTTCTTTAACAAACAGAGTTCAGTTCCTCAGCAACACTGATGTCAGATATGAACAATAGAAAAATGCAGAAGTCTCATGTAAACAACCTGGTGCTAGCAGCATATCCTGCTGTCAATGTCACTGCACAGTCTGATGCTAAACATGTAGTAACACATTTACAGCTAATTTCATTTGGGAAGGTGCACATGGTGAAGGATTCAGAATTAAGGAAAAGCTACAGTTACAAGAATACCAATGCACTGTGTCCTTTGTATTGTGGTGCAAGTTCAGTTAGAAAGTTCAACAGGAAATTTGTTTTCAAAGATGATGTTAGCAACATATGTAAGAACAATTATATATATTTTAAATGCGCTCTTGAAGGTAATGCCATCCTTTAAATATTTATTCATATTAAATATTTTCACTTAATGTCTCTAAAATTTATGCAATATCAGATAGATAACTTCTAAAGCAGTGTTTCCCAAATTTGGGACGCCGCTTGTTCAGGGAAAGCCCCTGGTGGGCCGGCCCGGTTTGTTTACCTGCTGCATCCACAGCTTCGGCCCATCGCGGCTCTCACTGGCCGCGGTTCCCGCTCCAGGCCAATGGGGGCTGCGGGAAGCGGCGCGGGCTGAGAGACGTACAGCCAGGGGCTTTCCCTGAACAAGCAGCATCCCAAGTTTAGGAAACACTGTTCTAAAGTGTTCACTATAAATTATTTTCACAAAAATGTAATTGTTTTTCTAAAGTAGAGGGTTTCTGGCTTTCTGGATAAGGATCTGTCATAAATATAAAGGGAAGGGTAAACCCCTTTGAAATCCTTCCTGGCCAGGGGAAAGCTCCTCTCACCTGTAAAGGGTTAAGAAGCTAAAGGTAACCTCGCTGGCACCTGACCAAAATGACCAATGAGGAGACAAGATACTTTCAAAAGCTGGGAGGAGGGAGAGAAACAAAGGGTCTGTGGGTCTGTCTATATGCTGGTCTTTACCGGGGATAGACCAGGAATGGAGTCTTAGAACTTTTAGTAAGTAATCTAGCTAGGTATGTGTTAGATTATGATTTCTTTAAATGGCTGAGAAAAGAATTGTGCTGAATAGAATAACTATTTTCTGTCTGTGTATCTTTTTTGTAACTTAAGGTTTTGCCTAGAGGGGTTCTCTATGTTTTGAATCTAATTACCCTGTAAGGTATCTACCATCCTGATGTTACAGGGGGGATTTCTTTATTTCTATTTACTTCTATTTTTATTAAAAGTCTTCTTGTAAGAAACTGAATGCTTTTTCATTGTTCTCAGATCCAAGGGTTTGGGTCTGTAGTCACCTAGGCAAATTGGTGAGGCTTTTTACCAAACCTTGTCCAGGAAGTGGGGTGCAAGGTTTTGGGAAGTATTTTGGGGGGAAAGACACGTCCAAACAGCTCTTCCCCAGTAACCAGTATTAGTTTGGTGGTGGTAGCGGCCAATCCAAGGACAACAGGTGGAATATTTTGTACCTTGGGGAAGTTTTGACCTAAGCTGGTAAAGATAAGCTTAGGAGGTTTTTCATGCAGGTCCCCACATCTGTACCCTAGAGTGGGGGCGGAACCTTGACAGGATCAAGTGACCATACACAATTAACAGATACTCCCTGTTTGATAAGACTAAAGCTTGAATTAAATCAGCTTCATTAGTATACTGGTTTCCGCTGTTTCAGTTGTAATGTACATGTACGTGCACATGTACATGGGAAGTGTTGGGAGGAGCTGCTTGTTGGGATAACTATTAATCTACCACTCAAACACATGTAAGGATTCAGTTAGGAAGGGGAGAGGACAAGAGAAATCTGGTCAGTACATAAGTATACAGTACATTAACACAAAGGGCACTAAAGCTACATGACAACAGTGCCTTGCACTTCTGTTATGCCATCCCTCTGAACATATCAAAATCTGCTTCCCGATCATACTCCTTTTAAGCCCTTAGTTGTATTGGTATTTAAAGGGATTTAAACCATATTTCTTTACTTCTGTCTGCCTGAAAATCAGGGCACATCACCCATCAGAAGGGGAATGCCTCCATCTGGACATATTTGGGCATGCCTCACTTGGGATATTTATCCATGAAAAGCTTTACTGAAATGCAAGCACCTGAAATTACAAAAAAAACAATGACTTACATTTACACAAGCCTTTTGTTTGATCAGCTCAACAAGCTTGACACACATAGGCCCAATCTGGCAAATTGCTGCATGCAGATAGATTCATGTGCCAACTGCAGAGCTCAGTTGACTTCACTCATGCGCCATGCAGGTGAAAGGGGTCTGCCTGTGCAGAACAGCTTGTAGGAGTGGAGCCATACTCCACTTAAATGCAGCAACTGTGTAGCACTGCACACTAACACACACACACACACACACATACACACACACACAAATTAGGACCAAAAATGAAGAATACCATGTTGAACAAAAAAATCAAGGGGAACTTAGGCAGGATCACATTATTAGGATTGCAGTTTGTCCAGAACTCAGGATGGATAATTATTTTGCGCCTACAATAAGTGCCACATAATCTTTGATACCAATATTGGTCACCTGAAGAACTACTGTCTTATCTAAAATATGGGATTTCCAAAAGCACAGTGCCCTAGCTCCATGTTGAGGCATGGATTATAGACTATGTGTGCAAAATATTGATGAACATAGAATCATAGAAGAATAGGGTGGGAAGATACCTCAGGAGGTCATTTAGTCCAATCCTCTGCTCAAAGCAGGACCATCCCCAACTAAATGACATGTAATGTGAGAGTTCATAGGCATTGTTTTAAATATGTGAGTCAATGACAAATAGGGCCTCATTATTCTAGGTGCAGTACAAACATATAAGAAGACATGATTCCTGTCCCCAGAAGCTTACCGCCATTGGTCTTGATGCAATGTAAAATCTCCCTTGACTTCAATGGTAATCAGATCAGGCATTAACGGTGTAATTTTATTAGTAGCATTTAACTAGTGGACCTAATGCGGCTCCAATTCTAATGGAGTTTTATCCATACTTTGTTTGCACAACCACATCTTCAGACCACAATACTAAACATTTATTTTGTACAAAGATGTTTAAATAATATATAACCTCTCAAGACAGATTCCCTTGTACTAAGTAAAGAGAGATTCAAGCTAATAAATGTCCAATAGTCTTAATGATCTCAAAAAGAAAAGGAGTACTTGTGGCACCTTAGAGACTAACCAATTTATCTGAGCATAAGCTTTCATGAGCTACAGCTCACTTCATCGGATACTCCTTTTCTTTTTGCGAATACAGACTAACACGGCTGTTACTCTGAAATGATCTCAAAATAATTCTTACAGCTAAGCATCCTTCTCTTACAGGACTTTCCAACTGACATGATTGTGACTGACTGACAATATCCTGAATGAATTTTATTAAATTAAGTTAAACCTCATAATTGAATTAGTTTTATTGGATTATAATTGGAATTGAATTGAATTATAATTGGAATGCCTCTTGTATTAAAATGCTAATGTTTATGTACTATTGTGAGATTGTATGGAATTCTTTAGCAGGAAAATAAGATTAATGCAATCTCAGGAAGGTATTAGGAACCTCAAAGGGCTTTTTGGAATAATACCTTTGAATTTCCTAGAAAGTGTGTGGGGAATGCAAATGACTCACTGCAAATCCTCCCTTTTGAAGCTATACCCAGGTGACAAAAGCCCATTGTCTGCTAATCACCTGCTTCTGGAAATCCAGATCCAAGACCCCCAAATTTTTTAAAGGGTAGATTAAACCTGTTATGAGTGGTTTTGTTCTCAGCTGAAGCTCTGTTGAACTGGTGACCACAAGGACTTCCCTAGGATGGGAGTTTGAAGGAGTTATCCCTGATAGGAGTGATCTCTGGTAAGCTATATAGTATGTGTGTAGGTTCTGTTATTGTTTTCTTCGTAGTGCTTTTTACCTTAAGAATAAAGTAGGCTATGTAGTACCTTCTAACTTCCAGCAAGTAAACCTGTTATCCATCTCTGACTGAAGAAACAACAGACAGGTCTGTTTAGGCAGATCGCTTTTGCTGGGATTACCACAGTGAAGGCAGGGAACTGTGCAGCCTGGAAATAACCCAGGCAGAAGGGAGACAGATGCAGGTCTCTACCGAGAAACACAATGGCTAGGGATCTCAAATTCTGATTTTGTTATTGCTTTCTCTGCTAGACCAAAGAGTCCATTATCAAACTTTGGTTCCCCATATAGTCAATTAGTCTGTGACGAAGTAACCCCTTAATCTTTTCTTTATTAGGATAAACAATTCCTATCTGGTGCCTTAAGCTCAAGACTATCTTTCCTCTTCAAGATGGTCTTGTACCATGAAAGTAGTTGGAAAAAACTGACATTTTATACATAGGATCAGTAACCATGGAAACATATATTCGGCTGAAGAGACCTTACTGTTCCCAGACTATAAACACTTATTTCAATATCATCTTACAAACTTACTTATATGTTTGGTACATTTTAAAGATTAAGAAAATATGTGTGTTTGTGGATTCATCATATTTTAAGAAATATCTTTAGACAGCTAAAAGACAAATAAGATGAATGCACAGGGCATTCTAGTGACCTTGTTTTTATGTCGAGTGAAGTCATTAACAATGATTTTGCTTTTCTTGGATCCTTCCTTTCCCCCTGTAACTTTTAATTAATACTGTAGTTACCTCTGTTGACCTGTATACTTTTTAAACTGCTTGGGGGGAAAAAGTCATTTGATAAAGATTACTTGGCAGTTTTATAAACTGGTAATTGGAAATCAATGTGCTTTAAGATGTGGGCAGAAAAATGTAATAAACAGACTAGTCTAGAGGGACAAAAGATTATTTGTTAATAGTATAAAAAGGTCAGCACTATAGTAATTAAATTAAACCTGCAAGGCATTCCAAGCAGTGCTTCTGAATTGGAAGGTTCCTGCAGAAAACAAGGTGCTTGACAACTATATCCCATCAATGTCATGGTTCCTGTTTGGGAGATAAGGTGGGTGAGGTTATGTCTTTTATTGCACCAACTTCTGTTGGTGAGAGAGACAAGCTTTCAAGGCACATGGAGCTCTTCTTCAGGTCTGGGAAAGGTACTCCAAGCATCACAGCTAAAGGCAAGGTGGAACAGATTGTTTAGCATAATAGTTAGCAGATATTCTAAGGGACCCTTCAAGGTAGAGTGGCCAGTTAAAACCTCTGCAGTCATAGGACAAAAAGAGGGGGTTAGTGTGTCACAGACTGTGGTAATAAGCCATAAATCCAGTGTCCCTATTCAATCCATTATTTTAGGTGTCTGGTAGAGTTATGAATTTAAGATCCTAGGCCCATCTTTTGAAAGTGGTGTGCTCTGTGTGGCTTGAAAGCTTCTCTCTCTCACCAACAGAAGTTGGGCCAATAAAAGATATTACCTCACCCATCTTGTCTCTCAAATATCCTGGGACTGACACAGTTACAACTACATTGCATAGTTCATCTTTGATATAAATTAAGATGCACGTACAGCATCTTTTTCTCTTAGGGCTAGATCCTCCACCCATGATTATTACTGTTTGTATTGTGCAGCACCTCATGATCCCAGCCAGTTTAGAATCCCATTGTACTAAGCCCTGTACAGACACAGTCTTCATCCACTGAAATTAATGGGAGTGGTGCAAGAGAGTACTGTGTGTACAGGATCGGGCCCCTAGAATCTGATTCTGCAAGTTGTTGAGCATTTCCAGAGAAGTGTTGCTGAGCATCCTTGAATTTCATTGACTTTAGTGTGGGTTCAGTATGCTCAACATTTTGCAGGATTAGCTCTGTTGCAATGTCAGTTGAGTGCACTACACACTGATACGAAACACTATCACTTCTGTGCTTTGTTATGCTTATCATCGTTGCCGCTGCTGAACCACATGCTCTTGAATATCTGCTCCCTGTGGAACTAATATGCGGAAATGGGAAAAAAATGTAGCTTATTGAATTGCAACATTCTTTCTCTCCTAGCGTCCAGATTTTCTTCCTTTTCTTCTTTCCACTTTTCATCCTCTTTTTCCTTCATAATAATTGCCCAGTTTAGTTTTACTCACATTTTGCAGTCTCTTATTTTACTTTCTTTTGGCATGACATGTATTTCACACTATTGTACGTGCTGAAATTAAAATACCTCAACACTTTAGCATATAAAAATAGGAATAAAAAATAAGAAAAGAATTAACCTTGCAAAGAGATCTGTGCAAAATTACCCCTTTAATTAATTGATCAAAAGAATAATAAATGCTATACTCTGTATATTTAATCAAACTGTGAGATGGAGATAAATAAATAAATTGTTGAGGCAAATAGTTTTGTGAGAATAAAAAAGGATTAGATGCTACATATGTTCATTTAAATGATATAGCAGCAGTTTTAATCTTCTAATTGCTTTTTTCTCTCTCAAAGAATTTTCCATTGTTTTGTTAGCGTTAGTTGGCAATTGCCCGCATCACTCTTCCTCCATTTGCTGCAAGTGCATACTGCAGTGTTCTCCAGTTCTTTTGTACCAAAGAAGTCTTTCATGGTTTTTTGAAAATAATTGTCAGAGGTGGAGTAAAGTTGTTAGTTAGTTGTTCTTTTAATGTCATAGGCCGCCTGTCATCCAAACTGGATTTTCACAGATTCTAGTGCCAGAAAGGACAATTGTAGGAATAATTTAGTCTGACATAGAATCACAGAATCTCAGGGTTAGAAGGGACCCCTCAGGAGGTCATCTAGTCCAACTCCCTGCTCAAAGCAGGACCAATCCCCATGAGGACACATTTTCCTGCATAATAATTGAAAGTTCTTCTGGAATCTAGAGTCAACCTCCCCTTACCCAACAGGGAGCCTGAAACTATGATACTGAGATCAAGACTCTCGTGTTCTGGCAACTGGCTCAGGTAAATGACCCTTTCTTTTTCAGCACTAATTTGCTTACATTTATATTTTCCAAGCATTCCGAATCCTCATCTGCTGCTTCTCCAGAGTTATTGTTCTTGCCTCTTTTATGTTCTTTGAGTTTGAAGGAAGATTGAAAAAAAGGGTTCCAGAGTCTCAGCTACTGTTGAGTTATCATTAATTTTGTCCCCCTCCACTTTCCTTGTGTGAGGCTTTGGCATTTGCAATCAAGTGAGGTGGGTGAGGGCTCTTTGGTTTATTTAGGATGGGGTTGGAGGTAGGGCATTACAGGGCATTAGCATTACAGGACATTACTCTGAAACTTGTTTCACCAGCAAGTTCCACTGAGTACAAAAGCGTTCATGTCCAGGTAATATGTTAACATTTATCTATTGTGCCCGGTTTTTGGTGGGTGAGGGTTGGGTGCCTAGTGAAGAGTTGAATGGATGGCAGATAGTTTAAATTTTGGTGTTGGTTTGGGGGAGCTTTTAGTCTTGGACATTAATCTGATTGTATAGTTATAGATTGCTATAAATAAATTCTGTATAAGAAACCACGGCTTTGGAGGGATGCATTTTAAAGAAGTAAAAATAAATATATTTATTAATGGACTAACTCTTTGTCTGTTACATTGTCCCCTTGATATATATATTTTAAAATACTTGTATTGTTCTCCTGAATTCTTTTGTCAGGATGTACTCATGCTTGCCTAGTATCCTTTTTCTTGCTAGCCTAATTCATTCTTATTTGATGACCTCCCTTTCTTTCCATTTCCAATACAGTTTTTTTTAAACCTCAGATCTTTAATCTTAGAATAAAATCTAATATAAAAGTGTTGTGGGTGTGACTCCCTGGCACCCCAATATTCACCACTGTCATGTAATTAGGATATGTTTTGTACAAAGTAGGCCTTGTGAGGTATCATTCTTGATCTGCTAGACATTAATATCTCATTGGGTTGCAGGTGCCATCATCGTATGTGAAATTATGGAGTTTGGCTATGTCTGTGTTAGTGAAACATGTTGTGAGGTTGAGAACACCCACAAGCAGCCTTTCGGGTACAACAGTAAAGAGGCCAATGAATGTTAATGGCTTATTGAGCACACAGTGCACAAGGATTACCCCAGGAACTGTGTACAGCAGAAACCTCTCAGAGGTAGCACTACACTGGGAACTGTTTGTCCCAGGTGACAGCAAAAGAGTTTTCCGGCAATCATATAAAAGGGGGGGAAATGACATTATGAGGGGGCCTTACTTTCCCTACAACAACACACCTGGAAACTCCTGAGGAACAAAGACTGAACGGGGGGAAGTGATGGTCCCAGGCTAGAGGGATTTCTAGCCTGTGTATGGAAACCTGGGAAATCCAAACTGCAGAGCCAAAGCAGCTTCTGTCTTAAGACTCTGCCAGCCTGTTTATCATTCAGGGTGAGACGTATGTTAAGCTCAGTTTGCAGTTTTGTTTATTACGTAATCTGCTTTGATCTGTTTGCTAATACTTAAAATCTATCAGTTTGTAGTTAATAAGATTATTTTATGTTTTAGTCCAAACCAGTTGCATTTGACTAGGGTATCTGGCGAAAATCTCAGCGTGGTTATTACAAGTGTGCATGGTCCTCTTCACATTGAGGGAGGGGTGGATCGGGTGTAAAACCCATAGACTGGCCAGATTTGACCAGGGCAGGATTGTACTGCTCTGGGGTCTAGGCTGGGAAGCTGGGTGTGTCCCTACCTGTGTGAATGCTGGTAAAAGTGCAAGCTTGGACGGCTTTGCAACTTGCCACAGCAATGTAGTATGAGAGGGTGCCAGGCTGGTGGGTCAGAGGGCTCAGTGATACCCCAGTTTCAGCTGGCACCCAGGGGGGGAATCTGTGACAGTAGCCATAGTAAAAAATTGGGGAATAAGAATCAAAACATCTGAGGTCTTAGGAAAATAAAGAAATGCTAGTGAAAGAAAGATGAATCCTCACAGTTTGAGAATAATCTATATTTGATGAGCAAAACTTAATGAGGATGAATGTGAATCTTACACATAAAAATTAGGATCTGGTAAACTTAGGACTTTGAATGGGTTTTTCTAAATCTGAAAGTATATCTTGTACTATTATTTCAGATATATTATTGACTGTTTACTGTGCTTGAGTTGGATACGTGGCAGGCAGTTTTAAATCAGATTGGGGAAATATGTTGTTGCAAAACTGTCACTTGAGGAATGTGAATATGGATGGAGTAACTGTACAGAAATGGGAAACAGACTGGGAGGGGTGTGATGTCAGAGCTGTTAGAGGCCCTATGTCACTTGGGGTCTCAAGCAGGTGGAGTCAAATTTAAAACATTTACCAAAAATGTTTCCTGAAATTTTACCAAATAGTAGGAGTGGTGGAGGGAGGAGATTGGAGTAGAGACCCCAAGGTGGGGGAAAGGGTTTAGGGGCTGGAGTTGGGTGGGTCAAGGGGGGCAGGGAGAACTGGTCTTACCAGATCTAATTCTGAGCCACATACCTGGCTTGCTGGTCAGGGTTGGTGCTTTTCTGTGCCATCCCCCAGCTTTTGTCTCTCTCTGCCTCCCTTTTGGTGACCCTGGTCACTGTAAGATTCTCCTGTGCTGAAGGAATGCCCCATTAGTCAGTTACCCAGTATTTAAGGCTGTTTTGCACAAAGCCACTTTAACAGATCAGAGACACTGGCCCTTAGAATCTAAAAAGTGGGTAGTGGCAAGTAGAAATGAATACAGAATGTATGCAGAAAGTTGCATTTGCAGCAGCATTAAGATATGTGAATTCAGATACCTTATGGGTTGTTTAGAGCTGGAATTACTTATAAAAGTTTGGTGTTAAAAGTTGGAAATGGTCTATTCTAGTCAGTTTATCTCATCTGCCTAAATGACCTTTTGGTTTCCGATGTTGTTGTAGCCATGTTGGTCCCAGGATATTTGAGAGACAAAGTGGGTAAGGTAAAGGACATTATGGTGCACATGAGAATTTGAAATTCCATTTTGGTAAGCAGTGGTAGTGTTGTTACAGATACATTTGCATACTATTTTTAAAATAATACCAAAATACTCTCAGACAAATGGGCAACTCAAATTGCCTGTAATCCTCGAAAGTGTGACTTGAATGTCTGAGAGTAATGGTGGATAAAGCAATTTGATTAATGATGAACTGACCCAAACTTTGTTCAAAATTCTTAACTTTTCCTGAAGTTTGAAACAGCTTTATTATCTTATGCCTAAATTTTCAAACTGGAGTCCTTAAAGAGAACCATCTAAATCTACATTTAATTAAAAGTGGTTTGATATTTTTCAGAGGTGCTGAAAGTTCACAGTTCCTACTGAAATAAATGGGAGAAGGATCAGGCACTTAATCTTTTTTATCCACACACCTGTACATCTCCAACTATGAGTCATAAGTGCAAGTTTTGAAAATGCTGTAAAAGAGGCTCTTTTTGTGGTATTTACCACAACCTTTTATTTAGTGATTAAACCTATGGGGGTCTATGGAAATCCCTCTCAAACCTTATAGAATTTAATATAGAATCATCTTCCTTCTGCAGGTTACAAAATACCCATAGAAAAGTTATACCCCTGTTACAATCTTGTGGATTTTTTCATAAAGGCATCTTAACTAAATTTCTACAGTGTTCTTTAGTAATATCGTCTTTTGGATCGGCTTTTAGAAATTATGCTCCCAATCCCCAAAAGTTAAACTGTATAAAATACCAAGGGTTGGCAATTAACTTCATATTTGCAGGAACATGATTCTTTCAAAACTACTATGGTGTTAAATTGTTTGTTGCCATTAATATTCTCATTAGGTCAAAAGGGTAAGTGGTGTATATAATGTATGAGATTCCGTCATTGTTCTAGAAGTCATAGAATATCAGGGTTGGAAGGGACCTCAGGAGGTCATCTAGTTCAACCCCCTGCTCAAAGCAGAACCAATCCCCAATTTTTGCCCCAGATCCCTAAATGGCCCCCTCAAGGATTGAACTCACAAGCCTAGGTTTAGCAGGCCAGTGCTCTAACCACTGAGCTATCCCTCCCCCCTTCTGTTGGCAGTATTTCTTCTTTTACCTAAATGACACAGAAACTACTACTCGAACATATTCTGTAAGTGTTTTGCCTACATTCTTAGCCTTTTCTGGCATGCAATCCTTTAGAAACACTTGTTGTAGATAGTCATCCTTTGCCTACTGGGAGAGGCTTGCAACATCATGGTTTCTTACAGGGAATTCATATTAAATGTTTGTTTCAATCTCATTGGTAATAAAGAATCAGTATTAGTCTTCCCATTATATTTTGAAAGAAGGTGTCAATAGCTCCTGAATCTCTTGTATTTAAATGGCCCATAACTAATAAACTAGTGCAGATTCCTTTTTAAAGTAATAATACAGAAGAAACAAAGCTTCTGACTCAGGGATTGTCAAGGGAGATTATCATTATTTTATAAAGCTCTGATATGCTTTCAGACAGGCTACAGCAACAGATTTAATGGAAAAAGACTCTACAGGGCAATCAATTGCAGTCTTGGCAACTACTTGCAAGTACTCTGAAGTGATCCCTCTGGTAAGGCATGTACAGTATGTGAGATTTTCCTTCTCTCTAATGATTTTTCAAACACTGTAACTGAGCCTACAATTAACTACAATATACAACAGAAAGAAACAAAGGGATTATCCAAGATACCATGTGTCCAGAGAGTTCCTTTCATTTTTATTTCTCTTCCCCCTATCTGTCATTTAACACAAGGTCTCCACTGCCCTACCTCAGTTCACTGCAGATAGCCTTGAAGAATAATTTCTTTATTAATTTCTAATTTGCATATGGATAGAGCCCTTTTTAATGTTTTTAATAAAGTAAATACTAATGGAAACTGTGTGATCATGGGAGACTTTAATTTCCCAGATATAGACTGGAGGACTAGTGCTCGTAATAATAATAGGGCTCAGATTTTCCTAGATGCGATAGCTGATGGATTCCTTCAGCAAGTAGTTGCTGAACCGACTAGAGGGGATGCCATTTTACATTTGGTTTTGGTGAGTAGTGAGGACCTCATAGAAGAAATGGTTGTAGGGGATAGTCTTGGCTCAAGTGATCATGAGCTAATTCAGTTCAAACTGAATGGAAGGATAAACAAAAATAAATCTGCGACTAGGGTTTTTGATTTCAAAAAGGCTGACTTTCAAAAATTAAGGAAATTAGTTAGGGAAGTGGATTGGACTGAAGAATTTATGGATCTAAAGGTAGAGGAGGCCTGGGATTATTTTAAATGAAAGCTGCAGAAGCTATCGGAAGCCTGCATCCCAAGTAAGGGGAAAAAATCATAGGCAGGAGTTGTAGACCAAGCTGGATGAGCAAGCATGTCAGAGAGGTGATTTATGAAAAAGCAGAAAGCATATAGGGAGTGGAAGAAGGGAGGGATCAGCAAGGAAAGCTACCTTATTGAGGTCAGAACATGTAGGGCTAAAGAGAGACAGGCTAAAAGTCAAGTAGAGTTGGACCTTGCAAAGGGAATTAAAACCAATAGTAAAAGGTTCTATAGTCATATAAATAAGAAGAAAACAAAGAAAGAAGAAGTGGGACCGCTAAACACTGAGGATGGAGTGGAGGTCAAGGATAATCTAGGCATGGTCCAATATCTAAACAAATACTTTGCCTCAGTCTTTAATAAGGCTAAAGAGGATCTTAGGGATAATGGTAGCATGACAAATGGGAATGAGGATATGGAGGTAGACATCACCATATTTGAGGTAGAAGCGAAACTCAAACAGATTAATGGGACTAAATTGGGGGGCCCAGATAATATTCATCCAAGAATATTAAAGGAATTGGCACAAGAAATTGCAAGCCCATTAGCAAGAATTTTTAATGAATCTGTAAACTCAGGGGTTGTACCGTATGATTGGAGAATTGCTAACATAGTTCCTATTTTTAAGAAAGGGAAAAAAGTGATCCGGGTAATTATAGGTCTGTTAGTTTGACATCTGTAGTATGCAAGATCTTGGAAAAAATTTTGAAGGAGAAGGTAGTTAAGGACATTGAAGTCAATGGTAAATGGGACAAAATACAATATGGTTTTACAAAGGTAGATCGTGCCAAACCAACCTGATCTCCTTCTTTGAGAAAGTAACAGATTTTTTAGACAAAGGAAACACAGTGGATTTAATTTACCTGGATTTTAGTAAGGCATTTGATACCGTGCCACATGGGGAATTATTAGTTAAATTGGATGAGATGGGGATCAATAGGAAAATTGAAAGGTGGATAAAGAATCGGTTAAAGGGGAGACTACAACGGGTCCTACTGAAAGGTGAACTGTCAGGCTGGAGGGAAGTTACCAGTGGAGTTCCTCAAGGATTGGTTTTGGGACCAATCTTATTTAATCTTTTTATTACTGACCTTGGCACAAAAAGTGGGAGTGTGCTAATAAAGTTTGTGGATGATACAAAGCTGGGAGGTATTGCCAATTTAGAGAAGGACAGGGATACCCTACAGGAGGATCTGGATGACCTTGTAAACTGGAGTAATAGTAATAGGATGAAATTTAATAGTGAGAAGTGTAAGGTCATGCATTTAGGGATTAATAATTTTAATTTTAAGAATTTTAGTTATAAGCTAGTGACGCATCAATTGGAAGTAACAGAGGAGGAAATGGACCTTGGAGTATTGGTTGATCATAGGATGACTATGAGCCGCCAATGTGATATGGCTGTGAAAAAAGCTAATGCGATCTTGGGATGCATCAGGAGAGGTATTTCTAGTAGGGATAAGGAGGTTTTAGTACTGTTATACAACAGTGGTGTATATGGTTATATGGTGAGACCTCACCTGGAATACTGTGTGCAGTTCTGGTCTCCCATGTTTAAGAAGGATGAATTCAAACTGGAACAGGTACAGAGAAGGGCTACTAGGATGATCCGAGGAATGGAAAACTTGTCTTATAAAAGGAGACTCAGGGAGCTTAGCTTGTTTAGCCTAAATACCAGAGAGGGAGAGGAATTATTTAAGCTCAGTACTAATGTGGACACAAGAAAAAATGGATATCAGCCGGCCACTAGGAAATTTAGACTGGAAATTA
Organism: Lepidochelys olivacea; assembly: GCF_965140295.1. NCBI lineage: Eukaryota > Metazoa > Chordata > Testudines > Cheloniidae > Lepidochelys > Lepidochelys olivacea. The sequence goes on along the minus strand of NC_140415.1, from coordinate 77,958,317 downwards.
GACAAGGTTCACTCAGAGGAGTGAAGTTTTGGAATAGCCTTCCAAGGGAAGCAGTGGGGGCAAAAGATCTATCTGGCTTTAAGATTAAACTCGATAAGTTTATGGAGGAGATGGTATGATGGGATAATATGGTTTTGGTAATTAAATATTCATAAATAGGCCCAATGGCCTGTGATGGGCTGTTAGATGGGGTGAGATCCGAGTTACCCAGGCAAGAATTTTCTGTAGTATCTGGCTGATGAATCTTGCCCATATGCTCAGGGTTTAGCTGATCGCCATATCTGGGATCAGGAAGGAATTTTCCTCCAGGGCAGATTGGAAGAGGCCCTGGAGGTTTTTTGCCTTCCTCTGTAGCACGGGTCACTTGCTGGAGGATTCTCTGCTCCTTGAAGTCTTTAAACTATGATTTGAGGACTTCAATAGCACAGATATAGGTGTGAGGTTTTTTTTGTAGGAGTGGTGGGTGAAATTCTGTGGCCTGCGTTGTGCAGGAGGTCAGACTAGATGATCATAATGGTCCCTTCTGACCTAAATATCTATGAATCTATGAACAGATTTAATGGAAAAAGACTCTACTGGGCAATCAATTGCAGTCTTGGCAACTACATGCAAGTGCTCTGAAGTGATCTCTCTGGTAAGGCATGTACAGTGTGTGAGATTTTCCTTCTCTCTAATGATTTTTCAAACACTGTAACTGAGCCTACAATTAACTACAATATACAACAGAAAGGAACAAAGGGATTATCCAAGATACCATGTGTCCAGAGAGTTCCTTTCATTTTTACTTCTCTTCCCCCTATCTGTCATTTAACACAAGGTCTCCACTGCCCTACCTCAGTTCGCTGCAGATAGCCTTGGAGAATAATTTCTTTATTGCAGCCTGTTACTGCTCCCTTCAGATATGTTCAAGTGGACAGACCACAGGTGATCAGGAACAGTCAACATGGATTCACCAAGAGCAAGTCATGCCTGACCAATCTGATTGCCTTCTATGATGAGATAACTGGCTCTGTGGATGCGGGGAATGTGGTGAATGTGATATATCTTGAATTTAGCAAAACTTTTGATATGGTCTGCCACAGTATTCTTGCCAGCAAGTTAAAAAATTATGGATTGGATGAATGGACTATAAGGTGGATAGAAAGCTGGCTAGACTGTCAGGCTCAACGGGTGGTGATCAATGGCTCAATGTCTAATTGGCAGCTGGTATCAAGTGGAGTGCCCTAGGCTCGGTCCTGGGGCCAGTTTTGTTCAACATCTTTATTAATGATCTGGATGATGGGATTAATTGCATCCTCCGCAAGTTCGCAGATAACACTGAGCTGTGGGGAGAGGTAGATACATTGGAGGGTAGGGATAGGGTCCAGAGTGACCTAAACAAATTGGAGGATTGGGCCAAAAGAAATCTGACAAGTGCAGAGTTCTGCACTTTGGAAGGAAGAATCCCATGCACCCTACAGGCTGGGGACCGACTGGCTAAGCGGCAGTTCTGCAGAAAAGGACCTGGGGATTACAGTGGACGAGAAGCTGGATATAAGTCAGCAGTGTGCCCTTGTTGCCAAGAAGGCCAATGGCATATTGGGCTGTAATAGTAGGAGCAATGCCAGCAGATCGAGGGAGGTGATTATTCCCCTCTATTTGGCACTGGTGAGGCCACACCTGGAATACTGCATCCAGTTTTGGCCCCCCCAATACAGAAGGGATGTGGACAAATTGGAGAGAGTCCAGCGGAGGGTAACGAAAATTATTAGGGGCCCGGGGCACATGACTTATGAGGAGAGGCTGAGGGAACTGGGCTTATTTAGTCTACAGAAAAGAAGAGTGAGGGGGGGATTTGATAGCAGCCTTCAACTACCTGAAGGGGGGTTCCAAAGAGGATGGAGCTAAGTTGTTCTCAGTGGTGGCAGATGACTGTACAAGAAGTAATGGTCTCAAGTTGCAGTGGGGGAGGTCTAGGTTGGATATTACAAAACACTATTTCACTAGGAGGGTGGTGAAGCACTGGAATGGGTTACCTAGGGAGGTGGTGGAATCTCCATCCTTAGAGGCTTTTAAGGCCCGGCTTGACAAAGCCTTGACTGGGATGGTTTAGTTTAGGATAGCTGTACCACTTGGGTTTGGCCTGGCTTCATCATGACGGGGGGCAGGTGGGCCAAATTTGAGTGAGTGACATTGTGAGTGGCTTAGGGTCTGAGCATCACTCACTCAAATTTGGCCCAGCTGTCCCTCTGTCATCATGATAGAGGGGCAGCTGGGTCCATCCTGAGCGGTGCTGCGACACCGTGCATCAGGATGCAACACTCGGAGCAGGGAGTTGAGACAGGAGCCTCTGAAGTGGCAGCTGCAGAGTGAGTTTTTCATTTTATTTAATTTTATACATCATTTTTCATTTTATTTTATGTTATTTTGTGTTTGCAAAACACACGGACTTTACCCAGGATTCATCCACAGCCTTGTGATTTCCATGATGTACCACATTACTCACTGAGAGGGGACAATGCATGGCAGCATGGGCATGTAGTCTGGCCAGGAAGCCAGGTCCAAAAGAGATAATGGGGACATCGGAGGTGATATGCCATCATAGGAAAATGCAGTTTAATGTTGAACTGATTCATAATGAAATGTTTTAGATCAATTCAACAAACCAAAATATTTTGATTTGGGTCAAACCTACTTAAAACTAAATATTTTCCTTCAATTTGTCAGACAGAAAATCAATTTTTGTTTGCAAAATTGATTTTTTTCTGCAAAAAAATTCCAATTTTGCAGAAACTCCATTTTCTGTTGAAAAATCATACCATTGGAATATTTCTGACCATTAACTATCTTAACTATCTTATTATCCATTAACTATCTTCCCATTTTGCATCTTCACTAGTAGTTTATATATTTTAAAAAGTTCCCTTCAACATACACTTGCAACATGCCAGCATTCCTATGTAAAAAGACTTAATCTAGTATTGAACTTGACATTTCAATGTCCAGGATTCACAAATGCAGTTAACTAAGAAAAAAACCTGAATCCTGGAGAATTATAAATTCATACTTTGGCAATATCCCACTTCTAAACTCATCAATGTAAATATACTTCAGAGTGTGAAAATATACAGAATGGGGAATGCCTCATGAAAGATCATATGGAAAATAGATTATTCTGAAATTCCCTTACTGGTTAGGTGCATCTCGGAATAAAATGAACTCATATTAACAGTGGTACGTTTTGAAAATTATACTAGTTCCTTGTCAAAGTATCTATTGCCTAAGGATATAGAGGAGAAAAATGTTGCAGCTGTTTCTTTAGAGTGAGACACAATATCATTTGCAAAAGCTCTCCAATATTTTATATGATCAGCAGTTTTCCCTTTCATCCAGTTTTCTCTTTCTAGCCTTTCTAAAATTTAATGGCTCCAGTTCATTCAGAAGAGTCAGCAAAAATTAGCACAGAGCTTGCCACAGAGCATCCACTGGTGGAAAGCCTACGTTGGGGAGGGTTGCAACAGTTTCAGCCATCTTCATTCTTCCCTCAGCCAGTCAGTCCAGCTGTTCAAAATAGATGGTGCTGGCTAGAGAGAAAACAGGCCTAGGGCAACAAAGAGACATGCTGATTCAGTGCATCCCTGCTAAAGCTTCCTCTAGCAGGGCAATATTACTATTATTAATATTACCAACATGCTACTCATTTATTATCGACAATTTAAATTCACTAATCTCTGCGCTGACTTTTGATTAACTTGGAAAAGAAATGAGGGATATTTTTAGTTTTAACTTTTAAACACTACTTTTTAAATTTTAACTTCCGGTACCAATTCCTTTAAGACTACATCTACACCACATACCACTTTTAGTGGTGTGCAGCGTACGTACCTGTGTAGCTCCCCCTTGCAAGGATATAAATAGCAATGTAGCAGGTGAGGCATGGTATAGGCAAGCAGAATACAGACACCCCTGAAGGGTGTGGGTATGTATGTGACTACATATCCTACACACTCTCTACTCCCCCCAAACCATGTCTCCCCACCTACGCTGCTATTTTTAGCAGCGTAGTGTCCTGCTGCATCTCTCCTTCTGGAGCCTTTCCCCTCTACAGGGAAAGACGCCCAGAGCAGGGGAAGGCTCTGGCTGCAGGGAAGCAGCGGCGTGGAAAGATGCTACCAGCTCCCTGCTGCTGGAGCCCTTCCCTGCTCCAGCAGTGGGGAAAGGCTCTGCCAGCTTCCATCTGCCAGAGCCTTCTCCTGCCACAAGGGAAGACTCTGGCAGCCAAGAGGCAGCAGGGAAAGTGTCCAGCAGTGGGGAGCAGCTGAAGCTTTTCCCTGCCATCTTTCCCGCTGCCAGAGTCTTTCACTGACCCATGTAGCTACACTCTGCAGTGTGGACACTTTTAACTGCAGCATGTAGCTTCCTGTACATGTAGTATAGACGTAGACTAAGAGACTACCTGTAAAACCACAGTTTAATTTTTCCAAAGGAGATTAGTGTGTAGAATATTTGAGCGTATTCAGTCAATTGATACACATAGTCCTGAAAAAAACATACTTACACTTTATGAGACCGATTCTCATTTACTGACACTTGTTTTACACCAGTATAACACAATTGATGTCAGTGGAATTATACTCGATTTGCATGGGTGCATGCTAATCAGAATCTGGCCTTCCAGGCTTCTATCAAATGAAATATTATGTCTTCTTTGTCTCTTGCATCCTCATACTTATCAACTGATCTTTAACTTTTACTGTTGAATTAATACATTCCTTGTTCATAATTTTATACTTCACACTACTCAAATTACAGTTTGTTCTGTTTAATGGTCTTCAGCATATCCTGGCAGTTGTGTTAATTTGACTTTTTGGATGTTTCACTTGGGGCTACCAAGAATGTTATAACTTGATTGTTTATGACAATTGATGTCATTGTGTATTATTTCCTGCTTGTTCACAGAGTGATCATAAAAACCCAAGTTACTAGAACACATGTAAAAGCATTAGAATAAGCTAGTCTCAATCTTAACTACATCAGAGCTACTGCTCCACTATAATATAACCGGGGGTGGGAAGAATATGGAAAAAAGTCCTTATTTTCAGAGTATGACCCACTCTTGTGTCCTGATTTGGTCCCCGAGGAATTGTGGCCTTTGCCAGGGTAACTGAAAAAAGCAAAAGAAACCCAACATTTACCCCCCTCACCATGCGCTACATACATTTTCCTTTTTCTCTGATGCCATCTTTAAAGCTCTCCATGGTATACAAACCCCTCTTCTCTCCTTATTTTATGTGGCAACAGTAAAGGCCAGCTGGCATGTCCTTGCTGCCAGTTCCTCAAGTAACATTATCTGAAGCTGATTGCAGGGCTTTGTTATTTGAAGGGCTCCATCTTTGAATGCACTCCCTTTGGTGGTCCACCAAAGCCCAAATTTGGTGAGCTCCAGGACATAATATAAAGCCCATTAATTTTGTCCTGAATTTAGTTGATTATTTTTATTTAGTATTGGTATGATTTGTCCTTATTTTATGTATACATTGGCAAATTTCATTCAAACATTTTGTTGGCTATTTTAATCAGATTATTTATTTTAATACAAACATTCTTACATTTTATCCTAGTATGGACTTCAATTTAATAGAGAGATTGTCTCATGGGCCTCTCTCAATCCCATTCTATATAGCATAATATTCTGGGGAACAACAGTGATTGTTCATATGGAAAAATAATGTTTGGAATGCATTTACTGAATTATTTTAGCTGTCTTTTAATGTGATGTAGCAGCTGGAAACAAAGAGAGCCAGCAGCAGGTGAGTAGCCAGCTCTCTGTGGACCACCAGCAACTGCTCAGGGAACCGCAATTTGAATATTTCTATAATAAAATGATTATACTTGGCTCTTATGCAAATATGGTCATCCCTGCTTCTTATAATGCTTTGCAAAGGAGAGTAAGTATCAGTATCCCCATTTTTAGCAAGAGATATTGAGGCACAGAGGAGATTTGGTCAGCACTGAAAAAAGAACTGAAACTCCATGGTTTTGTCTAGATTAGGAAGAGATATTAGGGTTAGCTAATATATGAAAATTACACTGACATTTTCCCTAATATAGACACAAACACAGACTTTTCATCTCAATTTTGTTAATCCAGGTCAACTCCTAGGGGAAATTTAGAATTAATCTTGACCAACTAAATCAAGATAAAAGGTGTTAACCAGGATCTGCACCAGGGAAAAGGACAGGGTTAGTTAGGATGTGTTAATGACGTGACATAACTGTACATTGATTGACCCAACCATAACCTCTTTTCCTAATCCAGACAAACCCCCTCAGATAGGTTGTGTTCACTGAACTTTTGGCTCCTCTTGGATCAGGAAGCACTGGAAATCTCATAAGACAGGCTGATTTCAGTAATTTGCAGGATTGGGCCTCTTGATAGCATATTTCAGTGAAGGACAAGCACATATTATGCAATGATCAATTACTCAAGCTTTACTGCAAAGAATATTCAATGACCCTGCCTAGCTCCATGTAGGATCATTATATTGTGCATGCGTGACTTCACTCTTTTGTGGCTAAGATAAATCAGGTACTAGTAATCAGTATTCAAAATGATATAACCTAGCAATTACTGGCATGAAATATTGATGTAAAGATCTTTAGAGCAGAGAACCAAAGCCATTTTATTTGTCTATTTTTATAGTGCTATATTTTCCATAGAATACAGTTTCAATAGTAAAAGGCAGAACTAACTACTTATCTGTTTATTATTTTTTTGTATTGTAATAGTGCGTAGGAGTCCCAGTCATGAACCAGAATGCCACTGTACTGCACACTGTACAAACACAGAACAACATCATGGTTCCTGTCTCAAAGAGCTTACTTAAATTGTAAGTTTACAATATATATCCTTCTTAGCCAATTGCCCACTGTGGGTATTCTTCTGAACAATGTTTTGCTTTCCAGTTCAGTGTGAAAAGATCATGGGCATGTATGCGCAAGAAATCAGCTGGATTATGTGGAAACGTTTATCTAGAAATAATATTATTTGTCCAAAATTTTCTTTTGTTCGCATTCACATTATGGGAATAAATGGCAGTTTGGGTTTGTCACATTTTAATAAAAAATGTTAAAAATATCAAGATGAGATTAAAGATTTTTAATACTAAGGAAATTAATTCTACATGTTTAAATCTTCAGTCAGTTTATATTGAGGATCCCTTTATAAATGTTTTATAAAACGTTAATAAATGATTTATGCACATTTTGAACATGTTGCAGACAAGAGTAGTAGGTGCTATAAATGGTTACAAGCACATCACTAGATTGTGTTATTGATGTTTATAAGACATAGTGATAAGTAGCTTATTGGCCTCTTTGACTCTATAAACTATCAATTGACCATTTATGAAAAGATCTATCAATCATTTATTGACCCTCTATAAGATCTGTAGAAATGGAACATTAACAGAAAGTGTGACTCTGCCTGACACAATGCTCTATCCTTGGCTTTCCTATGGCCAGGGAGAGAGGAATAGTCCTTGTGTCCTATTTAAAAAAGCAGATGAGGTGCAGTAGAAGAATCCATGATCCCTGCAGTGCGTTGCTAGCTTTCTCTCTGTGTGTATACAGTAAGTATACCATGATGAGTAAGTCTCAAGGTATAGGATTATTGGCTTTGTGTCTGTGCATTCTGTACCCCCAAGCAACACCCTGGCACCCCCAGATTTACCACTGTTATAAATAATATGTTTTGTGCAAAGTATGCCTTGTGAGGTATCATTTCTAAAGTCTTGGTCTGTTGAACATCAATATCCTGTTGGATTGTACATGCTATCATTATACGTGAAGTTATGAGGTTTTGCTATTTGTGTGTTACTGAAATATGTTGTGAAATTGAAACCCGCACAACCAGCCTTTCAGGTACAACAACAGAGAAGCCAGACAATGTGGATGGCCCATTAAGGGGAATCCACATTACCAAGGACTATCACAGGATCTGTATACAATGAAGACTTCTCAGAGGAAGCACATAGACAATGGAGACTGCTTCAGTCACATCACAAACATACATGTTTCCAGCAAGCTGGAAGAAGCTATAAAAGGGGGAAGTGATGTCATCATTTGGCCTTACTCCCCCCACAACTCAGCATCTGGAAACACGTCTAGAGAACAAAGATTGAACTTGGTGGGAGGTGGTCCCAGGCTGGAAAGGAGAATCCCAGCCTGTGTATTAAGGGATTCTACCATCTATCAGGATGAGACACTGCTTGATTCAAATCCTGTTTAGTTTATAGAACTAAGACTGTGAATTTGTTTTATTTCTTAGGTAACCAACTTTGATCTGTATGCTTATTGCTTATAATCACTTAAATCTATCTTTCTGTAGTTAATAAATCTGCTTTATATTTTACCTAAAACAGTGCATTTCAGCTTGAAGTGCTTGGAAAATCTGCTCAGGAACAAGAGCTGGTGCATGTCCTCTCCTAGGGTGACCAGATGTCCCAATTTTATAGGGACAGTCCCGATATTTGGGGCTTTGTCTTATATAGGTGCCAATTACCCCTCACCCCCTGTCCAGAATTTTCACCCTTGCTATCTGGTCACTCTATCCTCTCCAAATTGAGGAGGGGGGGTGGGCTGGATAATAAACTTACACGGGTCAGGTTTTTGATTAGGGCAAGATGGTACGGCCCTTGGATCCTAGGTTGGAGAGCTGGGGGAATTGGCTGGAGCCTCTCTATAGTTGGTTCATTAGTGGCTGGCAAAAGCATTCATATAACTCAGTTGGGTGTGTCCCTGCCTGTGGATGGCTGTGTAAGTGCAGGACCAAGAGAGGTTTGCAGCTTGTTTCAGCATCACAGTGTGAGAAGAAGCCCAGGTTCATAAGACTGAGGGCTCAGCGGTACCCCAGTCCCATGTTGCACCCTGGAGAATCCCTCACAATATCATTCCTCAACTTGCTTTGATTAGAAAATAACACTTTTTATCTGCAAAGAATATTCTCAATACACTTTATTATAGCACACAGAAGAGTGATGTGGTATACATTTTAATGAAAAGGAAACAAAGGAAATGTAATCATAAGAGAACTGACCTCAGGTCTGGTTTAAGGGGCTGGGGAGCAGGTTAGTTAGTCACTTGGGCACCACCTTCTTTTCCCCTCCTTCCACTCCAGGTTTTTTTTTTTTTTTTTACTTAGTCACTTTGTGGGGGGAAGGGAAGGACAAAGGGGGATGTTTTTTGCCTTTGCTAGCAAAACGTCTAGGGCCATTTCAGGCTGGGCTCTCAAGAGTGTCCACTGTTTTCTTTGGAGAAACACTGTTTATCACAAACACAAGCTCTGGAGACCATTTGTATTTAGGTCACTGAATGCATTAAACAGGAGAGAGAGAGAAAAAACAAATGAACAAAAAACCTCACCTTGCTAAGTAATCAGTTGAGCAGTTATCCTCTCTAAAGAGGAAGTTTCTGGATAGATGAATTTGAATATCCAGATGATTATAATTCATGAAGAGAAAGTATCAGGTTTCTGAATGTTGTGTGTGTATGTATGTGTCTGTAGGAAAGAAAGTCTGGCCTTGTACTTAGAGAAGGAGCCTAGTATTTGGGAGATCTAGGTTTTATTCCTGTCTGTACTACAGATGTTGTATGTGTATATATACTCCAGAAACTCAGATGAGCCCCAGAATAGTATCTGAATTTTAAATGTTTATATTAACCTTCAGAAATTATTAGGGCTGTCAATTAATCAAAGTTAATTCACACAATTAACTCAAAAATTAATCATGATTAATCGCAGTTTTAATCGCACTGTTGAACAATAGAATACCAAATTAAATCTATTAAATATTTTTGGATGTTTTTCTGCATTTTCAAATATATTGATTTAAAATACAACACAGAATACCAAGTGTACAGTGCTCACTTTATATTATTATTTTTATTACAAATATTTGCACTGTAAAAATGATAAAAGATATAGTATTTTTCAGTTCACATCATACAAGAACCATAATGCAATCTCTTTAGTGTGAAAGTGCAACTTACAAATGTCGATTTTTTTTGTTATATAACTGCACTCAAAAATAAAATTATGTAAAACTTTAGAGCCTACAAGTCCACTCAGTCTGACTTCTTGTTCAGCTAGTTGCTAAGACAAAGAAGTTAGATTACATTTACAGGAGATAATGCTGATGGCTTTTTATTTACATCACCTGAAAGTGAGAATAGGCATTCGCATGGCACTTTTGTAGCTGGCATTGCAAGGTATTTACATGCCAGGTATACTAAACATTCATATGACCCTTCATGCTTTGGCTACCATTCCAGAAGACATGCTTCCATGCTGATGATGCTCATTAAAAAAAATGCGTTAATTAAATTTTGACTGAACTCCCTGGGGTGGAATAGTATGTCTCCTGCTCTGTTTTCCCTGCATTCTGCCATATATTTCAAAATACAGCAGTCTCAGATGATGACCCAGCACATGTTATTCATTTTAGTTGACTGTTTATGGCAAAGAAGGTACCAATGTGAGATTTCTAAAGATAGCTACAGCACTCAACCCAAGGTTTAAGAATCTGAAGTGCCTTCCAAAATTTGAGAGGGACGAGGTGTGGAGCATGCTTTCAGAAGTCTTAAAAGAGCAACACTCTGATACGGAAACTACAGAACCCAAACCATCAAAAAAGAAAATCCACCTTCTGCTGGTGGCATCTGACTCAGATGATGAAAGTGAACATGCGTTGGTCTGCACTGCTTTGGATCATTATTGAGCAGAACCTATCATCAGCATGGATGCATGTCCTCTGGAATGGTGGCTGAAGCATGAAGGGACATATGAATCTTTAGCACATCTGGCACGTAAATATCTTACCATGCAAACACCTGTTCTCACTTTCAGGTGACATTGTGAACAAGAAGTGGGCAGCATTATCTCTGGCAAATGTAAATAAACTTATTTATCTGAGCGATTGGCTGAACAAGAAGTAGGACTGAGTGGACTTGTAGGCTCTAAAGTTTTACATTGTTTTATTTTTGAATGCAGGTTTTTTTTTTTACATAATTCTGCATTTGTAAGTTCAACTTTACAGTGAAAATATTTGTAATAAATATAAAGTGAGCACTGTACACTTTGTATTCTGTGTTGTTATTGAAATCAATATATTTTAAAATGTAGACAACATCCAAAAATCTTTAAATAATTGGTATTCTATTATTGTTTAACAGCGCAATTAATTGTGATTCATTTTTTTTAATCACACAATTAATTGCAATTAATTGTTTTAAGCGCTTGACAGCCCTAGAAGGGACATAGGAATCTTTAGCACATCTGGCACATAAATATCTTGCAGCGCCGGCTACAACAGTGTCATGCAAACTCCTGTTCTCACTTTCGGGTGACATTGTAAACAAGAAGCGGATAGCATTATCTCCTGCAAATGTAAACAAACTTGTTTGTCTGAGTGACTGACTGAACAAGAAGTAGGACTGAGTGGACTTGTAGGCTCTAAAGTTTTACATTGTTTTATTTTTGAATGCAGGTTTTTTTTGTACATAATTCTATATTTGTAAGTTCAACTTTCATGATAGAGAGATTGCACTACAGTACTTGTATGAGGTGAATTGAAAAATATTATTTCTTTTGTTTTTTACAGCACAAATGTTTTGTAATCAAGTTTGATAGTCTAAGATGACATAACAGATTAGTACATCAGTGAGAAATCAAGACAAGAGCCCGAGCAGGCAAGAGGTTGGGGGGCAAGACAAGTGGGCTAAAAGAGAGAGATGGAGTTCATAAATGGGGACAACAAGGAAGACTCCAGTTGTAGGATGATTAAGGAACAATCTGGAAGGAAATCTTGGCCTTGAAATGTGTGTGAGTCTCTTTTCCATTTAATCTTAATCCATGCTTGACTAAATTTACTGGTTAAAAATGTTACTTTTTAAAAACTCTCTCTTCTTTCTGCTTGCTTAAAATGTTTTGTTATATTCCCTATACCTACGTGCTTTTATCAAAACCCCAAGAATGTATCCTTTTCCTGGTGTGCAAATAATGCTAGATTCCAGTTCAGCCTTTGTTGTTCTTTCCCTTTTCAGATTATTCAGCTCCAGTCTTCAGGTGGTTAATAGAATGTTTAGGTATTCAAAATAATGTGGAGTATGCATGTTTGGAAGTGCTTGAACTATCATGAGCACACTCATGACACTGTAAATAAGTCCAAAGATTACTGTGTCTAGAGAGAATACATACATTTAAATCTTTTGTGAGGCTAATCTCAATGGAAGAGAAATGACCTTGTAACTTATTCAAGGGTAAAACGAGTATCTCTAGAAGGAAGGCGAATAGCGTAAACAGTTATTAATATATCATTTAACTGTAGTAGTATTTTTCTGGTGTCTTTTGGGTATTTCTCTCATTTTATTTAGTGATTTAATATTTAACAAGAAAATGTATTTTTAAAAAGACACCAAAACAATACAACTATAGTTAAATGATATTAGGTCATGAAATTAACAGACAGGCTGAGACAATCCCGCCCCCCCCCCCCCAATACATTCTAGTTTCTCTTGTAAATGCTATTCTTATGGCATTGCTGCTGTTGTCCCTGATATTTTTGTGGACATGTAGGTAAGGCAGAAGTGATAAAATTACTTATTTAAATGTCTGGGCTACTTGCAGGTTTCTATAGCACTGACCCTGAGCAGGTGCTTTTTTATTTTATTCATTGCTTAAATAACTTGCTTTGAAACACTGTAGTTCTTTCATATTACAGTAAGATTTAAAACATACAAGTTGAACGTAGTCAAATGTATTTCTCCTCTCTGGCTTTGTAATTCTGGTCTCAGGCCTGGTCTATGCGAATACCTGCACTTAACATGCTACTGTGCACTGTAGTGCTTCAGTGTAGACACTACCTTTGCCGATGGGACGTCTTCACCTGTCGGCAAAGAAGGATTTCTTCCATCGACCTCGTGCTGTCTACACCAGGGGTTAGGTGTGTCTCAGGGGTGTGGATTTTTCACACCCCCTGAGAGACGCAGCTATACCAAAATAAATTCCTAACGTAGACCAGTCCTATACCTGTGGATGTTTCTTTTGTTGTACCGGAAAAGGGCACCTATTGGCTTGCTCCAGTCTGAATCAGCCCTTCTCCCAGTGAGGACAAATGACCTTCAGATCTCATTTTATTCCTGCTGGTCAGTTTGCAGGGGTGTGTGATTGGTCCACCTAGGGTGCCACCAAGGGACATTACAAGGCTCTCAGGGCTCACTGCCCAATTTGTACCCCTGACAGAATGTTCAAAACCATCAGTTGAACCAGCCCCCGTTCACTGTAAATCCAATTAGTTACCCCAACTCCTGCCCCACCCCAGGGGCCTAATTGAGGGAAGGAATGGCTAATTACTAGATCAGCCTGGGCTGGAGAGAGCTAAGGAACTAATTAGCCTGTTAACTGCAAGAGTAGAAAAGGAGCACAGGACGTCCATGTAAGGGAGGGAAAAGAGAGATGGAGAGGGTGGAAGACCAGTAGGGTCAGGTAAAGGGCAATCTGTGCATGGAGCAATCTCTTCTCTCTCTTATGATTGTACAACACTGTAAACAAGAACTGCTCTATGGGTCTGTAAAAGGATGGTGGATGATAAAAATACAAATAAAATACACAGGGGTGATCACAGACAAGCAGTGTCAGAGTCCTTTATAAGAGAAGACAGGAGCAAGAGTCCTTTTACAGACCCCCACATATTGTTCCTGCTGTGACGTTACTGGGGTAGAAAATCCCTGAGAACCTGTGGAGCTGCTACACTCAATGTGAACATCATAAAGGATCCAGTGGATGATACTAGTGCCAAGCAGGGAGGGACTATTCATGCAGTGCATAGCCATTAGGTCTGTCACCTAATCTTTGTTCCCAATCACTGCACAATGTGAAGGGCTTATTTTCCTGATATTTTCCTTCTGCTCTACCTACTACCCTTGGTGGTGCTCTTTTTTTCCTGTTGCTCTCAGCTCCAACTTGCTTGTGGTCCTAGCCCAGGCCCATATAGCATTTCCACTGAGGGTGCTCCCTGCACATCCATCTTGCTGCTGCCCTTTCCCTCCCCTCTCCACTATTCTACATCATGAATCCTGTTACTGCTGAGGGACCCCATGCCCAGCATTGCTGATCCAGTGAGATAGCCCTGAATGACAAAATATACTCCTGAGTCAGCTAGCAGGGGTGTGTGAGGGACCAACCCGACTCCTGCCATTCCATGCGGCTACCCTCATCTAGCCTCTACTTCAGTGACCCAGCCTGTTTGCAGAAAGCCATAACTATGAATTCAAGGTACTACAGCTGGCCAGTGACTGGTTTGGTTGCTTTTGGCCCCTGAATCTTGTATCTACCCTGCCACTTTCTGAGCTTGTGCTCTGATTACTCTTTCCTCCACCCTAAGAATGGTCTGGGCATATCACCTACACTGGTGTGTAAGGGTGAGTGGGGTGAGGCTAGCTGAAGTTCCACAGCCAAATCTCCATGCCTGCATAAGACCCTGCAGAGCTCGAACCTGGGTCTATGGCGGGTTTGGGGCTGCTGACACTTCCACATCACCATTGGAAGCACAGGCTAGTTTTTTTTTGCTGCAGACCCCTGTGAAGCTAGGCTCCTCAGGAAGTACCATCCAGCAGGGCCTGAGGGGCAGCCCCTCACAGCCCAGTGATTGTCTTCTGCTGCTATATAAACCAGGAAGCCATCATGGGGAGCTCTCTGAGCAGCAGTGTTGTCTCCTTGCTTGCTTTTACTCCAGACCTTGCCTTGTTGTAGATCCTAGACTCTGGTTTATCCCTCACTCTGCTATTTGCTTGCTGTCTATAGTCTGGTGCCTGACCCATCTCAATCCCAACTCTATTTGCCTGCTGCCTGAAACTTGGTGCCTGACCCTGACTTCGTGGTATCCTGACCTCTCTTAACCCTGACCCTGCTACTTGTTTCCTGACTGCAACTTAATAGCTGACTAGTGCACGCTGGCTGTTCTGCCAGCCATGATATGGGAGAAGTGGGCAGGCTATAGGGTCACTTTGGCCTCCACAATTGCTTCCTTCTCTACTTTTGCTGCCAGCTCCAATGGTGATACTTGCTGCTGTCCTCTTTCTGCTCTGCCTGGTATTCCATCAGCTGTTGGTGCGGGGAGAAGATTAAGAGGCCACTGGAAAAGAAGATAGACCCAGCTGCTGGTAGGTGAGAAGGTAAGTTGCCAAGCTCTATCCCATTTCTTTTATATAACACCTGATATCCAACACAGGCCAACCAGTGCATTTTGATGTATTCAGACCTACCAGCTGCAAGCTCCAGAAATCCTCCAGAAAAGCAACAGGGGAATGCTGCTTCTATAAGGTGAGCCTCAGCCAACTCCAAGCCCTGGTGAGCTGGCTTCTGTAATATACATTTTAGAAAGAGGCATTTTAACTGTTTGTTTATATGTCAATCCTTAATCCTCATGGACTCATCAAATTAGCTCAAATCATAACAGACCTTATAATGCTACAAAAATGCAGAAAGAAACCATCTGACAAAATGGATAGTGTGTTCAATATGATCAAGTTAGTTAGCACAGTACTTAGACATACATTCAAATTCCCTTTTTTTATTCTGTAGGTGTTCTTTATAGTTGGGTATCTGCAGTGATGTTTTCATGGCCTCAAGTCCTATCCTGAGATGAACAAAGAACTAGAGTTTCAAATGAACTAAACTCTTTTGTTGCTCTCTGGCTAAGTGTATTTGGAAGAACATGCTGCGTACCTTATGTTATAAGGTCAGCTATCACTGCCAGATTATTCATTTCTAATTACTTGTGGGGCATCTGTAAGAAAAGTAAAAATTGCTGCTTTTCACTGTTGTTGTTTGAAGAGCTACCAGCAATACATGATTTCAATAGAGAGGCTGAGTTTCAGGGACAGTCAAACCTGGGGTTTTTCAAAGACTTGGCACGTGAAGCAGAAGGAACTGTAAAGTCTGTGGGAGAGTAAGGTGTGAGTGGCTCCGACTCACTTCATTTGTGGTTCCCTTCATTATGTACACTCAAGGCTAAGTTTTGTTATGTTTTTGCTAAGAGTCTGAGAAGAATCCAAATTCTCAGAGTGACTCTGTGAATGGAAAAAGAAAAGAAAAGGCTTAGGACATACAAGTCCGGTGGAGTTGGAGAGAGAGTGGAATGGCTTCTGTTTTCCTGCAGTATAAGCATCTGGGTCACCATAAGAGAGAATTTCTGTGGAGTCTGTGCCCAAAGAACATAAGAAATCTTGTGGAAACGACCACTTTTATTCCTTGATGAACTAATGGATCGTGCAAGGGAATCTTTCCAACTAATGATTTCTCTGGGACAAAGGTATAATGCATTGCTCTAGAATGGTTTACATATGTATTTTAAAAATGTGAAGAGGTATCAATGGTATACCACCACTGACTGGAGTGATAGCAGAGTTGCTGTTACTACAGCTGCAGAGCTTCAGTAGTTTCCATGGCTGCTGACCTCACCTCACAGTGAAGATGGTCAGTGACTCCACTTAGTCACAGATTCACCAACCCTCTCCTAAACTTTTGCATGTGCTTGGGTAGAGGAAGTCCAAAGCACAGCTCTATGATATGCCAAGTGGCACACACTCCCTGCACCTACCTTCCCACTTCACTTCCCCTGGTTATAAAGGGAATCATGCCTATGTTGGTGTAACCCTTCTGCCCATCAGAGTTGGCAGCAACAAGGGCCAGGTTCAATATCTAGGGGTTCCATTCCAATAACACAATGCAAAACTGGCTCGAGCCCCCACCCAGTGACCTGGGACAAATATATACCACCCCCGCTGGGTGCCTCCCAGAGGCAATACTTCCCCTCTCGCAAGCACAGAGTCTGAGTGTAGCAAAGCCTTTTAATAAGAGAGAGAAACAATATGGCATTATGTTGGGGAAACACCACCAAGAGGATTCATAACACAACCCATGAGCAAAAAACCCACCCCAAGCAAATTGAGGCGTATCCTTTCCCTTTGGTTCTTGAGTCCAGCAACCCCAAAGTCCCAAAAGTCCAACACCCCAAAAGTCTCTGTCCCTGGTCAGTGCAGCCCCAGAGTTGGAAAGTTTATCTGCAGAGTTTTACCTCCCAACCTGAGTGGAGATGGGGGGAGTTAAGGGGCACCTTATGTGGTCCAAAGCCGATTGCCCCACCTCTCCATGGGGCTCCGCTCCGCTCCACCAGCTGTCCCACAAATCGCTTTGCTCTGCCAGCTGCCCCCATGAGCTGCTCCAGCCGTCCTGTGAACTGCTCTGCTCCAAGAGCCGCTCTGCTCTGCCAGCCGTCCCACAAACTGCTCCGCAATATATCTTCAAGCTCCACCACTACTTAACACAGTGATTTCAGCTCTTAGTCAGTTCAGCTCTTTTGTGATTTCAGCTTGTAGTAGGGGAGCCTCAGTGCTGGTGCACCATTAGCCCAAAGTGAATTCAGCTCAGCAGCCTGTAACTAGATTCCTAATGGAATCAAAATTAGCTCTGATATTCCACAGTAGAGAGAGGAGGAAGTGCAATTAGCATGTAAGGCCCTTACCAGGGAGCCTATACCACCACATATTAATACCTATCCCTAACCTCTCTCTATTGACTGGGAGTTGGAACCCATGACCATTGCCTAGCGAGTGCTGCTTCATTGATGGGGAGTCCCTCCATCATAACAAAAGGCCAAGTACAATTCCACTGTCCTTGATTCACATAATCAGGATAATAACAGTTTATTCCTGCCCCAGTAACAGAAAAACTGGGGCTCCTACAGCAGCCAAAGTGACCATCTAGGCGGGGTGGGTGTGCTTATGCAAATGAGATCAGCCTCTGAAGTTCTTTTCCACAACCCACCATGACTCGCCACCAGATGTCAGGGTAGAGCTCATCCTGACTCCGCTTACATTGAGGAGGAGGATAGCACTTAAACACTATGCATGGAAATACAGGACAAAATGTTCAAAAATAGACACTTAATTTGCTCCTACAATATATAAGCATATCGGAGCAAACAGCTGGTAATTCTTTGTTGCTGTTGAACATGAAGTTGCTGTTCAAAACAGATTACAACAGATCTTGCATGTGCAGTCACATGTCTATATGCAACTATATTCATAGACCAAAAGAACTTTGTGCCCAAATATAAAGTGTTACTAAACAGAACATTAAGTTTTGGAATAAATGTGAGCAATAGAATAAAACTACTACTCAATTTGTGCCCAGTCCTGCATGTCTTACTCAGACAAAACTCCTTGAGAAACAATGTGAACTTTGCTTGAGAAGGGATTGTAGTATTAGGTCCTTAAATTGCACCTGAAGTCAATAGCATAAAAATTTGTAAGATGAACACACAATATTTTTACTATCTTTTACCTTTGATCCTGAACATCAGAGGGAAATTGAGTAACTTATATTGCTTGCTTAAAATAAAAATTGAGAATGCTATTGAGGAAAGAAAAGACTTAAGTTCTGAGCTTGTATTTTACACTGTAAAGAGTATTTTCAAATAAGTAGATGTTAGTCTCTTTTATTTGCAGCACTGCATGACAAAAATCTTTGTTTGAATCATACAGTGAAATGATACACAAGAGAGTAACAAGATGTGAAGCCCCCACCGAGCATGAAAAGCAAATAAATCAGAAGGAGCTGCTTAAACTTAAATTTGAATGCATTCATTTTTGCAAGGTCTCTTTCTGTAAATAAGCATAGACTCCCAATTCACTAAGGGCTTGGTCCTGCACCATTAAAATGAATGTGTTTTCCCATTGACTTGAATCACAGCAGGATCAAGTCTTTAAGCACATTAAGTGCGTGGTTAAGCCCCAAGTCCTTCAGCTTTGCTGAATGAGGGCCAGAGGGTATGTCTACAATGCAGTCACTGTGATTGCAGCTCCCATTGACCTACCTGAGCTAGCTTTAATCTAGCTACCTCAGCTACTGGAGCAGCAAAGCTGTGGCAGCATGGGACTCAGTGCAAGCTGTCTGTCCAAATAATTATCCATTGTTCCGGGCATTCCTGCTCTGGTACCTGACCTGAGCTAGTTAGGTTAAAGCTATCTTGGATATGTCTACACAAGCAGCAATTGCACCCCATGATTACAGTGTAGATATACCTCTAGAGACCAAGCTGTCTATACCTTTTTACTTGAAAAAGCCCCAATGTGAGATGCAGAGTGTGACGACAAACTATTGCAATGAGGTATACACAATAATTATTCATGCAGAAGGATGCTTAGACTGTGGGATTCCCTTCTTTAGTGTAAACAACTTTTGGTAACCTCAGTTAATGATTCTTAACTTCTGATGCATGAAATTTTTAACAATAGAAGTGAGGGAGCACTATATTTGTGGGGAATATAAGTAACTTTTGGATAAAGAATGAGGGATATGTCTCAAAACGAGGGACATGTGAAAGGTATGCAGTTGTCTCTCTATTCTGGAGGCGCTTTCCTGAATGAGACCAACATGGGTCAAAGACTAAATGAAGAAAAACTCAGTGACTGATCAGCTGAAAGTCCGAATTATTTTTTCACTAGAAATATGCAAAACACACTTTCAGTAATACCTACTCAATAGGAGAATTATTCTACATAAAAATGACATTGGTGTTACAGAAGTTGTATTGTACATATAGAGCTGTGTAATGAATAAATAATTGTTGCCTGACATTAATTAGTAAAATGAATTAGTACTGAACCATAATGTTTTTACCATCATAAATTCTGCTTTTAGAAAAAGGAAACCTTTTAACAGAAAATCATCAGGCTTAAACCAAAACCCCAAGGGATCATGGCGCTTTCTAGTTCTAAGATGGCAGTTTGGAAATTGAGTTTTTGATACCAAAATAGATAATAGCTTTAAATATTTCTTTATAAATGTTAATCCCGTTTTGGGGACTGTTTTAATAAGATTCTTCCAGCAAGAATTATTTTAATGTTTGATTTTGTACTTTATTAGCATATTTTTGCTCTCATTTTCATGATAAAGCCTGTACAGCTATAATCCATTCTTATGACAGAAGTAGTTACGCATTAGAACACACCCACAGAAGTTACCGCAATATTCCCTTGTGAAAATCTAAAGACTTTTTAAGAACATACAAACTCTTACTCCATCTTTTCCACTTGCCTGGTTGACCCTATAAAGGTTCCTGTAAATCTTTGGACAAAATTTTAAAATAAATTTACAATCTAAATTTGGCCACTTGAGGTGAAATCGGGAGTTTTGCTGCTGACTTTAGTGGGGACAGGATTTCACCTCAAGTGCCCAAAGTTAGATTCTAAATTTATTTTTAGGCACCTACCTAGTTTTCTTAACCCTTGTGATATTGGAAGCTTTTGCAAAATTTGATGGTGTTTTGATAACTCCAGGAGCTGATTAATCATCTGAATATGGGAGAATCTCAGGTGGTGGTTTGTTTGTTTTAGGTAAGTTTCCAGCCATCATGGTAGTGGAGTATCATGCCAATGGGAATTCCAACACCAGAGAACAAATAAAAGGATCTAAAAGTTTATTTCAGATCTCATGATTCTAAAGCAAATCTCATGACTTCTTAAGGCAAGTGATAATCCTTGAAGGGTTGGAGTTGGTAATGCTGCACCTAAATATCATTTTCTGCTGTTGGGGGGATAGCACTTGTGGGAAGCAGGCCTCTTACTTAGATGCCCAACTATAGGTATAGGAGCCTAGATGGTGGCATTTGTTTTCGAAAATCTTGACCTTGCTGCCTTCAATACATTATAAGAAAAAATAATGCCATGAGAAATTGGATACTTATGCATCCACATACATTTACTACAAACTCTTAATGGCAAAACAACTAGAATTCTTCCATCTAGAATGAAGACGATAGCAGAAAAATTGCAAAATAGAGGTGCTTAAGAGTAAAAACAATTGAGGAACCCAGTAAATTTATAGATTGCCACTGCATATTTTTGTGATTCAGAATACTTCATTTTGATCCCTTGCCCTTCTACTGATTTTTCCTGTGAACTGTGCCTCAGTTTGTGCATCTGTAAAGGAGGTATAATATCTGTCACACATGCCAAATCTATGTTTGTGAAACACAAATTATTCTTGCATTGAAAGGCAGTATATAAGAGTAAAATATTTGTTATTAAAATCATATGAAATACAGGGAAAGGCTTGCTTAGAAGAAAAAAAAATCTCCTTTCTATTGCTAAGCCACAGGAAAATGGAAGTAATTCACTGGTCTGAATTTGCTTTACTGGTGGGAAAATAATTCACATAACAAAATCACTCCAGGTTATTTAACGAAGTGCAGCATATTTGGCAGACACTAGTGTTCTGACAGCCTATTGACTAAACCAGTGGTAAGACTGAGACTTTTTTCCTTAGAGAAAATGACTCCTATATGAAGGCTTGAGGTCACTGGGAAAGATGTGCAGTAAAGCACATATGGCGGTTGCCTGGATTAAGCTAGCTCTATAGGTCTATGGAGAAAGAAAAAAGGTCTTTTTAAAAAAGAGCACAAATTAAGTTTTATGGCCTCCCTGTGAACTGAAAACAGTTCCATGTCAGCAGTTTGAGTTAAACGCACACCTGGCAAAAAATAGGCGAGTTATTGCAGCCACTGAAATTTGTGTAACCAGTAAGGATTTTAGAGCAATGCCCCTTATTGAAATGGGATGACTTCACTGGGCTTCATGCTTTCATGTCTTAAACAGATATCAAAATCCTGAAAAGGAGAGTGAGCTTCTGTATATAGTCACTGAAATTCTATATAATTCTTCAGTTTAGCATAGGTTTTCCATCATATCAAACATGAATAAACTTATTCCTGAGTGCTGCTGTGTGTATAAAGATAGGGTTTTTTTTTTGTTTTTGTTTTTGTGTTTGCTGTGATTCCTGATTCTTTCTTATGGGCGACCAGAATCGGGACCATTACAAACCTCACCACCTTCCACTCTAAATGCAGAACACATTTCTTTGACCTTGATTTCTCTCACATAACAGTGTGTGCAATATACCACTCTGAAACAAAACACTCTATTGTACACACTTCTCTCTCTGGGAGACAAGAGAACAAACACCTGACAGATTAGTCACATTTCTTAACTGCTCTGTTGGAAGGCACTCAACTGCTATGGTGATGAGTGCAGTACAAGAGTCTATATATAGAGCAGAACAGAGTAGCCAAATCAATACATTCAGATTTGGATGAAATTCGTCAGCTTGATTTGTATAAAAATTCACAAATATTTTTTTTTAAAAAAGGAACCAAGCTTGCTTATCTAGGTATATAACTCGTATTAATGTGTCAAGCAAAGAGACACCCATTCTTAGATATGCTAGAATTTTGGGTATACCTGAAATCTGGGGAAATTCTTTGATAAGAGAAAAATAGGGAAAATAAACTGTGAAATCTCTTTTAATCTCAGCAGTAACTAAATTCTGCACTCCATTCATCTCATCAGTGACTGTCACTATGGGAAAGCAATTGTGGCTCATACAGCAGTGTTGACAGCTATTTCAGTTAATGGGCCTGAAGAGTGGTTAGCCAGCTGAGCAAAAGTGGGTAGACTTCTAAGACATTTAGGATAAGAGAGTGACCTCTTCTGCACTGGCATAAGAGAGTAGTCCTGTGTGCTGCTGCAGCATACCACCATTTTCTATGCATACAAAGGAAGCAGACTCTTCAAAGCAACTATGTGGTATGCGCACACACATACATCTCACATAGCTGGGCAGGAAGGAGCAGTTGGAGCTGTGGATTGGGTGGAGGCTTGACTGCCCTTTCACTACTCATTGTGTCCTGTGATGTAGTTGGAGTGTTCTTTATGAGCAGTGTAGGCCTGTCACGTTCACTTCTTCCTCAAAGCATCTCATTCATCTCTATTCAGCTCTCTCCACCTGAGTGCTCCCTCTTCCTGTCCTCCTCCACTCTCTTTCCACCTACAACCTTGCTTCCCCTTTGAGTCTTTCTTCCTTCACCCTGGCTTCCTCTCTTTCTCCCAGAAGTTCTGAAAGCTTCGTGTTCTTTTCCCTCTTTCTTTTTGAGGAGCCATGCTCTTCTGTTCTCCCTTGAGTCTGTGCTTCTTGGAGTAGCCCTCTTGGGGTGGAGTTGGGGTTCATTCTGTCTCCCTAACATATCCTCCCTCCCACCCAGAAGCATTCAATACTCTTCCTGTTTAAGGGCATTCTCTCAACCCTCTCCACCAACTGGAAGCCTGTTCTACAAACTTTGCCATCTTCTCCTACCTTGAACCCTGGAGATCTTTCTCTCCTTTCTTGTGGTGTCCCCCCTTTAGGGGAATGTTGTCCCCTCCTTCCCAACCAGTATCTGCCATTCTCATCCTGGAAGAATCCTGCCATTTTCTCCTCACTCTTCAAAACAATTGGATCATGAAGACACCCGGAGTTGAGAGGTTGGCTCTCCTCTCTCTGCACAACTGCGTCTTCTCCCTAGTACCTACCCATGCAGGGGCCACAGTCTGGTGTATAATGGATTGACCTTGCCTCTCATCCCTGCTTATCCTCAGCAACCCTCTGATTACTTCTGAGATTGTGACTTTAATGTTTACTAAGTATGACCCTCCTGATGCCCTATCCATTTGGGTCTTCAGTAGAGTTTGAACTCTGAATCTTCAGCCCCAAAAGCATAAGCCTTTACTGCTTTCCTTAAAAGAACAAGGGCTGGTCTACTGGGAACTTACATCAGCATAGCTACACCTCACAGGGCTGTGAAAAATCCACACCCCTCAGAGACACAGCTTGGCAGACCTAACCCCTGCTATAGACAACACTGATCCACTTACTGTTGGTTACAAAAGCAGCTGGGAAGCAGAGAAATTCCAACACCGCTTTTTATTAAGTGCTTGAGCTTTGGATCAATCTGACTCTGGTCAGGCTTCAGGAAACATTTAGTCCACATTCCTCATGCTCAGAGCTTTTAACAAAAGAAAAAGGATTTGTGACATCGTATTTCATAAGGTACAGATACCCTGAACACAAACAGTGAGCGCACTTAACACTGATTTCAGTATAAGATGCAACAATTACTACAGTCAGGTATTGTCTTAGTATAAATCAGAATTGTCTACATTATTTTCCCTGCAGCACGTGATCCAAAATAATGAAGAGTTCAAGACTTGCAGAAAGATCTAAACTTCATTTTTTCCCTTTAACCTGTAAATGTAGGTAACATTTAAATGCATTCAATTATTCAGTCAGTTATTTAAGTTATTAGGTACCCAGTTTAAAAAAAATTGGCCTAAAGCTTAGCACATCAATCTGGTTTTATACACCTGTGATGAGGCTAGGCACCATTCCTATCTTCTCAAACTAATCAGAGACTTTAGATGGCAAACTACATGGTGGTGTTTATTTACATTGTCTTCCCACCACAGCATTTACAATATTAGTTCTTCCTCCTGCCACTGGGAGGAGCGGGAAGAGATCTCATCACCCACAGTTGCTTCTGGCTTCACTAGCCTGCCTCTCCTTCCAACCCTTCCTCCTTTACCTTCTTCTATACCTTCTTTCTTAATGGGTTAATTAGCTATTTACTCCTCCCCGGCCCATTCTAGTCTGCTAATTAGGAAGAGTCTGGTCCACCTCCTGGGAGTTAATTGGCGTTTAAGTGATCAGAGTCCTGGCTCAGCTATTGGTTTCCAGCACACTGTCTGAGCACCTAAATAGGTGACTTGATATGCAGGGATGTGGAGTGTCCAAGGTTCTCATCATTTTACTATTTTTACCTAAACATTTACTTTTTGCCTTTGCCAACGTAATGTGGAACTAAGAGTGCTTAGATAGTTGGCATGCAGTTTTGAAAGGCTCAAACATGACAAACTTGCTTCAGCTATTTTAATTATATAGACTTACTGAAGAGGAAAAACTGCAGAAATAATTATATTGCAGAGGAGTTTATTGCTGTATAAAACAATGCCTTACAGAGTCAGCAAGCATGGTCTCAGGGAAACTTACTGGAACGAATAATAGACTATTTTGTAAGAAGAATGTAGGGCATGCTGGTAAACATAAAACAGATTTACAGAGATAAGAAGTGTTGCCTCAGGAGTCAATATTAGACCTAGCTTTTGTTCACCTTGGATATAAGTAACCTGGATTGAATGTAGTTACAAAACTGCCCATAATTTGCTCATGGTTTGAGAATGTATGTATATTTATGTGATGAGATGAAACAAGCACAAAGGAACAGAGCAACCCAGTACAGAACAATATGTACAGATTTGTTTTAAGGATATACAAGTGGTTTGAGTAGCGGAATTAAATTAATGAGGCTAGAGACCAACAAATAGTACAGGGATTAAAATCTAAATGGGAGCATAAAATGGAATACAGATTAGAAGAGAGACCAGTGGCATGCGTACAGACAGTACTCTTAAACCAAATGTTTGGCAGCAACTACCTTCTGTTTTCCTGCAAGATTTCCTTGCAAGTTTTTTCAAGCCTTTGAGTGCATCCATGTTGACAAAGAGACATACATATATCTGATAGTTAAGCACACTATCTGGACATAATGTAACACTCTAACTGGAACATTTTGTGCACTGAAGGGTTGCAATAACATAATAAATTCAGAGCAGAGATCAAAAGGACAGCATTGGGAATGCAAGCATCAAAATTCATTGCTGGAGTTTAACTATCAGATATATGTATGCAATCCCTCCACTGATTGAGTTACTCTACTTCTTACTCAAGTAACATAAACTGGATTTCTGTGTCAACCTGGTTATGTTATACAGAAAACTAACCTACAATCAGTTCAGAAGAATGTGTAATTACACAGGTGAGGAGTGACTGTCAATAGTGGGAGAAAATTGTGTGGATCAAATTTGAACTTTTGCAATCAAAAGTGATTTGGTACAGTTGGGTAAATGAGGGGGAATATACAATTGTACCAAGTGGTGGCCACATGGCAGCATTGTCCCTGCTCAGGCCAGAGACACATTGACTGGCTCAGGGAACACTAAGGAACTGTAATCCCAATTGTCTTCCACTAATCTCGAGATGATAAAAATTGATGAGAAAATTTTGTGAGCACAAAAGGGAGGGTGGCCTAGGGAAAGCAGCTATTTTGTTTTTATTCTTAAGTAGAAGTGTTTGAAAAATATCTTTTGTAGAAAATTTCAAATTTTAGCAGAAATTTGAGTATCAAATTAGTTCAGGTGAAAAATGAAATACTTTGGCTGACAACCAAAATATTTTGATTTGGAAATGCTTCTTTGGTGTCTCATGGGAATTGTCATTTGTGTGCCTCATGGTCCTATTCTTCTCCAAGTCATGCTCTCTGGTTGGGCTATGTCTCCCAGAGAGAGAGCCTCTCTCTGGGTGAGGTGGGGCAGTGCATCATGGGAGTCCCATAGCATATAGTGAGAGATGAAGTCTGGCTGGAGAGCCAGGCCCATACAGGAAAATTGGAATACGAAGCAACCAAACTACAATTCATGAGGCACCCATGGCAGCATTTCTAAATTAAAATATTTTGGCTGAAATATTTTTGGTTTTCAGGTGTTTTTTTAATTAAAAAAATTAAAATTTCCTGCAGAAAGCAAATACTTCTTTTAAAAAAAATTATTTAGTCAAAAATCTAGTTTTCCACTGGAAAACGGTTTTGATAGAATTTTTGATCAGTGCTGGTGCTAAGGCAACAGTAAATGGACTGACATAGGGTACATGGGCTGAATTTTGCTCTGATATATACCAATATAAAGCTGGGGAAACTATGTGATATCAATGCTGGTGTAATAAAGATCAGCATTTGGCCCACCATGTTTGGATTCAAGACATTTAGTTAGTGCAGAAATACTTGTCGTCTTGTATCACTGAATGGACCAGATTCTGATCTCATAAATCAGGAGTGGACTCCATTACAGCAAATTGAGTTTATCAATGAAAGAGTGATATAAGTGAGGGCAGAATCAGTCTCCCATTGGAGTTTACATCATCATCTTCCTGTACATATCTAAGTAGCAACAAGGACACTTACGTTGATTCAATGTTCGTTTGAGCTGTGATGGATGTACTGATGCTGTTGCTAGTAGGCGGTTTCTCAGAGTAATTCCTTATCCTTCTCTTGCTTTGACAGTGTGCTCATGATTAATTCCATGTAAATTTCTTGTTGCCAAGTACAGTATAACATTGAGGTAAAGACTTCTTAAACAGCATTTCTTATCCACATTTTACACCAGCTAAGCGAATAAGCAGTAGAATATTACAGTGAGCTCCTTATCAAGGGCTTTATTTGTTCAAATTCATAAATAATAGTTTTCAGAGTAGTAGCCATGTTAGTCTGTATTCGCAAAAAGAAAAGGAGTACTTGTGACACCTTAGAGACAAACAAATTTCTTTGAGCATAAGCTTGCCACAAGTACTCCTTTTCTTTTTATAAATAATAGTGTAATCAAAGGTTAATTTTACACATTTGGATTGTTTCCTTGTGAAGAAAAAATAGAATATAAGTTTGAGCAGGAATCTCCAATGCTGGAGGCAGAGCTAAAAATGGGATATTGAGATTTAATTAGTTCCAAACAATTTAAAGTGCTGATAGATGAGTGAGATGTGATCACCGAGTAGTTCCACTCCTTCCTCTGGTTCCTTTTGTGTACATGTTTGAAGCAGTTTCATTCTCTGTGAAGGAAAATAAACTTAAAATGACTTTTTTAAAAAAATGTGCTGATCAACAGTCCCTTAAAGCATGTGCAGATTTTAAAAGGAATACCTAAGGAAAAATGCACGCAGTCTATGAAAAGCCTGATTAATATATCAATCTTGTAGCATGTCCTAAGGTCAGAACATTTGATCTCTGGCAGAGCAAAGAACAGAGAGAGAGACTGAGTTCCAGATCCTAGGATTAAGAATGCTGTGCCAGAAGCCCACTCAGACATCAAAAAATGTTGAAACAGATTGTGGCCGCCTCAGAATTGCTTGAGGAGGAAAGCAGCCTGTAAGGTAGGCTGAGCCCAAGGTACTTAGTGCTTTGTAGATCAAAACTAACACCTTAAATATATGCAGAAACTAACTGCAGACCCTGCAGATTGCAGAGCCCAGATGTAATGTGTTCTCTGTGTGAAATACTACATAAGTGAGCAACTGCATCCTGCTCTGCTTTCAGTTTCTGACTGGTTCTAAGACAGAGCTCAATGTAGAGTGCACAATAGTGCTCCAACTATGACAGGCATGGATGATCACATCTAAAAGAAAAGAGCAACTTTTTTGCTAAGCATAAGTCTTCACAAATGCTGCTCTCCGTGCACCTAGCAGCGAGAATCCAACAAGGGCACCTCCAAACATCGGGTAGGCACACTATCTCTCCTCTGTTTGCTTCCCTCCACATCACTTCAGTCTGATCTGGGTTGAGTTTCAGTCAACGAGCCTCAGTAACACCTTAACCCTTGTAGTCTGTGTTCAATTTCTTTAATTTGCACTGTCTCTCTTCTTCCTATGTACTCACAGAAATGTACACACTGGCACACGGACTTCAGCATAATGTGAAAGCAAACGCAGACAGACATTTTTCTCTTGATTTTAGAACAAATCTTGACTGCTGTGCAAGCCCAATTTACTTGGCTACAAAGGACCTGAGTTAGGGTTGCTGCAGCAGCCTTAGCATTCAGACAACTTTGATTTTAAGCTATCTTTCAATTACCAGGTACCAGTAAACAGTGGCCCAGTTCAGTGTTGTCAGCAGCAGAGCAGAATCTGTGTCCAACTATCTATTTTTCCCTCTTTGGATACCAAGATTTACATAGGCATGACAAGGGGCCCCCATGGGGGAAGAGCATTAGGGTGTTGTTGAAGAACAGCATTGTTTCCTCAAAGTTCTTATCACTTTCCAGCACAGACTCTTTGCCCTTTACCAGCGTGAAATAATTAGCACTTTGGCCTTGCATTTGTTACAGAGTGAAATTCAACAGCATGGAACTGATGTTCATACCTTTTTACAATACCTATATACTCTTTTGTCTATCTTTATTTCTACTACTACATAATTATAATTCTATCATACTTATGTAACCCTTCTGCCCGTCAGAGTTGGCAGCAACAAGGGCTGGGTTCAATATCTAGGGGATCCATTCCAATAACACAATGCAAACCGGCTCGAGCCCCCACCCAGTGACCTGGGACAAATATATACCACCCCTGCTGGGTGCCTCCAAGAGGCAATACTTCCCCTCTCGCAAGCACATAGTCTGAGTGTAGCCTTTTAATAAGAGAGAGAAACAATGTGGCATTATGTTGGGGAAACACCACCAACAGGATTCATAACACAACCCATGAGCAAAAAAAAAAAACAAACCCACCCCAAGCAAATTGGGGCATGCCCTTTTCCCTTTGGTTCTTGAGTCCAGCAACCCCAAATCACCCAAAGTCCCAAAAGTCCAATGACCCAAAAGTCTCTGTCCCTGGTCAGGGCAGTCCCAGAGTTCGAAAGTTTATCTGTGGAGCTTTACCTCCCAACCTGGGTGGAGATGGGACGGGGGTAAGAGGCACCTTACATGATCTGAAGCTGACTGCCCCATAGC
Organism: Lepidochelys olivacea; assembly: GCF_965140295.1. NCBI lineage: Eukaryota > Metazoa > Chordata > Testudines > Cheloniidae > Lepidochelys > Lepidochelys olivacea. The sequence continues at coordinate 77,928,797 of NC_140415.1, read as the reverse complement.
TCCATAGGCCTCCGCTCCGCTCCGTCAGCCGCTCCACGAACTCCTTCGCTCAGCTCCGCTCCGCGACCCACAAGCAGCTCCTGCCATCCACAAACTGCTCTGTGTTGAACTGCTTCACCAGCCTATCCACAAGGCACTCCAGCCATCCCGCAAACTGCTCCACAATATATCTTCAGGCTCCCCCACTACTTAACACAACGCTCAGTGATTTCAGCTCTTAGTCAGTTCAGCTCTTTGGTGAATTCAGCTTGTAGTAGGGGAGCCTCAGTGCTGGTGCACTGTTAGCCCAAAGCGAGCTCAGCAGCCTGTAACTAGACTTCTAATGAAATCAAAATTAGCTCTGATATTCTACAGTGGAGAGAGGAGGAAGTGCAATTAGCATGTAAGGCCCTCACCCAGGGGCCCATACCACCAAGTATTAATACTTGTCCCCAGCCTCTCTCAATTCACAGAGTTTTGGAACCCATGACCCTTGCCTAGTGAGTGCTACTTAGTTGATGGTAAATCCCTCCATCATAACAAAAGGCCAAGTACAGTTCCAAGCACAGTTCCCATAATCAGGGTAATAACAATTTATTCTTCCTGCCCCAATAACAGAGACACTGGGGATCCTACAGCAGCCAAAGTGACCATTTGGGCAGCTATGGTCTCATTCTAGGCGGGGTGGGTGTGCCTATGCAAATGAGATCGGCCCCTGAAGTTCTTTTCCACAACTTGCCACACCTCACCACCAGATGTCAGGGTGGAGCTCATCCTGACACTGCTTACACTTATATAACTTTGAGGGCGACCCAACAATATGACCTGGCAACATTCTTTCTTGAAAAAGTAGGTGGAAAACACCTGACTGATATATAGCACTGGCAATTATTCTGCTACCAGAAAAATATCAAGCATTACTGAGTTACTTTGACAAATTCATTTGCAAGGTATTAGAGGCAAAGCCTGGAAAACTAAAACTAGACTTGCCCTGCATTATACAGTCACAATATTTCTGACTACTGATCTAGGTTGGCTACAGTTATGACCACTTTTCTGTCTCTGCTGCTATTTCTGTGCCATGTCACTGACTCCTGACATGAGGTGCAGATCCTGACAAAGGGCTTGTGTAACTGTGCCTTAGTGGGTCACAACTGAGGATGCCAAATTCAGGACAAACACTGAGAAATAGGGCAAACGCAACCCAAAACTGGTGGTTATTCTTTTATAAGATACAGTATACCAAACCAGCCACAAAAGTAAACTCCTGTTTCACCACACTGGCTAACAAGAAAACATAAATGCAGTTTCCTCCGGCATTCCAGTTCTTATATCACCGCCAAAAACAGTGGATTCAGAGGTGAGTGGTTCTTTACAAGCAGTCTCATCAAATAATAGGTTCTTCTGATCCCAAAGAACCAGCCACACACCCAGGTCAATATGTAACCTAGATCTTACCCAAAAATCATACTAGTGCCAGTCCTTTAGTATCTAAAATCTAGAGGTTTATTCATAAAAAAGAAAGAAAGGTGAGAGTTAAAATTGGTTAAAGGAATCAGTTCCATACAGTAAGGGCAAAGTTCTTGGTTCAGGCTTGTAGCGGTGATGGAATAGACTGCTGGCTTAAATAAAGTCTCTGGAGTACATCCACAGCTTGGATGGGTCATTTAGTACTTTGTTCAGAGCTTCAGTTTGTAGCAAAGTTCCTCACAAGGTAAGAAGCAGGATTGAAGATAAAATGGAGGTGTTTCCAGGCCTTTTATAGCATTTGCAATGTGGAGGGCATCCTATTGTTCTTACTGTGGAAAATTAGAGCAACAAGATGGAGTTTGGAGTCACATGGGCAAGTCCCATGTCCACGCATTTCGCCTAGTCACAGCAGGACATTCCATTAAGTGAAGATGGGCTTCTCCGATGACCCATTGTCAGTTAAATATTCTTGTTCTTGATGAGCCACTTAATTTGAACTGGCCCTCCAAGATGTGCTGGACACTACCTTGTGGGCGTTACCCCAGGAGCAAACATTTGAAATCCAAGTATAGAGCCAATACTTGTAACTTCACATACAAAAATGATACAAATCATAACCTTTTTTTAGACACCTCACTTGACAAGATTTGCTGCAAATATATAACAATGGTTGTGACAATGCGCTATATGGTCATATTGTAATCAGATAGTGTCACAGCTTGCCTACAGAGAACCTATACCAGTATAATTGGTAAACCAATGATTCAGGTATATCAGTATAACCACCCCTGTGAACATTCTTATTCCACTATAAGAGTAGCTGTTTTCAGGTAGGCTGCAACCCTTTCCTAAGCAACATAATCAAAACTGAAAAGGCCCTCTTAAAACAGATTAAGTATCCACATGGGGGTTATACCAGTATAACTATATTGGTTTGAATTCACACCTTAGCTTATGCCAGTGCAACTTTCCTGTGAAGACAAGCCCTAACTACTTTGCCAACGTCTTTGATCACTGTTGCTCTGTTGCTTGCCTAAAGTATTTGTGGTCTTCACTAAAAAGTCTGCATTTACCAACACTTATCAGAGGAATTTGGGGTACATAACAGCACAGCTACTTCCTATTGCATACACAGGGGATTAATGTAATATTTCTGATACCAGTGAGTGCTAGCTCTTGGCAAACATTGACTCTAATGATGACTGCTACATTGCTAGAGTACCCTGTGTTTGAGGGGTGGGTGTGGGCTGAGCCTCAGAACTTGTTTTGCATGGGGGGTATCCCTTCCCAATGGAATAATGTAGGCAATGTTTAATGGAGGAAACTCTTGTGGGGAGTTCTTCCCACTTAATTCCATTCCACCAGACTTCCTGTGATTGGGCCTATAGGTTTTACCTCTGAGGATCTTCTACCAGGGTGATACCAAGTAGTGGTAAATGTCTCTAATCCGTGTCTCTGGTTAGATTTCTTTGTCGGTATCCTAATGTCATGATATACCACTCAAAGTTACATTTCCAGAACTGGACCCTTACTTTGTGGTGTTTGTGGAAATAAACTTTAAAAGGTTTCTTTAATATAGTAAAATGATGTGACTGGGAGTAGTTTATACACACTAGTAAAATCACACAAAAATAATTGTACTAACATACTTTGTTTTTTCCAATATATGGCAATCATCACCCAAGTGTTTCTGCTTGTATGTTGTACTTTTTTAAACCCCTGCATGTTTGTCTTTCTTTTACATTGAGCTTCTGGGGACAAGGACTGTCCCTTCTCTGTTTGGAAAGCACCTGCATATTCTGAAAACTATCTTAGGTTTCATTATAGTATATTATAGTACCCATCACAGTAATAAGTAAGTGCTGGTGAGTACATCTCAGTGTTTTTGTTGTCATTAATTTGAGCAAGGGGGTTTATTGTGTATGTGTGTGGCTCTTATTTTTGTTTTTTTCCCCCGCAACTTCCACTGTAAGAAGGTTTAGGGCTCATTGAAAGCAGTGTCCCAGCCAGTTTTCAGAGTTGTTTATGTCTGATTGTTTTTTTTTTGTAGAATTTAAGAAAAGCAAACTGTGGGTAAACTTCTTATTGTTCTTAAGAATCAGTTTTTATAGAGACACTAACATTTCTGGGTAGATGTTAGAATTTATATTTGAACAGAACCAATTCTCTTTTCTTGCAGAAACACTCTATGGCAATGTTTCCCAAAATGTGGGGTGCAAACACCTGGTGAGGGATACACTTTTTTAATGAGAGTATTTAGCTGTTAAGATTGTGAAGAAAATTTTGAAAACATGACTGAAGAGTAACTTATATCCGCCTGAATTTGCGGATAGCCTAAAACAATAGCTCTGAAATGAAGCGGCTTTGAAGGTGCCTTGAGGGAGCTGTAGTTAGGGTTCCTCATGGTCCTGTTTTCCTCTGTGGACCAGGCTCCCGGCTGGTCTACATCTTCCATTGAGAGGCTCCTTTTGTTAGTGCAGGGAGGTGGTGTACCATGGGAGTCCCATGGTATATAATCGGAGATAAAATCCAGCTGGGAAGCCAGGCCCATGGAGCAGAATGGGGGCATGAGGCACCCAAATCAAAATGTGCATCAGGCACCAGAGCAGCATTTCCTGAGCGAAATATTTTTGTTTGGGGACACTTCCCTCTCTTCCCTCCCCCCCCCACTAAAAATTAATGTTCCTTAGAGAGCAGATACTACTTGTGAAAAATTTTGTTTAGTGGAAAACCCAATTTTCCTTAAAAGAGTTTTGACAGAAAATGTTCAGTTAGCCCTACTGTGCCCTGCTAGTTCCTGCACCCTCAATAAGGCTTCTTTAAAATACTGCCAGCTCTCCTGGACTCCTTTCCCCCTCATATTAGCCTCCCAGGCGACCCTGCCCATCAGTTCTCTGAGGGAGTCAAAGTCTGCTTTTCTGAAGTCCAGGGTCCATATTCTGCTGCTCTCTTTTCTTCCTTTTGTCAGGATCCTAAACTCAACCATCTCATGGTCACTGCCCCTGAGGTTGCGACCCACTTTTACTTCCCCTACCAATTATTCCCTGTTTGTGAGCAGCAGGTCAAGAGGAGCATGGCCCCTCGTTGGTTCCTCCAGCACTTGCACCAGGAAGTTGTCCCCAACAGTCTCCAAAAACTTCCTGGATTATTTGTGCACTGCTGTATTGCTCTCCCAGCAGATGCCAGGGTGATTGAAGTCCCCCATGAGAACCAGGGCCTATGATCTAGAAACTTATGTTATTTGGCTGAAGAAAGCCCCATCTACCTCATCCTCCTGGTCAGGTGGTCTATAGCAGATGCCCACCATGACACCACTCTTGTTGCTCTCACCTCTAAACTTAACCCACAGACTCTCAGCAGGCTTTTCTCTAGTTTCATACTGGAGCTCTGAGCAATCCTACTGTTCTCTTACATACCGTGCAACTCCTCCACCTTTTCTCCCCACCTGTCCTTCCTGAACAGTTTAAACCCGTCCATGACAGTGCTCCAGTCATGTGAGTTACCCCACCAAGTCTGTTATTTACACATCATAGTTCCTTGACTGTGCCAGGACTTCCAATTCTTCCTGCTTGTTTCCCAGGCTTCTTGCGTTTATGTGCAGGCACCTAAGATAACTAGCTGATTTGCCCTACTTTCTCAGTATGAATCAGGAGGCCTCCCCAGTTGCATCCTCCTTTTTGTGTTTCCTCCCGGTATCCCACTTCCCCACTTCCCTCAGGACTTAGGTATCCATCCCCCGGCGAACCTAGTTTAAAGCCCTTCTCACTAAGTTAGCAAGCTTGCCTGCGAAGCTGCTCTTCCCTCTCTTTGTTAGGTGGATCCCATCTCTTTTTAGCAATCCTTCTTCCTGGAACAACATCCCATGGTCAAAGAATCCAGAGCCCTCTTTCCAACACCACCTGCGCAACCACACATTTACCTCCACAATTCGATGGTCCCTACCTGGGCCTTTTTCTTCAACAGGGAGGATGGATGAGAACACAACTTAGAATCATAGAATCATAGAATATCAGGGTTGGAAGGGACCCCAGAAGGTCATCTAGTCCAACCCCCTGCTCAAAGCAGGACCAATTCCCAGTTAAATCATCCCAGCCAGGGCTTTGTCAAGCCTGACCTTAAAAACCTCTAAGGAAGGAGATTCTACCACCTCCCTAGGTAACGCATTCCAGTGTTTCACCACCCTCTTAGTGAAAAAGTTTTTCCTAATATCCAATCTAAACCTCCCCCACTGCAACTTTAGACCATTACTCCTCGTTCTGTCATCTGCTACCATTGAGAACAGTCTAGAGCCATCCTCTTTGGAACCCCCTTTCAGGTAGTTGAAAGCAGCTATCAAATCCCCCCTCATTCTTCTCTTCTGCAGGCTAAACAATCCCAGCTCCCTCAGCCTCTCCTCATAACTCATGTGTTCCAGTCCCCTAATCATTTTTGTTGCCCTTCGCTGGACTCTCTCCAATTTATCCACATCCTTCTTGAAGTGTGGGGCCCAAAACTGGACACAGTACTCCAGATGAGGCCTCACCAATGTCGAATAGAGGGGAACGATCACGTCCCTCGATCTGCTCGCTATGCCCCTACTTATACATCCCAAAATGCCATTGGCCTTCTTGGCAACAAGGGCACACTGCTGACTCATATCCAGCTTCTCGTCCACTGTCACCCCTAGGTCCTTTTCTGCAGAACTGCTGCCTAGCCATTCGGTCCCTAGTCTGTAGCTGTGCATTGGGTTCTTCCGTCCTAAGTGCAGGACCCTGCACTTATCCTTATTGAACCTCATCAGATTCCTTTTGGCCCAATCTTCCAATTGGTCTAGGTCCTTCTGTATCCTGTCCCTCCCCTCCAGCGTATCTACCACTCCTCCCAGTTTAGTATCATCCGCAAATTTGCTGAGAGTGCAATCCACACCATCCTCCAGATCATTTATGAAGATATTGAATAAAACCGGCCCCAGGACCGACCCTTGGGGCACTCCACTTGATACCGGCTGCCAACTAGACATGGAGCCATTGATCACTACCCGTTGAGCCCGACAATTTAGCCAGCTTTCTACCCACCTTATAGTGCATTCATCCAGCCCATACTTCCTTAACTTGCTGACAAGAATACTATGGGAGACGGTGTCAAAAGCTTTGCTAAAGTCAAGAAACAATACATCCACTGCTTTCCCTTTATCCACAGAACCAGTAATCTCATCATAAAAGGCGATTAGATTAGTCAGGCATGACCTTCCCTTGGTGAATCCATGCTGGCTGTTCCTGATCACTTTCCTCTCATGCAAGTGCTTCAGGATTGATTCTTTGAGGACCTGCTCCATGATTTTTCCAGGGACTGAGGTGAGGCTGACTGGCCTGTAGTTCCCAGGATCTTCCTTCTTCCCTTTTTTAAAGATTGGCACTACATTAGCCTTTTTCCAGTCATCCGGGACTTCCCCGGTTCGCCACGAGTTTTCAAAGATAATGGCCAGTGGCTCTGCAATCACAGCCGCCAATTCCTTCAGCACTCTCGGATGCAACTCGTCCGGCCCCATGGACTTGTGCACGTCCAGCTTTTCTAAATAGTCCCTAACCGCCTCTATCTCCACAGAGGGCTGGCCATCTCTTCCGCATTTTGTGATGCCCAGCGCAGCAGTCTGGGAGCTGTGCCTCAAACTCCTTTATCCTTCTTCCCAGAGCCATGTAGTCTACAATGACCTGCTCAAGGTCATTCTTGGCAGTATCACTGGTGCCCATGTGGAGAAGTAGGAAGGGGTAGTGGTCCAAGGGCTTGATCAGTCTTGGCAGACACTCCATCACATCCTGAATTCTAGCTCCAGGCAAGCAGCACACTTCTCGAGTTTCCCGGTCTGGATGTCAGATGGATGACTCTGTCCCACTTAGGAGGGTGTCCCGGACCACCACCACCCATCTCCTCCACTTGGGAGTGGGGATCATGGTACCCCCATCCCTAGGATAATGCATCCTGTGCCTTCTGGTCAATGAGGTCTCCTTCTGGTCCCTTCCCTCAGATGACTCTTCCAAACCATTCTCCGCCATAGTATCTGTGCTGAGACCCTGAAAATGGTTTCTTACCTTGATCTGCATTGGGGGTACATGGGTTCTCCTCTTTCTTCTTCTGGGGGTCACATGCTGCCAGTTTTCTTCCCCGTTCTGCACTGCCTCTCGGATCCTTCAGCATGCCGTGCCTGCAGTACCAAACACTGACTTCTGTCCAGAAATTCTTCATGTTCTCTGATGTAACGCAGGGTCGATACTTCGATCTCTAGTCCTTTGACTTTCTCTTCCAATATGGAGACCAGCTTGCACTTCGTACAGACGAAGTTGCTTCTGTCCTCTGGGAGAAAGACGAACATGGCACATTTTGTGCAGGTCACAACAGCTGATCAAGTCATTGTGTGTCTGTCTACCTGGTGTGGTACAGTAATTGGAAATTTGTTGCCTGATCTATTGATTGTGTATTAATTATATGGATTATTTAAGAGTCTCCAACTGAAAATCAACAATGAGGTTTTTTAGGTTCTATTCACAAGATCAGATCCAATGTTAGAACTACTGTGGAGCACAGTTACAACCCTCACACTTAGGAAAAAGCTTCTGAATTTGCAATAGTTTTATTAACACCGTTAGCAAAATCCCAAACACTCCAGCCTAGTTAGGTAGATAGAGATAATACAGAATGAGCATCTGAGCATCCATCCCTTGCAGAAAAACCCAAAGTATTAGTCATTATTCTCATCGTTATCCTCACCATCATCATCACCACGAGCAATTGCCCTCCTGGCATCTCCCCAAGTACGTGGGCCAGAATATGACATTTATAATAGGTACCACTGACGCAATGCCTAATGTATATTCTTTAAGGGTTTCAGTCCTCTTTTCCTTCTGCATTTCCTTGCTAATGTTGGAATGCCCTTTTTACCATAGATTACTAGGCCACTGACCTCAAGCTTATTAGATATACATCAATTAGTTACCACAGCATTCTTGTGGTATCTGATGTTCATATCTTAAAATATCTCATGCTGGTGTCACTGGTATCTTGTGGTTAGCTGTATACAGTTCAATCATCACAGCATTCAATATTGTGATATCTTATGATCTAGGGTTACTCTTGGTTAGCTGCTTATGCTAAGACTTTTTGGGCCTTACGCCTTGACCAGTTTAGATAAGTTACTGTCTCACAGGCCTTGAGACTTGTAGGTTTATTGTATTACTGCCTTAACTTGTACCTATGCCTTACCTAGAAAATATCATACCTATAGGGTACAAGGCAGGGGTGGATTTACCATCCAGTAGTTAAATGTGTATCTTTTGTAGGTGAACTCATTACCTTTGTGGGCAACATTTTCAGCCAAAATCTGAGTGAACAGAAAAACTTTAACAAATGAAGTGCTGCTAAATTAATCTCTTAACACATACACACAATTAACAAGACACAAAAAATAGCATGACTCCGATAAAAGCGTAACTATTGCACAAGGAATTTACTTTATATACCATATTAAAAAGCCATTTTGGCCTGTTATAAATATTTGCTCAATACTCTGACAGCTCTTTTGGAAGTTGATCAAAATTTATATTTAGTTAAACAATCTGCTCTTATAGGACTATGAATAAATTACTGTGAAACAAACATTTTCAAAGTCTAACTCTCCATTTTGTAACACATCAAAACTATTATATTAAAAAAAAAAGCTCCTGAGCACATTGGCACTTGGAATTATTTAAAGTTTTCCTTTGATAATTTTGTTTTAATGCAATTTATTAAAGTACAATCAGCAGTTATGCATTTAATATACCATATATACTCATTCATTAGCCCGCTCGTTTATAAGCCAAACCCCCAAGATGGATTGGTAAAAACAGTGAAAACTGTATGACCCTTTCATAAGCTGACCCTATATTTCAGGGGTTGGCAAACTTTGGCTCCCAGCCCGTCAGGGTAAGCCGCTGGGGGGTCGGGATGTTTTGTTTACCTGGTGCGTTCACAGGCACGGAGCCCCTCAGCTCCCAGTGGCTGTGATTTGCAGTTCCCAGCCAAGTGACTTCCTGCAGCTCCCATTGGCTGGGAATGGGAAACCACGGCCACTGGGAGCTGAGGGGCTCCGTGCCTGTGAATGTGCCAGGTAAACAAAACATCCTGACCCGCCAGTGGCTTACCCTGGAGGGCCTAGAGCCAAAGTTTGCCAAACTCTGTTGTATTTTAAAAGCTGGCATCACAAGAAATGCTCAAAAGTTTTGCTAGAATTATTTTAATGAAAACTAATGAAAAATGTGTTGTTGTTATAATAATAACTGGACAAATATGTATTCATCTTCAAAATTACAGTCAATATTTAAAATCAGTAAATGGATATTTAAAACAAGTAACTTAGAACAATATGAGACTTTAAAAAGTCTTAAAATCCTTCAAAGTCTGAATCAGTCTCTGATTCACCAAACAGTTCATTAAACTCTGCTTCAGTCACAGCTGCACCTGCATTGTCACCGTAGATGTCGGCAGTGTCATCTTCAGACTCAGATTCCTTCTCATCATCAGCCTCTGTTGTGTCATCATCAAATATGGCATCATCTTGTCACCTGCTTTATCACTGTCAAATTATTATTGTTCTTTATTTATTTCAAAGCAGCCCTGTAGATTGGCATGTCTGTGGGGATAACAGGCTATTTCAATTTTATTAGAGATTCCATCGATTTTGCATGTTATATTTTCATATTGGCTCGAGACTTGTGAGGTCCATTGGTAGAAATGCATGAAGAGATCAAATTACACAGTAGCGGACTGACACCAGTGCTATAGTACTATCGTTCATTGTATTTTTCTGATTGGCTTGTAAGGCAGAGCATTTTGTGAAATGCATGGGTCAAATGTCATGCAGATCTGCAGCACTGCTCTTTTAGTATTCCTTTCAAGCCAATCTAGTCCACTAAACAAAGCCTTTGCAACTTTAAAAGGCTGCAGTATTGACCTCAATAAATGGGTCGGCAAACTTTGGCTCCCGGCCTGTCAGGGTAAGCCACTGGTGGGTCGGGACGTTTTGTTTCCCTGGAGTGTCTGCAGGCATGGAGGCCCTCAGCTTCCTGTGGCTGTGGTTCACCATTCCCGGCCAATGGGAGCACCGGGAAGTGGCGTGCCACTTCCTGCAGCTCTCATTGGCTGGGAACGGTGAACCGCGGCCACAGGGAGCTGAGGGCCTCCATGCCTGCAGACACTCCAGGGAAACAAAATGACAATGTATTAGATATTCAATTCAATGATTTCATAGAGTTTAAAACCATCAACTTTTGGTGTAGACCCATTTATAAGCCGACCCCTGCCCTTCGATGCGTCACTTTTTTACCAAAAATATTCAGCTTCTGAACGAGTATATACTGTACTTGTTTTGAGTTCTCTCTGAGGTTGGTTTTGGCAATTCTTAATGTTGTGCATGGAAGCATTATTAACTTGTTCTAAAGAAATATTTTCTCAAGCTCATATTCTGATTTGGAGCCACATGCTCTTAGCTAAGCAACTTCAAGTAGTTGCTATTAGCATAGTCTTCTTTGGTGCTACACTTTGAGGTGAGACTAGACTACTTTCTTTGTCTGCTTCCCAGGATTCAAGTGAAATGTTTCTAATGATTGACTGTATTCCAATGTTTCTACCTTCCCCATCGCTGTCTGTTCCCATCTGACTGGCTAGTTGATGGGTGTGTTTGTGTGTGGCAGGGGGGCTAAAAAGGCTGCCACTCAAGCTGCATTTCTCTCAGCTTTTTGTAAAAGGGCCATATGGTAAAGGACAAAGATGTGCACTGTTCTGTTTCCATCTGGAGCCTTCAATATATGTGGAGCTTGCATTTAGAACTTCTAACACCTGGATTTTCTGTTCAAGGGATTATAACAGAAAGAAAGCTACAGACAAGAAAATTAGAGGAAGGATGGTCTTATGGTTAAGATACTGGCCTGGGACTCAGAAGACTTGGGCTTAGTTCTGTCACAGACTTCCTATGTTATCTTTGGTTAATCATTTAAGCACCCTCTGCCCTAGTTCCAGTCTGTAAAATGGGGATATTTCTTTTCTCTCACCCTTTGAGTTATCTATGTAGGTTGTAAATTCTTAGGTGGAAATGACTGTCTCTTGTTTTCTGTATGAATAGTACCTAGTTCAGTGGGGTCCTCATTTCAGTTCAGGCCTATATTATAAATAAATAATAATAGAAGTATATTTGAGTTGTAATCCATTCTTGAGGGAACTTGACACTCTAAGGTAAATCTGACAGGTAGATTGCTATGGGCCAGGTAACAATTAAGTATGAAAAAGTCAGGAAGGTAAACTGTATTACCTGCACCACTATCTAGCTTTCATTATGACACTTTTAGTCTCAAATTTGGGAAGCTATTGCCTTGATCACCATTTTCCGTAAATTTGAGCAAATCAGTACCTATGTACTAAGTAAAACTGAAGCTGTAACATATATTCAGCACTGGAGTTTAGTGGAAAAAGCCTTACTGAGGACTGGAAGTCTTTTTTTGGAGGGGGTGGGGCAAGAAAAACTATTTGCTGTGAAAAAGGAGAAAATAGAAAACTTCTGCCTGATCCAAATCCACAAAAAATCACTCTCTTGCCCAGAAATAGAATCACACTGGATCGAATTATCAGTACAAAAATGTCAGATTTAACTTGTGAATAGTTGCATATGGAAACCAAAAATGGATAGCTTTGTGCCCTGACTACAGAGGGATTCTATTCTTGTTTTTGTTTTGTGCCATGTCCTAATAGTAAGCTTCTGATCTGTAGATGTCAAAATTTCCAGCCTGATCAACTGCTGAATAACTGCATGACTTATTCTCACTCACGTGCTATAAGGGGTGGGAATTCATGTTAAAAGTGACATTGTTGTTTCAAGGATGTGAACTGTCTTCAGAATTATGTTTTTTTTTTTAAAAAATAACCTTTTTCCCAATAGACATTTCCAAGGAAACACCATTATAGCAATGGCCCTTGAAGTTGAAAGAATGATTTAGGTAGCAGAAATGGTGGCCAAGAGCAGTGGTTATCAACCTTTCCAGACTACTGTACCCATTTCTGGTGTCTGATTTATCTTGCATACCCCAAGTTTCACCTCACTTAAAAACTACTTGCTTACAAAATCAGACATAAAAATACAAAATGTCACAGCACACTATTACTGAAAAATTGCTTACCTTTTACCATATAATTATAAAATAAATAGATTGGAATATAAATATTGTTCTTACATTTCAGTGTATAATATATAGAGCAGTATAAACAAGACATTATCTTCACTTGCACTTTTTATGTAGCATGTTGTAAAATTAGATCAATGTCTAGATGAGTTGATGTACCCCTTGGAAGACCTCTGTGTACCCCCACGGGGACGCATACCCCTAGTTGAGAACCACTGGCCTTGAGTATAGTACAACCGGGGAGGAGTCACAGGCAATAGTTAGGCACCTACAAGACACAAAGTCCCATTTATTACTATAATATTTCCTCCAGTATGTTGAAGTCCAGGTCTGTGTTGGCGGGGATGGGGAGGCAAGAATGATTGTTTCCGCCTTCTGAGAAAGTCGTGGAGTTTTAGGTAAACTTGTTGTGTGTGAACTTGATCAATTATTTTGTGTGTTTTTGTTTTTGTTTTTCCTTGTGTCCCGGGGAAAATGTCATTTTTCCTTATGGAAATGTAGCAGTCATCAGCTCATTCAGAGAGATGCTCTCCAGAACACCTTCATTTATGTGTGGTACTGCCAATTAGTACTAGGGATGCTACACTCTGATCTGTTAAGAAGATTCTGGGCCAAACCTGGTTCCTGCACTAAGTCTGAGGGAGAGAGGTATGGGCTAAGCATAGGGAAATTATCCTTGGTGCAGGAAATGAAATCTCCCTCCTCCCTTAAGTTGCTGAAAGACACTTACCCCAGTTACAGTTGTCTTTTGCAGCTACTGTATCCTCCCCGTCTGACACTTGTTCAGCTGTTGAATGTTACACAGCCACTGATTGTATCACACTCTGCACCAGCCTGCCATGCTAGGAACCTGCATAGTGGGTCTATGCCCCTGTAAGGGGACAGGCAGGATTTGCGAATACAGAACTATCTGCTAGTTTATGGAAATAATCCGTATTTTGCCTCTTGCCATGCAGTTAGCTGTGCTCACTGGTATTACTCACATTAATTAAAAGAACTACAATATATATTTTGCTGACTTCATTCCCTGTTTACATGATTATGGATCAGCTATATCTAATTTCAGTCCAGGTTTTCTATCTGACAATACTCCTCATGGTTGCTTTTAGAGTTTCTGTGCAATGTGTAGGAGTGATGAAGTCAAATAAGCAGCACGTGTCTAAAATGTGTGGTGTTCTCACATGCAATTTAAAAATATAATAGTTTTTTTTGTGTTAACTCTTGAGCCACCAGTATGATGTAGCCATCATTTTCCAAAGAGCTGTATGAAAAGACGTGGTAGGGTGCTGATAATGCTAAATTACTGACACTGTCAGAAGGGGGCTGATTCTGTTGAACTTTTGCAGCTCTCCCTGTACTGCCTTGCACTCCTCAGGAAGTAAGGGGAGTGCTCTGGTGATGAGTGCCAGGGGCCAAGAAAAGAGCAGACTTCATCAGACCTGTGGAGTTTGCTAGAATTGTATTTAAATCCCTGAAGAGCCAGAAGTGGCTTTAGCCACTGATTCAGTATCACTGCAATGGGGCTTTAACTCTTTGTTTCCCTGCCTATGGTATATATAACCAAATCAGCTATTGAGTGGCCATTTGAAACTGACCTCAGCTAGCCCAGTCAGAGCTTGGTGTGCGATTCTTTTCTAAAATGTGACTTCGTAAAAGTGACATCAGGGGCTCCCTGTTTATTGTCCCAATTATTTTCTTGTGAACCGTACTCAGTTCCCAAGTCTCATCTTCTTCTAGCCTTAGTCTTATCTAAATGGGGTCATCCCTTCTGAGTCCTCCTTCTCCATTCCATTCAGTCTTGAAGAAGTTCCTCGGAAACACTACAGCTAATCAAATCTTTTTGTATGACATCCATCCATCTAGTTTTGGGTCTTCCAAACCTCCTGTTACCTTCCACTCTGATTTCCTATCAATTCTTCTGATCTTCTTTTCACATGCCCAAAGCATCTTAACCTGGATTCCCTGAGCTTTTCTATACTTGGTACTACGTTCACACTTCCGTAATTCATTCATTACGAATATGGTACATCCTTGTAACTCCAAACATCCATCTTAACTTTTCAATTTCCACTCTATTAGAATTGTAGAACTGGAAGAGACCTCTAGAGGTCATCTAGTCCAGTCTCCTGCACTCAAGGCAGGACTAAGTATTATCTAGACAATCCCTGACAGGTGTTTGTCCAACCTGCTCTTAAAATATCCAGTGATAGAGATTCCACAACCTCCCTAGGCAATTTATTCCAGTGCTTAACCACACTGACAGTTAGGAAGTTTTTCCTAATGTCCAACTTAAACCACCCTTGCTGCAATTTAAGCCCACTGCTTCTTGTCCTATCCTCAGAGGTTAAGAACAATTTTTCTCCCTCCTCCTTGTAACAACCTTTTAGGTACTTGAAAACTGTTCTTGTGTCCCCTTTCTGTCTTCTCTTCTCCAGACTAAACAAACCCAGTTTTTTCAATCTTCCCTCATGTTTTCTAGATGTTTAATCATTTTTGTTGCTCTTATCTGGACTTTCTCCAATTTGTCCACATCTTTGCTGAAATGTGGCACCCAGAACTGGACACAATGCTCCAGCTGAGGCCTAATCAGCGCGGAGTAGAGCGGAAGAATTACTTCTCGTGTCTTGCTTACAATACTCCTGCTTATACATACCAGAATGATGTTTGATTTTTTTGCAACAGCATTACACTGTAGACTCATATTTAGCTTGTAATCCACTATTACCCCCAGATCACTTTCCGCAGTACTCCTGTCTAGGCAGTCATTTCCATTTTGTATGTATGCAACTGATTGTTCCTTCCTAAGTGGAGTACTTTGCATTTGTCCTTATTGAATTTCATCCTATTTACTTCAGGCCATTTCTCCAGTTTGTCCAGATCATTTTGAATTTTAATCCTATCCTCCAAAGCACTTGCAACCCCTCCCAGCTTGGTATCATCTGCAAACTTTATAAGTGTACTCTCTATGTCATTATCTAAATCATTGATGAAGATATTGAACAGAACCGGACCCAGAACTGATCCCTGCGGGACCCCACTGGTTATGCCCTTCCAGCATGACTGTGAACCACTGATAACTACTCTCTGGGAATGATTTTCCAACCAGTTATGCACCCACCTTATTGTAGCTCCATCTAGGTTGTATTTCCCTAGTTATGTTTATTCAAGATCTGCTCTTGTCTCTTTCTCAATGTACAACATTCAGAACTATACAAAAGTGCAGGCTTAATTACTGTCCTGTAGATCTTACTTTTCAGTTTGAAAGGAAAATGCCTATCACAGATAAGTCCACTCACTCCTTTCCTATTCTGCTTATAAGTTTTTTGTTGAGTTCACCTTTATGTTGCACTATCAAACCTATGTACTTGAACTTCTGTATACTTGGTAGTGGCTGGCATCACAAACTTAGTCTCATTGTCAACCTGCAAGGTCAAGGTTCCTTCCCCACTCTGAACAGATGTGGGGACCTGCATGAAAGACCCCCTAAGCTTTTTCTTACCAGCTTAGATTAAAAACTCCCCCAAGGTACAAACTTTGCCTTGTCCTTGAACAGTATGCTGCCACCACCAAGCGTTTTAAACAAAGAACAGGGAAAGAGACCACTTGGAGATGTTTTCTCTCCAAATATCCACCCCCACCCCAGCCCTACACCCCCTTTCCTGGGGAAGGCTTGATAATAATCCTCACCAATTGGTACAGGTGAACACAGACCCAAACCCTTGGATCTTAAGAACAATGAAAAAGCAATCAGGTTCTTAAAAGAAGAATTTTAATTAAAGAAAAGGTAAAAGAATCACCTCTGTAAAATCAGGATGGTAAATACCTTACAGGGTAGTCAGATTCAAAACATAGAGAATCCCTCTGGGCAAAACCTTAAGTTACAAAAAGACACAAAAACAGGAATATACATCCCATTCAGTGCAGCTTATTTTACAAGACATTAAACAAAAGAAAATCTAATGCATTTTCTAGCTAGATTACTTACTAACTTTACAGGAGTTGTAAGGCTGCATTCCTGATCTGTTCCTGGGCAAAGCATCACACAGACAGCCCAAACCCTTTGTTCCCCCCCGTCCAGATTTGAAAGAATCTTGTCCCCTCATTGGCCATTTTGGGTCAGATGATAGCGGGGTTACCTTAGCTTCTTAACACTTTATAGATTAAAGGAAGTTGCCTCTGACCAGGAGGGATTTTATAGCACTGTATACAGAAAGGTGGTTACCCTTCCCTTTATATTTATGACAGTATCATTGAAACTACAGAACATATACTCTGTTTTATGTCTTATGATCACAAGTAAGTGTTTTTTGTGATTGCTAGCCTTGGCAACTCAGCTGGGTCTCCAAGAGGCAGATTAGATTCTTTCCTTTTCACACATCAAAGGTAATGGAAGTGTTGCAGACAGCCGTGCAACCCCAATGTCTTCAAATTTTGTCCTTTCATGACCCACGCACCTCAAACCTTATGGGCCCGGGTTTAGGAAGTAGCCACATTCCAACCTTCCACCTGCCAGCTTGCTAACAACAGCTTAACTGAAAACCATGAGGCTTTGCCCCTGAGGTCCGATTGATAGATTCCCAGAGCAGCTGGCTGGCTTGTTGGCCTTACTTGAGCCAGCAGCAGGAACAGGAAACTGTCTGAACAACTGGGCTCCATCCTGCTCTGGAATGTATGCCTTGCATTCCCCACTCATGCTTTTCCAGCTTAATTTCCTGGAATTCTGACCTGGATTGACTCGTGGCTCCTGACTTGTGGTTCCTGACCTCCAATTTGACTCCTGCCTCTGACCCCCTAGTATCCTCATCTGACTTTAGTTCCCAACTTGTGGTTCTGATCTCTAGTTTGTCTCCTGCTTCTGACCTCCCAGTGTCCCGATCTAGCTGACTCTTGCCTCCTGTCTTGTGACTGGGACCCTGACTCTGACTACCAATTCCAGCTGCCCATGACCTGGCCATGACATGTCCTCTTAAAAGTGTATTAGGTTATACTATATTATATTCTTAATAAAGAAATCTGTTGACAATGCACAGAAAGGAAAAGGATATGTATATTGGCTCTCCAATGCCTATAGGAGTAAAAATCGGTAAAAGCTTGCTTGTTTGTTTGTTTGTTTGTTTTGTCAGTGAAGTACATAAACTGATATGACTGAGTACACAAAGGAAGGAGATCCACTGAGCTAGACAGTGTCATTATTAAACAGTTACTTCTCAGACTAGAACTGCACTTAAACTTTTCTAAATTGGCTAGTCAAGCATGCGTACAAATGACTGTCTTGGTGGATCTTCAAATTTGAAGATAATAAAAAGCTGAGTTTGTTATCACATGATCTGAGATGTGTTTTTTAACTAAAAATCAGGTAGATCTTCAATTATGTTGTGATTTATGGGAAGGAGAAAAATCAGAAGTGTTCTCATTTATAAAATCGTCAGTTCTGAACAACAACAAAATCTTCCTCTTCTCTGTTTCCACAGTGACATCTCTTCCATTTATCTAAGTAACTACTTCAGAGAAAAAGGGTATGGGCTGGATTGACTATCTGTCTCACCAGCCGATGGATCACTGCCTAAGTGAAATAAAAGCAATCACAATGTATTGGTTACACAAAAGCAAAGCTATATATTCAAATGAAAAGATACCATTGACTTCCGACAACATGCTTTTTAAAAAATTCAGACCACTTTATTCTGAACCTGTTTGTTTTATTTTTAGAAGTGAAGATCTGTGAATTAAGCTATATTGACTAAGTCAATGAGTTTTGCATGGGTGAACTGAGGTGCCTGCACAGAGCCCATTGCAGGATCAGAGCCTACATCTCAAGCATGCCTTTTTTTCCTTTTGGGATTCAGACTGCCACATTGCTGTGATCTGGAACAGCATTCTGGATATTTGCATGGAAATACATAAGCTTGTACTTCTAGTGTTCAAATATCCATTGCAACCAGAATATGCAGTCTGCATGGCAGGGCTTTTATTACATTTTATGGACAGGGTTTGAGTCTGACATCAAAAGATGAAGCAGTGCTGGGTTCCTGAAATCAAGATTAACAAATCTGGAAGCATAGCAATGCATACACAGTACATGTTGTATTGTTCTACCAACCTTGAGGTTTTATTACAGAAATAGTTCCTTTTCTTTTATGTATCAGTGGGTTTTATTGTAAGTTTATTGTTTATTCGTATTCAAGAATCTTTTATTGCTTAAAATGCTTATCATGGGGCCAAAGGAAGCAGAACATGGTTTTATTTGTTAAACTCATTAGTGCTGTTACAGCTAAATAGGCATGGCAATAGCATACTTAAAAAAAATCATAATATCACATAGCGTTTAAGCAGTACTAGTCACACTTGCAGGCATTTCTAAATAAATAAATGCACCACTAATAAATGGCTTGAACAAGCAAGCAGTGCTTTGATGTGTGCTGTAACATTTATATACTGCCCCAGAAATTCCAGTATCAACTTCCTGACAGGGGGAATGATTAACTGTCTTTGGTTAGCTGATAGAACCATTCCTGTGGAACAGCGCTGCAAAGGCTAGAATCATAAAAGGATGGATATTCATTTAACATTACTATTATTTATCTATGAGGGATAGAGAAAGAGCCTCTTGTACTAAAGAATATATTCTTCAGTAGTTCAGAGAAGACTAAAGCTGGCTACTCCTTATTTTGAGACGATGTTCAGAGTAGCCTTTATTGTGTCAGCTCTTAGCAACCGTAATTATTGAAACATTTTACATACAAGTTAGTAGTAATCCATGTAGGTTGGTTCTTCCCAACTCCTACCAAAATAAACAACAATTATAAAATAAAGGAAAAGCAGACCTCAGTCTTATATGGCCCAAGTGTTCCTTATAAAATATTCAATAGTAGCTATCTCCTTTTATTTTTTAAATACTAGGATCAGTCAATCAGATGGGCTTGGTGACATGCATTACTTGGAATGCATGATCTCTAAAGAACAACAAAGATAGTTGCTTGGATTGCACGTTGGGTTTGGTGTACCTCCGGTCGGTATGATCTTTTTAATACATGTGTTCATTGCTGGGAAAATTAGAACTTTTTCAAGTTAAAGCTCCTTGTTTCATCTACTGCCAAGTGTTCTTGTGAATAATTCCATTTTCTTGGAAGGAATTGACAACTGGAAAATGGACTAAATGTGCTAGGTAATTTTAGGATCAGAACTGTGCCTGTGTGACTGTTGCCATCTTGCCAACACTGAGGGCTGAACCCGGGACCTCTGGAGTTAAAAGGATGCACTGCAATGTCTTAAGTTTAAGCTATAACAGACTCTCCGGCTCTGTGGATCAGACACAGAGAGGATGCACAGCATACGCTGACCAGCGGCTTACATATGGCTCTCTGGCTAGGGATTGTAATGGACTTTCCTCTTCTGTGAATCAAACTGATAGCACACCCTGACCAGTGAGTTATACCTGTTCTAATGTTCTTTGTGAAAGGAAAGATATTCACCACCCGCAATAGCTAAATTTAGAACAGCATTTTTGGTACATCCTAACCTAACTCTGTCCCTTCCTACTTATCCCTGTAAACAACCACATCTCCCCACCTCCTCTCTACTTTTCCAATAAGGCCTGCCTTGTCATTCTTTGTCCCCTTCTCCTCCTACAAACATTGCTGGGTTTTTGTCTAGTCAAAGGGACCTCAACCTGCTGTTAACTCTTCACCAGTAATTTTGCACAACCCACAGCTGAGACTGATAGCAGCTAAGTATCAAACTACCAAGCTGCAAAATGCATTTATTTGCAAATTTTCATGTATTGGGGCACACAAATTACATGCATAAAATTGTGCACCCCAAAATTAACATGCGAAAAATTCCACTTGTAAATTCAGAGGCCATGTCTGAAAACTTGGACTTATAGCTTGATATTGGGAATCACGGGAATCACAGCCACTAAGGCAGCTTGTTATATTCATGCTGAAATTTATCACAGTAAATGTAGCCTGTAGTCACACTGAGAATGTCTACATGGGGGTAAAAACCCTGCAGCTGAGCTGGCCTGGGTCTGCTGACTCGAGCTTGCATAGCTTGGGCTCTGGAGTTGAAAAATTGCTGAAAGCCCTGAGAGTATGAAGTCTATCTACACAGCAATGTTTCAGCCCCACAGCCCAGGCCCTGCAAGCCAAGTCAGCTGATCTGAGCCAGCTGTGGTTTTTTTTTTTAATCCCAATGTAGACATACCCTTAATGATTGCTTTGCTTAAGCCTTGAGTTAAGGGTTTCACTGGAAATTAAGTGATGCCCAGGGCCTTCATGGATCTTTATATATCCCTGCTATGGGGCATGGGCCTGAAAGAGCCACAGAGCAGCAGCTCTCTGGGCCTAGCCCACACCCCTCAAACTCTGCACTCACAAACCTATACTATCCATACAGTGGGTCAAGCCTTTTTTCTGTTTCCATATAAGTGGAATTCTTTTCCCATAATTCTTAGGCAGAATTTACTTAGTCCCTATTGTGTATGCTGTCACATTATTCTTTATGAATATTTTGCAGTGTTTAAATTGTAAATTTTCATAGCAGTGTGCTGTTTCTTTTTTTAGACAGAACTTCATGACAAATGTGCAGTGTATCTTGATGATGTGTCCCATACAACACAAATTGTCAGATTCCCAGTGGATTGCTCCTATAATCTAACATATCACTGTTAAAGGAAAAAAGTTTTTTCCACAGTAATAAAACTTGGACTGGTTGAACACCATGACATTTTTGCTTACAAATATATACATACATATCATTCACAAGATAAAATCATTGATTTAGGAGTCATTGAACTACCCATATGAACTGGTCCTGATAGAAATAAAAATGAAATATTGCAGTGGCTCATACGACAGCAGCTTATGTTTGTGATAAACTTTTAAAACATTCTCTTTCTCCACAATACAGGCAGTTTCCAATGAGAAATGACACCTCAAAGCACTTGAGTATAAAAATAAGTTTAAAATCAAAGCTAAGGAGGATTAATTAACAGTCTAAAGCCCAGCAAACTAGCCTCAGGAAGCTGTCAAGGCACTCACTCTACCTACCTTGATTTTTTTATTTTACTGCCAGCTCCCTTGCACCATTAAAGATTACAAGAATGTCAAGTGCACAAGAATGAAAACTGATTTTTGTTCATGTGATAAAGTTTGCATACAAGGTCACCCAAGAAAAATAGATCTTATGTGTGCAATTGCCTAAACACTAGATAATCATCAAAGGCCTCAACTGTGGCAAAATTAATAGCAGTTATTTTATTCTGACAGAAACAATTGTTCAACTGTCACATTTAGTGCTAGATTGTCCCTTATAAGCACTGTTCTCTGTCAGAGGTGGTGAAGAGCCACACTGGAGGGATAAGAACATAAGAAACTGGGTGAAACCAATGGTCCATCTAGCCCAGTATGCTGTCTTCTGACAGTGGCCAAGTACCAGATGCTTCTGACAGAGTGAGCAGAATAATTTATCGAGTGATCTCTCCCCTGTCACCCAGTCCCCACTTCTAGCAGTCAGAGATTTAGGACACCCAGAGCATGGGGTTGAGTCCCTAACCATCTTGGCTAATAGCCCCTGATGGACCTGTCCTCCAGGAACTTATCTAATTTTTTTTTTGAACCCAGTTATACCTGTTGCCTGGGGATGTTGTGAAGGCCAATAGTTCCATAGGCTGATGGTGCACTGTGTGAGGAAGTACTTCCTTGTGTTTTTTAACCCTGCTGCCTATTCATTTTATTGGGTGACCCCTGGTTCTTGTGTTGTGTGGAGGGGTAAACACTTCACTTTCTCCACACCATTCATGATTTTACAGATCTCTGTCATGCTCCCCCCCCACACCAGTCATCACTTTTCAAAGCTGAACAGTCCCAGTCTTTTTTAATCTCTCGTATTGAAGTTGTTCCATGCCCTCTAGTGATCCTACGTAGACCTTTCCAGCACCCATAGGCACTGCACTACACCACTGACGAGCTCTGTCTCGTCCCCACTGCTCCTTGCCCTGTTGGAGTTGCTAGCTTCACTCAGTGCTTGTGTTCAGGTGATTGTTGGGCTCCTGAATGGGGGCCAATGGCAGTAGCAGCTTTTCCTCTCTCTCTTGCTCTCCTTCTGTGCCCCCGCTCAGAGGCAGGACACACTCTAGCTCTGTCTATAGATTTGTAACAATGTTGTTAGGACTGAAGTCTGCATTTCCAAAGGTATAAAATAGTAGGGAGTTTTTACTCTGTGTAAAACAAAACAAAAAAGGAGTATGGTAAAATCCTGGCCCCACTGAAGTCAATGGGAGTTTTACCGTTGAAATCAATGGGGTCAGATTTTGCCTGCAGGCTTTCCCCATCTTTCAGCATATAGTTCAAGGCATGTGCTTTTCTGAAGGGCACAGAGTATACAAAGAAACCACACTGAACAGCTGAAATGCATTGAAACGTCTGCACATAGACCCATGCTGACATCCTTGTCCTGCTATAACACTTTGTTCTATTGCCCAAATACTAGCATGCAATATTGTGGTGGGGTACCGTTTGAAAAGCAATTAAATATCAAGGACCTAAAATCGAGACCTCCTTCAAAATGCATTCACTGGAAAATTTCAAATGAAGTTTCTTTGTAATGATTCATGAACAAAACTGGACTTTGAATGAAAAATCCATTTTTAAAGAAGATAAGATAAGAAGATAATGTCAACATTAAAGAACCACCATTTTTCCATAATTCCCACTACCCCCACGTTAAAAGGGTAGCACAGAATAACGTACATATACTGATTTATAAGACTGAGATATAACATGACTGTTATTAATGGTAAGATTAAGGGCTTTGATAGTTATATTTTTAATGATTTGTAATAATGGATAGTGAATGAGTACAGATGTGGTAACACTTAGACCAAGGCCTTGCTGGCATGAGTATGGTTTTGCCAATTCTTTTTTTACCTAGAATTGCTAATTTGCTTAAAATGTTGTTGCTGACAAAACAAAGATAACATGTTGTATTGGAAGATACAAGTAAGAGATTTAAAAAAACAACAACCACCTTTTCTGGGAAGATCCAGGACAATGCAACAGAAAAACATGACACTGAAACTGCAAAACAAGCAGAAAAAAATGCAGAAATTGCGTAACTGAAGCTTGCATTTGTGTAATATATGAAACCCATAGAGCTGGTATATTAAAAGCTAACTGGATAAAGATTAAGTAATCTCTAATATAAAATGTGTAAAAGACCTAAGTGAACATGGGCCCAAACTGGAAAAACACTGAAACAGAGACTGAAGGACCAGACCAGGAGATCAGAGAAGGCAACAACTATTCTGGAAGGTGGAAAGACTTCTGGAGCCCTGGAATGTGGTAACCTGGTCCCATTTATCAGTTCCATCTTGTCTGTTATTTGTCTGGAATAAATGTATGTCCAGACACTATAAGTGACATTAATTCAGTCTCAAACTGTGAAAATAAAGGCGAAAATTGTTTAAGTCTAAATGTGGACTTGATTCAGTTTCCCTAGTTTTACCCCTATCAATTGTATTCCTCTTATGATTTGTGAAGATTTTGGGGATGACTCTAATATTGTGATACATGGGCAAAACAGCCCTTCTTTTCCCCTTCAGCTTTGATTCCTGCCAGCTCTAGGGAGCAGTTCCCAGGGCTGTGAGAGCACCTCTTGAGGTTACTCATACAGGCAGTATGCAATCCAGCCCTTCCTTTCCATCAAGAAATTATTCAGTGCTGTCCATAACATGCTCCACTCTTGACATGCTTTACTGTCTATGGCTGCCTTCTCCACTCCAATATTCTTGGTGGGGAAACTAGAAGTAGATATTCTACTTCATAGAAAGTAAGAGCATCGGTATGAGTTCCACAACAGATGTCTTGGATTTTGTAGCGCAATTGGTGGAGTAAGGCTGGCTAACTTTTCACAACTGCTTCTCCTTTGCACCTTAATTTGTGGTGGTGCTGTGTCACCTATACCATTCTATTTTAGACTAGGTGTGTACTGCCTGGTCTCTGTGGAGGTGCAAACTGAAGAATAAATTATTCAAACAGCCTATATATATCAATACCGTTGAGGGAGCAGAATAGTTTGATGTGAGTTGATTCCAGATATTCAGCTAAAAGAGGCCAGTTCTCAAGGAAAGTCATGTTAAGAGGAGCAAATGTAGGCTGAAATTCTAATAGGGAGATATTTGGATTTAGGGTTTCTAACGTCACTTGAGGAATCCTCAGACTAGAATTCAGATTAAAGTGCTTATCCCTGCTGGACATATGCAAAACATCTGATGACTGTAAAGAACAGAAGGATAACATGGCAGATTTTTTTCTCAATTTTTTCTTGCACTTAGCTGCTTTGACAATCAGGCTACCTATTTATGTGTCTAAAAATAAAATTAGAACCTAATTTTAGGCACCCACTTTTGGAAATATTGACCCTGATTCTTATAACTTATTTTATTATTGTTTGTCATTTTCAAAATTTGATGGAAGTTTTTTTCTTTTATTTTTACTATGACCAAAATAAATAACATCATAACAAAGTATTCCATCATCCCAGATCCTATCAATAGAACTCAATGTTTTTCCATAGGTTATGATGAGGGAGAGAATATGCCACTTATTTATACTAATTATATAATTACAAAACAGATTGAGTAAAAATATTGCAATATAACATAATAGTGTCTAGGAACGGGGATGATATGTATTTCTTGCTCACCCAGTACCAAAGGCTGAGCAAATCTGCCTAATGTGCAATATAAAAAGTATGTGGGCCAGGACTTTTGTCACATTTTCTTAATGTAGTGTCAGAAGCTTACTTGATATTGCACTACTTAGTAGTGAAAACAAATGGCACAGAGAATTTACTTCATATTTTTTCTTACCTGACAGAGAGGGTAACTCCTGCATCCTGTGGGCATGGAGATTACTTTGATTTGCTTGTGTATATGTAAGAAAGGAGTCCCCATGGTATGGACATAAAGGAAAATGAGTGGGGCAACATTCAAATTAATGACGGAGAACCTCTAAAGGTTTAGCTCAACAAGAGGGCACATCCTCTGTTTTCCAATCTGAGTGGCAGCCTGCAGGGATAGGACAGCCACTTTGCCCAAGCCTGCTCCTGGCTTGACAGCTCCATTGTAGAACTATCCGCTGGAACCTTAGGCCACTGAGCCAAAGAAATATTCCCTTTTGAGAAATCAGGGGAAAAAGAGAGAACACCTCGACCACACACATCCGACAGGGAGACCACACTCTGGTCCCTGCCTTTTTGTCTTGCAGGAACTTCAGTAACTCTCATGGGCCCTAAATGGGGTGAGAGAGAGGGAGGAGGATCTGCAGAAGGCAACTCAGCAAGAAGCAGGGACCTTTACACAACATCTCCCCACACCCTCCTAGAAGCCTTCTTTGTGCCCTTTGTGCCCTGGGACTGATTGTTGTCAGGTTTCCTGCTGTGAGGGAGGTTTATATTGCTGCAAGGGGCTTACAAGCACCTATACAGTCACAGAAACGAGGCCCAGAATTTGTCCCACAGTAGATGAGTGTTACTGAATGAGAGAGATGGATTTAATGTATGTATGAGTATGCTGGAGGCTTCAGGGTTTTCATTTTCCCACAGGATCTGAAAACATCAGCTTTTGTTTTCCTTATGTTATGATCATTTAATTTTGGTGGGGTTGTGTGGGCATTTGAGGGTGTTGAGGTGGTTTATAGGTAGAGGCCTATGAAATTGACGGCCATGAAAATGCCTCACAGACTGTGAAATCTGATCTTCCCCAGGAAATCTGTCTGGTGTAAGGGAGGGGCGGGGCTGAGGGCTCTTACCATGCACTGCCTTCCAGCTGCTCGTCCCGGCTGGGCTGAGGAGGGATGAGACTTCCTCTTCCCCTGCAGGGGGGCTACCGGGGTCAAGTCAGACCCATCCCCAGGAACCTCCCCCGGCTGCAGGTAGCTCCGTGGCTGCTGGCTGGGAGCCCAGCTCTGAAGGCAGTGTCACTGCCAACAGCACAGAAGTAAGGGTGGCAATACCGCAACCCTCCCCCACAATAGCCTTGCAGTTCCCCACTCCAGCCCCTTTTTTGGGTCAGGACCCCCATAGTTACAACGCTGTGAAATTTCAGATTTAAATTTCTGAAAACATGAAATTTACAGTTTTTTTACACCCTATGGCCATGAAACTGACCAAAATGGACAATGAATTTGGTAGGACCCTATTTCTAGATTTCAGGAATTTTTCTATTTTATTTTAAGACTCGAAAGAGTTTTATTACACTAAATTTGCATTTTCATCTTCCATTTCATCATACTTCATGTATATCTGAGAGGGTGATGAAGTATTTTGCATTTATGCACAGACTCTGGGTTTCATTACCTCCCCTCCCTCCCCAAATTCATACGTTTTATTTAGTCCTGCTTCCATTTTATTAGATTTTAAAGTTTTATCAGTCTGATTTATCTGAGGTGTTCAACGGTTTTAGAGGCATTTGCCAATTTATTTTATATTTTTTAAATGTATGTTCCCTCCTATTCCTTGTTCTTCTGCATGGTTGTTTTGCTTGCTGATCATAATGCCTCTTCGCTATAAAAACAGTGTTTAAAAAGTAAAGAATTATCCATGCAAAAGAACCATGGCAGCTCTTCTTTAGCGGAAGTGCTTCTGGACCCACCCGCACAGAATTTGATCTCTAGTGTGTCGTCATTATGTTGGATAATCATTTAATTTGGACTGGTAAGGCTTCAGCCTTAGTATTTTCCAGGGATGTACTGTAGTGATATTCATTACTGTCGAAAGATTAGCATAGTTTATTATAGCAATTAGTCATTATTTCCAAGATAAATTAATTACTTCTGGATCAACAATCTTCAAGATCGCTCTCAGGAAAAGTCATGACAAGTATTAAATTACCCTGTGTCATCAGTTTCTAATTTGTGGTCACTAACAAATGTGGTAAAAATCAAGAATTTCAGGGCATATTGAACTAGTAAAAAGTGGCTAAACTGAGATAATTTTTTACCAGTGAAATTATACTGTTCTGTGGCAACCTTCACAAAATACAACATGGGCCAGGTATATCTACCCCAAAATAGTGCCACCCTATCAGACCCAACAAAAGTTGGGAAAGGGAAGGATATGACCAGATTACAAGAGAATGCAGAACTGTTTCAGTGATCGAGTGGATTGTAGTGAATGGTAAAAATTTAGGGTTTTAAAAAAATCTAATTGATCCAGTGTGGCACTTAACTCTACTGACTTTACTAGAACTAAAGGAGGCCTGAATATGACTGTCACACGCTGGCTGGTCCTTTGAGGCAAGCTGAGCTGAGCCTTACGCATGACTTTTTAGCTGTCTCACAGCCTCATTGGTAAGCTGGCAACATAAGGGCTAATTAAGCCCCATTACATCCAGATGGGGTCACCAATTAGAAAGACTGATCCCAGCTGTGATGGTGAAGCAGGGAGACCCCCTACTTAAATAGAACTGGGAAGTCAGTAGATGAGGAATGAGGGGAGTTGCCCTTTGGGAAGACCCTATGGGGGACTGCTAGGCTAGGGTCTTTGAGGATAAGGGAACAGGAGAGAAGCCCAGGACGGGTTGAGGAGCTATAAAAGAAGATTTGCAGTAGGGAGATCCTTAAGGAAAGCTCTTGGAATCCCGGGGGAAGGAATGCAGTAGTGGAATCATTCTGGAGAAGAAGCAAGGTGAGAGATGCTCTGAAGGAGTCAGGAGAAGGGGCCAAGAAATGGGGGACTTTAGTGGAGTCTGAGTAGGGCAGGACTATTAGTTTGGGTATTTGATTTGGACTTTGAGTTGAACTTTTACTTACCCTGGAAGGAGACTGAACTGTTGTGTGATTTGGCCACAAGACTGAGGCACAGAAGATCCAGTGAGAGAATCTGAAGAAGAGATTGGCTGGGATTGGTCATTATTGCTGAGAAAATGGCCACCAGAAGGCTGTAAAAATTTGAGTCCCTTGCAACGCCATGTCTGGGCAGAAGAGGGAGCCCTATAGGTGAGAATGTGTGTTACAGTGGCCTAGGGATCGAGTCAAAGATTCCAGCTGCGAATGGTGGTGTGCTCTACAAAACACTATAATAATTAAATTAACAATGTTCAAAAGTGACTGTTGGCAATTTTAGTATGTAGCAGAAATAAACTATCAAGAAAGAGGGGATTGGAAGCATTAGAGCTGATACTTGTTTGATAGCTTTCTTTGGCTAAATGGCAGGAGCCAGCAGCTGAAGAAGAGATTCCTGAAACAATCAACTAAACAGTTTTTTGCGTGCATTGGACTTAATTCTTTAAACAATAGTCTGCCTGTGGGTCATTTGGCTTTTCCATCAGCACAAACCTGATTCAGTAAATGGCTTACTTGTGTATTGACTTATCAGTGAATGAAATTACTGGAGTAGGGGAGGGGGAGACCAAAAAAAAACCCCAAATCCCACAACCAACTAACCAATGGATGACTTTTAATCAAGATGTTAAAGGGCAATCTCTGGAACCAAATTCATTCATGACTTGCACTCCCCAGTCTCAAGTTTTGTGCTATTTTCCAGCCTCTTCTCTAACCACTCTTTGAAGCTGTGAAAGCCTTGCTTCCTCCCCTTCCTAAAATGTCTGAGTAGCACTTCCCTAATCCCCCCACCCAACCCTGCTCCAAGACTTAATCTTCACTGATATCTTTACATGCCCTTCATGACATAGAATCCATTACTCACAGATTTTGTGATGTTCTCTTTCAGGATGTCTTATTCCCAATTCAATAATTCCAGTCATGGAAGAATTTGCCAGTGCTTCTAACTCCAGAGGGATCTTTCTACATGATTTGGAGATTGGACCCTCTAGGTTTCATAGCCTGCCTTGCCAAGACACTACTGGAGCTACAATTCAAACTTTTATCATTATCTATCTAGCATATAAATCTTAGCACTAAAGAAACTCTTGAAATAACAAAACAATTTGTAATTAATGAGAAAAAATCTTGGAGGAAGAAAATCCCAACAATTCACCAAGCAAATGATCATCTCTCAGTATGTAGGTTTTGCTGATATAGTGCGCTACAGTACTGCAGTGGTATTATTTACTAATACACAGGCAGGATTACAATATTTTTCTAAATATAATCATGTTCTATGTAACCTGTTCTTTTTTGCTTTATTTTTCAGGAACTTCTGCTGAGATAGGGTGAGTGAACTAAAGTATAGTTCCATTAAGGAGTGGGCTCCTATTCAGGGAAAAAAACTTGCTATGTCACACAGTTTGCAGAAACTCAGTGGGAGTTCTCAGAAACATAGTCTGTTTCGAATTAGCCTTTGAAAAATGATGTCACATATATAATGTGAGAAAAATCTTCCACATGATTAGGTTTAACAAATATATTCAGCCTCATTGGGTTGATATGTTGCCACAGGAAAAGAAAATAGAAGGGAGAGATGGCCCTAAACTGCAAAGCACAGAAATGGATTGAGATCAGAATCTGAACTTTCTCAAAGATTTGGTGGGGGAGTTGTCCAGTTTGGGGCCAATTTCTAAACAAACGCGGTGTGGGTGGGGTAGGAGGAACATGTGTAGATTGGGCAAATTGCACACAAGCCATAGCAAAGTATTGTGACAATCAGGGTCCAGACACCCCAAGGGGAGAATGGAAGGTTTAACCCCCCCATTTGAGCACTTAAACCAACTGATTGCACACTGTATTATTGTTCTATAAAACTAAAAGTGTATTAAGGTCTTTTACGAAATCTAGTAATGTTCTGAACGTGGGCATTAAAACACATGAATACAGATTGGTTGTAAATACATAGATTCATTAATATTGAAAACTGTGCTCATAACCCTTACGACAATTTTACAGCAGGGAGGGGCACCTCCCAAGACAGGTGTTTACAGGAAACCTGCTCCAAGTAGCAACACATTGTCCAGCCAAGAAGAGATGATGATGGGCTATTTTAGAATTAACTGAAAGACATCGAGACATCCTCGTGGGTTAAGAGGGGATTTCCAAGCTCTGAATAACTATGAATCACAGAGAGAGAGCCAGAGAAGTCTTTCAGAAGCAGGCTTGTGTCTGAGATTTGGCATCTAGGACTTAAGAGACATTGTCAAAGCCTGTCTGTGAATACCACACCCCAGCCCCATTTGGCTAGGAGGGCATGCTGAGAAATGGTCAAAGGCAATACGTAACTTGATTAGAAAAGGGATTTTATCTAATACAGAACTGGAAAGCCTGAAGTTGCGTCTTTGTTTATTTTGTGTAACTTGTATATGTTTGCTTTCACTTACTACTTCACCCTTGAATCTGTGGTTTTTCTATTAAATAAAACATTTGTTTATTATTACCTCAATCTGGTCTCTGTTGTGCACTGTGTGGAGGGTATATGCCTAGAGTAAACTGATAACTGAGGGTTTGGTTTAATGCTTTTGCGAATGGTGAACCAGAGTTGAGAAGTCCAAGTGTGTCATAGCTAAGAATGCAGGGAGGGTGGATTTGGGGAGACTCAGAACTGGAAGGTTTCAGAGTAGCAGCCATGTTAGTCTGTATTCGCAAAAAGAAAAGGAGTACTTGTGGCACCTTAGAGACTAACAAATTTATTTAAGCATAAGCGTTCGTGAGCTACAGCTCACTTCATCGGATGCATTCAGTGGGGGAAAAAAAATTCACTGCATCTCCCAGCCAGCAGCACTGTGCGGTCGCACCTACCCCAGTCTACCCTTGCTCGCATGGCTCATGAAGCCTGGGCAGTAGTAAGGAACAGTTCAACAGTTCAACAGTGGGGGTGTTGAGGTCATTCTGAGAAACTATCAAGAAACATTATGTTGCAGTAAAATGTGTCTCTCTTTTAGTCTCTCTTTTAAAACAACTGACATGAGGTACAGATTTGGAAGATAATGTCATCTTTTTGTGAAAACAAACAATTCTTCACACATCCTTTATAATGGATAAAAATGAATGAAAAGTAAAGATCAAATGTCTGATCTTACAAGTTATTTCATAACAGCTTTTTAAAAACAAAGGTGATTGGAATATATTCAATTTTAAAGATGTCAGATGTAATAAGAAATTTGGCCTCATGAATGACTCATACTATACATAAAGTTAAATCAGACCTCATGAATTACTTACAAAGACTAGCTTAAGATCCATAAATGGCTTGCTATGCATACAGAAGCATTTTCACCCATTTTATAATATGCTGGCATCATGGCTTTCTGTGAATGAGAGCCTATCCAAGTCTCAGTCTCAAATTGCAAAATTGCTTATCCTGAAGGCTTTAAAAAAATTTCATTTAAAGATCTGAATATTGTTGAGAATAAGAGAGATATCCTGCAAGCTGTAGACAGATGTCAGTGCTGAGGAAGTGAGAAAACACTGTAGCAAGTGGGATGCATAGGAGAAGTAGCGTCAAGAGAGATTCAGATTATTACTAGTTTAAGGAAACCTGATGCAGATTATTCAATGCCATCAGATGACAGAACCCTGAGTAACAAAATTAATGAATTCATTAAGTTAGTACTGTAAATTATAAGGTGAGTTAGTGGATTAAGTGAAATTCTGAAGAGAGACATTAGATGTGAGGGAAGCTAGATAGCTGAAACTGTTTTAAAAATAATGAACACATCTGATTATTTTTTTTAAATCTTAAAAAAGAATTCTCTAGTTTCTATGTCTCTGTAATT
Organism: Lepidochelys olivacea; assembly: GCF_965140295.1. Lineage (NCBI taxonomy): Eukaryota > Metazoa > Chordata > Testudines > Cheloniidae > Lepidochelys > Lepidochelys olivacea. The sequence continues at coordinate 77,896,499 of NC_140415.1, read as the reverse complement.
GGAATGGTTGCTTTAGCAAGGATGTAGGCCAGGAGACCCAGGAAAAACCCACAGTTTTTGATTGTCATTTTCTTTTTTAAACTTGGTTGTGTCTACAAGTTAGGTATCTAAATCCATATTTGGGCACCTAAATAAATAGCCTAATTTTCACAGATATTCAGCATTAAACAGTCAGAGCTAATAGATGTGTTATGAGAAATCTCTTGTACCATTGCAAAATTTAAACAAGATTGACTGACAGTAAGGGGAAGAATGGATGGTCTTAACACTATCATTACTAATTAGTATTAGTATTACTGTAACACCTAGTAGCCATAGTTATGGACCGGGACTTTGTTGTGTTAGGTGCTGTATAAACACAGAACAAAACTGCAGAAAAAGTTCTATCTTTTGTGCTACAGCAAAAGGACCTGAGACAGTCTGATAATTTCAGAAATACTTGAGCTGAGCATCTGACCTTTTGGACCTTTACATGAACAGAACTGAGCTTCAGAAAACCTAAAGGTTTATTCATTATAACTTATCTGTACATTTTGCATATTTTTGCCTAATTCTCTTCTCCATCTCAGTAGTAGCTTTTTCCATATTTAAAATGAACTGCAGATGAAGTAACACACTTCAGCAGTTTGTGCTAAATCACACTAAAGAAGCTAAAAGCATTCCATGCACTAACAGCTAAAAACATACCTTTTTAAATCCTGCAGTGTCCATCTCCACTGGGGGGCCAGCTCAAGCATCTGCCATGTGGCTATGTCAGTTACCATAGAATACCACTAGAGTATGAAAGCACCACATAATATTGTTATCAATGATAAAATTTTGTTTTAGTCACCAAATTTAACTGCTCAACAATCTCGCTCAGATCAGATCATTGTATTATTCATTGGGTCAGATTCTGACCTGTTACATCATTGTAAATCTCTCGGCTGTGAGATGAGAAAAGAAGGTAGCTGAGATTAAGGAGAATTTATTAATCAAGTATAGATGAGGTGTTGAATGACTTGATTGGTTATTTCCTTGTTTACAGTTTTCATTGGTGTGATACACTCTGGTGACATTAACTCAAAGCTAACAATTATTGGCGAGGGAGGTATATACGGATGTATAGATATAGGCCATATCTACATTAGAGAAATTTGCACTACTGTAACTACGTCACCCAAATGCACCAATGTAAAGTGGTTTTACAGTGGTGCAGTTTACATAATTAATTTACTGGATTAATTCATACAGGTATAAACTGTATTGTTGTGAGATGGAGTGGCCTCCCTCTGACGCTGACAGGAAGAAATCACTCCATGCCCCCTGGTGAGTCGAGCTAATCTGGGACCGCCCCTTGTACTGGAAGCAGAGGGGCAGAACAGGAAGTATAAGAGACAGAGCCTCCAGCTCAGTTGATGGAGAGCAAGGGAAGGCATTGGATGCTGCTGGCCTCTGAACCAGGGACTGAGCCATACCAACCCCTGCCTCTGGAGGAATACTTTGAGGAGCTGCTGCCAGGCAAATACTCTTAGGAGCCCCTGGAACTGCCGGCTGCTGAGTACTCTGAGGAGCCTATGAACGACGAAGCCCTACAAACAGGTAGGGGAAGTAGCTCAGGGAAACCAGATATTAGTCTGGTTGTGTTGTTGAAACCACAGTAAGCATGTTTCAGCAGGATCCCTGCTGACCCAGTGGTGGGATTCCAGGACACTATTAGGGCCCTGGGCTGGGACATGGTGGAGTAGAGTGGGCCCAGGTTCCCCTACCCTCTGCCGCCAACCCCATTCTTGGGATGGTGGCCTACTCACCTTAGGCTAGACGGCCTGTGTCTGGATGCTGCCCGCCCCAACCAGAGGCCTGGCTATAGACTGTTGCTGTGCCCCGCCCAGAGGGCTTGAGCCTGACTGTGGTGGTTGTCTGGCCCATCCAGGGAGCTGGCTAAAGACTGCCAGTTGCCCTGTCCCAAGGGCCCATGGTTTTAGACTCTTTACTGATTTACCTGGCTAATCCCCTGTTTCACTAGGAGGGTGGTGAAGCACTGGAATGGGTTATCTAGGGAGGTGGTGGAAACTCCTTCCTTAGAGGTTTTTAAGGTCAGGCTTGACAAAGCCCTGGCTGGGATGATTTAGTTGGGTATTGGTCCTGCTTTGAGCTGGGGATTGGACCAGATGACCTCCTGAGGTCCCTTCCAACCCTGATATTCTATGATTGGCTCTCAGCTGCTAGGTGGTGTAGCAAGGCGAAATGGCCTCCCTCCAGTGTTGACAGGGAGGAACCAGTGAAAGCCACTACACCTATTTATACGTCAGTTCAGTGTATCTACACAATGGGTTTACATTGGAGTGACTATGGGTTAAAATATTCAAAAGCCAGTAAGTCACACAGGCATTTAATTTTTTTTACTTTATGTCAACGTAGTTGTGCCAATGTAAATGTCTCTATTGTAGGCAGGGCCATAAATTAGGGATGTATATTCATCTTCGTATACATTCAATATAATTGACATTTTTAAAAAAAATCAGGGTAGTGACTTTAGCAGGGGAAAAAAACAACTATCAAAAAGAGTAACAACTCATTAATTAAATAGAATACATAATAAATCTAGAGAATTGCCTAAAACCTAGGCTGTATAATCATATATCTTATAGCTGTTAAAGTTATCAAGCGACTATTAGCAGTTAGATGTGGCATTTGTAATTTCTAGCCTTAAAATGTTTGTGTTAAACAGCTCACTCATTTTAACTCTGAGATGGTTTCATGTGGCCATGGTAGATTTGTTACAGGCATATGCAATCAATGATAAACAAGATAAAAATAATATCCAATTTAAGCGGTAAATGAGGCAGGGATATAGTGGGGAAAATTAGCATATGATTGTGTAGTTGAGGACTATATCACTGCATAAAAAAAACTAGAGTAGAGTGTTGAGATTCCGCAGACAACCTTGACTCTGACATTTCCTGATTTTTAGTACTTTTCATGCAGTCGTTGTTGTTTCTGTTTATTTATGATAGCACTCGCTATCTTCTAGGTGCTTTCCAAACACCCAAAAGGGATAATTTCACAAGCTAAGGACAGACAGTAGAGAGAGGCTAGAGAAAGGGGAACAACAGTAGGCAACATAAGTGAAGCCAGTTCATTGTAAGAAATCCATTGTAAGAAGCATAGCAAACCTGGGACTTTAAGAGGAACTTAAATGTGGACAATTTAGGGGTGGTGCTCAGGGTCATACCAAGCATACAGCAACCGGTGGAAGAAAAAGCATGGAAGCGATTGTATGACAAGGTAACGAGCAGGCACAGCAGAGTGGGTGAGGGCTATGCAAAGGTTGACAAATGAGGATACACTTTGATCTGTACAGTTTGTGAACAGTAGAGCTGGTTGAAAAATGCAGACCATTTTTCTCAATTTTCTTTTGTTGAAATTTGACATTTTTGAGAAATGTTGACTACTCTCTAAGCTGTCAAAAGAAAGCAAACATTATTTTTGAGAAATTTTCAGAATTTTTCGACCACCTTTAGCAAATACCTCTTGTTTCTTTCATAACAGAATGTCACATTAATGACACACGAAGAGATTCACACATACATACATTTATTTTGATTTCCTTTATGCCTCTTAGCATATACTTTTACCAGGATTTGTTGAAGCAAACATGTTGCTGCATTGCTTAATTTTTCTATAGCACAAGAAAAATGCATGGTCTGTACTTTTCTATTCATGTCAGTGACTTTCCCGAGAATACTTATAAATGAGAGTGTTCTTGGAATAGGCACAGTAAATATCAAAGACTGTAAATCCTGTCAAAGATGTTAAGCATCAGTAAGTCACCTGTTTTACACCATGTCAGTTCTACTGATGTTTCTATTGTGTTTGGGCTGCTGAGGTTAAGAGCTGTACAGTTTCTTTTTTCTTTTGATTTATTCAGGATTTCCCAGTCCAGAGTTTGCAGCATAGTTGCCCCTAGAATGTTATTCTTGTGTTACCTTGGATGTTCTGGTCTATTTCAAACCCAATGTTACCAATGTTCATGTTAAATTCTTGTTTCTTTTGAAAATATTATGAAGTACTCCATTTTATTGTTATATTATGTAGATTTTAAATATTTTCTTTGGTGCTTTATGTAAAATGTCCATGTTTCAGAGGACATTCAAGCTTTCAAACTGTTTTGTATAAATCTAGCAAAAATGTGGTGTCATACAGAGACATCACCAGGGACTTTGGAGGATTACAATCCAGCATATTCTGGCTTCACCCCTAACATTCTGCAATAATTTTGACCAGTCTCAGTATCAGAAAAATGTTTGCATACTGAAAAACTGTGAAGAACAAATAAATAAATAGGAAGAGACTGATAGAATAAATGGCTTATGAGAAAAGATGAAAAGCTTCTGAAAATCAGACCACTTAGCCTTTATCCAGTCTCATGAAAAAAGGTACATTACTGAGGTATGGGGGACTTTTGTCCCCCAAATGCGTTCAGAAACTAAGTACAGCTCATTAACATCTTAAGTAAAAAAACAAAAACAAACAAACACTTTATTTAACTAGCAAATTGAAAGAAGTAGCAGGAGTCTCATTCAGTGTGATCCTATATGCAATTTTGACATATCAGCATCAATGTGGAGTGATCAGCACATACAAATTTACTGTGTTCTTCAGATTGTTTATGGCAATTCAGGTCAGCTGCCTTGGGCAAGTGTGGCAGTGACCATTGCAGAGTTTGCTAAGTGATCCCATGGTGACCGGTTTTGGTGGTAGCCAGGGAGCAGAGTGGTGCTTTGATGGGCGTGATGAGATGAAGAGTGCCAAGGATTCTTCTCTTTATGTGTGCATCTCTGAGTCATTCTCCTAGAATACATGTAACAAGCTCCTTCTTTGTCTTGGTTGAGTGAGGTGCTAAGTAGGATTGTTGCTGACCCAAATGATGAAACTTTCAATGCCAACAAGATTAAGCAGGCTGAAGAAAAGAACTATGGGCCACTGTTTATCTGGTACCTGCAGGAGTACATTATTGCAAGATGGTCCAAGTTATTGACATCAATTTTAGTATCATCGTAGTGGAGAATTATGTGGGCTTTCTTTTTGTCTCCTTTCACAATCGTATCATGATGCATCATGGATAACATTTTTACAGACTTGTCCTTCTTTGACAAATAGGAAACCAGGGTGAGTTACCCAGCAAACCCGAACACTGAGTTTTCTCTGTGAGATGTGGATGCATCTCATTGGGTATATGTGGCTTATTTTGTTGGATTGTTCCAACATGGGTCAAACTTTTGCTGAGAAGATCTTCAGCAAGCTGAATACTGATAAAGAAGTTATCTCTAACTCATAGACTTTAAGATCAGAAGGGACCATCATGATCATCTAGTCTGACCTTCTGCACATTGCAGACCACAGAACCTCATCCACCCACTCCTGTAATAGACCCCTAACATCTAAGTTACTGAAGTCCTCAAATCATGATTTAAAGATTTAAAATTACAGAAAATCCACTATTTACACTAGTTTCAAACTGCAAGTGACCTGTGCTCCATGCTCCAGAGGAAGGTGAAACCCCCCCAGGGTTTCTGCCAACCTGACATGGGGAAAAATTCCTTCCTGCCCCAATATGGCACTCATGTAGATCCTGAGCATGTGGGCAGGACCCACCAGCCAGACACCTGGGAAAGAATTCTCTGTAGTAACACAGATCCCTCCCCTTCTAGTGTCTCATCAACGGCTGTTGGAGATATTTCCGGTCTTATACCAGGGCTGAACATGAGCATCTCATTGTTTGAAGACAAACTTGATGAACAATCAACAGGAACATGCTCTTCATTCTCAGAGCAACTCTCACATGATCTGGAACAAATCACTATCACCTAATACATTGCTATAACACGATGACTCACTTTCAGGATTGCAAATCCATTTTATAAGGTCAGAAGCAGACTATCGTGCCCATTTGTTCACCATCTCAAATTGCACAACACAGAAAATCTTGAAAATCTCCTGAGTCTGCGGTGTTTGGAGCACAAAACCTAGACGGAAAATCCTCTCAAGAAGCTAGGCAGAGAGAGCCAACATCAGTGTACTCTGTTGCATATGCCTAACAAGCCTGGATTTGAAGGGACCAACCTTCCTGGAGTACTTTCTACCTTAGAATGACTATATGCAGCACCTACTGTCACTGCAATGCATTATCAATTAGCATATGCCAACTATTACGATAAAAGATACTCATTAGAAGCAAATGTATATATATAGAACTAGTAAAAATACAAGATAACAATGCACCCACATTTGGGGTACATTTGTACCCCACATACTTTTTTGTTGCAATGTTTTTCATAATTTTTTTCTCTGATTGTCACCTAGGTACATGTACACAATGTCTTAAAACAGCATAGTTGGATGGTCACTAGTTGATGAGTTCTTGCAACATACATGTTCATGAGGAGCAACATTACCCCATGAATGTGGATGAGAGGTAGGTGCTTAAATTAAAATAAGTAATCAAACTGTGACCATGGTTGGAGAAGTGCAGATAGGCCTACAAATGCCTTTTTTTTTTTTTTACTTTCTGCTACCAAGGAAAGTGCCTAATTTCCTATTGTATGCAGAACTAGCCACCATAATCTCTTATTTTGTGGCTATTTTTCACTCTGCACAGTTGCAATTGACTACAGCTACAACAAAGCATTACAGAATCTTACCCTAACTGTATAGAAAACCATACATGTATTATAAACACTATACTTCAAGCTATAACTAGACTTGTTTCCTGTTCTTCTGTTTTGCAGTGGCATTCCACTTTCCTGTTATAAGAACTATGCTGTTGTCTGTATCATGTCCCAGCCTCTCACTATGGTTCCAATATATAAACAATAACACCCCCCGATGGGTGGGAATTGAAAGAAAATTAATGAAACTGATCACCATATTGGGGCCTTCGGGATACTCATCCTACCTTACAGAGAAAAGAATATCTTCTATTTAGTGGCAACCAGGAGAATATGAATTGTTGTGTCCAATAGATTCTACTTTCATCCCCGACCCCATATAAAAAGCCACTATCTGGGGGTTAATTCTGACTTACAGATTGTCAATCAACAAATGATATGGAGAGAATGGACAGGGAGGTTGTGACAGACTATACCCCTATATTCACCCCATTACAGGATTATGATACATTTTGTACAAAGTGTGCCTTTTGAGGTATCATTTGAAAACTCATAATTTACTGATCGTTATTGTCCTGGTAAATTGTGTGGCAACACTGCATGTAAAGTTAAAGGATTCCTCTGAATGGTATTACTAGACCTGATCCAAATCTTGGGGAGCAGTCAGAAATTAGTTCCCCAGAGACAAAAGGCTAGCCAGTGCCTCAGCCAGGTGCCAATGAAATCCAATAGACCACCCCCTGACTAAGTGACCATTCTTTGCCAGGAAAGAGGGGGTGGGTTCAAATCTACATATTGACAAAGAAATAGCAGGGGGTTCCCTTTGACTTTGTCTCCTGAACCTCAGCTGGAGATGGTTCTTGAAGAAGAGAAAGAACGATAAATGGAGACAGGAGGCACCCCGAATCATTTCTCCCCTTCTTTCTGCCCACGACATCAACAACACCTGAAGAACATAAGAAGCAGCATTGGATTGAGGGAGAGATGCTGACTGAAAGGAGGTCAGCCAGTAAGACTGATGAGACATCTGGTGAGAGAGAATTTTGCTTTGAATGCACTTGTTTTGGTAAAATAGTCATTAGTTGTGTTTTACTTTACTATCTTCTTAAACTGATTACTTCCCCTTGCTGAAGAAATATTGCTGGAATCTAATTGTGCTTTTAGACCATCCTGTGGGACAACCAACATGATCTTCCTTGCCTGCCAAATCCAGGAAAAGTCTCCAGAGCAAAATCAGGACCAGTACATGGCCTTCGCTTGATTTGACAAAGTCCTTTGACTCTGTCAATGATGAAGCCCTGTGGAAGTTGTTGCCCAGATTTGGCTGCCCTCCAAAATTTATTAAGGTCGTAAGGCTTCTCCAGGATCAGATTACTGCTATGGTTCTCTGTAATGGCCTTGAGATGGAACCTTTTGTCATCAAAACTGGGGTTAAGCAAGGATATGTTATTGCCCCATGTTATTGCCCCGTGTTCTCCATCTATTTAGCAGTCATTTTGGTCCTTGTTAAAGAACACCTCCCTAACGGAGTTGACATTCAATACAGAATGGATGGGCGGCTCTTTAATCTTTGATGTCTTCACTTGAAGTCTAAAGTCTTCAGGGCATCCATTACTTCAGTACTCTGATGACTGTGTCATCCTCGTGCACACTGAGAATGACTTTCAGTCCCTACTGGATTTTCTTGCACAAGCTTACTGAAGCCTAGGACTCTCACTCAATATTGAGAAGACTAAAGTGCTCTATCAACCTGCTTCAGGCCTTGCACTTGACCCACCACAAATCAATCAAGGGTCAGACTCTGGAGAAAGTTGAACATTTTTGCTACCTCGGTAGTGAACTTTCTCAAAACACAAAAATTGATAGTGAGATCCAGCACAGGATCCAATCCACGAGTGCTTCCTTTGGGAAATTGCTCTGATGCGTTTTAACGGACTGTGACCTATGGCAGGACACCAAGATCCAGGTCTATCAGACAATTGTTGTTCCTACACTCCTCTATGGATGCGAAACCCAGGTGACATATCAACAGCATCTCAAGAGTCTAGAGGGGTATCACAAACGATGCCTCTGAAGATCCTTTGCACCAAGTGGCAAGATCACCGCACTAATGCCAGCATCCTCACTGAAGCCATGTCAGCAGCATTGAAGCAATGATCCTCATGCACCCGCTCCACTGGGCTGGACATTGTGTGTGGATGCCAGACTCTTGCCTCCCAAAACAAGTCCTCTGCTCTCAGCTCACCCATGGTCAGAGATCCCATGGTGGTCAGAAGAAATGCTACAAAGACACACTGAAAGAGCATCTTAAGAAAACTACTGTGGACATCACAAGCTGGGAGGAGCAAGCTGCCAACGACCCCAATGGTGCCATATCTTCCATCAGGCAGTGGTCCACTTCGAGGAAAAGCACCTTGCTCTCAAAGCTGAAAAGAGAGAAAGAAGGAAGGAAAAAGAAAGAACTCTCTCACAGGAGACAGCTGATCTGCCATGAAATGTCTGTTCCTCCTGCAGGCAGATTTGCGGTTCCAGGATCAGACCCTGAGTCATCTCAGGACCCATATGTAAATCCGTGGTAGAGATCATCCTCAAGTTGAGGGATCACCAATCAATCAATTTACTTCTATTTTCCTGTTATTAATTCTGACTTTTATGCCTTATTATTTGTAATCATTTGAAAATCTATCTGGAGTTAATGAACTTATTTTACTGTTTTATCTAAACCAGTGTGTTTGGATTGAGGTGTTTGGGAAATGTAATTTGAGATAAAAAAATTGGTGCATATAATATTCTATTAATAAATGTTGGAGTTTATATGTATTGTTCAGGAGAAGGCTGGGCATCACAAGAAATACATTTCTGAAGGAAAGTCTAGGACTGGGAATTTGCTGGTGTTTCTCTGCAGTGTGTTTGGCCATAGCATTCATACAGTATAACTGGGAATAATTTACATGCTGGAGGCTGTGTGGGAGGCAGACCAGGAGTGGTGGCTTTCATAGCAAAACAGTGAAAGTGCTCTCCAGGTTGGAGAATTGAGGAAATACAGCTGTTCATCAGTCCAAATTGTACCCTGGATAATGTCACAGAGGTATATAATGATCAGTTGGTGACGATGGGGGGATAGTTCCATTCCAGGTCCCACAACATCAGTTTGACCTCTTGGCGAAGGAATATGGCAACATAAGCAGCTAAAATATTTATTGACATATTGTTTTTATTCAGGTGTGCTGGACACTTCCTGACACCCTGATGTTCAAAATTTAGTGAAGACCCATGTCTAACTCATGACAAAAAAAAGACTCTTGGGGCCTTGATGATATTTCTAAGTCCTGGGATAATGAGTTGGAGCATTCTATAAAGGCTCCATAATAGTCAATTGTATGCCATAATGCAAAACATGTTTCTATAGATTTACACTTAATTTAATTCAACAACAACAAAATATTTAGAATGTATTAGACACTGCAAAAACTAGATAGGATTGTAGCTCTTCCTTCAGTTACATGGTAAAGACAAGGGCACATTTTGGCACGTGGGAATTCCTCCGGTTAAACATCTATGGAAAGACACTAGAATTAAAATGATTTGTGGCTTTAGCAATCAAACAAGATGGCTAGAACTGGTCAAGAACTGCATGGTAGGATAAATTTGAGCCTCTCAGTAACAGTGTTCATGGTATCTGAGACCATCCATGATCACAAAGCAAATACACTTACAGACATGAAAAAGTAAATCAAGTCACAGAATAGAACGATGGTACTCTGACTTCTCTGACCTTTGCCACAGGGATCAACTGTACAAGTTTGAAGAAATCTGGTCTCTGCTTTTAGAAACATTTTAACTAAGGAACCCCAAGGCTCCATGGCCAGTCCAGACCTCTTCTTTCTTATCCTTGACTCCTTCCCCACTTCATTTTTCCTTGCTGTCACACATCCCACCCCTACTTTCTCTGTGTTGTAGACTTTTTATTTGTAAAGCGCTGATTTATTTATTATTTGTATTTCTGTTGTGCTTAGGAGCCCTAGTCATGGATGCAGGACCCCAAGCATAGAACAATCAGTCCCTGCCCTGAAGAGCATACACTCTGAATAGACAGAATTGACACAGGGTGAAGGAAGGGGTAGAGCATATAAGCAGAAGAAACTAAGTGATGGCAGCAAGCAGCATGTAAGTGCCATGGTTGGTTGCTTTGTTTGTTTTTATTTTATTTTGTGAGTTTAGTTAGGAGGCAATAAGATAAAGAGAAGGCAAGAAGAGGCTAAAGATGGTGCTCAGGAGAAGAAAACATGAGGGAGGTGGAGGGAAGGGAAAAGGTTGGAGAAAATCAGTCAATCAGCCCAGGGCAGAGAAAGTCCATTCATAACTGTAGTAATGGCCTCCAAAGGACCAGAGAAGACTTTGGCAGCTTCTGCTCCTATCAGCTGGAGTCTTTGGCTGGATCTTTGATTTTTATAAAAAGAAAAGGAGTACTTGTGGCACCTTAGAGACTAACCAATTTATTTGAGCATAAGCTTTCGTGAGCTACATCTCACTTCATCAGATGCATGCGATGAAGTGAGCTTCCCTTTATATTTATGACAGTCTCTAAGGTGCCACAAGTACTCCTGTTCTTTTTGCGGATACAGACTAACACGGCTGCTACTCTGAAATCAACCCCCTGATTATCTCTGAGCAGCTCCTGCTGCTAATGGTTCTCCGCAGGCAGGGAGCTCATCAAGAAATTCTATGTAAACACAAGTTGCATAAGACAAGCTGATTCTGGGAAATAAGAAAAAGATCTCAGCAAAGAAAAATGTAATGTTTAATAACAACAAGTTAAATCTGGTGCCCCGTCTATGTTGTGTTAGAGCTCAGAGACTAGAGTTTGGGCGGGGGGGAGGGATTTAAAAGTGAGTCATAATTCCCCTTTTCTCCCCTGTTAGCTGAGTGGGTTTATTAGAAAATGTGGATATAATTGATGGCAACTACATAGTAAATAAAAGCTTCCTATGAAAACTTGCAGCTTTGGATGTGGAACCTCTGCAAGATTTTGTGATAAATGTGTTGGGCCCCAACTATAATTCAGAAATAATAGGCTCCTCTGGCTCCTGGTATTCCAGATCTCACCTGCTAGGGATTTACCTGTTGTGAGAGAGTCCACAATGGGCATAGAGTAGGCACTGTTACCCAGTGACTTCTCACTGGTAAATGGCCCTTCAAGGGCTGTAGTTAGCTGATGTGTGTTTGAGCAGCCACCAAGCTGCATTAATCTTTTCTGAGGCTGGATGTAGAACCTGGATCAGAGAGTCCTAACCAGATCCTTTTTAGTGTTCCCCCCATCAGAGGAATTCTTTGTTCAAACTCCACAAAGAAACATAAAGCTTTTACAGCTTGATCCTGCTCCCTCCTAATTCAGTGGGATCTTTACTACTGATTTCAGTGGGAGCAGGCTTGGATCAGATTCTTAACCCATTATTTCCTCCATACCAAGAAACAATAATGGAAACTGGGCCATGCACATTATGTCCCAAGAACTTTTGCACGCATTTATGGACACAATTGTGAAAATAAAGGTCATCTATCATTTTTACAGAAGTGCCATGAAGGTTCAAAGTGCTCTCAACTCCTGTTGAATTCAGTGGGAGGTAAATGCACTCAATTGTAGGATTGGTCCCTAAAAGCATTAATATTGTCTCTGCCTTATTGCTAGTGTTGCAATTATTTTCAAGACAAGCAGGACAGAGGCCCAATACCTCATCTAATGGAAGATCAGACTATATGAGACTGGAAGCATTCCCATCCATTCAGTTTGGTTCTAGTAGCTGAATTCCATCGCTGTTTATAGCACAGGTACTTGTTAAGAAAGGAAGTCTTTAAGAATTTTTGTCCATTGTGAATCTTGTACTTCACTGAACAACACATCTAAAAGGCTTATATAACTCCAGAATAATACCTCTGATTGCCATGTTCAGTCTTGCTCTTATTTTTCACACAGCTGGCTGGTATGTAATTTTTAATAGCTATTATTAGCTGTAGCAGGAACAATGTGCAGAACTTGCTGCAAAATATTTATTTGCTTGACGGGACAATTGTTTATTGCTTCACCAATTGACAAGTAATTATAACAGGACACAAGGATTTTTGGTAAATAGAATCTTCACTTGCTGTGGGTTGTTGATTGATGTAAGCTCTTATCGTCTGAAGGCTCAGTTATCAGAATGGTTTGCTAGACTATTTTGGAATGATCCTTGGATAATCCGCCAGAAATGTTGATTTGATACATGTTCATATTTAATTGATGTAAAGGGAAAAAAGCTGCCTAGACTTTGTAGGCATAGAAGGAACAAAGCAGTTTGGTTTTGGGAAGCTAAGTTTCCCATTAAATCAGATAACTTTTTCTTTACATAGAGTGAATTTGATAAGATGAACAGAAAGGACAGATTCTTTAGTCAAGTTGAGTGTGTTTGGTGTGGGGAGGGAAAGGTGGCTTTAAGCCACCTTTGCAGATCCAGGGAACAGCTGGAGAACAATTCAATCCCTGAAGTAAATTGGAACAGCTTAGGGCTGCTTCATTTTATGGCTGGTTGCCCACTCAAAGGGCCCTTCTGGTAGCTAGGAACCACTCTTCATACACACACACACACCCCTTTCCTATCCTGGGGGCAAGGTTGGAGGTGTCATGGGGTCTGTGCAACCTGGGTTTTCCCTGTGTGCAAGAGGTGTCTGCAGGCTTTTCCAGAGGAAGCAAAGTAGGCAGAGCAAGGGCCAGAAGCTGGCCCAGTATGAAAGAGATTGCTGCTCCCTGTGAATTAATCTTGTGTCATTGCAGAATTATCCACAATTTGCAAAGGAAGTGCTCTTTTATCGACGGAGTCCCTTTCTCTGAATTTGCTCATCATGTTTCTAAAAGGAAAAGTAAGCTGTCCTTTTTAATGACATTAATGACATCAATATGGGAAAAGTTCAAAGTAAAAACAGCCTAGTCCAAGTAAAATAAGAAGTGGGATGAATCTTTGTTTACCTTCTGAAATTAAACAACATAATTCTTTGTTCAACTTATCCAATTTGGTTCAGATAAGTTTCTCTTTTTCTGCCTCATTCTCTCCAGCTCCCAAGATGGTAATGGCTCCTTTCCTTCCTCCACCCCTTACCCCATCCTTGCAACAACCACATTGCTCTAATCTCTCCCAGTGACCTTCCAAGAGATACCCTTGCCTATTATTTGCTAGTCACACTTGGTGGCTCCTCCTCCCTCTCCCCACTTAGTGAGGGGAGGTAATACAGGGCTTCCTGGAATGTTAAATGTAAGGTGAAAATGAGAACTATGGAGATTGAGGAGTGTAACAGGGTGGCTTGCCCCTTTTAATGACCAGAGGTCTGGGGCCAGCCAACCCTAGTTACTAAGCAGGCACACCTGAGCAGCAGTCAGGTGATTTCCCTGTAAGACCAGCAGCAAGCTGCAGAGAAGGGGTGGGAGCTGAGGAAACTATAGAGAAACTGCAGAGAGTGAGAGAGACTCTTTCAGGGAAGACCCTGAGACCAGGGGAGTTGCCCTAATTAGGAAGGCTGGGTTTACACTCCTAAAGCAATTTAGATCGAATACGGGGCCCAAAGCGTTAAAGGTGTTAACATGACCCTGCAACTGTCCAATATTAAATAGTTTTAAACAAGGTTTAGTGTTTGGTATACAGACCTCAGTCTGTTTAATATCCCCAGCAAACACCATTAAAATATTTTGTCAAACTTTTATTAGAGATAATAAAGGGGGGGACGGACCACACTGGAAATGTGAAGTATTAAGTAAGGCTTTCATTATATCTACATCCCTTATTTCTTTACTCTTTAGCTGGAGAGAGGTTTTAGAAGGGAAACCCCCTAGTTCAGTGGTTCTTAAAGCCGGTCCGTCACTTGTTCAGGGAAAGCCCATGGCGGGCCGGGCCGGTTTGTTTACCTGCTGCATCTGCAGGTTCGGCTAATCGCAGCTTCCACTGGCCGCAGTTTGCCGCTCCAGGCCAATGGGGGCTGTGGGAAGGGTGGCCAACACATCTCTCAGCCTGTGCTGCTTCCCGCAGCCCCCATTGGCCTGGAGCTGCAAACTGCGGCCAGTGGAAGCTGCGATCGGCCGAACCTGCAGACGCAGCAGGTAAACAAACCGGCCCAGCCCACCAGGGGCTTTCCCTGAACAAGTGGCGGATCAGCTTTGAGAACCACTGCCCTAGCTGACAGTCTCTCAGATGGTAATAGTTGATTTTTTTGGGAAAAGAGAAAATGTTATTTGAGATGGATTGGAGCTGTCATAGTTGCTGCTGTTAAAGTCCAATTCTGATTCCTAGAATACAAAACAAGACAAACACACACAAAAGGGGAAAGAGAAGAACAGAAAAAATAGAAAGCACAGCTTCTATCTTTGGTGTTGACTTTCACTTGTTGTCTCAGTGCTGAAAGGCATAGGCCCAGCCCATGGTCTCATTAGCCACTCCAAGACCTGGGCAAACTTGTACCAGTGTTGAGCTGTTTATGGCATGGCTTTTAGCTGCCTGTTCATGATCACAGACTTACAGCAGTGTTGAAAAATATACAGTCTTGGAGTCAACAAGGCATCCGGTGGCACCTTAAAGACTACTGGATTTATTTGGGTATAAGCAGTCTTGGAGTGTTGAGCAAGACTTTTGTTAGACAAAAGGAGAGAGGTGGGGAGGAAAGTGCACCCTTGGAGGGAGAGAAGGAGACACAAAGTCTCAGATCCCAAATAGTGTTTGGGATTTAGCCAGAACTGGTGGAGGTGGTGGCGTCATGTGGGTCCCTCTCTCTGGCCCAGTCTGGTCAGGACATTACGCAGGATCAGGATGAAGAAGAGTTGGGAGTGGCAGCCATGGTGGTGAATCTTGTTCCTTCCCCTTTCTGTCAGCCAGTGTTGCAGTAGCCAGCTTTCCCCCCAAAAAAGTTTGTTTGGATCCCAAAAGGAGCAATGGATGGAATAGCTCATCCACTCATTATTTTGTTCACCGAATAGGCCTAGTTTTGGTTCTCTGATTTTGATTTTGGTCCCACAATTCTCATTTTACCAGGCATGATCTTAACACAGTCCTTGCATTATATCAGGAGGCCTTTTTGTTTGGATTATTTCAAACTTTGTTTCCCTTTTGCACCTTTTCCCATTAACATTTATCATTATATGTGACTGAAACATTTCATAAACTTTAATCTACCTTCCCACAGTTGAGCTCACAATTAGAGTAAATTTTTAGGACCAATTATTACAACAGATGTCGGGGTGGTTGGGGGCCTGAAGCGAGTAAAGGAAATGTGACCCAACTCTGGAAGTAGGAATGGGGACTCCCTACCCAAGGGAGGAGTGACTCTTAACTGGAATAGGGACCAAAGTGTGTTAGGACTAAATAAATTCCACCTCAGAAGATGAGTGTGTTTATCACCTTTGGACTGTAATCTGGAGTTTTTGAGGCGTCCAAGAAGGGATATTGAGGCAGGGCATCACAAAGCCAACCCAGACTATGAGGGGGCACTCAGAAGTGGCTGGCCCTTGTGATGCTGGCAGGGAAGGTGCCAGCCCATGCCAGGGCCACTGGTCCTCACTAAACACTGACAAATGCATAGCTGGAAACCAGTCTGACTCACCTGGGTGTTTAGTATTCATAAAATACATATTACAGTTATAAGAATGCATTTAGTGTTTAGACTTTATGAAATGCTGCATGTATTAATCTTACTTTATAACATGGGATACAGAGTAGGGTGCAGGCCCGGGTTCCCCCAGATCCTCCCAACTCCTGGTCAGACACAGGAGGAGTTGACCTGGACTGTGAGTTCAGAAAAACAGCCAAGCTGAGGGCTGCTGTGAAGCTCCAAGGCGAGCAAATCTGCCAATAAGCGCAAGACCCACCAAGGTAGAGGAGGAACTTTGTCACACTACAAACACTTTGAGGTTTCTCCATTGCTAATTCCTTGCTATTGGCACTCAGTGTTGCCCAATAGTGAGCTAAGTCATTGGTATTAAGATATGTGACTTTCAAAAAATCCCAGGTGTTCATGCCAAGAATATTGTGCCAATGCCAAGATCATTCTTAAACACCCACAGTTGTAGAGTTAAAGGCCAGAAGGAACCACCAGATCATATAGTGTGACCTCCTGTATATCAGGCCAATAATCTCCACCCAGCCACCACTGCACCAAGTCCAAGAACTAGAGTTAAACCAAAGTATTACAGCCCTCAACAGACTAAATTAAATTATTATGAGAATAGGAAGAACTGAGGTGTACCAATGCCCACGGCCTCTACAGTGGCAGGGAACTGATAAAGTCAGATACACCCGGATGATCTTGGTAAGTGACCTGCACCCACATGCTGTAGAGGAAGGTGAACTCCCACCCCCTAGGTCATGGGGGGAAATTCCTTCTTGACCCCATGTGTGGCAATCAGTTAGACCCTAAGCATGACCCACCAGCCAAGTACCTGAGAAAGAGAATGCTCAATATTACCTCAAAGTATTGACCCACCCTGTCCAGTGTCCCATCTCCAGCTGTTGCCATCTCTGAAGCTTCAAGGCAGGAAGGGGAAAAACACCCCAGAATATGTAGGTGTGAGTGTGTTGGAGGGGATTTCTTCCTGAACCTACAGGAAGCACTGACACCTGGAAGCACTGAAACCCTGAAGCATGAGATTTTAAGAACATGAGACATGAACCAGAAGGGACCTTCAGGGCTGCTGAGCCCAGCCTCTCACCACTGCAGGCAACCCCATCAGAAAATCACACTCCTAAGTTTATCAACCTCTATCTTAAAACTAATTAAGTTGCTTACTCCCTCGGCTCCTATTGGGAACCTGTTCCAGATCCTCACTTCTCTGATGATTAGACACCTTCTTCTTATTTCCAACCTATTCATTATTCATGGCCAGTTTATACCCATTTGTTCTGTGTCAGTATTATCTTTTAGCTTAAATAGTTTCCCACCCTCTGTGGTGTTTACCGTGCCCCATTCCCTTTCAGGTCTAATCATTATTTTCTGTTTACTTTTTTTCCTTGCCTCCATAGGGTTAGTTCTTTATGATTTCTTCCTCTTTAACACCAGATTATTCTCTGTTGATATGTTTGTCTGGGAAATTCCAACTTAATGACTGAATATATCTTCTCTGAGTGTTTAAAAATTCCTTCTCCCTTCTGGAGTATCTCTTCCTCCTCTCCCTGTTCCTATACTTGAGATTGTGGATCCAGTTCAGGTAACATACCTCCCCTTCCCCTGCCCCTTAAGTGGACACTCAACCCACACAACAAGTCATCTGATGTATTTGCTCTGCTGTTGATATTGGAGGTAGTACTATGTGTTGATCAAGGGCAGGATATAACCAATATGTTTTCTTTATTTCCATCACTTGATTCATTTCCTTAGGCTAGCCCTAGGTTTTCTTGGGTCTTCATAGTAAGTAACATCCTCCTCATTTATAACTAACTCTATCTAAGTTTACATATTTACAAAACCCAAACCCTGGGAACTTCATGAAACTGTCCTCAGACTGTGACTAGATACCTCCTCACCTAGCTGTAAGGCTTTGCAGCTTCTCGTGACTCCTGACCTCCTTGCCCATGGACTGGTATGTCAGGAGATGGACCCATATGTATGTGGTGCAGGATTCTTGGAAAAGTGGACCGCAGTGACATAAGTTTTATAAATCTAAGACTATCATTTCATTTTCTTCCCCCTGTACAGAAGAAGCACCAGCAGGAAAAAAGCTATTTTAATTTACTGCATTTTTGAGTTTTATTGTAATTCCAAATAACGTTATGAAATGAGACTGCATTGCAGAAGGCCTGTCGCAAACAGGCTACTGCAGGACGCCCCTTCTAGCATTATTATGACAGCTAAAGTGCTCTGCCATTGACTAGCTGTTACAACCCATTTAGTGGCAGAGCCAGGAATACAACCCAAGTTTCCCAAATCATAGTCCAATATCTTACCTGCTTGACAATGTCCTTCTTAACAATTTGCTGAAGGCCTGGCATCGTGGAACTGATTTACCTATTTATATTTCAAGGATAGGGAACTCTGGCACAGCTGAAGGTTCACGCCCTAACTTTTTGTGCACAAACCTGTTTGCAAAGATTTAAACTGAAACTCTTTGGAAATTCCACAAAGCTGCAGCTTTATGTTAGAGAGATTCCTGGAAGATAAACAGAAGTCTGCTCTATACAGGAATACTGATTTGAAAGGATTTCGCTTCCCCTCTGCTTACTAGTCTATGTCCCCTCTTAAGTTATAGACTTATAAAACATAACCTATACTCTCCCCTGTATATACCCCTTCATGCTGAAGTTAATCTAAAGCTTCCTGATCGAATGGTAACAACAACAATATTAATGATAGGCTTCAGAGTAACAGCTGTGTTAGTCTGTATTTGCAAAAAGAAAAGGAGTACTTGTGGCACCTTAGAGACTAACCAATTTATTTGAGCATAAGCTTTCGTGAGCTACAGCTCACTTCATCGGATGCATCCGATGAAGTGAGCTGTAGCTCACGAAAGCTTATGCTCAAATAAATTGGTTAGTCTCTAAGGTGCCACAAGTACTCCTTTTCTTTTAACAATATTAATGGCTGCCTATTTAAAAATAGAAATTGTTAATTTGGGTGAGTTCTGGGTTCCATACAAACCTTTTGCATAACCCTGCCTCAAAGATACAAGCTACATATAGTTGTAAGAAAATGTATTTCCCATCATTTAGCATTCCCTTCTGCTGTAATTGGATAAAATATTCTTTTTCATTTCCTGTCCCTAAACTGTTTTGTGTTGCTGAATCCATCTTCAGTCTTCCAACCAAAAGTGACTGTTTCTGAGCTAAAAATGTGTAGTTTTTTTAATTCTCTGAGTCAAATTGAGGCTCGGGGAAACATATCATACTGTGTAAGTCATAGAATATCAGGGTTGGAAGGGACCCCAGAAGGTCATCTAGTCCAACCCCGTGCTCGAAGCAGGACCAATTCCCAGTTAAATCATCCCAAACACAACTTGTAATCAGTGGGTTTTTTTTAATGTACCAGATACATTATTGTACTGTTGGAGGGGACTGAAGAGTGTTTCTGGGCTTCCAGCTTCATCCCAGTTAAGTCAATTAATGCTATAATCTAACAGTTTTTTGATCAACTCTAACAGCAGACACATACTGAATTTTTTGATACATTTATTATTAAGATCCCTGTACTGACTTACATTAAATGGAAATATTTTTGTTTTCCAGAAATTGGACTGGTAGGAGAAGATTGTAAGTAGCAACAGTATATATATTTCCAAGGAGATTTCCTATAGCAAGTATTCAAGGACCATGTGGTCATTCCAGGTGTGAAAATAAGATTGTGGAAAGATGCACTACTTTAGTTTTGAAGGAGTTAAGTGAAAATGAAGAAGTGGGCTTCAAACTAAACAAAGGTCATCAGATAACTTGTTTCAATAAGAGACACGGTGCAATACAATTTTGTTTGAATGACCCTCTTAAATGAATCTTTACTTCAAACAAACAGACAAAAACTATAGCCTATTGATTTTTGTTAAGCCACTAAATTCACCCAGGATGTTGTCAGATTTTGTAGTGTTTCGTATATTTTACTTTTCCTACCAAAGCCAATCAGACGTTTCTGTTATTCTCACCAGAGAAAGGGTTTATTGTTAATTAAATAATCATTATTATAGCTCATCAGATTCTGGTATAACTATAATACAGACAACTAGATCTTTTCCTAATGCCTAAATAAATCTACCAGCACAAAAGAAAATTACTTCTGTTGTTCTGACATCGTGTTAGTTTAGGCTTTGATTGAAAACATCAGCAGAATCAATTACTTTGTGAACCATGTTACTGTTACCAATCTATTTCTTCAGATTTTCCTTTTCAGACATTCCTCTGAATTTGAGGTGCAGACTAGGAAATTGGATTGTCTCATGTTTCAGTGCTAAACTATTGCCCCAGGAATTCTGGATTCAAACACAACTTGTAATCAGTGGGTTTTTTTTAATGTACCAGATACATTATTGTACTGTTGGAGGGGACTGAAGAGTGTTTCTGGGCTTCCAGCTTCATTTTTTTACGGGCCTTCACTCACTTTCTACACAGTATTTGTTTATACTCTACTTGCTTAGCCCTTGTGCTAGTCTTAACTGAGGAGATAGCCAGCACTGCAAAGTAAGCATATGGTAGCTCAGGAATGAGGTGAACAGGCAGAACTGTGAAGGAAATCTTGAACTAAACATACAGTTTATTTATAGATAATGCTGTTCCAGAGCCTCAGTTCCATGACCAATGTAATTAAATATGGACTAATATATTGGCAAATGAAATGGTTCTTGAAGAAGTCATTAAGCTTGAAAGTTGGTATCCATGGAATCTACCCAACAGCCAGAAAATGTTTTGTAATATCTATTGAATGATTCTTCTACCTCCAAAAGTATGAAAAGGATGCAGCCACTTCACTCATACTGTTTAGTATTTGTCTTACAATAGGCCCTAGAGGCCACAATCAAGGCTCCGGGACCCATTGTGCTAGGCACTATCTCCTACTATGTGTTTGTACAGCTCTTTGCTTAAGGAACTTAAGTCTTACTAGACAAGATAGACACAATGGGAGAAGAAACAGAGGCATGGAGAGGTGAAGTGACCCACCGCAGTTCACACATGGGGTCCTGGCTCTGCCACTGAATAGAATTTTCCTGACTGCCAGTCCCATGCCTTATCCACTGGACCATGTCCTTCATTACTTACTGTCAGCCCATGAAAATTGCACTAATACTCAAAAAAGCTGTATTTCTTGTTCTGTTTAATATTGAAGTGTTACAATGTATAGAACATAAGAACTACTGTGCTATAAAAAACAGTAGAAAGAAATTATTGCGACTGTTGAAAGAATTGAAACTTCAGTATTTCAAACGGATGATGATTAATGAAGTAATAAAAATAAAAAAATATAATTTGTGTCATTTATGAGATGGTAATGTTATCTTACCAATTCACAAAAACACATATGTGCTTAGATCCACCTCTGTTCTGGACAGCACTTAAACCTATGCTTAAGTCAAAACACATCCAAATATTTATATGGTGTATTATTTAGGAAATAAACATTCTGCATCATTTATGTTGTAAAATATATAATCACAAACATTAATTTACAGTAATTAGGGCCAAATTGTTGCTCACATTTACATCACCCTCACACAAACTTTAAGTTCAGCTAAAGACAGAATTTGCTCCTTTTTTTTTTTTAACAGCACTTCCAACATAAGAATGGCCATACTGAGTCAGACCAATGGCCCATCTAGCCCAGTATCTTGTCTTCTGACAGTGGCCAATGCCAGGTGCCCCAGAGTGAATGAACAGAACGGGTAATCATTAAGTGATCAATCCCCTGTCATGCATTTGTAGCAAAGTGCTACATAAGTGCAAATTATTAATTACTAACGTGTCTTAATAAACAGGTATGATAAAATAAAATAATAGAAATTTAGGACTGGAAAGGATCTTCATAGATCATCTAAGCAATTATCTAGACAATTCCTGACAGGTGTTTGTCTAACCTGTTCTTAAAAATCTCCAGTGATGGAGATTACACAATCTCCTTGAGTAATTTGTTCCAGTGCTTAACTACTACAGTTATGAAATTTTTCCTAATGTCAAACCAAAATCTCTCTTGCTATAATTTAAACCCATTACTTCTTGTCCTGTCCTCAGTGAATAAGGAAAACAATTTATCACCCTCCTCTTTGTAAACCTTTTACATACTTGTAGACTGTTATTGTGTCCCTCCCCCAGTCTTTGCTTCTGTAGACTAAACAAACCCAATGGTTTTAATATTTCCTTGTAAGTCATGTTTTCGAGACCTTTTTTCATTTTTGTTGCTCTCCTCTGTACTTTCTCCAATTTGTGTACATCTTTCCCAAAATGTGGTGCCCAGAACTGGATACAGTATTCCGGTGAGGACCTTATTAATGCTGAGTAGAGTGGAAGAATTATTTCTCATGTCTTGCTTACAACGTTCCTGATAAAACATCCAAGAATGATGTCTGCTTGTTTTACTACAGTGTTACACTGTTGACTCACAGTTTGGGATCCACTATGACCCCCAGATCCCTTTTCTGCAGCACTCCTTCCCAGGCAGTCAGTCCCCATTTGGCACGTGTGCAATGGACTGTTCCATCCTCAGTGGAGTCCTTTGCATTTGTCCTTACTGAATTGCACCCTATTTTTTTTTCATTTCTCCATTTTTTCAAGATCATTCTGAATTCTACTTCTGTCCTCTCAGAATGCTTGCAACCCGTCTCAGCTTGCTGTCACCTACACACTTCACAGGCTGACTCTCTATGCCCTCAAATGATTGATGAAGATACTGGATAGAAAAGATAGATAGACAGAGGAAGATCCCTGCAGGACCCTACGCAATATTCCCCTGTTTCACTGGCCACTCACTGAATTCTCAGATCCACTGTCACCAAAAGAACTTTACACCTCAGCTCACCAGTTTTTCCTCAGGATCCCCCTCTCTGCTCAACTCACAGCACTTCAATTTGCTTATCGTGAAAACAAGTCTAAGTTTATTTAGCAGAGAGTCAAGAAACAGCAAGTGGACAGAAATACTGGAAACAATTTACTGCATGTAAAATAATATCATAACATGCCTTCCAGACCTTAGACTTAACTCACAAGAGCCTTTTCTTTACCCAAAGTCTTTGCAGCATTTTCCATCCAGGTAGGTTGTGACCCTCCTTTCATAAGACAGAACGCGCTGGCACTTCGTCTCCCCAGTAAAGGATGAAAGGTGTCTCTGGGTCCCTTTAGATATATTAGGACAGTCCTTTTTTCTTTTTCATAATTCCCTGTTGATCTTCCCTGTGGCCGCCTTTATTACTGACCTAGCAATCCGTTAATCAGCATCTGGCTGTGTAGCCAGAGGGGCTTACATTGTGAGACATACAATACTAACTTGGGCAGACAAAGGGAAAGAAGCATCTTTTAGCCACTGTCTGAACAGAATTTGTCCAAGACCTGTCACCTCCTGGTGACCTACTTTTAACTTCAGAGCTCTAAGAACACATTTTCCAGAGTAAATACATAACTTCTTAAATATTACTTATACATACATTTTGAAATAATTATGGTGGCCAGTGTGTTACTAGCTGTTGGTAGAGACCTCACATGGCCATTTTGGCTCACTATTACTTAGACATCAGATCTAGGGGTTCACTGTGAACCCTGTACACCCATTAAGCACTCTGCAGTTGACTCCAAGGGGATCTTGGGTCACAGTAAGGGCAGAAGTATCTATGCTTTGCTTGCTAGAGCATGTTCCCCTCCAAAGCCTATAACAGAATCCAAGATCTGTCTCACCATTCCTTTGTTGTCAGAACTGACCAGGAAAATATCCCATCCCCCTGTAGGGCTGAAGACAACAACTATTACTGCTATCCATTAGTTAGAGTAGCAGAGATGTGTGCAATGGGTCTAAAGGTTCCAGCTGTGCTGATGACCCAAGGGGGTGCCAATATGAAGCCACAGAGTTGAATTATTCTTATTCTTTTAATTTTTTGTATGGAATTTTGTGGAGTTGTAAAAAAAAAATGAAGATTGTAAAGTCAAGCCCTCAGAAGCTAGGAAATGCCAGAGTTAAGGTTGCCTGTGCAGGAACCAGTAACTAGAAGCCAGGCTGTTGCAAAGCTGGGGCTTCCAGGCTCCTGGCTCCAGTACTCAGCATCCCACGGAGCTGCACAGGCAACCTTAATTCTGGCATTTCATAACTTTTGAGGGCTTGACTTTGCAACCTTAAAGATCAGTAAAGATATTTAAATATGGAAGTAGGTGCCTTAGTTGAGGAACCCAGGACTGACCATTTTGGCCTCTGTTGATAGAACTCTGGACGCCTGTGGAGACAACTTTTTTTGGTTGTCATTGATGTCCACTGGTTCTCATAACCATGTCCAGGATACCCGCAAAATTAATGGTTGCTTTCCTTATTTTTATGTTTTAATACAATTAATTCTCCAGGAAGTTCATTTCAAATGTTAACCTAAACCATTCACCAGGGCTGATGCGAATTCTCACCCAGAAATGCCCTGCCTGCAGGCAAAGGCAGTACAGAACCAGTCATACGTAACATGTTAAATACAAATATCTTAGCAGTGGCAAGCATGTTTGTTCAATACCACCTTGCAGGTAAATATCACAAGTTCCAGAGCAGCAAGTTACTGAGAAAAACTATGTACTACTGCTTGGATTCACTGCACATTATTGAATGGCACGTCTAAAAATTAAAAATGATATATTCTAAAACACTTCTTCATTTTTAACATGAATCAGTGAGACAGAGGGAAATGGAAAGAACCCCACACACTGGATGTCTTTTGAGGGAACACATGACCTACGTAAATATACGACTGGGGAAGTAGATGCAGAAGGAGGTGAAGTGAGATAAGTCATGTTTTAATAAAACACATGAGGCAGCCATGAGAAGGCTCGCATTTGAGACAGAGGGCAAAATACTTCCTCTGCTTAGGCGATTGTAAGGGAGCAAACAGTGGATCTGTGAATGGGATAGGGCATGGAAGTGGGCAGTGCCAGCTATGCACCATGGCAACTTCTTCCCCCTGACTCCATGGATGCTCTGAATGGATTTGGTTAGAAGCCAATCCTGTGGTCTTTGCTCTTCACCCATTGCCAGTTCTACCCTGACTACATGCTGAGTTGTAGTGAGCAGAGCTCCACCCTG
This sequence comes from Lepidochelys olivacea, assembly GCF_965140295.1. Taxonomy (NCBI): domain Eukaryota; kingdom Metazoa; phylum Chordata; order Testudines; family Cheloniidae; genus Lepidochelys; species Lepidochelys olivacea. The sequence continues at coordinate 77,871,114 of NC_140415.1, read as the reverse complement.
CACAACTTTCTTTGCTGAGGTTCCTCCATGAGCTTGAAGGAGGGATCAGGATTTTCCCTTAAGATGTAATTTGTGGGCAGAGGTGAAGTTTTGCTTTTTTACGAACACATTATCTTTTTCCAAGTGTGAGGATTTTTCCCACAGCTGCAAAGGAAACTCATAATGTCACCTAAGATAACCTTTATGTCAGTCAGTAAGTCAGATGCCTACTATTAACTTACATTTAATGAGTTTACAGTGGAATTTGTTAAGAGAATTACTGTGTATTGTATCCACAAATGGGTATTGTGCCTTGAAAGCTCATTTTAGGCAAATTATTTTCAGGTCACTTGTCAGATTCTTAGAAAAGACAAAATAGAGCTAACTAAATTATTTAAATGATGTTAAGGAGCAATAAATCTCATTGCTCCTGGCATAAGTATGATACAAAGATGGCATTTAGATAAGCTCTGAAAGACGAATCATGTATATGAAGATGCTAAGTATTAAGCCCTATGGGAATCTCTATGGAGGTTTTCACATTGTGAAAGTCTGATTTCATTAGAACTCTGGAGTAGGATTGCCAAACTGGGATTTTAGCTTTGACAAACAAGTGCCTCTAAGCTCTCTTGGAAAAGTTTGTGATGTCATTGACCTTCACCTTTTCTGTTGCGGATGGAAAACAAGCTAGAAATCTGCCAATATAGAGATGATTCAGACAGGTCCAGCATCTGTGTTTTGGTCCCACATGTAAGTCTGGTGGGTGCTATTGTATTTAATTAGTGATGATAACCTGAAACCTCTTGAGGTTTAAGGTTATAATTTGGCTAAGCACATCCGATGAAGTGGGCTGTGGCTCACGGAAGCTTATGCTCAGATAAATGGGTTAGTCTCTAAGGTGCCACAAGTCCTCCTTTTCCTTTTGCAAAATTCAACAGTTTATCTGAGCTATTTGAACCTCTGCTATTTGAGCTATTTGAACCTGAAGATAGGTAGGAATCTTGCAAAATGGGCACTCAGGAGATTTCTGATACTTTCTGGTTCAATTTCTATCTTATACCTATTACAATTATACATGAAGAAAAAGTTATCTGATTAATTTTCGCATCTTATTGCCACCGTAGCATATAAGCATCAGAGTTACTGTGGTGTAGCAATCTGTCACTTCTGCAGTTCAGCGCCCTTCAAAACCTAGAGTTACGGGAGGTTTAAGCAAATGAAAAATACATTTTAAAACTTAGCGAAAATTATTTGAAACTTAACAGAAGGTTCAATTCAGGTCAGAAATGAAAGCTAGAGTGGTTGTTACTTTACCTGCTCTGGTTCACCTATCCTTATCTTTTGTGTTATTATTACTAGAAAAGAGTCCTAAAGAGCACTATGGGTGTCAGACAGACATCAGAGCTGGACAGAAATGCTTGGCCATCACCACAAGTAACTGCTCTAGGCTTTGGGTTTGAAACACTTCAGTCTTCAAACAGATGTCGAGGATGCTACTTTTTAAACTTGGCAGGAAACAAATCAGCCCATCACTGGGGTAGATAAATGGAGTGCAATAGTGTGTGTGTGGATCTTTCAGATAAAACCATAAAGAGGGGAAAAAAGGGGGGAAAACAGTTTCTACCTGAGCAGGTCTGATTTTCTGGTTAGGGCAGTAGCTCAGCCCTTGGAGCAGAGAATTGAACTCAGATCTCTCATCACAGACCTCCTGTGTGACCATATACAAATCACTTAGTCCATAGGTTCTTAGTTGGGAGGCACAACCCGCTGGGGGTACAACTAACTTTCTACGGAAGCAGGGCAAGCTGAGCCAAATTTGAGTGTGTGTCGTTGGGACTTGGTAGAGTGTAGCCAGCACAACAGCTGGAGGATCCCGTGTAGCAGTGACCTCCAATGATTTAAGAAAAACCAACATTTTCTGGCCTATTGCTTTTGACTCAGGAGCCACTGGCCTCTGGCAGCACAGTTTGGGCTTCTTAGGGCCAATGGGCTGTCTATTAACTCCAAGTCACTCTTCTCACATGCCTGCCCCGGCTTGTTGAAAGTAGTTTCACATTGGCAAGTAACTGTTTTCACTCGAACCACACATGGGTCAAATGCAAGAGTGTTATCCCCATATCATCTTGCTAGATTCTCTCTTCTTCCCTTCCTGTTTGCACCCCTTTACCTTTAATACTGTTGCTTAGCAGGATTGATTGTCCCCCAGCCCTTGTATGTGGAAACAAAATAGGATGATCTGGGTGCAGCGTATGGTGAATTTTCCTTTGTCACAGACATAGGAGCACTTTGATCCTTTGTCCTTGTCTGCATTATACTCCCCCCAGATTTACAGTCTGGACACACTCAAAGCAGTCACTGAAAATCCTGATACTTCCACAAGATCAAAATGGGGCCATATTGAAGGAACTCTTGCGCTGCAGCTGTGCATCTTCACCCTTCTTTTACTTCTCACTCCCACATTGCTGTTCACCAGGAAAAATCTTTTAAAAACGACTGTTTCCCAGAGAGACAGGGTGGGTGAGTTAATATCTTTTATTGGGCCAACTTCTGTTGGTGAGAGAGACAAGATTTCCAGCTTACACAGAGCTCTTTGTCAGGTCTGGGAAACATAGGTATAGTGTCCACAGCTAAATACAAAGTGAAACAGATTGTTTAGCGTAAGTAGTTAAAGCATCTTACCAATAGAAGTTGGTCCAATAAAAAAGATATTACCTCACCTTCTCTCTCTCATATCCTGGGACTGAGACGGCTACAATAACTCTGTTTCTCTGTTCTTTTGTAGAGCAGGCTCACTCCCAGACCACAGCAAGATAACTTGTAAGATGGCTGCACAACCAATTCCAGTGCGTGTCAAGGCACAGGTGTGAAAACTTGATTTCACTCTAGTTTTGCGTAAGTGAAGATTTGCTTGCAAAAGTGATTGAAGACAATTTGGCTTATAATTCAGTATTCCTAGAGCAATTTTCTTTCTCAGTACCTGGGCCTAGTCTTAATCTATTGACAAGTAGCACAACTGTGTAGTGTGTTATATCTTTCTTTAGAAAACAAATCATGTATATCAGATTAAACCTTAGAAAGGCCATTTTGCACAAACATCTCAGGCATGACTTCTTGAAAATAACATGTCATTCAATAATAGGACAAGTGTCATTTACTCTTTTAGCTTTTTTTGTATTACATAATTGCTCATTAAAATCATTTTCTCTGTCTCTGGAATCTTTTGTATATATTTAGTTTTAATAAATAATTTATTAGTAAATTACTGCCTCAGAGGTGCCTTGCTCCTGCCTTCGGCCAGTTGCAATGTTTTTGTTTAACAACAGTCTTTTAGACGTGAAGAAAAGTATCTTATTAAGGGGGTTGAAACTTTCCCATCAAAATATAAAAGAGGATAAGAATTAATGCAGATGAACCACTTTTAGCCAAACTTTCATTCACAGCAAGTGTCCTAGTGATTCTGCTAAGTCCCTCATTGCTTTGTTTCTTCATCGTCCAAGCCACCTTGTGTGTATTTTAACTGGCTTTTATTTTGTTTTGTGATTCCTTCATGCAAAATGACCCTCTTCATGTGCACACACCCTCCCCATAAGGCCAAGTTCTGGTGTTCTTATTCATAATGAACTGAAAGTGGCCGTATTGGCTTCAGTGGAATAAGGGTAACATTTTTCAAAGGGCCTGAGTGTCTTAGGAGATGGTGGCAGTGTTTTAAATGTCTTTAGGTCCTTAAAGATGCAGATAGGTGCTTAGTGGCATTTTCAAAAATGCCTAGATCAGTGGTTCAAACATTTGTATTGGTGACCCCTTTCACACAGCAAACTTATGAGTGTGACCCCCCTTTATAAATTAACACTTAAAATATTTAACACTATTATAAATGCTGGAGGCAAAGCGGAGTTAGGGGGTAGAGACTGACAGTTTGTGACACCCCCCAACCTCATGTAATAACCTTGCAACCCCCTGAGAGGTCACAACTCTCAGTTTGAGAACCCCTGGTCTAGATGCCTAACTTCGATGTTCATTCTTGAAAATCCACTAGGCACCTGTATCCCAATAAATTTCATTGAGACAGGCATTTTTGAGCCTAAGTTGTTTTTGATAGTGGAACCTGGCTGTCTAAATCACCTTGACCTTGCAACACTGAGTAGCAATACCAAAATGTCTACAAGTCACTTTTGAAAATGGGATTGAGGTTCCTAAGTCACTCAGGAACTTTTGAAAACTTTACCCTAAAAATGGAGAAAACAGTTGAAAACAGAGACACAAACAACCAACTCTTAATCATTCCTTTTCTGTATGATCATGCCTATAAACCTACTACGCTGTGAAATTCTGCCTCTGGCATACTGTAATCCAGTTCTGGTTCATTTTTATTTTACATCAGTAGCATTTATTTTTAATTCAGACTAAACATGCGAAGGTACTAACCTACCCACTGTGAACACCTGCTGTCAGTTCTTTATTTGTTCGTGGGTAGTGGGGCTCTGCAGAGAACTAAGGAAATTATCCTCTCTATGCTATCTGGTCCCTGGCTTTAAATGATTTATTTATTATTGCTCTAGGGTCATAGGAATGGTGGTTTGCAGATGTATTTATAAAGACAGGCCGTTAGCCCAGGGAGCTTAACTTCACAGCCAGGGATCTTACTGCTCCTCTCACCTCTGTCTACTTCTGTTTGTTTCATTCTGCAGCTGAAACATTTATATGATTTCCATGCTTTTAAGAATTTCACAATGAAATCATTGCCCTTTTCTGACTTCTGCGTAAATGTATCCATTTTTCTTCCATAACCGTGTCCTTCACTTTTCTTGTGAAAACAGATAGTTCTTGCTATATACGTTAAAACCCCTTGTCCAAATCTAACTTCTTATCATTCTCATTTGAGGCCTTAATCATTCCTGAAATCCAACTAATTGGGCTCTTTGGGTGAAATGGGGGAGATTAGGAACATGGAATCCAGTGTAAAGGTGCAGGTGGACTTTATGCCTCTTGTATTTTGTTCTTGAGCTTTTTGCACCTGTCTATGTAGGGGCAAGTGCAGATACCACTTCTGCTGTGTGAAAAGAAAAGGAGGACTTGTGGCACCTTAGAGACTAACCAGTTTATTTGAGCATAAGCTTTCGTCAGCTACAGCTCACTTCATCGGATGCATTCAGTGGAAAATATAGTGAGGCGATTTATATACACACACAACATGAAAAAATATAAATCTTTTTGCGAATACAGACTAACACGGCTGTTACTCTGAATTCTGCTGTGTGGTGTTCCATCTGCAACCTGTTCTCCCCCATGCAATATTAGCAACAAAGTTTAGCTGACTCAGAAGGACTCACACTCACCTTCCACACTGGGGTGAACTTCACCTTTCTACATACCTAAAATATCAACTGAAGTCAATTGGCATTTTGGGTGCAGAAAGACTGCAGTATTCAGCTTGTGTTGTGTGAGAATGACCAATAAGAGGATGCTACCTGTGAGTGCATATGTCCAGTTTTAACTGGCTAATGTTGCAACTGGAATTGAAATAGGTTCCTATGGCACAAAACAGCTGGTTGGAGAGATCATACTTTACTATATGCAGAGGATCTGCATGGCTGGTAAGGTGTTTGTAAACTTCTTGGTATTTCTTCCATCATTACACTTCATCAACAGTTCTGAAAATATTGCTTAAATCACATATTTTTGTTATTTTAAACCTTATTGCTGCTGTTTCATTATGCTCACAGATCTGCTAAGTTAGGCTTCTATGTTATATATACTGCATTAATTGTTTAATATGACCTTTATATGAAAAGTCTATTTCATTTTATTAATGTTGCAAACAAAAGTACATCTATATTCTTTTGATTATAGCTACTTTAAGGCTGAGACTTGCATTTGAAAGGATTTATTTTGTGTTTAGGATCTAATTAGTACGTTAGTAATTTTTGTATTTTTGAATTCATGGTATAAACAAACTCTCAATTAAAAAGGAAATAAATAACTCCTTCCTCCTGTTCACTCACGTTCTATACTGGGGCCATAATAGTCAGAATAGTTCTTTGGTGTATTTCGTATTATAGCAGGTATCTATTTTTTCTCTATAACATACAATTTATTCTTTGTCAATTCATTCCACTGTTGGCCTTAAGCCTTTTAATATGTTTCATGAAGTACAAAGCCAAACCACCTTGAACTCAAATATTGTCAGTGGCCCCATTTTCTCTGTCAGACAGCTGTCTACTAAGAGCTTAATGTTCAGTGGGCACCTCCCTGTATCTGGCCTATGTTGTTCCTGTAAGCTTTTATGCCCCCGATGCTCCTCCTGAGGCAGGGAGGCTGAAGACTACCACCTACATAAGTTTGTACCTGATCAGCATGTTGTTGGTAGGGCATTCCTTACAGATAGAACCATAGAAGAGTAGGGTTGGAAGAGACCTCAGGAGGTCCTCTAGTCCAACCCCCTGTTCAAAGCAGAACCAACCCCAACTAAATCAGATGGGGCTTTGTCAAGCTGGGCCTTAAAAACCTCTAAGGATGGAGATTCTACCACCTCCGTAGGTAACCCATTCCAGTGCTTCAACACCCTCCTAGTGAAATAGTTTTTCCTAATATCCAACCTAGACCTCCCCACTGCAACTTGAGACCATTGCTTCTTGTTCTGTCATCTGCTACCCCTAAGAATAGCCTAGCTCCATCCTCTTTGGAACCTCCTTCAGGTAGTTGAAGGCTGCTATCAAATCCCCCCTCACTCTTCTTTTCTGCAGACTAAATAAGCCGAGTTCCCTCAGCCTCTCCTCATAAGTCATGTGCTCCAGCCCCCTAATAATTTTTGTTGCCTTCTGCTGGACTCTCTCCAATTTGTCTACATCCCTTCTGTAGTGGGGGGCCCAAAACTGGACACAATACTCCACCATGTGGTCTCACCAGGGAATAATCACTTCCCTCGATCTGCTGGCAATGCTTCCCCAAATGCAGCCCAATATACTGTTAGCCTTCTTGGCAACAAGGGCACACTATTGATTCATATCCAGCTTCTCGTCCGTTGTAATCCCCAGGTCCTTTTCTGCAAAATTGCTGCTTAGCCCGTCCCCAGCCTAAAGCAGCGCATGGGATTCTTCTGTCCTAAGTGCAGGACTCTGCACTTGCCCTTGTTGAAACTCATCAAATTTCTTTTGGCCCAATCCTCCAATTTGTCGAGGTCACTCTGGACCCTATCCCTACCCTCCAGCATATCTACCTCTTCCCCCATCTTAGGGTCATCCACGAACTTGCTGAGGGTGGGTAATCCATCCCATCATCCAGATCATTAATGAAGATGTGAAACAAAACTGGCTCCAGGACCAACCCTGAGGCACTCCGCTTGATACTGGCTACCAATTAGACATCGAGCCATTGATCACTACCTGTTGAGCCCAACGATCTATCCACCTTATAATACATCCAATCCATACTTCTTTAACTTGCTGGCAAGAATAATGTGGGAGACCGTATCAAAAGCTTTGCTAAAGTCAAGATATATCACATCCACCGCTTTCCCCATATCCACAGAACCAGTTATCTCATTGTAGAAGGCAATCACATTGGTCAGGCATGACTTGCCCTTGCCACATTACTGCTTAGGACTCCTGAAAAGGTGCTAGAATGTTTCAGTGATTCTCAGTCTCAGGGTCATGATTGCCAGACGATTGTGAAAACATGTCAGGTGGCCATTAAAAGGAAGGGTGTGTTTCAGCTAGATTCTGGCTATGTGGGAGGAAATTCCTGGAGGTGGAGTCCCAGTATGGGAGTTCTGCCACTAACTACAATGGGGATAGGATCAGGCCTATAAATCTTTTGCACATTTTTCATGCCAACAAACCAAATCATTTTAGCTTCTACAGCCAGTTTCCCAAAGCAATAAACAGAAGTGCTGTAAAATGCACAGGGAGAAAAGTTAGAGCAATTTTTACTGAACATATTCTTTAGACTTCAGTTTAATCATCCTGCCATTCCCTGATCATCCTCCACATGATAGAAAGCTCTGGTGATCATGTGGATTCAAACCAAGGTCAGCTGGCCCAGTCAATAGTGAGCTCTGCTTCATCTCTGACCTTCAACTTGACCTTCTCCTCCTCAACCCCCTCCTCTTCCATTTATTATGAGTCATGAAAGGAAAAAACATCTTGGTTTATTATTTGCAAAACTTCTCCAGGGAAATGGAAAGCTTCTGCCTTTTAACTGAAAACCACACATTTTAAAATTTATTTCTTTGTGCAACTTGGTATTAGGCAGGTAATAAAGTACATGGTCTTTCTTTTCCTCAGACAATTTAAATACTGACATATATCCTGATTAGTTGTTTTTTTCAAATGACTTATGAACACAATTACTGGGCATTTGAACAGCTGTGGACCAGCAGACAGAGTAATAATACCATATGTACAAAACTTGACATGTAATGTGTAAGGTATGGAGTTTCTATATTTTTGGCCTGAGACTCTGTTCTTCTGAATGTATCTTCATATCAGTTTAGGACCTTATCCAATGGAAAGACTCCTATTGACTTCAGTGGAAACTGAATTGGTCCCTTGGTTATCTTTGAGAATTGGTACCATAATGAATGAAACTGTGACCCTTTACCTTGGTAAATCTCAGTTTAATTGCTCACTTTCTAGTCACAAATGATAATATATCCAGCATATTTGGCTAGATCTTCCTGTGTGGACCACATAGTGCAGCCACTTTGTATCACGTCACCAAAATGCCTCTAAAGGCATATTTTCTGGGTGGAGCAGTTAAATATTCCAATATAAGGGTCAGCTCCAGTGCTTTAACACCACGGAAGTGTCTCTTATGCTACACACCCTCCCGGGTGCTGTTGTAGCAGTGAAAAGGGAGTATAGTTGTAGGAAAAAGAGGAGTAGCTGGGATGTCCTTATGCCACTCTAATCTTTGGTTTTGTGTTCATCCCCTCATGGTTGTTGCAGCACAAAGTAAGTAAAAACAGCATTGGCCATTTCCAACCACTCCATCTTATCTTAAGTCACAGCCCCTTTTCCCTGCCTTGCAGCAGCTCTAACAGCACTGGGGAATGGCCGTGCACAGAGTAGTACCACATACAGGGGGCAGAAAGATGAGCTTTAAACCAACTCTGCCTGCTGACCTGGACACTGCATTTTCACTGCAACAGAGGATCTGGTCCATCATAATTAATATTCTGCTGCCAGTAACCAGTCAGAGCAATATTTCTTTCTAGGTTGGTCTTTTTCTGTAAGAAACACCCCATGGTGCTATTTTGTCCTTGTCTGGATTCATTTCTATCTGGAGCTATTTGGCATCATGTTCAGAAATCACTGAAAGTAAGCATTCTCTGAAACAATGCAGTTTGGGTTCTCTGACAGAAGAGCTGTAAATGACGTATGTTTGTTTAGATTATAGAGTAACACAGAAAGATAAGAAAATGCAGTTCTGTAGTGGAGTGCTTAGATCATTTTCATTAGTATATTCTACTCCACATTAGCATACAATGATTAATCTTGAAATATATTAATAACATAAAGGCATGACATCTGGCTTCCAATTCATTTTACTACAGCATAATTATCTGGTGAGAGACCTTTAAAAAAAACACTGATTCCAAATATGTTTATGGATGAAAAAAATGACATTTGTGACACTGATCAATGGATAGTTACTTCAGATAGGTTCATTCATGGGTAAATGGTAAGTTACCAAATAGGTGCTAGGTATACACTACAACCATTACATTAAAAAAACAAAACAAAACAAAAATCTGAAGTGGTGGATCTTATGGTGGGATTTAGCATGGAAATATCCCTTCAGTTCAGCAAAAAATCATCTGCCACTGTTTAGAAGAGAATCAAAGGGGTGAATGAGATATTTTATTCCCATTTAAATAAAAAATCTTTTGTTGGATATTGGACACATTAAACTACTTTACTGATATTAAAATGGAGTTATATAATCAGTGATAGTCCATTCCTATTGCTAAACTATGTGCTGACCAAAGATTGTTTAAAGAGTCATACTTCAACTTTGCTATCTTACTTCACCTACTGTCTGAAAATGTTGGCTAGGATACCCAACGGGGGCTTAGGCTAGCATTGCAAGGCCTAACTTTTCGGTGCCACCAATTGGAATTCACACACCCATGTTAGGCATCCAGGTTCTCAATGCAATGCTTGCCTAAAAAAGTGACAGAAGCCAGCATGCTGAGCTGGAAGCTGCCTACATTAGCCAATAGGAAATGCTGAAGATGAGGGTATGGCCTAGTGGTATTGGGTAAAACGGTGACAGAGGCAGGATGATGATGCAGCCTCTGAACATGTCCACCAGATGTGGTCCTAAAGGCAAGATAGATGCCAGTTTGTGAATCCTGGTGGAGTTTAGGTGAACATTAAGTGTTGAGCTACTTGATGGTGTCAGGACAGAGGCCGCTTGTGCATGTCCATTAGCAGTAATTCAGGCACCTAGAGGACTTTGCCAGTGGAAATGTAGGTGCCTAGGGAGTTTAGGCATCCACATGGTTTGGCAGCAGCTGAGCAGAGGTTTTGAAACATCTACATTTTGGACTTGGGTGCCTAAAGTGGCAGTTTGATTCCTAAGTCGCCCTTGTGAATCCTACCCACGTTGTGCATTGCAGATACCAGACAGCACAAAGATTTTATATTTTCAGGGTTTCTATAGGCAACTTCTGCTTCTGACAGACAGCTACCCTCCCACATGATCACCTACACATAGCCAAGAATGAAGCATTAGCAGTATGTCCCTTTTATCATACAGTGAAGTGCAGTACTGTAGCTGCAATGCTGAATGAGGAGAACAAAGTAACAGTGTATTGTCTCTATGAAAGCATGCTTCCTCCAGAATTGTCAGCCTGTGGATAGAGAATGTTTTGAAAGCATGTTTTTTTGAGACAAGTTTACCTTAAAAACTGCAGCTAATATCGCCATTGTGGAAATATGCAGTTTAGCTATCCCTAAAGGTTTTTCTTTATAATAATATTAGGGCTGGATTCTGTCACCTTTATTTACCTTCATTACTACCTTTAGTCTGTGAATAATCCCACAGAACTCAAAGGTCAGTGAGGGTGACAATGTTAGACCCATAGTGCTTTTCATCCAAAGATCTTGATGGTTAACTTTTACCATTATTTTGGGACATATTTTTTTGCAATGAAGACAGAAATTCTGAGCCAATTTGAACACTTTTTTTTGTTTGCTGTTTCAATGAACCATATGGCAAATGGCATATAGAATACACATTCCTATATATTTTATTTTTATTCCTGGAAAAAATACACAGTAAAATGGAGAAAATGTTGAAAGTACATAGCAATAACTTACTGTAAAATACATTATAGGGATGTTGCACTTATTTGAAAAAATAATGCTTGTAGACTGAGGAAGCATGGTTAAACGAAGGGAGTTAAGGTTAAACTTAAAAGAAATCCAAACATGTTAAGGTCTGGAAAAGCACAATTAAGGCACCCAAACAACCTTAACTCTGAACATAGTGACCCTATGCAATAATCTCATAATTATGATTAAGGTACATTAGTATTTGTGTTCCCAGTTTAGATTAAACTGGTTTTTACAAACTCATTAGATTTTCCCCTTTCATGGTGTCAGCAGTATAGCACAAGGAAAGAGTTATACATAATTACATGGGGTATTGTTTTTCAATTTAGATTTAGCTGTAAATATTTACAACATCGTCTGATAGAATCCTTCAGATTTTATGCACACTCTTAATGCTATATTAAAGTGGTGACACAATTATATAATTGGGATGGGCATATTCTCTGACTCCTCACTTAATTCAGAATTGTAATGGTACTCAGGACTCAGACTGAGAGAAACTGACAAGGGGTGACATGAAGACTCCCTGCTATTGCCCCCCATCTGTGGCCTTTCTGCAGGCACAGAGAAGGATGGATCGATCTGGAGATGTTTAAATCACCTCAGAACAACAGTTGTCAGGTCAAAAGTCAACATGCAGAAGTGTGGTTACTTCAGTGACCCAGACACATGTGACTACGGTGAAACACAGAACATAGAATCATAGAAGTGTAGGACTGGAAGGGACCTCAGTAGGTCTTCTAGTCCAGTCTCCTGGACTGAGGAAGTACTAAGAGACAATCCCTGACAGGTGTTTGTCTAACCTGTTCTTAAAAACCTCCAAAGATGGAGATTCCATAGCTTCCCTAGATAATTTGTTCCAGTGCTTAACGATCCTCACAATTAGGAATTTTTTCCTAATATCTAACCTAAATTTTCCTTGCTGCAATTTAAGCCCATTACATCTATTCCTGTCCTCAGTGGTTAAAGAGATCAATTTATCATACTCTTCTTTACAACAACCTTTTACATACTTGTAGACTGTCGTCATGTCTCCCCTTATTCTTCTCTTCTTCAGACTAAACAAACCCAGTTTTTTCCATCTTTCCTCACAGGTCATGTTTCTAGATCTTTATTCATTTTTGTTGATCTCCTCTGGACTTTCTCCAATTTGTTTACATCTTTCCTGAAGTTTGATGACCAGAACTGGACATAGTATTCCAGTTGAGGCCTTTTCAGTGCTGAGTAGAGTGGAAGAATTACTTCTTGTGTCTTGCTTACAATACTCCTGCTAATACATCTGAGAATGATGTTTGCTTTTTTTGCAACAGTGTTACATGGATGATTCATATTTGGTTTGTGATCTCTATCCTTGACCAGAAGGATCAATGAGAACACCACTAGCACCTCAAACTCCTTCACTCCCAGAACCCTGTAGTCACTTCTAATCTTCTCAGGGTCATATCTTGCAGTATCATTGTACATCAATTGGTCTGCTAGCTCCTGGAGGAGCCATGCATCATGGAAGACATCACCAGGGTCAAAGACCAGGCCATATCATGTGCCCAACACTGGAAAAACCTATTACTGCAGAAAAAGGACACAAGAAGAAGAAGAAGGATTTCATTCGGAATCAGCTGCACTTGCACCATTTTCCTTTGGACTGGACCCTACTGGTCCAGTGCAAAAGGAAACCACTTTTAAGCTTCTGACTCAATAATATAACCCTTTATTGTGCTTCCCTCAAAATGTGGCATGTAGGTGCCTCTGAGAAAGTTTAATGATCCCAAAGATGTTTAGACGAGAATCTAATCATATCAGCCCATCATTAAGAACATAGGAATGGTCATACAGGGTCAGACCAATGGTCTATCTACTCTAGTATCTTCTATTCTGATAGTGGACAGTGCCAGAAACTTCAGAGGGAATGAACAGAATGGTACTAGCTTCTGGCAATCAAAGGTTTAGGGACACCTGAAGCATGGGGAGGACATCTTGGTTAATAGCTACCGAGGGACCTAACTGATTGTATAAGATGCTCAAGGAATTATTCTAACTGAAAAATACAGTTTTTAATTGTTGCTTATTACAGGAAATATCTCAAGATTCCTAAAATATATTTCCCACATGTTTGTCTTTTCAGAATTAGAGATAGACCTGAGCAACAAAATTTGAATTAAAAATTGGACTGGATTTCCCTAAAGTTTGGTATGTTTTCATCTGGGATTTGATTGAAGTTTATCTTTGTTAAAAAAGTAGAGAAATGGTAAGTAACGAACATTACAGAAAACCTAAGCTTAGTAAATGCATTTTAATACTTTTTTATCATCACAGTGAAAGGAAAGAGGTTTTGGAGGAAAAAAATGGTTCTAGCATAGAACATTGTATAAAGCACTATAGGTAAAAGAAAACAGGACGCCTGTGAAGAAAAATAATTTGAATGCTAAGAGTTAGGAGCTATCAACTACTAAATGATCTGTAAATCTGTGTGAGAGCAGAGAACAACTTCCAATTAGACCATACTTATGGCACTTATGGTCAGCCACTTCAGTGTTCTATCTTTACTAGAATGAATAGTCATAAAAGGTGATGTTCACTCCTATTCAGATAGCTTCCATAAGGACTATGGACCACATAAGTCCCTCTTAAGAGCTATATTGAAAGCATGAGTGGGATTTACATATTGCTCAGAACTAGTGTTGGTCCTCTGTATAGGGATAACTGTAATCCAAAAAGCTAATTTTAAAATAAACACTCAAATTTAATTCATTCAGTTAATTTCTGTGTAAACAAGTTATTAGCAGTGATGAAATGATGAAATTTGTATCTTTTTTATTTCAATGAAAAATGGCTTCTCAAATGAAATGCAAATTTTCAAAGGAAAATTTTCTGTTGATAGAAATATTTTGTTTTTCAACAAAATTAAACTTGAATCAAAACACGTTTTTCAGATTATTTTTTGTTTTTGTTTTTTTTTAAGGGAAGAGAAGATTTTTTCCCTCTGATCAAAGAGGAAAGGGAGAAAAATCCAAACGGAAAAACCTAAAAATGTTTTTTGAATAAAATTGAAATAAAATTTGTCTTTTGTTTTATTTCAATGAAAAACTGAATGTCTGTGAAAATTCTTTGTAAAAATATTAAGATTTTTATTTTTCAGATTTTTTTAATAGAAAATACTTACCATTTTTAAACCACTCCTACTAGCAATATAAATCATCCAGTAAGGAAACAGAATCCTCAAGTAAAGTGCTGCAAAGTGAGTGCCTTCTCAGTTGCAATATCTGCTCTGAGCTCATGGCAGCAGAAAGGAGGATCAAGCTCCAACCCGCCATACCCCCAAACTCCCTATTTTAACATAGATTCATAGATTCCAAGGACCATTGTGATAATCTAGTCTGATCTCCTGTATAACATAGGCTATAAAACTTCCCCAAAATAATTCCTAGAGCAGATCTTTTAGGAAAACATCCAGTCTTGATTTAAAAAGGTCAGTAATGGGTAATCCACTGTGTATAACTGGGTTTAAAAAGAATTAGATAAATTCATGGAGGATAGGTCCATCAATGGCTATTAGTCAAATTGGTCAGGGACGTAAACCTATGCTCTGGGTGTCCCTAAACCTTTGAAGGCCAGAAGCTGGGACTGGACAACCAAGGATAGATCAATTGATAAATTGCCCTGTTCTTTCCGAAGCATCTGGCATTGGCCAATGTCAGAAGACAGGATACTGGGTTAGATGGACCATTGGTCTGACCCAGTATGATCATTTTTATGGTCTTATGACCCTTGGTAAATTGTTCCAAAGGTTAATTATTCTCACTCTTAAAAAATGATGCCTTATTTCCAGCATAAAGGGCTTGATCTCAAGCTCTTACTCAATAACTTTAGTGGGACTACTCATTGTGAGTAAAGGTATGCATAGGGTCCAAGTCTGTGGGTGGTTCAGAAAATATTTAGCTGCCCCTCTTCCCCACAGTGCTTCCAGCCTGCCAGCGGCCCCGCCAATCAACTCCTCCACCTTCCTCCCAGCACCTCCCACCTGCCGTGATCAGCTGTTCTGCAGTGTACAGGAGGCACTGGGGGGAGGGGGGAGAAGTGGGGATAGGGGTGAGGAGGTGGAGGGGAGGGGGTGAAGCTTGGGGAGGGGGTGAAACTGGGTGGGAAGAGTAGGGCAGGGCAGAGCAGAGGTGGGAAGAGGAGGTGTGGAGCCAGGGTGGGGGAGGGCTTGGGGGAAGAGGTGGAGAGTGAGGGATGGGCCTGGGGTTCAGTGGGGGTTGAGCACCACTGGGGAAAGCTGGTGCCTGTGAGGGAATGGCAACAGGCTCTAAGACTACATATTTATTATTCTTGCAGTACATCAACAGTGTAACAACTCTGCAAAGAGGTTCATGGATAGTAAAAGTCTCTGTTAGATCTCTAATTGATTGCTTTATCAAATCTTTACTGAAGAAATGTTCCCTTCTATATTATCTTACTTCCTCTTTCTAACATGGCAATTACCTATCATATACTGGGTTCACTGCAGGAAACTTTCAATGACGTGCCCTGGCTGCACGGATCCATTCCATTTCATAAGCATCACAGTCTGCTTTAGTGGCAACCATCTGAATGAAAGATACATTATTATTTACTTGCCCCTGCAGAGAGTCTATTTACACTCTTATTCTAGTAACTCTTACAGTAAAGAAATCAATTTTATTTTCCATTTTCCTAATAGCTTTGAATATAGTTCTTGGCACAATATCAGACACATTTTCAAAGGAAGACTTCTCTTCTTCATAAAGAGAATATTTTCTATTTTTATACAGCAAAATAGATACCAAACAATAAGGGAAATCCAGCTCATATGAAGTCTCTAGAACAAAACACAAATAATGGCAGGTAAGATATAAAACAGGAGGGCTAAGATTTTTGGCTATCAACCGAAAAAAGAGTAACAAGCAGGGGCGGCAAGTTACATGGGGCCATGGTGCCTGTGCTCCAGCAATATTCAGGCCACAGGGGCCTGACTCCAGCAATGTTCAGGGCTGGGTCTCTTACCCGGCCACGCCGCACTGTGCTTCATCGGGCAGCTCAGGCAGCTGCTGCGCCTGCGGAGGGAGGAGGCGCCCAAGTGATGGCAGTGTCCCCCCCCCGGCACCCACCGGGAGATGACTCCGACACCAAGGGGGCTTCCTGGAGTCTGGACCTGAGCAGCTGGGGTTTGGGCGAGTGTTGTGATACCCTTCCTCCCCGTCCACCCACAGTCACTGCTCCTGCCCCATGGTGGGCAAAGGGCAGCTGCATCCCCCACCGAACAACAACAAAAAGTGTCTGCTGCCTCGTGAAGAACGTCACAAAGGAAGGGGCTACATTTTGTTTGAATTTTAGAACATATTTGCTTTTGTGAGTTATTGATCCAAGAGTGCTTGGTTGTTTCCATATTCAAAAGAGTATTAATAAAGTTGATATTCTTAGTTAAATTTTTCTTACGATAGTGATATTGGGCAATATAGGGAAACTGTTAAACGCTTACTGTTTACAGTCCATTTTTACCTTATTGAATGAAAATATATATCAGCTTACTGGGCGAGGTGGGGGGCAGGACTTGGACCTGTTCACCAAAAATTATACAAACCTACCGCTCCAGTAACAAGAAATTGCTTAAGCACGTAAGAAAGAAGAGGCGCATGAGAGAATTGATGGATCTGCTGCACTTTTAGGAAATTAAAGCAAGCAACTAAGACGGATAAAGACATTGTAGAGAAGCTAATTACTTTTCCTCAGTCTTCAGTACAGAGGATGTCGGGGAGATGTTTTCTCTTTGCAGGTAATAAAGAGGATGAGATAAGGCACTGTCAGAAACTGAGGTGTCAGAAGAGGAGGTGCTAGGACAAACTGATATATTATACATCAACATGTCCTGAAGACTGGCTAGTACTCAAAACTTGCCTCCATCAACCCCACAAACTTGCTTAAACTCTCACCAAAAGCAGAATATGGGGTGCTATTAATGGATATCCCCAAGACTGAAAGAGTATTGTACAAAAAGGAGTGATCCAGGCTATCACCATGAGGAGAGCTCTAGCAAGTATGATATGATGGGTCAATGACACAGATGATTACTAAAGCTGATATTAAGGAATTACTTTCACAATTCAAGGCCCTGATAACTGATTTATTTACCCTACTGAACAAAGAATATGCAGATTTGTGAGATAGTTAATGTGCTAGAAAGACAGAAAAAGGACAAGCTGCTGTATCACATGAAAATGCTAAAGGAGAATTGCAGCTCAAAAAGGGTAGTCTGGAAAAAAGAGAAAAGAAAGATGATCAAAATTAAGGGGGTATCTGATAATCCTGAAAAGGAAAGCTGACTCTATGTACATCCCCTCACTAAAATCAAGGGTAAAAGTGAAAATAGTGTATATAAGACTCTGTTCTTCCCATTCAGTGTTGATCACAGACTCAGATTTTATTGTGAAGTGCCACTATTATATTATAAAAGATTTGAGTATGAAGAAAGCCAAAGCAAAATTCATACTCTAAAGTCACAAAAAAACTTCATTTTTTTCATGATCTTTTTGCCCTATCTTTAAAAAGGAGAAGGGTGCTGGGTGAGATTCCAACAGCATTTTAAAAAACCCTGAAATTTTCTATTGCTGAGAATCTCCCTTTAAATTCTCATTCAGCTTGCAGAATCAGTATTATACTGAAGCAGATCCCCAAGAAAGAAAAACTATCCTTGGGTCACTTGGGATAGAGCTCTTACATTCTAACATGCAAGATGATTCTCCAAAAGAAAGAAGCAGCTGAAGAGCTAGTGAAAAAATGATGGCACATGAGGAAACGCAAGAGAAGTAGGAAAAAAAGTTCACAAATAAGGTTAAGAGAAATAGAGCTAACAAGGAGAATACCTGAAAAACAACCAGGACAGACTTACTTGGAGTTATCAAAAAAGAACAGGAACTATTCTAACTAGTCAAAATGAAATTTTGTCAAAATATGTTGTTTCATCAAAATGTATCTGTTCCTATGAAGTTTTTGAAAGAGATTAGATAGCCCAGTGGTTATCTAAACTTTTTGTTTAGATAAAATCAAACTGTTTTGTTCCAATTTTAATTTTATATTATGTAAAATAAAAATGGAAATAAGTCATTTCAAACTAAAAAAATCAAAATGTTCCATTCTGAAAAAGTCCTATATTGAGAGTATCCAAATGGCCCTATGACAGGGTGCTGGGCAAAGGGTTGCTGATTCAGCCCTCTGTCATACCAGCTCCTATTTAGGCTGGAGGTAACCAGCCCCCTGGCTGGAGGTAACCTGGTCCTAATTGGGAAAGCAGAGACAGCTGCCACCTAATTAGCCTGGGCCTGTATAAAAGCCTCAGAGGAAGGAAGCCAGCGGGGGAGTAGAAAGAAAGGGAAAAAGTAGGGATGAAAGCAGGGAGGTAGCATGTCCCTCCTGCATGCAGACAGTGAAGGGCCAACTGTATATGAAGAAATGGTGGTGGGAACAAGTCTGTGAATAAATTGCACCAGTGCTTACTAACCTCAGGGTGACTTTGTGAATATAGTAGAGGCAGGAGCCAAGGGGACCATGCTATGCTCTGCTACAGGCCATTGTATTTTTTTCTCAAGATGCAATTTTGTTCAAATCAACACATTTTCACAAAATGTTCCTGTTGATGAAATAGCATTTTTTGCTGGAAAATATTTACTCAGAAAATGTTCTTCATATAAATTTGTTAGTTAAATTGATAGCAATTTATTCTGCAACTACTTCAAGTGAAATTAATGGGACCATTCAGTATGAGCAAAGTATTATACAATGTGAGTATGAATCAGAATGTAAGGTCCAAATTCAGGAAAGCTTATGGGCATACAAGTCCACCTCCATTCAGGAGATCATTTAAACATAAGTTTAAAGTTCTCACAAAACTGGATGACTGGGCAACAAAATGGCAGACGAAATTCAATGTTGATAAATGCAAAGTAATGCACACTGGAAAATATCCTCCCAACTATACATATAAAATGATGGAGTCTAAATTAGCTGTTACCACACAAGAATAAGATCTCAGAGTGATTGTGGATAGTTCTCTGAAAACGTCCACTCAAAGTGCAGCGGCAGTCAAAAAAGAGAACAGAATGTTGGGAATCATTAAGAAAGGGATAGATAATAAGACAGAAAATATCATATTGCCTCTTTACAAATCCATGATACAGCCACATCTTGAATACTGCATGCAGGTCTGTTGCCCCATCTCAAAAAAGATGTTTTGGAATGGGAAAAGGTACAGAAAAGGGCCCTACCAGCATGAGTGTATCTGCACTGAGTCAGCAGGATCCCTCCAAACCACGCTGGCTTTGTTCCTGGTTCCACAACTGGGTCTGGTTCCACTGGGCTACATACCACTGACGCTTTCACCAGGAACAATACCCACCTGGGGCCAGACCGAGGGCGGTAGCCCATCGTCTCCAGGACTGTTGTTGGTGATGGCTGGAACTGGAGATGCCGACTGGAGTCCAAGTGGTTGAGAGGCAGCCCTAGAATAGTTTACCCAATTCCTCATGATGCAGGGAAGGAATGGGTGCAGCAACAGCGGCTGGCAACTCTTGTGGAGGACGTCATGCTGATGGAGGATTACTTGGCTGCCAAAGGGTTGGAGCAGTGACCCTGTAAGCCAGAAGGCCTGGGCAGCCAATACTGAATCAGTCCCCAGCCAAGCCGAGGCAGGTGGCCAGAGACCCTCCCACCCCCATAGAGCCTGCTAACTGGGGAAGACTGGCTGGGTGGGCCCTGACCCAGAGGGAAGAACACTAACTGGAAGGATTCACATCAATGAAAATGGACTTGCTGGCCAGAGGGGCCCTGGACCATTGTTATGAGTGTGGGCAAGAGGGACATTTCTGACAGGAATGCCCGTTCATGGCTGGGTGTGGGTGGCAGGTCCCCAGGCCAGGAAGAGGGGCCCGGAAATACTCTGGGTCCCCACATGGATGAACGGAACCTCAGTGACAGACCAGGGCACCAATGGCCAAATTATGTTGCCTTGTGAACTTTTGGGCCCTGAAGACCTCAGTGTACAACCCCAGATGGATGGGCTGGTGGAAAGGTTCAACAGAATCCTGAAGATAATGCTAAGAAAATTTGTGGGAGATGACCCCCAGCACAGGGACATATTATTACCAGCAATTTTGTTCACAGTATGGGAAATACACCAAGCATCCCCGGGTTTCTTTCCCTTTGAGCTCCTCTACAGGAGGGAGCCCAGGAGTATCCTTGACTTCCTAAGGGAGACTGGGAGGAACAAGAAACATGGGTCACAGGGTTGGCCTGCTATGTATTGCAACTGTGCGAATGGCTCCAAATGCTGGGGACCTTCGCCCAAGAGAACCTACAACAGGCACAATGTACACAAGAGTGACAGTACAACAGAGGGGCCAAGCTACATAACTTCGAGCCTGGAGATCAGATATTACTCTTATTACTCTCCATGGAGTCCACTCAGCCACGCTGCCCTGCGCAGAGGCAGACAGTCCCATTGACTCTGGCCATTAGTCTGTAGCACCCTGCGCTGAAGGGTGGTCCCATTGTCTTGGGCCATTAGGCCATAACGCCCTGAGAGGAGGAGCGGTCTGTGGGACTTGACACCCTAAGGAATGACAGGGTATACTTGCCCTGAGACAGTAGGGCACATTTAACACGTTAACAACAAATGTTAAATGAAGGGCCTGCTTCTCAATTTTCCTATGTTGACGTGCCATTCTATGCCACTCACATTTTGCAGCATACAAAAGCTAAACCTATAAGACATCACAAACCCTCCTTATTTTACTTGAGTGCAATCTCCATGATACTTTCAGTTTATGGGTTCCTATGTGATATTATGAATGATACCATATCTATTCCTAAGCCTTCAGGAGGCAGTGCAGAGTGAATATTTCAGTACTCTTAGCTTTTAAGTTAGGCAACACTGTGCTGTAGGTTTTAGAGAAGGAAAAAAAAATTCTTCCAAATCTATGAAATCTTTAACGTTGGGAATTATTTTACACAAACAATGCCCTGTCTTGAATGCTACAATTTGAAAATCAATATGGTGTTTTAGCTTTAAGCATTTTAAAACTGCAACTGACTGGCTTACAGAGCATCTGTTGGATCCAACTTCATCCCTAAATATAGAGGACCACCAACCAAAAGTGAAAAGAAGCTCAGCAACAAAAAAGCTAAAATGAGTACTAATGAGATAACATGCATTGCTCTGAGTCATGTTCAGGCATTGAAAGTCCTGTCATACATATAGCAATCTTTCCATAGAAGAAAACAGTAAAGGAGAGTGCAACAAATGAAAACACTGAATATATTAACTCAACATCTGGGATCAGTGCCAAGAACAATTTCATAAGGTAGAACACTTTCGCAGTTTTCACACAAACACACAAGGATGGATGTTGTGGGAAATTCAGACCCTAACCTGCATAAAGAGGAAGCTGCTGTTTTCCCACTAACCTCAGGCACTTGTTCAGTGGTTATAATAACCCGGATGGGAAAAAAATGGTCAAGTGCTAATAAATACCAAAGACTTTTTCAGCTAAATGAGCGCCTCAATGGCTTCTGCAAAATGAAGGCCAAGTCTCCCAGTCACTGATGAGGTGGTAGGCTCTTGTCTATAAGGAGATTTCCTTTGACAAGAAGACTTTGGAATGCAAATTCACTTTAGGGACAATTTCTCATTTAATTGAACTGACCAACTTCAAGCTGATCTAAATGATATACTAATGAAATGCAATCTAAATGGCACAGTTATTCCTGCCCAGAATCAAATCATTATCATGAGGTGGTAATGTTACTCTGTCAAAGAAAATAATCAGAAATGATTCCTGTATAATTGCCAGCAGTTTATTCTCATCACAATGTAATACTTTAAATTTCTTGATCCCATCAAATTATATGCTATGGATTAAATTCAGAACTTCTTAGTTCTTCAGGGAAACTGTCAACTAATTCCCTCCCTGTGACCTGCAAAGTCACTAACTTCTCTTCATTCAAATCACTCCTTTAAGACTCATGTTGGCTTTGATACCCATAAGAGGTGAGTCTATGAATCATTATTCTATTTTCAATTACTTTTGATCAAAATGATCTAATCATGTGATCTCATTGCTATAACCCATGTCCTTTCTCAACCCATCTGTTCCTTAGTTTTTGTTAATCCCACTCATCCTATCACACCTAAAATTAGATCTTCAAATCAGGGAATCTGTATTACTGTAAAAAAATTATAAATAAAAATGATGAGTTCAATGGAAATTTTTAAGTGAGTAAAGATAGCAGGATTTGCCCTTATATGTTTATAGGTGCTTTCAGAATTCTTGTATATCTTACTGTATCTCTCTCACAATTATAGGGTAAGAGAAAAACATAGTAAAGATTATCAATACTTCGCAACCCAATAAAGATGTACAATTGTCACTCTGATAATTGCCACAGAATAATTTTTCTATCAGTGCATAATGTGCTGAAGTGTATAGTCCCCATGCAATGTTCAGTAGGGAGCTACTAAAAGTGTTTACCGAGCTGAGAAGCTACGAAAAATGTCTGCCCTCAGTGAAAAGTCTGTCACTGAGCCCAGTCAATAGGGGCTCAGATGTAGGTAATTACTCTGTTGTGAGAGCATACAAGAGACATGAGCTTTTGTAAGTCATTTGTTGTGGGCTTTGGGAGTGATCTTGGACAGGACCGGCTCTAGGCACCCGCAACGCAAGCACGTACTTGGGGCAGCACAGTTCCAAAGGCGGCGGCATCATTCCGGCCGTCCTTTTCCCCCCCTTTTTTTGCTTGGGCAGTTGCGCTCTCGGAGCTTGGGGTGGCAAATTTTTTGCTTGGGGTGGCAAAAAACCTAGAGCCGGCCTTGATCTTCGAGCCAGAACCTCAATACATAATGTATTGAGGGGACAGGAACTTTCTTGGCAGTTTTTATTTGACTGTCTTTTGCAAGAAACTTCATCCTTAATTTCAACCCAAATCTGTAGGTTGTTTCTTCTTCCCTGGGCTGCATTTTATTGCAGTGTACACATTTTATAAACCAATCGGATATTTAGAATTCAGGTTTTTCTTTTTAACTCTTGTATGTACTGGAGAGCGCCTCGTTACTATGAGAAGGCATCAGGAACAACAAAAAAGCTGGGTTTTTTTTGGCAAACAGCATTCTAAATGTATTATGAGTTAGAATTAATGTACTAGACAATCTGCAGAGAAAAAGGATTCACATTGGCATGTTGTTTACCTCGGTATAGGATTTAGCAAAAGGGAAGCAATTCAAAGATAAAACTTTTCAGAGGAAATTCTAACTACACCAATTATGACAGCAGGCCTGATAGTCACTATTATTATTATTGAGAATAATGACAGTTAGTCTATTTGCCTAGTTAGACTGACTATCCTGAACATACTATTAGGAGTTTAGTATGAAAATGACTTGGGTTACTGAAGAAATCCTTAGCTATACTGCCTATGTGAGTACACGAACTCTGATCTTTATCTTTAGTCTGCTGCTGTAGCCATAGACTACATATAAACTGCTGTCATATTTTAGTAGAGTTATATTTTTCCTAGTATTTCTTTCCTTTGCATACTCTAAAGATTTACACACCATATCAACCTTCTGTGTCCAACTTCTGCCATCCTATGGGACAGAATACTGCCCCTCTTGCAGCCCTAGCATATAGGGGCATAATACGCATGTAGCCAGAGGAAGGAGTGTGGTCAGATCACTGCTGCAGTCCAGCTACTCTTAGCTCCTACAGTGGTTTCTAGGAGGCCATTGAAAACTAGTGTCAATTACAGTTTTGCCCTCTGTTTTTGTCATTTGTTGCAAGATGCTGCAAAGTACCAGAAATGTTCTTAATTCTTTGAATTGTAAATGGAATAATAATAATACCTAACTCGTATATAGCACGTTTTATCTGTAGATTCTAAAAGCAGTCTATGTTGCAGATTGTTGGGCATATATTCTGCAGAAAAACCTGAGTGTCTCTGGATTAAGTTTAGAAGTGTGTGCAACAAGAGTGATATAGTGGTAGGAGTCTGCTATAGACCACCGGACCAGGGGGATGAGGTAGATGAGGCTTTCTTCCGGCAGCTCACGGAAGCTACTAGATCGCATGCCCTGATTCTCATGGGTGACTTTAATTTTCCTGATATCTGCTGGGAGAGCAATACAGCGGTGCATAGACAATCCAGGAAGTTTTTGGAAAGCGTAGGGGACAATTTCCTGGTGCAAGTGCTAGAGGAGCCAACTAGGGGGGGCGCTTTTCTTGACCTGCTGCTCACAAACCGGGTAGAATTAGTGGGGGAAGCAAAAGTGGATGGGAATCTGGGAGGCAGTGACCATGAGTTGGTTGAGTTCAGGATCCTGACGCAGGGAAGAAAGGTAAGCAGCAGGATACGGACCCTGGACTTCAGGAAAGCAGACTTCGACTCCCTTAGGGAACGGATGGCCAGGATCCCCTGGGGGACTAACTTGAAGGGGAAAGGAGTCCAGGAGAGCTGGCTGTATTTCAAGGAATCCCTGTTGAGGTTACAGGGACAAACCATCCTGATGAGTCGAAAGAATAGTAAATATGGCAGGAGACCAGCTTGGCTTAATGGTGAAATCCTAGCGGATCTTAAACATAAAAAAGAAGCTTACAAGAAGTGGAAGGTTGGACTTATGACCAGGGAAGAGTATAAAAATATTGCTTGGGCATGTAGGAATGATATCAGGAGGGCCAAATCGCACCTGGAGCTAGCCAGAGATGTCAAGAATAACAAGAAGGGTTTCTTCAGGTATGTTGGCAACAAGAAGAAAGCCAAGGAATGTGTGAGCCCCTTACTGAATGAGGGAGGCAACCTAGTGACAGAGGATGTGGAAAAAGCTAATGTACTCAATGCTTTTTTTGCCTCTGTTTTCACTAACAAGGTCAGCTCCCAGACTGCTGCGCTGGGCATCACAAAATGGGGAAGAGATGGCCAGCCCTCTGTGGAGATAGAGGTGGTTAGGGACTATTTAGAAAAGCTGGACGTGCACAACTCCATGGGGCCGGACGAGTTGCATCCGAGAGTGCTGAAGGAATTGGCGGCTGTGATTGCAGAGCCATTGGCCATTATCTTTGAAAACTCGTGGCGAACCGGGGAAGTCCCGGATGACTGGAAAAAGGCTAATGTAGTGCCAATCTTTAAAAAAGGGAAGAAGGAGGATCCTAGGAACTACAGGCCAGTCAGCCTCACCTCAGTCCCTGGAAAAATCATGGAGCAGGTCCTGAAAGAATCAATCCTGAAGCACTTGCATGAGAGGAAAGTGATCAGGAACAGCCAGCATGGATTCACCAAGGGAAGGTCATGCCTGACTAATCTAATCGCCTTTTATGATGAGATTACTGGTTCTGTGGATGAAGGGAAAGCAGTGGATGTATTGTTTCTAGACTTTAGCAAAGCTTTTGACACGGTCTCCCACAGTATTCTTGTCAGCAAGTTAAGGAAGTATGGGCTGGATGAATGCACTATAAGGTGGGTAGAAAGCTGGCTAGATTGTCGGGCTCAACGGGTAGTGATCAATGGCTCCATGTCTAGTTGGCAGCCGGTGTCAAGTGGAGTGCCCCAGGGGTCGGTCCTGGGGCCGGTTTTGTTCAATATCTTCATAAATGATCTGGAGGATGGTGTGGATTGCACTCTCAGCAAATTTGCGGATGATACTAAACTGGGAGGAGTGGTAGATACGCTGGAGGGGAGGGATAGGATACAGAAGGACCTAGACAAATTGGAGGATTGGGCCAAAAGAAATCTGATGAGGTTCAATAAGGATAAGTGCAGGGTCCTGCACTTGGGACGGAAGAACCCAATGCACAGCTACAGACTAGGGACCGAATGGCTAGGCAGCAGTTCTGCGGAAAAGGACCTAGGGGTGACAGTGGACGAGAAGCTGGATATGAGTCAGCAGTGTGCCCTTGTTGCCAAGAAGGCCAATGGCATTTTGGGATGTATAAGTAGGGGCATAGCGAGCAGATCGAGGGACGTGATCGTTCCCCTCTATTCGACATTGGTGAGGCCTCATCTGGAGTACTGTGTCCAGTTTTGGGCCCCACACTTCAAGAAGGATGTGGATAAATTGGAGAGAGTCCAGCGAAGGGCAACAAAAATTATTAGGGGACTGGAACACATGAGTTATGAGGAGAGGCTGAGGGAGCTGGGATTGTTTAGCCTGCAGAAGAGAAGAATGAGGGGGGATTTGATAGCTGCTTTCAACTACCTGAAAGGGGGTTCCAAAGAGGATGGCTCTAGACTGTTCTCAATGGTAGCAGATGACAGAACGAGGAGTAATGGTCTCAAGTTGCAGTGGGGGAGGTTTAGATTGGATATTAGGAAAAACTTTTTCACTAAGAGGGTGGTGAAATACTGGAATGTGTTACCTAGGGAGGTGGTAGAATCTCTTTCCTTAGAGGTTTTTAAGGTCAGGCTTGACAAAGCCCTGGCTGGGATGATTTAACTGGGAATTGGTCCTGCTTCGAGCAGGGGGTTGGACTAGATGACCTTCTGGGGTCCCTTCCAACCCTGATATTCTATGATTCTATGATTCTATGATTCTATTCCACATTTTTCCTTGCAGGATCGGAGTCTAAATGTAAAGTCAACCCTCATTTTTATTTCCTTTATATAGCAACTGCAGGATTACTTGTGTGAAAATGTATGCCAATTTGGGGCTCTACAGCATATACACCTTTGTGGATATTAGTTGGTGAAACAAATGTAACTTGCCATTTTATTAAATAGATACCTGCTGGGGTATTTTTGATGGCTTTCAATAAGTTTGTTTACTGTGGTAAAATCTTATTCTTACATTTGCATATTACAGAAAGTAAATTTTACATTTGCATTATATTTGCATAATTACAGAAAGTACATTTTAGATAGGAATTAATGGAGCAATCCGCACGAAGACATAGGTTTAGAAAAAATAACATAACCTAGAGTTCTCACTTATAAAATAAATTGTTTAGTTGATCAAAAATGTAATAGGAAGAAGAGGAATCAATGGAAAGAATGTTATTCTCATCATGAAATATAATGTGGTATGATTCATTTGCTCTAAAATACAGTCATCTAACTGTCCCTTTTGCATTGAATTCTTTCTGTTATAAGGATTTAAACACTATGGATGGTCATTTGACATAGTATTTTAGGATATGGTCTGTCACTAGGGAGGTGACCTATAGTGTATCCATTTTTCTTGTGTGTTTCATTGTGTTGCCTGAAGATGGGTTTGTATTTTGCTGAGTTATTTTCTGATAGGAACTACATTTATACTTGTATGTTCTTTCGAAACACAATGAATTCAGATTAAATGAGAAACATAGATTTTAAAATTCTATCTTTTTTTTGTAGTTAATTACAGGAACTGTATCAGGGAGCCTGAAGTAAAAATGATTCATATTTTCTAATTTTTCTGACACATTATTTTTCAGTGCAACATAGTTTATTTAAAATAACAAATAGCAGCACTCAATCTGTTACAGCACAGCAAAATATACCTAATATATATAAATAGATTGCTCACTGTCTAGAATCATCCCATTTGTGTCAAACCATGTATTGTGTCCATAAACAAATACAGTCTATTGTTTTCTTCATTTGTTAGCTTCTGTCAATCTCTGGGACTATTATTGAGTTCCATGGGCTTTGGATATGGTCCCATCTTTCAGAATAATTGTATGCACGATTAGAGCTCAATACAGTTTTCCTGACAAAAGCTGGAGAATAACAAAAACCACATACAAGCCTCTATCCTGCACCATAATTTGCTGGCTTGGTCTTCTGCGCCCAGTATGATTCCTGGGACTGCGTAATTTAGACCCCCCACCACATTATCTATACTTAATATTCCATTACACCAGTTTATAATGTCCAGATAAAGTAATATCAAAATAGGCAATTCTAGCCCCAAAAGATAATAAGCACCCCAAACGTGCCCCTTGCTAAAATATAAATAAGATTAATATATTAAAATTTGGGACATTGTCCATAGTGGAGACCTGAATGAAGATCAGTAAGGGAGGGATTACTATAAGAAAAACAAGATGTTAAAGAGGCCATGGAAGAAGGTGAACCTCAGTATGGGTGATAGAGAACAATTTTAGACCTAATTCTAGTTTTGGTCATTTGTTGCAAGATATTGCTGAGTAATTGAAAGATTCTTAATTGTTTGAATTTTAAATGTAATTGTAATAATTAATATCTAGTGCTCATATCATGCTTTCTATCCGTAGCTCTCACTGCACTTTGCAAAGGAGGAATTTTATCCCCTTTGGACAGAAAGGGAAACTTAAGACAGGGGGCAGGGAGATTATAGTGACTTGCCCACAGTCACACAGAAGGCCTGAGACAGAGCCAACAATAGAACCCTGGCTAGAAGTTGGTGAATTTTTGGTTTTGTCTGAAATTTTCTAAAAGAAAAATGCAGATTCAGGCTGACCAAAACATTGAGCAACTTCATGTCAGTTTTGGCTAATTGTTTTGGCTGGCGGGAAAAAAAGGAAGGAAATGTCAAAATTGTTTGTTCGTTTGTTTGTTACAACATTTCTGAAATGAACCATTTTCATTCTGGGGATCAATTCACAAGGGGAGTAGGTGCAACTGGCATCCATGTTGGCATTGAGATTGACTCTGTAGCCTGGTGGTTAGGACACTTGCCCAGGTGGGGAAAGAACTCCTCAGATCCAATCCCTGTTCCAGTGAATACTGAATTATTTATACAAAGTAAAATTGTGTCAACAGGAGAGAATGAGAGACACCTGCTCCAGAATATTCTCTAGCTCAGTGATTAGGGCACTTACCTAGCAAGGGGGAGACAGGTTTAAATTCCGTGTTCCAAAGTGGGATTCAAACTGGGGTCTCCCACATCTCAGCTGAATGCCAACATCACTGGGCTATTGGGTATAACCTATTTTGCTATGTTGTGAATGTCGGTGGGACTAAGTCCCCTTGTGACTCTGACCCTTTGCCATTATTTAAAAAAAAAAGTTAAAAATGCCTGAATTTAAAACAACATGTTTAGTTTTGGGTTAAATGAAACCTTTTGTTTGACCTAAAATGAAATTCTTTTGTGACTTTTCAATTTGCTGAAAATTCTGTAAAAATATGGCATTGGGTCGATCAGAAACCATTTTATTTTTGAACTGAAAATATCTGTTATTTGCACAGCTCCACCCAGGAGGTCCAATTGTCCAGGATTTTTTATTAAAAAAAATCCACCAATGTTGCGGTGCTTCTAAATAGATTATCTGAAAGCCATGTTCAAACTTAGCCCCAGTAGTACATTTGGATAAGCCGACCTCTGCACTCTGGCAGAGCCACATTAAAATCAGACAGAAACTGGCAGACCTGCATCAACTGTGCTGCAGCCTCATTCTCTGACTACATTTTTAAAAATCAATTTTCCACTAAGTGAAGCAAATCAAGGCAGTGCTATAGAGGGTAAGTTAGCAGGTCAGCCCATGGGCTTGTCTGAAAATTAGAGGCAATCAAGAAACTGGAAACAATTTTTTCTTGCCTGCTACTGAGTGGAAATAAGTAAAATAAAAGATTTTTTTAACGTCTTGGGAAACAGAACTTGGAGGAGAATAAATGTAGAGAACACATACTTTCTTAATATTACCATAGTTGATACATGGGGCCATTGAATTGAAAAAATTACCTTAAAATTCTGTAACAGGTAATCTAGGAGTTTGTTAGATTGTCAAAACATTTCCATTTTGAGGGTTTAGAATGTCTTTGTGTTATACTGTGTGGTTTAAACAAAATGTGGATTTAGTGTCACAAGAAATAGTTAATAATTGCTTAGCAAATACAATAATCACAACACGGATCCCACAATTTTTTTCTGTCCACACTGAACTCTGGGAGGATCTTACTTCTCAGCTGATTTGCTGACGGGTTTACCTTGGTACTTAAAATATGAATCATGACACTTCTTTCAAAGCTACTGTACATCAGACCCTGGATGATTTATAAGTGAAAAGAGCTGACATTGTACACAAGGCAAAAGTTCACAGTTTGAGACAGGCTATCAGAACTCTGTTGTACAGCATGTACCAGTTTACTAGGCAGCTTATTAATGGGAAAATGACTGTTCTTAGGTGTCACATTTAACCCAGCGAAGGGTCAGATTACACATTTTATAATGAAGGAAAAACATTTATGTGGACACAGAAACAATCAGACGTGAACACTATGGTATGATTAAATGCAGAGGCTGCAACTCTATTCAAAATTAGCCAGAATAACCATCCCTAACTACCTGGCAGGGTTGTTCCAGTGCAGAACTCAATGGGCACCAATGGCACCAGGTAATTTACACCTGACAGCGGGTATAGAGGCCATATTGCTCTACACTGCCAGGCCTGCCCTGACTGGAAGTCCCAACCCATTCCTCTCCCCTACTGGTGGTAGGAGAGAGAAGATAAGGGACCTGCACAATACATAGGGAGCTGGCAGCCCATGGCCCTGAGTTTCAGAGACAGACTTGGGTATATGGGGCTCTCACTATAGTGCCAAAAAAATAGTGAACAACCCCCCTCACTTCAGAGCCCAAGCTCCAGCCCAAGCTACACTGGCTACAAGGTTATTTTTAGTGCCATAGTGCAAGCCCCCCAAGTCCCAATCTGTTGACCAGGGATCTGACTTGCTGCTGCTTGCTATGTGTTGTGCAACTTGTGGCTCACAAAGCTACCACACCTAAGCAACAAATAGTAGCAAAACCCCACCTAGCTCTTCTAGCACCTCCAGCCAATCACCTGGCCCCAGCACCACTTTTACCCACACTGCCCAATGGCAGCAGTGGTAAGTCAGACAGGCTCTGGAGCCCAGGCTCAGATACAGCATGTGACCCATCCCACACCCTGTGTAGCATGTGGAATGGCAGTGAGGGGAAAAAGAAAGAAACCGCCCCCTTCACATGCTGAAGGCAAGTGGGAGAGGGAGGGGAAAGTAGAGAGATTATGTTTAACACTGCCCTAGCTGCTCTTGGTTGAGATCACTCTGTTCCCAGAGGATAGACACTTTCTCCACTTCTCCCAGCTCCATCAAAGTTACACAGTGAGCAGTTTAAAAATGGGTTTCACATTGGTTTTCAATGTGGAACAACATAAGATTCTTAAAGCTGACTCCTCTAGTGATCTGTAATGGAGGGATCTTTGACAGATTGTCCTTCAGTTTGCTGAAGGGAAAAGGGATGCTAAATGGGTAAAGTCCTATGTAAATGTTGAGTTCCTACAAGTCCTACTGAAGTCAGGAAGTTCTGGGTTCCCGGCACTTGTCAAGGATGAGTGATGAATATCAAAATAATGGGCCTAATTCTGATTTCACTTAAGATGGGTTCAACAATACTGGACCTGGTTCCCAACTGCATCACACCTTGCATAATCATGTACATGTGTGCCAGTCAGACTGGTATGATCTCACACACATACAGGTATCAATGACTTCATAGGTGCAAGGTAGTGGAGAATCAGACCCACCGACTCCAGGTGTGACTTCTAATTTACACTGGTGTTCAGAGTAAAAGCAGATGGTTTAAAACTCATTATTGAAATAGAGACCGACAATGACTCTTGAGGTCATCTGTATTTACAAATACAGCACTGCTTGTAAGTGTGCTTTGAATAAAAAGGGAAATTGCTTTCCTTCAGAGATATAAGTCTGAGCTAAAATGACAGTGTCAAATCCTTCACCTGTTTCCTGTACTCTGCCTGCAAGGACGGCACCTTGCAATACCAACCACATAAAAGTGAAATGGCAAACATGATTTGCAGTTTAAACCTTTCAGATGAAAAATGAGGACAGATATTAACACTTATTAATTGGGCTGCAAGAAATAACAGCTCCTAGGTGATACACTTTCTGATATGTCCAATAAACTTTGTACATGCTGATTTTGTATACATGCCATGCATTTTAATAAGTAAGCATTGTTTTAGAACTAAACTAATACTATCAGCATGGACATCATTGAAGAGGGTATGCAAATCTTTGCATATCATGTGAGTGTAAATCAGCACAACCCTATTTCAGCAACAGAACAGTGAAATGGTTCAGGGGTAATGTGAATTAGCACCTGCATTTCACCTGAGTTACTAATACACTGGACCTATTGGGGTGAACAATACCTCCTTAGGGGAGGTGAGCCTGGGACACCAGTTAGTTCAGAGAAAGCTGATTCAGGTAATTAGATAATCAGGCTGGTGGGCTGGGTGAGATAAAGAGTGTATTAGTCCATCAGCCTAGTGGGATAAAGAAGCACACGAACACAGTGCCAGGGGGAGAGGAATTGAGTGCAGCCTCACAGAGGCCTCAGCGAATAGAGACTTTTGTTCCTCTCAGATCCTGAGGAGATGGCCTAAAATGTAGGGGATATTGTAAATGGCTGACTTAGAACAAGGCTTCCTCAGCTCTCATCCCCTAACATCCCTACTCTACTTGCGCTATATTGATGACATCTTCATCATCTGGACCCATGGAAAAGAAGCACTTGAGGAATTCCACCATGATTTCAACAATTTCCATCCCACCATCAACCTCAGCCTTGTCCAGTCCACACAAGAGATCCACTTCCTGGACACTACAGTGCTAATAAAGCATGGTCACATAAACACCACCCTATACCGGAAACCTACTGACCGCTATTCCTACCTACATGCCTCAAGTTTTCACCCTGACCACACCACACGATCCACTGTCTACAGCCAAGCTCTGCAATACAACCGCATTTGCTCCAACCCCTCAGACAGAGACAAACGCCTACAAGATCTCTATCAAGCATTCTTACAACTACAATACCCACCTGCAGAAGTGAAGAAACAGATTGATAGAGCCAGAAGAGTTCCCAGAAATCACCTACTACAGGACAGGCCTAACAAAGAAAATAACAGAACGCCACTAGCCGTCACCTTCAGCCCCCAACTAAAACCCCTCCAACGCATTATTAAGGATCTACAACCTATCCTGAAGGATGACCCAACACTCTCACAAATCTTGGGAGACAGGCCAGTCCTTGCCTACAGACAGCCCCCCAACCTGAAGCAAATACTCACCAGCAACCACATTCCACACAACAGAACCACTAACCCAGGAACCTATCCTTGCAACAAAGCCCGTTGCCAACTGTGCCCACATATCTATTCAGGGGACACCATTACAGGGCCTAATAACATCAGCCACACTATCAGAGGCTCGTTCACCTGCACATCCACCAATGTGATATATGCCATCATGTGCCAGCAATGCCCCTCTGCCATGTACATTGGGCAAACTGGACAGTCTCTACGTAAAAGAATAAATGGACACAAATCAGATGTCAAGAATTATGACATTTATAAACCAGTCGGAGAACACTTCAATCTCTTTGGTCACGCAATTACAGACATAAAAGTTGCGATATTACAACAGAAAAACTTCAAATCCAGACTCCAGCGAGAGACTGTTGAATTGGAATTCATTTGCAAATTGGATACAATTAACTTAGGCTTGAATAGAGACTGGGAGTGGCTAAGTCATTATGCAAGGTAACCTATTTCCCCTTGTTTTTTCCTACACCCCCCCGCCCAGGTCTTGTTAAACTCTGGATTTGTGCTGGAAATGGCCCACCTTGATTATCATACACATTGTAAGGAGAGTGATCACTTTAGATAAGCTATTACCAGCAGGAGAGTGGGGTGGGGGGAGAGAAAACCTTTTATAGTGGTAAACACCCATTTTTTCATTGTTTGTGTGTATAAAAAGATCTTCTGTACTTTCCACAGTATGCATTCGATGAAGTGAGCTGTAGCTCACGAAAGCTTATGCTCAAATAAATTGGTTAGTCTCTAAGGTGCCACAAGTACTCCTTTTCTTTTTGCGAATACAGACTAACACAGCTGTTACTCTGAAACCTGTAAATAGACTGTTTCACAGGCCTGTAAGCATGTTGATTGATGGAACTCAAATACACAGCATGGTGCATATGCCTCCGGTAGAGTCTGAGCCAGTTTCTGTGGTGCAGAGGCAGGAGCAGAGCCTGCCTTACTGCAGTGCTTTCCATAGACACCAGCCTACATAAGACTCTAATCTCAGCCTGTAAAGTCCTGGTTTTTGGCAATGGAACTTGTTGCAATTGCATCCACAAGATCATGACCCGACACCCCACCACCACACACACACCCCATTCTGTAGTAATACAGGAGCAAAATAATGTCTTTGCCCAGAGACATTTCACCCCAATTTCCTCCCAACTTTGTTCAATCCCTCCTTAATTCTGATACTATATTTCTAAATGAGTGCAGAGTGTTTTGGTTTCCATGCACTTTTACTGGAGATTTTGTTGCATTTGAGGACACTAGTCTATATTCCTTACTCAGACAAAATTCCCTTGGGCCACGTCGTGGATTTTCCTGGAGTAATGAGTGCTTGCCTGTCATAAAGTAGCCTCTGTCTGGTAGTTGTTAGACTCTATCAACTGCCACAATGGATGCTAATGCTTGAAAAGTGCCTGTGAAGGTCTTTTGTGTACACTACAAATTGTGCCTGTACAAATGGAAGCCAAATTAAGGCCCCTTTGTATATTTTGTCCTTTATAGAGTTGACTAAAAACTGGATTTCTGTTCTACAGTGTAACATGGTGGCTTACCCCATGGGCTGGAGAGCCTGGGGCTAAGCCAACCTGACTGAATGAGCCCCACCTGAGAGGGAACAGGAAATTCCCCAGAAAGAGCCCAGGCTTAAGAGGTGATAAAGCCAAGCTGGGGAAAGAGCTAGAGTGAAAACTAGGCAGGAAGCTCAGAACAGTAAGGAAAGCTTTGCTAGCAAGTAGAGATCCTGTGGGTGGAGAAGCTTACCATTCAGGGAGGCCTGGGAGAGACCCTGACTAGCCAAGGAAGTGACTTGGAGGTCTAGAAGGGAAATCTGAGACAAGGTAGAAAGTGGGCAAGGGAAAACCACAGCAAAGGAGCAGATGTAGCTGTTCAGTACAGGGCCCTGGTCTGGAACCCAGAGTCAAAGGTGGGACTGGGTTCCCCTACTAGTCCCAAGGAAGGGTTACCATGCCCAGCAAGGTAACTGCAGACTCAGCTGAAGACAAGCCCCAGAGAAGGTGAAAGGACTTGTTTCTGTTGAAGACATTTTTGTACTCTTAGTTTGGGACAGCTGGATCCTAGAAGAGATGGACAGAAGATGTGACCCAGCTTGGGGGATTGAATTACCAGGCAAAGAAACTGCCACGGTGCTGGATCAACCATCTGTGAGAGATCTGTGATGCTAAGCCTGGTCACGACTGGACACCTAGTGGTGAGTAGACTTGTTTACACAGGAAATTCTGAAATTAAAAAAAAAAAAATCATTCAGAAATGGAATGTCAAATGGAGTTTTCCAGTGAACTGGGAATTCCAAAAGTTTGTATAGAAAAACTGTAAACAGCATTTTGCTCAGATATTTTTGAAGCATTTTTGAGGCTCCCTGAGCTGCTCAGTGCCTTGGCAACCTGGTTTCTCAGGGCTTTCGGGATGCTGAGGAAATGGGAACCCTGGCTCTGGTGGGGTGCCAGGGAGCCAGAAGCCTCAGTCTGGGCTATTGAGGACATGGGAGCTTGGGAGTTCAGGCTCCCAGCTCCCTGTCAGCCAGCCAGGTGGACTTGTGAGGAGCTGGGTGGGTGAGCTGATAGGAAACCAGGCAGGTATCAGGTTCCCACAGAACGTTTTGACTCTGTTGCATCCAGCATTTTCCAATAGAAAAACATTTTGTCAGAAAATTTCTGACCAGCTCTAATTCCTGAACAAGGATGGTATTGGTTGGCCTGCAAGAATTTTAGGATATGCACAATTTAAGTCACTTGGTGCATAAAGAAGGGGTTTATTTTGGTTTTGGTTTTTTTGGTCATCAGCTACTATTAAGGAAAACTAATGTCTCAAAAAATCAGGCTTATTTCTTTCAGCACTGTACATGCATAATAATGAGTGACACTGTGACACATCGTACACAGTCAGCATGCATTTGTGAATCAGATCCGAACAAATATTTTTTCAGGCTGAATTTTATGACTCATTAAATGTTATTAGTGTCAAAATAATCTGTGCTGTTTTTCCTTCATACTCTTTAAATCTGTTAGACATGCCTGTCATTTTTATTGAATACCACTTGCTACTCCCTGCGTGCAAGGGTATTTATCAACATTGTTCTTTATAACTGTTCTCTATAATTCATTCTGAAGACTCTAAACTGAGTAATACCCATCTGTTTTGGCAGTTCCTCACTGCTGCAGGGGGTGTAACTATTTGGTAAGATGATGCCACTTATTTTTCAAGGTACTTGTTAAACCAGGAAAGTAATGGTGACTTCAAATGAGTTATGTTTGCTTTCATGTGCTCCATATGCCCTCAAAGCAATCTTACTTAATTTGATTGGAGCCAATACAATTTTCTGTTATCTGAGGTTAATGCTCTTTAATGTTCAGTCTTTTAAACAATATATAATGCCATAAGACAGAGAGGT
Organism: Lepidochelys olivacea; assembly: GCF_965140295.1. Taxonomy (NCBI): domain Eukaryota; kingdom Metazoa; phylum Chordata; order Testudines; family Cheloniidae; genus Lepidochelys; species Lepidochelys olivacea. The sequence goes on along the minus strand of NC_140415.1, from coordinate 77,834,287 downwards.
CAGATTGTATATTTTATACACAGCCCTCCCACAGCAGTATTCCAGGGGATAGTCTGAAGGCACAATCCCTTCTGGTGAACATGGGATGTGCTGTGCTATTGAATACATATACAATGGGTGTGGGAACGTAGTCCTGCCTCCTTAGATTCTCTTGCTTATTAGAGCAAGTAGATCCTGTGTTTCTTGAGCATAGGAACTTCATCCTCCATTGAACGATCTGCTAAGGTCAGACACAGGCTAGATACAATCTCTCTAAAGACACGTACCTATGTCACTGGGTTAGTATAATCCAGTTTACCTTTTACCTTGGTTCACAAAGAAGCCATATCTATTCATTCATCTTTTATGGAGTAAACCAGATGATCTTGAGGAATGTTACTTCTGTTTAATGCAGATTTTTCTCTTCTCCCAAGAATGACAGTCTGTCTTTTACGGTATATCCATATCAATCATGCATCTGTAACTTTTTTAACTCTTTTTTTTCCAGGAGCTTTTTGATGGATGAGTGTATTGTTTGTTCAAAAGTTGCCGAGCATTCCTGTTTAGAAATTTGCCAGTTGTTTCAGGAGTGGTTCAGGAGTTGGTCCAGTGCTGTATGAGCTTAATAGGTTGTGTCTACTACATGTAACTATATGAAACATTTATTGTAAACTGAATGAGACCAGGATCCAGTGGGAAAAAAATAGTATGTGATCACACAGTTAAAGACTGTATCATAGGGTATACTCACAAGGGGCTGAATTAAGGTTGAATGGGCAGCCTTAATTCTGACATTTCCTAACTTTTGAATGCTTGACTTTGCAACATTAACATCTTAAAATGTAATTTTTGGTATGCAGTTTGCTAGGGTTGTGTTTTTTTTTTAAAGCAAACTGAAAATAACAGGATGTCCATCATGTGGAACCCTACTAACTGCCACCTGATTCACCACTAGGGTTAGAAGCTTTAGTTTCACCACATACATCTGTCATTTGGGCTAATGGCACAACTGATAGCAGTATTTGCTTCTCATCCTCCACATTGACCAGCCACTAGAGGGAAATTAGGCACATATTTTGCTGTGGGTTTCAAGCTTTTTTGCTGCCAGCAAAAGATTACTGAGGCCTTGTCTACACTACGAAATTAGGTCGAATTTATAGAAGTTGGTTTTGTAGAAAGCATTTTTATACAGTCGATTTTGTGTCCCCCCACACAAATGCTCTAAGTGCATGTAGTCGGCGGAATGTGTCCACAGTACCGAGGCAACCGTCGACTTCCGGAGCGTGGCACTGTGGGTGGCTATCCCACAGTTCCCGCAGTCTCCACCGCCCATTTGAATTCTGGGTAGAAATCCCAGTGCCTGATGGGGCTAAAACATTGTCGTGGGTGGTTCTGGGTACATATCGTCAGGCCCCCCCTTCCTTCCCTCCCTCCCTCTGTGAAAGCAAGGCAGACAATCGTTTTGTTCCTTTTTTCTTGAGTTACCTGTGCAGATGCCATACCACGGCAAGCATGGAGCTCACTCAGCTAACCGTCACCGTCTGTCTCCTGGGTGCTAGCAGACGTGGTAATGCATTGCTACACAGCAACAGTTTATTGCCTTTTGGCAGCAGACAGTGCAGTATGACTGGTAGCCGTCGTTGACGTAATCCAGGGTGCTCTTTTAACCGACCTTGATGAGGTCAGGGGCGCCTGGGCAAACATGGGAGTGACTCAGGTCATTTCCCTTTTAAGTTCCGTCTCATGGTGATTCGGTCCTACTGGCAGTGCACTGTCTTTTAATCTGCAGCCAGCATAAGATGATGGCCAACAGTCATACTGCACCGTCTTCTGCCGAGCAGCCAGGAGATGACGATGGCTAGTGGTCGAACTGCACAGTCTGCTGCCAGCAAGATGTATAAAGATAGATGAAGTGGATTAAAACAAGAAATAGACCAGATTTGTTTTGTATTCAATGGCCTGCTAAACCCAGATTTGAGTTCTATCCTTGAGGTTTTGAGTTCTGTCCTTGAGGAGGCCATTCTGTTGCTCGCAAAGCCACCCCCTTTGTTGATTTTAATTCCCTGTAAGCCAACCCTGTAAGCCATGTTGTCAGTCGCCCCTCCCTCCGCCAGAACAACGGCAAACAATCATTTTGCACCCTTTCCCCTGGATTTCCCGAGCAGGAGCAGATGCCATAGCACAGCAAGCATGGAGCCCGTTCAGCTCACCACAGCAGTTATGACCATTGTAAACACCTCGCGCATTATTGTGCAGTTTATGCAGAACCAGCACCTGAAAAACCAGGCGAGGAGGCGATGGCAGCACAGTGATGAGGACATGAACACACTTTTCTCTAAAACCGCGTTCCCCCGCAATTTGGAGATCATGGTGTTAATGGGGCAGGCTCATGCCATGGAACGCCGATTCTGGTCCCCGGAAACAAGCACAGACTGGTGGGACCACATAGTGTTGCAGGTCTGGGATGATTCCCAGTGGCTCCGAAACTTTTGCATTTATGACGGGGTGGGAGGTTGATGCAAATCGCCTGGCCGTTGAATACGCACAGCCAGACACCAGGGCAGTTAGAAGAGCACAGCAGGAAGCGGTGCGCATCAGAGAAGCTTTGAAAACCAGTTTCATGACTGGCTAGGGTACTGTGTGACACTTCTGTTTGTTTCTCCTTGATGAAAACCCGCCCCCTTGGTTGACTCTAATTCCCTGTAAGCCACCCGCCCTCCCGCCTTCGATCACAGCTTGCTTGCAAAGGAGATAAAGTCACTATCGTTTAAAAAGACATTAACTGATTATAAAATTTGGGAGATAACTCACAAGGTAGCCTGGGTGGGGTGTGGGAGGAGGGAAGGAAAAGACCACTTTAAAACTTGTCGAATGCCAGCTTTCTGTTGCTTGGGCTGTCCACTGGGGTGGAGTGGTTGGGTGCCCGGAGCCTCCCACCCCACGTTCTTGGGCGTCTGGGTGAGGAGGCTATGGAACTTGGGGAGGAGCGAGGGTGGTTAAGCAGGGGCTTCAGCGGCAGTCTGTGATCCTGCTGCTATTCATGAACCTCCACCAGACACCAGAGCATGTCCGTTTGATCCTGCAGTATTCCCAGTGTTTCCTCATGCCTCCTCTGATCTTCCTGCCTCCACCTCTCCTCACGTTCATCGGCCACCATCCTGTACTCTGCTATTGTGTCCCTCCACACAGCTCTGTCAGTGCCGGACGACTGCATGAGCTCAGAGAACATTTCATCGTACGTACTTTTTTTTCGCCACCTTATCTGAGATAGCCTCTGGGACGGAGGAGGGAGGCTTGAAACATTTGCAGCTGCTGGAGGGGAAAAAAGGGAGTGAAGTATTTAAAAAGTTACATTTTACAGAACAATGGCTGTACTCTTTCACTGTGAACAACACTATTCACATTACGTAGCACATGTGATTTTGGTACAAGGTCGCATTTTGCATCTTATATTGAGTGCCTGCGGCTTTGGTGTTAGAGATCACACACACAGGGCCGGGTAACAGAATTTGGCTTGCAGGCAGCCATGGTAAGTCATAGTCTTTCGGCTTCTGCAACCTTCATAACAGCAGCCCCCTCCTTTCCCATACCAAGCAAAGCCCATTGAGTTGGCCATTTACTGCTGCAGTTTTCCTGTTAATGTGCAGCAGCAAAAAACAAACTAACCCTCTCCCCCCGTCCAATTCTATGGGATGATCGCTTTTCCCCTCCCCCCACCACCTGGCTGGTATCAGGGAAGATCCTGCAAGCCAAACGCGAACAACTCAGTGCCAATGGCCCCCCCTCCCACCGCGTGACTAACTGTGGGGAGGATTTCTTTTCAGCCACAGGAAAACAGCCCAGTAGGAACGGCCACCTCTGAATGTCCCCTTAATCAAATTCCTCTATTTCAACCAGGTTACCATGAACGATATCATTCTCCTGAGGATAACACAGAGAGATAAAGAACGGATGTTGCTTGAATGCCAGCAAACACCGGGACCATACGCTGCCACGCTTTGTCATGGAATAATACCAGATTACTTGCTACTAGCATGGCGTGGTAAAGTGTCCTACCATGGAGGACGGAATAAGGCCGCTCTCCCCAGAAACCTTCTGCCAAGGCTTTTAGAGTACCTCCAGGAGAGCTTCATGGAGATGTCCCTGGAGAATTTCCGCTCCATCCCCAGACACATTAACAGACTTTTCCAGTAGTAGTACTGGCCATGAATGTATCCCAAGTCCTCAGGGCTACTTAACCATTAAAAAACGCTTGCTTTTATAACATGTATTATATTTAAAAAGGTACACTCACCAGAGGTCCCTTCTCTGGCTTCGTTGGTTTGGGAGGGTATTTCAGTCAGGGTGATAAAAAGATCCTGGCCGTCAGGGAGAACGGTGTGCTGTCCCCAAGCTCATCCTCCTCATCATCATCTTCCCCATCTGCAAAATCCTCAGCCATGGTGGAGAGTATCCCATCCTCACAGTCCACGGACGGGGTGGGGTAGTGGTGGCGTCCCCCCCCTAGAATTGCATGTAGCTCAGCATAGAAGTGGTATGTCTGGGGCTCCGTCCCGGAGTGTCCGTTTGATTCTTTGGTTTTCTGGTACGCTTGTCTGAGCTCCTTAAGTTTCAAGCGGCACTGTGTTGAGTCCCTGATGTAGCCTCTGTCCCTCATGGCCTTGGAGATTTTTTGAAATGTTTTGGCATTTCATCTTTTGGAACGTAGTTCTGATAGCATGGATTCCTCTCCCCATACAACGATCAGATCCAGTACCTCCCATTCGGTCCATGCTGGAGCTCTTTTTCCATTCTGGGATTGCATGGACACCTGTGCTGATGAGCTCGCCTGGCCAAACAGGAAATGAGATTCAAAAGTTCCCGGGGCTTTTCCTGTACACCAGGCCAGTGCATCCGAGTTCAGAGCGCTGCCCAGAGTGGTCACAATGGTGCACTGTGGGATAGCTCCCGGAGGCCAAAACCTTTGAATTGCGTCCACACTAAACCTAATTCAAAATGGCGATGTCGATTTCAGCGCTAATCCCCTCGTTGGGGAGGAGTACAGAAATCAGTTTTAAGAGCCCTTTATGTCGAAAAAATGGCTTCGTTGTGTGGACGGGTGCAGGGTTAATCCGGATTTAACACTGCTAAATCCGACATAAACTCGTAGTGTAGACCAGGTTCTATCCTGGGTTCTATTCTGGGCTCTGAGGAGAGCATCCTCTAGTGATTGCAAGCCGTTCTACTTCTGTCCCTCACAAAACCTGATTTTTTTTTTTTTGCTCCCTCCCTTCCAGCCTTTCCTTGTCCCAGAGCACCTCCGCTCCTTGGTTCCATGTAATATAATTCACAAGGGCTAAATTTGTCTCAGAGTGGCCAATAAAAGTTGATGCTAAAGAAAATCTCGATTGTAATGCTGCAGAACATCTTCTGGATATCTCCTAAATCCCCCAAATTTGTCCACTCCCCAGTCTCATCCAATATACAGTTTTGAACCTTCAATTTTTTCTGTACATCATCCATCTTGTAACTTTAGAATTTATTGTCACCGTAATTAGAGCTTCTTGCCCTATAGCTTTTCTTTATTAAGAGCCCAATGTGATCAAAACTATATTTGGTCTTCCAGGCCATACAACCTTGAAATCTTGTGGATGCTTGTTCTTTGGTACTGCAGAAAGTTGAGATTCTCAAAATGGGGATTTCAGAGTAGCAGCTGTGTTAGTCTGTATTCACAAAAAGAAAAGGAGTACTTGTGGCATCTGAGAGACTAACACATTTATTTGAGCATAAGCTTTTGTGAGCTACAACTCACTTCATCGGATCCATGTAGTGGAAAATACAGTGGGGAGATTTTATATACATAGAGAACATGAAACAATGGGTGTTACCATACAGACTGTAACAAGAGTGAACAGGAAAGATGGCTATAACAAGCAGGAGAGCGCAGAGGCGGGAGGAACCTTTTGTAGTGATCAAGGTGGGCCATTTCCAGCACTTTAAAAGAACAGTAGGAGGGGAAATAAACAAGGGGAAATAGTTTTACTTTGTGTAATGACACATCCACTCCCAGTCTTTATTCAAGCCTAAGTTAATTGTATCCAGTTTGAAAATTAATTCTAATTCAGCAGTCTCTCGTTGGAGTGTGTTTTTGAAGTTTTTTTGTTGAAGAATTGCCACTTCTAGGTCTGTAATCGAGTGACAAAAGAGATTGAAGTGTTCTCCACTGGTTTTTGAATGTTATAATTCTTGACGTCTGATTTGTGTCCCTTTATTCTTTTACGTAGAGACTGTCCAGTTTGACCAATGTACATGGCAGAGGGGCATTGCTGGCGCATGATGGCATATATCACATTGGTAGATGTGCAGGTAAACAAGCCTCTTATAGTGTGGCTGATGTGATTAGGCCCTATGATGGTGTCCCTCAAATAGATACATGGACACAATTGGCAACGGGCTTCAACAAAAAAAAACTTCAAAAACAGACTCCAATGAGAGACTGCTGAATTGGAATTAATTTGCAAACGGGATACAATTAATTTAGGCTTGAATAAAGACTGGGAGTGGATGTGTCATTACACAAAGTAAAACTATTTTCCCATGTTTATTCTCCCCCCCTCCCCCCACTGTTCCTCACATGTTCTTGTCAACTTCTGGAAATGGCCCACCTTGATTATCACTACAAATGGTTCCCCCCCCACACACACACTCTCCTGCTGGTAATAGCTCACCTTCCCTGATCACTCTTGTTACATACAGTCTGTATGGTAACACCCATTGTTTCATGTTCTCTGTGTATATAAAATCTCCCCACTGTATTTTCTACTGCATGCATCTGATGAAGTGAGCTCACGAAAGCTTATGCTCAAATAAATTTGTTCGTCTCTAAGGTGCCACAAGTCCTCCTTTTCTTTTTTCAAAATGGGGAGTAGAACTAACAGAAATATAAATGATGTCTACATTCAACTCCCCCCGTCCCCACCCCCCGACCACAAACCTTGCCCTTTGAAAACAGAGTCCAGAGGTCTTAAGAGTTTCTGAATATGATTTGAATCATCAAAACTAAGCTATATGATAGTTATATGTACTTAGATTCTGATTTAGATTGACAGCGTACAGGAGGACTGCTGAATCCACATGGAAGTTCATTGCCTTAAATGCATTTCAGCAGGCACAGCAACCCATCCACGGACTGACATGTTTAGTATCGGGTCCCTAAACTCTAATGTAAGCATTAAACATTAATTTTACAAGTTGACATGAACAGCTTTCTGTACAGTTTTTGTGAAGCAGACTTCAAGACAATTAGTTTGAATTTTATTGCTGGATTTATGTGACTTGCTTTATCTTTAGATAGGATTGTTCTGCAGGCACAATACATACCAAGAAAGCCACCATGGTATCAATGGAATTGATACCATTCCAAATCATCGTTGTTCCTAATCCACGCATATTGGAGTTAATGTGTGAGTAAAAGGTGTAGAATGGAATCTATGATTTTTATGATAGACCTAAGTATTCTTTTACAGCAGACTGATATGACTTTCAGGTATATTTTCAATGCCTTTGTGGTGGATGAAAGATCACAGTGAAAAGTTACACAAGTGGGTTGAAAGTAAGATTTGTTTTTCCTCCTGGAGTGACTTCCAGTAAGTCAGAGATGGGCAGGTTTCCAAATACCATAGCTGTATTTGTGAATGGATAGCAAGAACCACAGGTGCATCAGTGATTTTGTTTTTAATGTCTGCTTTCCTGCAGAAAAGACCCACTTTAACTAAATAAATTCATGAATTAGACTCAGGAGGTGCTCAGTATATCCTCAACTTCATTTGATTCCAGGGAGAGCTCAGGGCACCTCACAGGATCTGGCACTTTACAAATGTAGAAAAAAAGACTTGAATGGATGCTCATGCTTCTCAAAAGCAGTCGTTTTTGCATGGATAAGAGTCACCAGCAGACTTTGGCCTTATGTCTACTATTTTAAAGTATATTTTTGACCAGCACCGTATCTCCACTAATCAGGAGGTGAGATTTTTTTTTTAAGTGCTCAAACAGCAATGAGAAGGTGTACCTTGAAAGGCACAAGCAACAGTACACTTTGGGATGTAATCCAAGGAGGAAAGGGGAAAGGAAGATCGGAATGAAACCAGAGATAAGCAAGAAGGGGACGAAAAAAGGAAATGGTGGTTGACAATGGAGGAGACAAGGGCTAAGAAATGGAAGGGAAATACTGGTAGGTGTTAGCATCTAGTGTAGACAGATTTTAGCATCTTTAAAATGTGCTAGCTGATCATAGCCTACCATAGGGACTGCTTCAAAACATACCTCCCTTAGGGTTGACCATGACCAGAGAATGTTCATAAAAATATTTAAAACTTGTCTACTCTAGATGGGAACACATTTAAATAGCTCTTAATTAAAACACATTAGCTAATTTTTTAAAACAAAACCAGAAACCCCAGCAAGACCTTTTATTTTTCTCCTAGTCTGGTTGAGGTCCAGTTGCTATCAAACAAGGTAATACACCTGGTTTCTAACTGGTAACCAGCACAGAGCGGAGTGTACTGGTGTGATGTGATCATGTCAGTTTGCCTTATCTAGTAGGCAAGCATATTATATGGCTTGTCGCAGATATAGCTTCTTGGTGTTCTGCAATAGTCCATCCAGTGTTTGACCCATGCTTTTTATATACACAAACTACAGCTAGGTCTATATCTACTACAACCTGTCCATGGAGCATGCACGCTTTGATTTCACTTACATCTATGTGACCTTTCCCTTTCTTCCTGTAGAAGTACTTCGGCACCTAACTTTCATTGATTTAAAGAAAAGTTAAGCACCTAAATACTTTAAAGGATCTGGGTCTAAGTAAAAACAGAGTAAATCACCTCAGTGTGTGGCCCACAATACACAAACATTGTACTCTAGTCAGTCACAGGAAACTGCCCATCATTATCACATGATAAATGACTTTTATTTTGAAACCTAAAATCCAAATCAACTGGATAATAATGGTGGTGGGGAGAGATGCAGGTTCAGCAGAATGTCACTGCTGACATATCCCATGACAAACCATTGATTAAAAATTGCTGATGAATTCATAAGCATTTTTTCTCTGCATGATGAAATTGTTTGATCCTCCATTTGATGTTTCCTAAGATAAACCCATGATATGAATGATAACAAATATGTAATAGGAAGACAATAGCTTTTGTTTTGTTTTAGTGCTGTGTATGGCATTGTTTTTTAGGCTTAACCAACAGGGATTATTCTAAAGCAATCTAAGTGTTTTGTTAAATTGTAATGCATGGCCAACATTGCTGATTCAAGTTTACCTAAGCTTTTACATGTAAATGCTCTGATAAGCTTGAACTGCTCAAACTGATAATCATGTCACTACCTAAATTTAATTCAGATACTTCACTCAGGTTTTGAGCTGTAGTGAACCATTCAAGTGTAGTATGAATTCTTGGGACATAATGGCATTCTCAGCAATCTGATGAGTTCAGGTCAATAACTTCCATTCATCTCTGTAATTCTGTATCTCATTAATTTAGCAATAATGCAAACTCAGCAATGGAGAGGAAAGAAGAATCCTTCATTGGACGATACTTTAGGTTACTGCTCTCTAAACTTTTCATGAAAGACAAACTTTTATTCAAATATCACAATATCCACAGGGATGCAATGTGGATTATTTCAGGAGTCTCATGATCAAATTCATTATGCGCTTTCTTGCATTTTGTGTTTGCTGTGCAGTTGTCCTGCATTGGCAGCAAGGAGCCTGTATTATGGTGTAAAATTGAGATGTCTGTACCACTTCATCTTACTATTCCTTACTCCTTTGAGAAGAGATTTATGGTTGTGTTATAGCTTCATTTCCCTCATGGACTATAGAACTGAAAGTTCTAAATGTAGAATCTCTGTTAACATACTGCATCCTTCAACTTCTCATTATTAAAATGTAGTAGCCTGTTATACTTAAGGTTGAGATGCTTTCCATTAGAAAACTGATTTTGCCCTTTCCCCAGCCTCTGCCAGATCCTTTTAAAAATCATGTCAAATGCGTGTGTTTGCAGACACTTTGCTCAACTTTGCAGGTTCCAGCAACCCATTTTTGAATTACTGGATTAAAACCAATAGATGTTAGTCATGTTATAAAATTTCATCTAAATCTCTTTTGCCACTTGTCTGAAAACCAGTCCTAGAAACTTATTTTTAATAAATGTCATTTGATCTTTGAGATTTAAGTGTGACAGCTCATTTTTGAGGTGTCACAGAATATTTGGGAAATTTAATCTCTGACAAATTAACAATAGGAGAATGGTATGGGCTTCAGCAGATCCTAAGAAGCACCAAATGACTAGAGGGAGAGAGAATTTTTTTTTTTCCCCTTAAACAATTTCCAATATGGAAACCGGAATGCTTCTCTCTGTGATTTCCATTTAAAATAAATTATAACCTCTTCCAAAGGTACCTTTGCCAGGGTTTTTTTCTTTTCTTTTTCTTTTCTCTCTTGCCCTCAGCCACCAGCAGACAGTGCTCCTAACTCATTAACTTGGTCTTGGGACTTCCTCCTTCTCTGCAACCTGCCAAAAGGGACAGATACCAGTGAAACCTTCATTTGCTGTACAGTTTGTTTTAGATATCAGCTCTTGGTCTCAAGGCCTGTGCTAGTAATGCCACTTGGGAAACTGTCTCAATCTGAGCCAATATAGCTTCCTTCTGCACCTCACTGAGTAAATAAAGTTCAACTAAAAAGAACGTTGTAGGTGTGGATCCCACCACTAAGGAAAAGGCTTTCCATCACCTCTATGCCCTTGAGTATGAGGCACCAGAACTAATGTTCCCAGGAGCATCTTTGTCTCATTGTGTCCTCTAAGAAGCAGTAGAACTCATAAATTGCTGTAACTTTTGTGGTGGAAAATTAACCACGTGTTGTGTTTGGATCAGAACAGGCCTGAGGCCCTTTTATTGATTGCCCCCAGGATGCAAATTACACACAGCTTTTTAAAGCTTAAAACCACAGACCAGTTACACACACTTCCATATTAATTACCTTATTTGGAATACATTGCAAAATTAACACTGGTCAAAAGCAAAAACAAGTGTTTCCCCCACTAGGCCCATCCTGTTATTCACTGTCTGTTCTTTTGCGTTCAGTGACCTTTTTAGCACAACTGTTGCGGTTATATATTTCATTAGCTTGACTATTGCAAATTTGTTCTGTCTGGGGACTTTTCCATCCTGCCCCTTCATGCCCCTTATGCACAGAAAACCATTGTTCTGTTTTGGGAACTTTACACTGTGACTTCTCCTACCCCTTGACAAACATAAGCAAGCAGGATCTCAGTTTACAGCCTGCAGGCAAGCTTGACCAAAGTTAGGGCCTTGACCTGAGTTTTAAGTCCTGTTAATTTTCCCTCACACTTACTAGAGGTACAATCTTTGACCCCTTTGACTCCGTTAATACCGTTGGATCTATCTTTTGTCCAAGACTTTCAGATCTAACAGTGAAACCAGTACTGCCATCTGGGAAATTTTTAGGCTGTTGACAAAGATTGCTCTTGAAAGTGGCTTGCTGCTACCTTTTTGATAAACTTGAAACAGGGCACAGGCATGTTGTATCCTGTCCCACTACCTTCAGTCTCTGTCTTCAGTGTTAGCTCCTAAGGGCAGTGATTTTTGCCTTGTAATCTGAAAAGCACCAAGCACACCACAGGTACTACTGGAAATAATGACAACAACATCTCTAAAGTGAGTTAGTAGTAGTATCCCTATCTTCATGAATAAACTGAGGCATAGAGAGGTTAACTGAGTTGCTGAAAGTCACACAGCAAGTGAATAGACGGGCCAGAAATAGAATGAGAGTCCTGTCCCCCAGTGCCCAGTTCTGAGCACTGGACCATACTCCCTACCAGTTTTTCATTATTATATTTTCAGTGCGCACCTGTGTGAGCTTTCTGAAATTTCCACTGTTCTCTTTTGAAATACCATTAATGTTTTCCTTATATTTGAACACACAAACACATTTTACATAAATTGAAAATGTAACTTTACTGATGTAAGTAAATGGTGTAAAGCTCAATGCCTCACTAATGAACTATAAGTCTGCTGTGTACAGTTATCCCACTGTTTCAGCAGTGTTTACATATTTTATAGGAAACCAACTTGCTCTGCCATTTTCAGAAATGCATTTCTTTTAACATTGGGTCCCAGTTCATTGAGCAGTAGCTAATCAAATAAGTAATCGATTTTCACTTCTTACAGATTTAGAAGAAAATGCTAGTTTGCCAGTCATGCTTTTACCTTTTAAAAAGTTCACATCGCACAAATGTGGGTTGAGTTTCAGGAATAATTTTGAAAGTCTCCTTTACTGGGAGAAAAATTAACAAACCTCAATTCACTCATAAACAGGCCTCCAGGAACAGGGAAACATTCCTGAGTTTTAATTACATCCTTTGATGTTCCAGTTCTAGATTACAGTATGACGCTTTGTTTTAATGAGATTTTGCTAATGCTTCAGAAAATGTTGATCAACGGTACACTGTGTGTGTGTTCCTATTTTTATTTAAGTTGCTATGAACAGGTTCAAAAGTGTTTGTTAGTACAGTCAGGACAATGTGCTGTTGCGAATTATACCTGATAGGTCATGCGCAGTTCGAGTCTAGGCTGAGGCACACGAACAAAGTCCACAACTGCAGAGTTCCCAAAGATATTAAGTTTATTACGCTCGAGCGTGGTGCCCCCCTCCTAGTCAGAAGGGGACCCCGAATGCAGGTTATACAAAGATTATATACGTTTTAGCAAAGCATGTTGCCCTCGTGCATTGGAAACCTTAGCCAATAGACAAACCCTTTCCTTATCTACCACCTATCCCTGCTAGGTACATTCCCCGTGCTAAACTATTACTTCAACTACACAACATGGTCCTAAAGCAATGCATCAGTAACCTTTCTTATTAGGATGGGAGGTCCACATCACAAGGCCAGGAGGCAGGGAGTTAGGAACAGACAAAGAACAGAAACTGGGAGTCGAGACAGGCTGGACACAAGGGGGAGGGTTTTCACAGGAATGCAGTATCTAAGGAACACTCCTCCTGGTGCATGATGTGCTTGCTTTTAGGTGGGCCCCAAACCAAAATGGAGTCACATATGCTAACTTTTCTTTAACAGTGCATTACATTAATTGTCTTCAAATTACTACTATTTAACAAAGGAATTCCTTTCAGTGATCTTCGCTATAACTGACAACGAAGCATGTATGTTGTGAGAAACATCTCACGTATGTTAGGAGGATTTGCCCATTAATGCTCATGATAGAGAGATTGAGAGAATAAAATCATTCATTCTTGAGCATTGCTGTGTAATCTATCCTGGACCTGAAACGTCTACCTTGATGTAGGTGCACAATGATCCCTTAAGACTTCAGTAAGCTTAATCTCGATTTGCATATAAGCCATCATATGTCTAAAGGTAGATCACAAAATGATTGAGCCATCTCTTTTAGTTCCCCTGACAGTCTATTCCATTTATTTTACTGAATGCCACACTTATTTGTAAAATCCTATGAATTATTCAGAACTGGATCAAAAATTTACTGTTCAGGTTTCTTTAACACAATCTTAACGTGTTTTGTTCATTCTTTTAGGACGTTCTAGCAGTCTTGCTGATCTGTATTGTAAACCCTCTTTAGACAAATCCTTGTTTGTAACAGACTGTTCAGTCTGATGGTCAATAACAGGGTCGATTTGTAAGGTGTTTTTCCCTCACCCCCTGTCATAAATATAAAGGGAAGGGTAAACCCCTTTGAAATCCCTCCTGGCCAGGGGAAAGCTCCTCTCACCTGTAAAGGGTTAAGAAGCTAAAGGTAACCTCGCTGGCACCTGACCAAAATGACCAATGAGGAGACAAGATACTTTCAAAAGCTGGGAGGAGGGAGAGAAACAAAGGGTCTGTGTCTGTCTGTAGTCGTCTTGGCCAGGGACAGAACAGGAATGGAGTCTTAGAACTTTTAGTAAGTAATCTAGCTAGGTATGTGTTAGATTATGATTTCTTTAAATGGCTGAGAAAAGAATTGTGCTGAATAGAATAACTATTTCTGTCTGTGTATCTTTTTTGTAACTTAAGGTTTTGCCTAGAGGGGTTCTCTATGTTTTTGAATCTAATTACCCTGTAAGATATCTACCATCCTGATTTTACAGGGGGGATTTCTTTATTTCTATTTACTTCTATTTTTTATTAAAAGTCTTCTTGTAAAACACTGAATGCTTTTTCATTGTTCTCAGATCCAAGGGTTTGGGTCTGTGGTCACCTATGCAAATTGGTGAGGCTTTTTATCCAACATTTCCCAGGAAAGGGGGGGTGCAAGTGTTGAGAGGATTGTTCATTGTTCTTAAGATCCAAGGGTCTGGGTCTGTAGTCACCTAGGCAAATTGGTGAGGCTTTTTACCAAACCTTGTCCAGGAAGTGGGGTGCAAGGTTTTGGGAAGTATTTTGGGGGGAAGGACGCGTCCAAACAGCTCTTCCCCAGTAACCAGTATTAGTTTGGTGGTGGTAGCGGCCAGTCCAAGGATAACGGGTGTAATATTTTGTACCTTGGGGAAGTTTTGACCTAAGCTGGTAAAGATAAGCTTAGGAGGTTTTTCATGCAGGTCCCCACATCTGTACCCTAGAGTTCAGAGTGGGGGAGGAACCTTGACACCCCCAATCCCCAACTTGTGTGTCTGCTCTCACTTCATTTATCTCAGCCCAGTGGTCTGGCATCTTGAGCAAATGCTTCCCATTCCTTTGTGAAATTTTTGTCTTCATCTATGATAACGGAGTATGAATGAGGTAACTCCTATTTGATCACTGTAGCATTGATTAATCAGTGCCTATCTTGCCAAATTCTCAACAGGTCTGTTTTTTAACTGAGAAAGAGGTCTTCCTCCTTTATTGTACTATTTTGTCTGATTGTACTTTTCCCAGTCTTTTCCTATTCTCCTCAGTCATCATTTGTGTTTTGTCCCATATTTGGTAATTGAGCACTTATACATCTGTTGTAAGGAAGTTCACCAGGTGACTTTCCACTCCAGTGGTGTTGCTCTATATCTGACAAGTGCTAAGTATGGATCTTCTCTTGCATCCATTATTTTTGCAAGCAAGTTCTTCAGGGTACGTAACCCACATTCAGCTAATCTGTTGATTTGAGGATGTCTGGGACAAGATGTCTGATGATGAAAGTTGTCCATTTAGCTAACTCCAGGATCAGTTATTACAGTCCTTGGAATTCCATGACATGCAAATACAAATTTAATGTGCCTGATAACTGTTGCTACTGTGGTATCTTTTAAGTGACTGCTTATGGGAAAGTAGCCCATTATTGCCAGGTAGGTGATCATGTCTTCCCAAGCTGAACATGTCATTTCCAACTTTGTACCATAGAGTTGTGAGTTATTTGTGTGGTAGCACTGCGGGGAATTTCGGTGCTACTTATATGGTCCACACCTGCTTCCTATTTCTTTGATATTACTGTTAATCTGTGGCCATAATACAACTTCTTTAGTTCTCCTTTTTGAATTGGTCATTCCTAGAGGCCCTTGATGTATTCATTCCAATATTTTCCTTCTCCTCACTCTGAGAGCCACAAGCTTTGTTCCCTTTAGAGCACTCCTGAGATGACTGAAAACTCATTTCTATAGTGGGAATATGCAAGTGGGAAGTGTTGGGGTGTTTTGTTTTTCCTTCCTTTACTTATCATCGCTTGTACCATTTCATCTTTAGCTGTTTCTGTCTCCAATTCATCCTATGTGCCTGTATGTGATGCTTTTATCATGTTTGCATGTATTTTTGTTGCTTGTTCCTGATCATCAGGCTTTGTATTGAGTGTTCTGCTAACACTAAATAGGCCCAGGTTGGAACTCCAGGATCATGTCATACATTTTTTTGTATTTTCAAAAGTAGTCACTGTATCACTGGTGGTTCTTCTCCAATTCTCTTTTCGTATAGCAATCAGTAGTTTGTGATCAGTTCCTGCTTTGAAGCTAGGACCATACCAAAAAAAAAGTCTTGAAATCTTTTACAGCCATGTGCCAGATCTAGTGTTCCTTTCTCAATTTGTGCCTAGATCTTTTTGGCAACTTTCATAGTCTCATGCATGTGAGACTGGCAACTAATCAGTTTCATGACACTGTAACAGTACTGCTCCCAGAGCTCCTTACAAAGCATCTGTGAAGAGTTTGATATCTGTTAGTGAGTCAAAAAATTGCAGCACTGCAGCTGAAGTCAGAATGTGCTTTTAAACCATTATACTTTCTTGCTCTGGTATCCATATCCAGGGTCTTGTGGACAGTGGAGGCAATATCTCAGATGAGTTGTGCAAGCTGTAGAGCGAAGTATGAATTTACTGACATGATTCACACGCCTAGCAGCTTTTGAATTCCTTTTTTATCTTCAGGCCTTGGCATGGTCAGTATTGCCTGAATATTTGATTGATCAAGCAAGACTCCTTTGGAGGTCAGTGTCTCTCCCAAGTATGTTATTTCCACTGTTTGAAATTGAATTTGGCTTTATTCAGTTTAGGGTTATTAGCGCTCACAATTTTCATACACTCAGATATTCCTGAACTCAGTGGAAGTGCTGCCCCAAATCATTGTCTTCAATTTACATTTTCACACCTGCTAGACCCTGTAGCATCTTCATATGATGCTATTAATACTTTGATATCTGGCTCTAAGTTGTCTTTCTGAATCTGATATACATCTTAATGAGACCAAGCACCTCACGTGTGTAGGCCCAAGACTTCTTGCCAGTCTCTGTGTAGCACCCCAGGTGCTCTTGTTTTATCATTTCACTTTTTGTATTAAATGTCAGTGTACTCTCTTGACACTGGAATTCTTCCTCCATTATTTTCATAGATAGTTTTGACTCTTCTCCTTTTAAAAGCTCTTTACATCTCTCTGTTTCAGTTACTGTTATTACATGTGCCCCAGTGTCTGTCTTGTATGTCTCAAGTTCCATTTGTGTACATTTTAATTAGCTACACTTTGAGTTTTCAGCATCCTCCCTTATTGTGCTTTAGAACTGCTCTTCCTCTCCAATGCACTAAAAATACACACTTTCCTGCTGTTCTCTGCATAGTGGTTTGGTTTATTACAGTTTCTATGTATGTGCTCAAATGCTGGTAAATTCCTATACTCCTGCTGGTTGTCACATTGCCATCATTGTTTCCTGCATTCCATGTTTCAGGCAATTTAATTTCTGTGAACTTTTCCCTTGCTGGTTTAGCTGAAGTCATGTGCTCTGTGCATTTTGCTAGGTGTTTTGTATTAGTTCTGCTGCTTGGTGCCTACATTTTGCCCTTTCTAGTGTCAATCCATCTCACCTAATAACTGTTTGGAATCTTGTTGTTGCACCACAGGACAATCTGTCTTTAATGAGAGAGTCTTTTAATATTCCACATTCACTGAATTTTCAGTTTTAAGTCTGTGATCCCTTCATTTATGGTTTTCCCTTCATTCTGAGTTCTCATCCTGATCACACATCTATCATGAGTAACACCTTTGTTTCTCCTCTTCCTAAAGACACAATGATCCTCAAACATTTTTCATTATTCCTCTCTCCTCACCAGCACCACCAGTCTAGAATGCATTGTGTACATCAAGGGCTTCTGTGCCTGCTACTGTTAAGAGCAGAGCAATCTTTTGCTCATCCTCCAGTTTATTTGTTCTTATGGCTTTCATGTGCAGCTCAAATTACTGTTTGAACTGTTTCCCGGCATAGTCAGCCTTTCCTCTGATTTTCAAGACTTGTGGGGAAGTTACTTGAAATTACACAGGCTCTGTTATAGGTATTTCAATGCTACCTCTCTCACTGGCTCTTCCAGAACCCTGTCCCTTCCACTCCTGGTATCATGTAGTGTCTCACTAACTGAGGAATGTGTCACAGGTAACCAAAGACTACTTGGAGTGCATAGAAAGTGTGGCATCACTACACTTCCTGAAGAACTTACTCTATAGCACAGTGGGTGGAAATAATTGTGGGTGGAAAGTGTGGCTGAAATTATTTGTAGCCATGCAAACTGAGGCTTTGTTAATACTAGGCAGAGCACTTTCCCCCTTAGTGCCAAAGCCAGGCTCCATTTCTGTAGTTGTGGAGATCCCACTGACAGCAGAGCCAGCGTAGTTCCTGGTGCAAGGAGGGACAGGATTTGAGGAGATTGCACATAGCATATGTGTGCCTTACATGGGGCAGAGTCAAGATCCATGGGAGCTCCCTGATTGTCAGTATTTTGGGATGAGTGGACATTCAGAGAATTCTTCATTGCAGGGTATGCTCCTTGTTAAGGCCATTAAGGTTCTCTCCTATTGGACTGAATTAGCCTGATGGGGAGCAGCTGAAATGGTGATGTGAGCCTAGTTAGAGATATAACAGCTGTGCATCTGTTCTGTGGCCCCAGAAGGGAGGATTAGATTTCCCTTCAGACCATACAGAAAGAACCAATACACAGCCCTTTGCTTGAGCTCAGCACTGGTTCCTGGATTTCACCCTTAGTGCATGATATTTTGTGACCCAAAGGCATGAGGTGACCCAATAATCATTGACACTAGGATTTAAACTTTTATTTACTCTAATCTTCCTTTCTGATAAGCTACTTGTGGCCACCGTATAGCGGTAAGACAGCATGTCTTTTTCTGTAACTCCTAATTCCTTGGTATTTGAGGATTATGTGCCATTTTATCATTGTTTCCATTATCAAGGCAATTTATTTAGCACTAAACTTTATGCAGTAGATAGTGGGATGTCAAAGCCTTACAAATCACTTACATGGTCAAGCTGCAGTTTTCATGGAGAATTCTAGAGGACTGGGATGTCATAATGCGAATCCAATTAGATAACAGTGTCTTTTATTGCTTTTCAGTAGAGCAAAAGCTCTTGGACCCCAAGTCGACTGGCAAACCAAGGAATAGTATCGCTGTAGTAAACTATAAACAATTATAGTGTTTTAAGATTTCTGTGGCTGAGACAAAAATAATGCATTTGGCCCAGATCCTCAAAGGCATTAAGATGTCTAACATCTGTTAGTTTCACTTGACGTTTCACTCATGTCCTCTTACAATAGCTGGTTAGAGAACATTGAAGTCCCACATCATTCGGTTTGGTGGCCAGATCTCCTAAACTACCTGGTCCCTCTAATCCTATTTATGACTTTAACAAAATAAGGGAAGGGGGAATATGCAAGACTTTGTGATAATATGAGGAAAGCTGCAAATCCCTTTCCACTGCTGAATTGTTCTTATTGTCTGGAATAGGAAGAGAAGAAGCCAGGGCCTTAGAAACTTAAAAACATCTGTTTTTCTGCATTCTCACCTGTTTTACTTCCCACTGCAGCTCTTGATGTACTCTGTTCTTCCTTGGGACCAAATCATGTAACGACTAGCAGGTGAGTGACCCATCCACTGGTTGGTGGGAGACAAGGCAGCCAGCAGGTTGTGTGGGCAAGGTAGTGCATGAGGGATGTTACCTGCTAGTGACTGGCCCACAGGTAGGATATGAAACATACTACCACTATCAAGAGGGATCCCGTTAAGCTGGTTTTCAGAGCTGAATAGGCAGGATTGCAGTTTCTTGTGTGAAAGATTGATTTATATAATAACTGTATGTTGCTTGCAGCATATATTTTTATTACTGTATAGGGAGACAGTAAGTGTGTGTGGTAGGTAAGTAATGTGGAGGAAACAACCAGAAATGGATGGTGGCACACTTTAAATGTATACATTCAAGTTTTATAGGGCCATATGTTAGTTTTTTGTTTTGGAGAAGTGTCCAAATAATATGCCTCTGAACTGGTTTTGAGAGGGAGAGAGACAGACAGACATTATGCAGCTGAAAAATAGAACACACTGGAACTTGCAACCCTAGCAGAGGATGAGCTCCTGTAGCTATTTCTTCCTCATGTAATTCCAGTCATAATAGTAGTGAATCACAGGCTACCAGTTAGGCTCTATAATCCTGTTTTCAGAGTTGAAAGGAGGTTAGGCCTCTGATAAGAGGTCAGCCTAACAATGTATTCAGCTTTCTTTGAAAAAGTGTGAGGTGAAAGGGATTATCCAAAGTGTGAGGTGAAAGGGATTATTTTACTGGTATCGTTACTGTCATAGTTTCAACGTTTATCTTTGCTTGCCTACTCACTACAGTAGAACTAGTAGTGTGCAAGGATAGCCATTGATGTTCATGTGTATCAGAAAATAACACCATTATGCCTAACCTCGGCAAAACAGGCATCCCGTTTCAATTCCTCAGAGTCGTAAGGGCAGAGGTAGCAGAACTCCTTGTGAAGTATGGAAGTCAGATTGTTTACAAGATATGGTTCTTAAATATGTGGTGATGTCCTTGATGTTAGTGACAAATTGAGACAGTTCAAGGACTCCTATGAAGATTTGGAAGTAAACACAGGCTAATCCCTAAATCTGGACACTACAGGTGAGTTTCCCATCCTCACTCCAGTCCCTGAAAAGGGCCAGAGCAGGGTGAGAGGTCTCTAAAAGCCTCAGATCTGGGCAGGGGAGAATTCCCTTGGTGCTGTAGGAACTGAGAAAACTAGCTGCAGGCTGCTATTCTGAATACTCCGTAGCAAACTCCAGTGTAGACATAGGCTAGGGGTGAAGCTGTGGAGTAGGAGAAGTGGGTCAGTGTGATGGGCTAGAGTAGCGCCAGGCTGATGTAACTTAGGCAACTTTGGGCTTTCAGTTCTCTAAATTGTGCTGGTTGCCATATTGGCCTTCCGAGCAGCCCAGAAATATGACAGTGCAAAGGTGGCTTAAAGTCATTTTAGCCCCCTCTGACCCACAGCTGAGTCTAGGTTCAACTTTTTGGTTAGTTCTTCTCTGTAATGGGCAAATCAAACACTGATATGAACATACTTGAACTTTGCAGCTCAGGCACATCTTAATCAAATAAAACTCTTGTAAAGAATAATTAAAGGAGCTGTGGGCAGCTCACCGGCTGTAGAAGCATACAGGTTACTCGTAAGTGAGCTCTCATAAATAAAGCCCTGATTCAAAAAGCTACTTAGGCACGTGTAACTTTCAACACATGAATAGCCTCGTTGATTTCAGTGGCTCTATTCATAGCCCTATTTTTGGTTTAAAAAAAAATCTGATGCCTCATTAAAATATTCATATGACTATTATAATTAGTCATCTGATTTTTTTTTTTAACCAAAATAGTTATACTGATACAGTTCTACTGTGGATGCAGTTATACCAGCAGTAAACTGCCTTAATATATTAGTATAGTTTTATTCCCATTCACCTACTGGAAAAAGCTACATCAACAATAAGCATTCTTGCACTGATAGCGTTACAGTGGTACAACGTTTGTGTTTAGACAAATCCTTACTGGCAAGAAATGATGTTATGGCCTTATCCATTCTGGTGCTGAGTGGTTAATGTTTTGTGTTTTCTTTTTATCAAGATGGTTATATTGATGCAAAATCTGTGTGAAAACCTGATCTAACTCTCCAAATAATTTGACGAAGCTCAGTAAAGTTTTTTAACCCCTTTGTTTTTATATTTTCTCTGGCAATTCATGAGTTGCCAATGTAAATTATAA
Source organism: Lepidochelys olivacea (assembly GCF_965140295.1). Taxonomy (NCBI): domain Eukaryota; kingdom Metazoa; phylum Chordata; order Testudines; family Cheloniidae; genus Lepidochelys; species Lepidochelys olivacea. The sequence goes on along the minus strand of NC_140415.1, from coordinate 77,812,739 downwards.
AGCACTTAAGTATGTTAAAATTAAATTGATGGATCCTTCCTAGTGATAGAAACGTGTCTTAGAGCATGCATAAACATGTATGAGAATAAAGAAAATGAGCCTGATACTATCGCATTGTTTTGGAAATGGAACATTAAACCATTTGACTATGGAGGGAAAAACATTTTAGTGTTGCACTTATTCATTTGCCTTTAGTTGTTAAAGACTCAGTACTGCACCTTATTTGGTAATCATTTATTTAATGGCCTCTTAAGTGCTTGCAAATGTCTCCCTATAGTTTTCTCTTTTCTATTGTGCAATTTTGGGGGGGATCTCTGTCTATAATGGAGCACAAGCAAATATAACCTGAGTTCATGTACTTTCTATCCATGTATCCTCATCTTCACTGTTAGCACAGTCTAGCCCTTCCACTACAGTAACAGAGATTAGCATACTTGTGGGGTGGCATAGGGGCATGAAACAAAAAGCAGCTCCTGGGTACTTCCCCTAATTCCACAAAAGCCCCAAGGTGCCTTTCTGCTCCATGGGGTCAGAGGTCATTTGCCCTCTGCAGCACAGTCCCTTCTCAAAACTCATGGGTTTTTCTTACGTAAGACAATGCTGACTCTGTAAGACAGTGACCCACCTCTCTTGAAATTGGTTTTAGGGAGCCCCTTGGTGGGGCTACAACCGAGTATGATTTCTGAGACAGCTGTGCAGCTCTGGGTGTGGGACCCTGGGGTACTGACACTGTGCCTTTGTGTGGATGTCCAGGGCCTCTAAGATGCTCTGAGATGTATGGGATTTCCCATATATCTGTGGGCATCCATGAATTTAGAGGTCTGAACCTCCTGTCTCTTCTTCCAGCAGGCCAATTCACGGGAAACTCTATGAACCAAAGGGCATTTCTAATGGCACCTCTCTCTTTGCGGGCTGTTCTATACAGGTGACAACGTATCCCATGATTTGTGAAGTAACTTTTGGTTCTTGAGCTAGCTGGATGACTGCTACTGCATGTAGAGTCTGAATGTTTTCAGCTTTATTGATAAACTGTGACTGTTTCTCCCGTTGCTTATAAAATCATAAAAGTTGAATATAAAAAAGCCCTATTAAGTTACATGTAGTCCATTTTTTTGGAATCATGGATGTTTTGTAAAAGCCGTCAACTAGAATCCAAGACAATTTCCATAAGATTATAAATATCTGGTGCCTGAAATGGCAGCAACCATTTAAAGTATTTTATTATAATGTTGTTTTTCATCCCCAGGTATCAAAAAATCCCTCCTTACTTTTTTATAAGGTTTCTGTGTGAAGTTTGGGCATCACATTCCTTCAGCTCAAGAATCACACTCAATTTCAGAAAGTAGTACCCCAAGGGTAAAATATACATTTACATTAAAATTACTCGATTCCTGTGGATACCTCATTCACAAATGTCATATATTCTGTAAAGCAAGTACTATTAGCAGTGAACTAATTAGACACCTCGTTTTACTAAAATCTTTGTAACGTATGTACCATCTGTTCACATTTCTCTAACAACAGACTGTAATTCAGCTCTTTAATTACAGCACTAATCATTTTGAATAGTTCCTAGTTTTTATCTTTGCAAAATCGCTTCAAATTAAAAGGACACTGTCAAGGTTGTTGGATCAACCCTTGTTTTCCCCTCCCTCCACCTCCAGTAAAACCCAACCTTGACAGTGGTCCTAGCTGAGAGGTCTGTCTTTCATGAATGCATCTGTGGTTTGCTGCTTTTGTGTTTTTTCCTCTCTCAAGTGATACCCTCAGTAGATGGAGAAGCTATGGAATTTTTTGGTTGGGCAATCTACCCTCTTATCAAGATAAGGAAGTCTCAGACTCCTTATGTACTAATCCTGAATACGGATATATAGTTCCAACAAACACAAATGTATTTTTCAATCTTCAGTTATTCAGGAGGTTATGTCCATTCCTGTGGGATGTGGACCTGGACACACTGATCCATGTATTTATCACATCCAGGGTTGATTACTGCAACACAATATACATGGGGCTGACCGTGCATACCATGAAAAAGTCCCAGATAGCATAATATGAAGCAGACCACTTTCTAACCAACTAAGGAGAGAACACATTACCCCAGTGCTTTGTGCTCTGTACTTGCTCCTGGATTCAAATCGAGATCCTTGTCTTGATCTTCAAGGCCATTTGTAGGCTGGGGCAGAGTTACCTCTTAAACAATGTCTCTCATCATGACCATAATCTTCATGACTGAAGAGCACAGCTGTTTTGAAGGCATTGGAACTGACCATACTTAAAGGTCAAATGCAAGGGACCACGTTTTCTTAGGTTAGCCACCATTGCAGCAGGCCTACTTGTTATCAGTCACGCTTTCAGCCATAGGTTGAATTAAAATGCATTAGCACACCACTTTAAAGATAAAAGGCTAAATGAGAATCGCTGTCAACTAAACTACTGAACTAAAACAAGTGACCGAAGAGTAAGGGGACAATCCAGTGACCATTCAAATGCTACATTAAGGTCCCAGTTCTGCAGGTATTTCAATATACCAAGGGTTGACAATACCACAAATCCTGTTGATTTAAATAGGAACTGCAGGTGCTCAGTATTACAGAATTGGATCCCAAATCTGTGCTATGTAATGCTTTTAGCTGGAATCCAACCATGCCCATAACCGCAGTTAAGTTATGGTTTACTACTGATGCTTTAGCCAGGAGGTACTATGCATCTTGGTCTGAATTCCACATCCTTTCACAGGAAACTATTTTAACATAAGTGTAAAAAAAGTCTCAACTGTTTTTGGTTTGCAGACTCAATGGTATTAAGCTTGTGAGGAGAAGCTCCAGTTACAAGATCTTTCAGAAGACTATAGTCCTTTTTTTCTGGCATGTTTGTATTTCCAGTGCATTGCTACTCCTTGTGAACATCTCTTTATTTTAAAAATGAATCCCATGACTGGCAATTTAGTATTACTCTTTTCTTTTTAGAAATGTTGACATTTTTTCCTCTATTCTTACTCCATCTCTGTTTTCCCCACATAGAATGGGGTGGCACCCACCTCTTGTGAGCACTTTCTTGTCATGGGTGTGCCTGCATTTTCTCAATTTCTCCACTCATAGTGCCTCCTGTTGGACACTGTGCTAGTCAGGCAGGTCTTCAGTGACTCATCCCTCTGGCTGAGTCACACTCTGTCCATGTGTGCAAACAAACAAACAAGCTCTTTCCAGGGTATACTGTCCAATCAGGCCTATCACAATGGCCTCAGTGTCCTGTAGGCTCAATCCTTTAACAGTCCAACAGGGCCCATCACAGACTCCCCAGGCTCAGTCCTAATTTTGACCAACAGGGCTTATCTCAGTACCCTAGTTCACCAGCTTGCATGCAAAGGTTCCTGCTCCGGGATAGAGTCACACTCCTAGTGCTTCCTCCCTGGAGGTTCTTTGCCTGCCCTTTAGTCCTCTGACCCCAGCTCTCCAACTAGGTCAGTCTCAGTTTGGCCCCCTTTCTGGGGGTTAAGACTTTTTCACATATAGTTCCTTCCCTGGGGCCTGTCTAAATTCCCTTCTCTCAGGGGATAGCCACTTCCCCAGTGACTGTTGGGGGTGGGGACCTGGGCCCACCTTATTCCAGGCCCCACCCAGGAACCCTCTAAGTAGCAGCCATGTCCCTTTAACTAACTGTGCTTTCCTGGGCCACTTCTCTGCAGCCCTTCCTTGCTCCCCCAGTCCCTGGCAGCAACTACCTGCTTTGTAGCTCCTGCAGCCAGCCAGGAGTACCTCTTGATCCCTGTCAGCAGACTGAACTCACTTTAGCTCTTCAACTTCTTTTATATGGGCCTGTGGGACTCTGACTGTCTGCTCCCTGCAGCCTCTTTCCTGATTGGCTGCATCTCACACAGTCTCTCTAGGCAGGTTGGGGCCTTGGGGCCTATTTTACACCTTTGCATCATATTAAACCCTTTTTATAATTTGTTCTTTATGGCACTGGTATAACTGATAGCATCAAGTTCTGCTGTATTTATTTATGATCTGAAATACAGCTCTGAGGATGTTGATGGGAAGACCATATAAAAATAAAACTATATTTCATTTCCATGTGCTATTCTTGTCTATAGTGTGTTGTCATGAGAACTGAGTGAATAATTGGCCTGAGCAATTTATTCAGCGAGTTTAGCCTTTCTTTCAACTCCTAGAATATCAGCAAACATATTGAAATTTGCTCAAACTTACTTAAATGACACCTTTTGAGAACAGTTTTACTTTATAGCTTGATCATGACTATTCAAAAATTAAGAGGCATAGCTTAGTTGTGATAGGTCAGATACATTGGACAAAATTTTGCTCTGTTTGGATGAATGCACAAGCTCTTCTGGTGCTAATACTTACCTTTGTAATTTAAAATTTGGCATCTGTTAATTCTTGCATATGCACCTTTGAAATGTGCTCCCATTGGGTATTTTTGGTGGCTCAAACTTTTAAGTAACATTTATGGAATATAACCACAAAAGAGGCAAGAAAGTAGTTGCAGTGAATTCATACGGGGCCAGTCCAATATATGAAAAATGGAAGGACTCTGACTTCCAAGGATATTATTGGGTCAGGATCTTAAAAGCTCTAATGAATATTCATTGAAATGTAACTGCTTTTTTTGCCCAGTTCTTGTCATTGATAACTTTGCCTCTAGATTGGATGCAGAATTACTGCCATTACCTTTTTTTTTGCCCAGTTGTTCCACATAACATTTCTCAACATTATATTTTTAATTGATGCTCATAGTCTCAATCCTCTTTACATATCAGTGCTTTTAGAAGTACTCTCTTTGTGGACGGATTTATATTTGTTAAATGAAACAGTTGATTTGTTTGTGTCAAGAATATGTATATAATAAACAGAAACCAAGAAATTAATTTTATATTCTTTAATTGTATGTTGTACCTTGTACATCCTGATTTCAATTAAGTTGTCATTTAACACAGCACCATAGAGGTACCTGAGGCTGGGGAAGAAAGGCATATGAAAACCAGCCAACAAACATTAACTAAACTTCAGTAACACAAATAATATTATAAATGGCTATTTTTAAGCAAAATTTATTATTGATCAGTACCTTTTCTGGAGGGGTGAGTTATGTCATGTAAAATAAAAGGTGACTTCACAGATTTGCTTCAGAAATGTTTTACTCTGTTCTAATTTTCTAACAAGAACTCTTTTTTTTCTTTTTGGTAGAAGAGAGAAATCTATGAAAGAATGAAAATGCTCCTAGCACACTTCTAATTAAAACATGCTGCAATGTACACACTGTGTGATCTTACATAATTTGAAAAATTCTAAAGGTTCCAAAGAAATTGAATGACTTGTGCAAAAGAACATCAGAACATTTCCCCCCACCCCCACCCCCGTTCTGGGTTATGTACGTGACCTGAAATTGTGGTTGGTGATACATAATAGTGTTGAAATGGGGATGTCCGCAATGCTCTTGGGATTTCTATAGTTAGTCTGCATGTAGTTGTCGTAGGCCTCTTTAATGTGCCTACTAGAATGTAACTGGTTATTACGAACAGTTGATTCAGTGATTTTTTTTTTATTGTTGTTCCCACTACTAAATTAACCATGAGGAAAATAACAACAAATGCAGGAGACAATGTGCTGCTGAGAACTGGCTCTTTGCTGGGGCTTGCCTCTGTAAACATATTCTTAGTTCCTTCTTTAACAGATAACTGGAACCACATGTTGTTCTTCATGTCAGTGAGCAGTACCCAGGGTTGTAACATTGCTGTTCTCCAGTTCCCTTTTGGTTTTTAGGTAAGGGCCTATATCTGAGCTGACTACACCCATTTTGAATTGGCACCACAAAATTTATTTTAGTGCAATTAATCCTGATGTACATGGGTATAAGTAAGATTACAATCCAGATCATCCTTTCATTTTTTCTTCAGTTACACATTAACTGTGTATTCAAATGCATTCCCTTGATAAAGAAAGTCTGCCCCCTTCCCCTTAGGCTAGGATGTTGTCTAAATTTACATATATATGGTTCTGTACACCAATCTATTTTAAACAGGATCTTTTGATCTTCAGGCATTCTGGCAAACTCAACCTACAATCTCCTTTTCTTTCCTCAGTAGGTAAATAGGTTTCCCTGCATATTTTTCAATTACTTCTCTCCTATTGCTAAAGGAGTCCTGATAATATAAAGTTTCATTAAAATGCTAATAGCAGTCCTCACCTTAGGTGCAATGATGGGTACAGATTTCAGTTTCGAGATGACCATAAATACAAAATTTGAAAATCATAAATGAGAACTCACCAAATTTTAATAGACTCAGCAAAGGCAAGGACAGAAAGCTCTACTGGGCAATATACTAGAGCTAGGCAATTGCTTCTAAAAGAGAAAAAGTGCCTTGCACACAGACTAGTCTGCTATAAGAATAATTAATTGTATAAGAACTCCAAGGGGAAAAGGTTACTTTTTTTTTCTAGTAGATGCACTGATTTCAAAAATTAATCCAGTATATTAGAGCCAACATTTAGAATGATTATAGAGTGTTGGGGGGAAGTCTTCTGGATTCTATTTCTTCTAATATTAATCACTTTCTCACTGAGACTCCTTTTAAAAAGTAGGTGCTTTGGCCAAAATATTTTAACTTGGCTGCCCACCTTTAGGCACCTAAATTCATATCTAGGTACATATATTATGAGCATTTAGCATCTCTGGAAAATCATAATCTCCCTTTTGCAGACACACATGTATCAGGTAGCCATTCGGATATTTGAATTTTTTTTCTGAACTGGACCTCTGAACTTCTGTCTATCACTAATTTTGCTATTTTATGAATAATGCCAATGTAGAGGGGAAATGTCTTACAACCCATGTATTGCAAAGGTTTTGTGGCTGCTCAGAATGCATGGCAGCTTGCATTTCTTGTGCAGGGTGTAATTGCTCTTCAATTTTTATAGAATGTTTAATGATCTTGTTCAGCACTGTCAAACATTTAAACCAGAGGCAAGGACAAATGACCTTGATTAGACTGGCTATTTTACATAATAAGTCTAGTTGATGCAGATTCCATGTTTTGAAGATGAGGATTAAATATACATGGGCACTTTTTATTACTTTAAGACTATCCATTTTATAACCAAAATAATTGATTTCAGTTCACTGACTCTCCTAATGTAAATCACATACCACCGAAATCCTTGTCAATGATGGAAGTTTGTTATAAAAAAATCTTTCAGGGCAAAATTTTCAGTAAGAGCCTCTGTCTGACCAACCAGGTTGCACCCACAATTATTTGAGCTTATAGAAGCTAGAATGTGTGTACACAACTTGAACCTACAAACTAGCTATTTAGCTTTGTGACCTGCAGAAGTAAATGCTCTTTCAATTTTGTCCCATGTGAGGGCAAGGGACCATTTATCTAAAATCATGGGTGCAGATGAGTCCCTTTGAAAATGTAATGTGGTCTAACTTGTAAAGGAACATGCTGCCATTCCACCAAATTTGAGAAACAAATAACTGCCTTGCCTTTCTGTGGACCATCCAGATATTTTCAGTCTACCTGTATAAGACCATCCTTCCCTGGCAATCTTTCATTTACTCAACCAGTATTGCCAAAAACTCTGGGTCACTGTAAAGAGCACCTGTATGAGAGCTGTTACAGTTAGTGTTAAAAAGTTAAAAAACAAACAAAACAAAAGTACACTGACTTAATAAGAGTGACCCAAATTTAAATACAGAACTAACACTCTAATTTATACATGGTGCATCTGCTGCATTTCTAGGAGTAGTATGTTCTGTGATATCTCTACACAAAACTCTACTAAATACTCAAGTGCTGAAAATACAAACTTATGTTTATAGCTTTACGTTAGATAAACTTCTGCTCTATTTACATACTTCATATAACCACACTTCAATACTTTTCTAACTTCTCTTTACCAGACATTGACTAGTGTAGAAGGGATTATCCAGAATGAACATAAATTATATGGTTTAATTTCTTTTTATGTTTATATTTGCAGATGTTTAAATTTGTGTTTCTGACAGGGCTACTGAACACGAGCTTGTGGCCTTTTATGGCTAGGGGAATGCTTGAAAAACCCAGAGAGCTAATAGGAAAGCCAGTAAACTATAATCATGTCCATGTATGTCACAAGATAAGGAAGCCAACCATTGTTGCATATCCCATAGCAGCTCAAATCCCTACTTCATTACATATAAGAATAGTGATGAATTAGAATTCATAAACTAAAATGAGTTCATGTGAGAACAGAATTTCCTTTTAGTCTACTGCATTCTAAGGCATTTTGCAATCCCAGACTTAAAGGAGCAATGCAGGGCTGGAGTCAGAAAGAATAGCAATGTCTTTCACTCCATCTACTGCTAATAAAAAGGCTGTCTGCTCCCAAAAACTAATGAAGAAAGGATTATGGGAAGAGAGGCTTACCTGGCTGCTCTTTGAGGCTGCAGGATGTGGGGGAGGGGAGGTAAGCCAGTTGGCTTACCCCAGAAGATGCAGGATGGAGCCACTCAGCTGGCTTAAAATACATTGGAAGAGGGGTTAAGTAAAATGCCATTAGGCCAGCCCCTTTCTCAAAGACCATGCTAAGTAAGTAAGTGAGTGGTCTCCCAGGTCACTTGGGGGGGGGCGGGGGGGGAGATTTAGGGTCTGATATTTGGAGCCACAATTATTAATAGCATCAAAATAGCCTTTTCACTCACCACTTTGTCACTAATGATACTAAAGTCTATCTGTTCTTAGTTACAGAATAAACTTCTAGCAATAGCTGACTAACAAGGATAATTATGGTAATATATAACAGCTTTGTTTTCTTAAGAATTACATCATGATATGATTTCAATATGTCATACCAGGTGTATAAGCAATAGTTCTATTTTCAGTCCTCTATAATGAACTGCATTACTGTAAGCATGAATCTTTGTCCCACTGAAGAGCTGTATGATGGACCCTGTCAGGGTTCCTTCCCCACTCTGAACTCTAGGGTACAGATGTGGGGACCCGCATGAAAGACCCCCTAAGCTTATTCTTACCAGCTTAGGTTAAAAACTTCCCCAAGGTACAAACTTTGCCTTGTCCTTGAACAGTATGCTGCCACCACCAAGTGTTTTAAACAAAGGACAGGGAAAGAGACCACTTGGAGACGTCTTCCCCCAAAATATCCCCCCAAGCCCTACACACCCCCTTTCCTGGGGAGGCTTGAGAATAATATCCTAACCAATTGGTTACAAAATCATCAAAGACCCAAACTGCTAGATCTTGGAACAATGGAAAAATCAGTCAGGTTCTTAAAAGAAGGATTTTATTAAAAAAAAAAAAGAGGTAAATATCATCTCTGTAAAATCAGGATGGAAAATGCTTTACAGGTATTCAGATTCAAAACACAGAGTATCCCCCTCTGGGCAAAACCTTAAAGTTATAGAAAACAGGAATAAACCTCCCTCTTAACACAAGGAAAATTCACATAAAACAAAAGATAAACTAATCCGCCTTGCCTGGCTTACCTATACTGGTTGCAATATTGGAGACTTGGATTAGGATGGGTTGGAGAAGATGGATTTCTGTCTGGCCTCTCTTAGTCCCAAGAGAGAACAACCACATAAACAAAGAGTACAAACAAAAGCCTCCCCCCAAGATTTGAAAGTATCTTGTCCCCTTATTGGTCCTTTGGGTCAGGTGCCAGCCAGGTTAGCTGAGCTTCTTAACCCTTTACAAGTAACAGGATGTTGCCTCCAGCCAGGAGGAATTTTATAGCACTGTATACAGAAGGGTGGTTACCCTTCCCTTTACATTTATGAGATGCCCCCCAAATCACAGATGGGGTGAAACACTGGCTGTGATTTTTTTTCTGGAGCTCTAGTAGAAAACAGAGTTAATAAGACACATGACCTCTAAATATACTACTAACTGTATAAAAACTAACTAATTTCCCACGTCTTAAGGACGATTTGGACCAGTTGATTCTGGGAAACTTTCACAGGAGAGTGCATCAGCCACTTTGTTAGAAGCTCCTGAAATGTATTGTATGTCGAAATCAAAATCTTGGAGAGCTAAACTCCACCAAATAAGTTTTTTGTTATTTCCCTTGGCGGTATGAAGCCACTGGAAGAAAATGCTATATAGGGTTTCTCCTACTTATCTCCATAAACTGATCGCTCACTCACTATATATGTTGTCTCTGTTTCACAAATTGAGTTTACCATAGGCATATACCATAACACACAAGTGAAAAGAGAATGCTTGCTAGTGACTTAACTGTAGGTAGCATGTAACTAAGTACATAGACGTATGCACATTTTAGTAATTACAAAATATCTAACTTACAGCTCTTTTGGATATCTCATGAGTAAGATTCCAGGAACCATGGCTTTGATTCCTGCATTCTTTGCTGCAGAATTCTTTGGTAATCATGTGTGCTTCAGTGCTATATGACATCTTACAATGGTTGACGGAGTGTACAAACATGCGGTGAACACACTATTTGTGACCTGGAGGGGTTGCTTGTGGTCCTGGAGGCTCTAAACTGTAGCCCTTGATGGTAGCTGTGACAAGAATATTTGCACTTGTTCTCAATTAATAATCATGTTCCAGGAGCTGTCCCCTGTGACTTTTAAAGTGAAGTGTTTGAATTATGTGAAGGAGATATGGGGTGCAATGTCTCCAGTTGTTTCCCTCTCGTTCCCCTGCAGGATCACCTGAGAGCGCTCTGATCACGGGCTGTCCCTTCTCTGATGTAGCTGCTCAGAAATTCCTTCTTTGGACAATGCTGCAAGCAATCGCAGAGGAGCAAGAAGAGAGCTCTCCATTGCCTTCCTGTTGGGTTCTAGGAGCTTCAGAGGAAACAGAATAGGCATTTCACTGGTACTACCTAAGCCTATGAGAGCACCTAGCAAAGAATGCCTCCTCACCTCTATATAGTAACCAAAGGAAGCTGAGGGGAGAGGAAAAGAGAAACTAAGAACCAACACCCATCTTCAGTGTTAGTAAAGGCGTACTAGACACTCCTCCTACCCCTCTTCCTACACTCTGACATGGGCCCTGCACTAGTGGCTACTACAGGATGAGTGGTGTAGGAGCCAAATACCCTGGCTCTGCCCACTGAGAAATGCCACACATTGGAGGGGTCCCCAGAAGGAGACTTGCATGCAACTTCTGCTTCCTGTGTGCCACCTGAACGAAGGGAGGAGAATAGCCCAAACAATTAGCTCCAAAATACTGATTGTGGCCCACTGACTTTTTTGAAATAATATGTCTTTGGCCCCTGGACTGAAAAGGGTGGATGTAAGACCACTGTAAAAACTGCACTACCGTATTACTCTCCATTGTGAGGCTGGAAGAAAAATACGACTTTTACAGTGGATATGATCGTTCTCTGCAATATTTGTTCCTACTGATGGTTTTATTTGTAATCTGATGCACAGTGTGATGTTTAGAGACATTAACTACAGTAAGTTGCTGTGTGCTACATTTGATTTTCCTAGCAGGATTGCAAATTAGTGAGACTCTTCAGGGAAAATCAGTATTGTGAAATGGAGGTTAGTTTAATGAGTCAAATAATTGAGAACTTCCCTAAAATTGCATATAGTCTCTAATGTTAAGTTATAATCAATTTAGCATAAAATAAATGTATTTTTCTCCTTGCCAATTTTAAAAAGATAGACATGACTTCAGAGCATTCTGAAAAGAGATTCACACTCGCACATTAATAGCACTATTCTTTGAAATGAAAAGGCATGTTGGAAGACAAAAAGAGCCTATCTAAACCTGGGCAGGCAAACTGAAAATTCAGTAAAATGAGCTGATGATGATTTTAGATAAGGTGTCAAAGGACCTATTTATGTCAGTGGCAGAAGTCTTACTGACATCAAAAGGAATAGAATCATGATCATGAAAATGTCCAGAAGCACTAAGATCTACACAAAAATAAAGGCAAAAACATTCAACTACTAAGAGCTAAAAGTTCTCCATCTGCAATACCTTATCTTAATCATATATTGTATACTTATTACACATTTAATTACATCAAAATAATATTTGGTTGCAAAGTCAAGCACTCAAAAGTTAGTTGTAGTGGGGAGGCTGCTCCACTCCTGCAGAACAGGAGATAAAAGCAGCCCTGAAGAGGGCTGCTGCAGGGAAAGTGATTAAGAACAGTTGGGTGAAAGCACCTGAGTAGCTGACCACAGGTGTGGCCAGCTCATTTTAAGGCTCAGCTGGTCCTGATAAGAGGGCTGGGGGCCAGGAGCTGAAGGAGTCTTGCTCTAGCCCTGGAGTGGGAGGGGCTAGCTTCCTAGGAGCAAAGTACCTGAGGTGGAGCAGTGCTGGGGAAAGCTAGAGAGAGCAGGAGAGCTCCAGCCTGGTAAAACCCCAGGCGCAGGCCTTGGTGAAGGCCTACAATGGTACTGGGGCTGCAGAGGGGCAGCCCAGAGACAGGCAAAGGCAGCAGGTCCTAACCCCTTGCCAATGATGAGTGGCTATTTACACTGTAGTCTGCCCTAGTGAGTGGGGGCTAGATGATGACTGGCAGTAGCCAGTGAGGCAAGGTGGGTTTAGAGGTTGGGGGGGCCCTTGGGAGGGGAGACCCAGAGTGTGGGGGGTACTGCTGGGGCAGAACCCTGAGGGAAAGAGGCACTGGGGTCTGGGAGGAACACAGGGCCAGTGGCAGGTGAGACACTGGCCTGCAGAGGGTGCTCTGAAGGCTGGAAAAAACTAATTCCCAAGATGACTAGCAGGAGGGGCCACGCCGGTGAGTTGTCACTCTGCTACATTAGGAAATACCAGAATTGAGGTGGTTGTTTACAACCCTTATGCATATGCATTTTGATAGTCGTTGGTTACATGATCACATCCTATTCTCCCCCTCATCTACCCCTCTGGAACCATGCCTTATTCTGTGCACTGGAGGGGAAGAGAGACACATTTTGCTAGTGGGTTTCACAGATATTTGCTGAGAGCAGAGGAATGGTGAGACTCAGGAAACTTGGATACCATTCCAAGCACTGGATGGGAAGTGTGCTTTAGTGAGCACAAATGCTTCTGCCTGTTCTCCCTCCCTGCATCCCTCCCCCCAACCAAATCTTGATCTCTTCTGGTCTGCCCCATCTAACCTGCTCGAGTCCTGTCTTTTCCCCACTGCTCACTTCTTGTTTCAGTCCCATTCTCTTAGCCTACACACTCCCAGGCTTGTCAAACCCGTCTTAGTCCCCTTGCCCATCCAGTCCCAGCCTCTCCTCCCCCAGAGAGAGTGAGTTTCTCTCCTCCACCCCCTTCAATCCCAGTCTCACCAAAGTCCTTGTCCCAATCTACTCTTTTCCTTCTCTTCTTTGCTCTCCCCCCCCGCCCAAACTCGTCCTCTCTGTATTCATAGATTCATAAACCAGAAGGAACCATTGTGATCATCTAATCTGACCTCCTCTAGAAGTTTCCCCCAAATAATTCCTGGAGCATATCTTTTAGAAATCCATCCAATCTTAATTTCAAAATTGTCACTGATGGAAAATCCACCATGAGCCTTAGTAAACTGTGGCCGGAGGGGAATTAAGTCCGGGGTAGGGAGGCGGGCAGGGTGACCCTCGGCGGAGGAGGGTCTGTCCACCCCCTTACCGCTCGGGGGAGCTCCGGGTTGACCTGGTGGCCGGACGGGAATTAAGTCCGGTGACCGTGACACTTTCCAAAGCTCGGCCCCCTCTCTTGGGGTGAACCCATTCCAGGGTGCCCTGCCCTTCACAAAGAAAAGAGAACTGACTTCCTCTCTAGCTGTGGGGTGCCTGAGCCCTGTTCCTACTCTATCCCTTCCCTCAAGCCCCCACCCTGTCTCTTTCCTGCCTCTTTCTGCCCCCTCCCCCGAGCGCACCCCAATGTACACGCAGCAAAACAGCTGTTCACAGGGGGCTGGAGGTCCTGGGAGGGAGGGGGAGGAGAGATCAGCAGGGCTGCCGGTGAGGGAGAGGCACTGAGGGGGGCACTAATTTTTCTCAGAGGGTGCTCCAGAGCTGAAGGACCCATGGAGTTGGCACCTACGAGTGAGTGTATTATATCTAACATTTTTGTGGCCGCTAATATATATAATCTGAGGTGCAGGATGGTTCTTTCCCTTAGTCAATTCACCCATTCGTGACACAAACTATAAACACACAATCCTCCCCAGCAGCTATTTAAAAGGGTTCTTATTTTATTCTGCTTCTTACAGATGTGTCTTAGAACTGTGGAAGAAAGGAAATTTAGAGATTGATCCAAAGCTTCTTGAAATCACTGTAGACTTCAGTGGGCTTTGAATCAGAACCTTGTGAGTTTCATAACATTTTATAAAATAAAGGGAGTTTTCATTCTAGCTTATTCTGAAGTAATTTATTTTTTTAAATTTGTTTTCAGTTTCTCCCATTTTGAATTTTATACTTGTAATTTTTTTTCAAGCTGTTACTGACTGAGAATAGTTCTGGAGAAAAAGCCATAGAGACACTAGCAATTTTAATTTCATTATATCCTTCAGAAAGCTAACAGTTGAGATCAGATGTATTCTGTAGGGGTTTTTACTGATTACTCTGGGGCTGATCCTTTCTTGGGGTGTTTCTACTGATTTCAGTCCTCTATCCTTTTTGACATAACCTCAGAGAAGATAGTAACCATTCTCTTTTCTGTGTTTGGCTTTGCTGTCACAAAGACTTTATTTACTTACAATGACAACAAACTATATCTGCAGCCCTTTGCTTCTAGGCAACTATATTGAGAAAAGAAGCTCTTTAAAAATATTTTCAAAGATCATTATTTTTATTCCTCAGGGTAGCCTTATTACTTTCTACCCCTCCCACAAAGTCCCATGGGTTATTCCCATGGCTGTATGATAAATCGTTACAATAGATCCTTTGATATAATCTGATTTTTATCTGTTGATGCAGGACAATAGGGGAACATGTAATTCTCAGTAGGTTCTTTTGATATTTTTCAGGTTTTCCACTTTTTTCTCCAGAAAAGGATAGCCTTTCCATTGCTGCCTTGGGGTGATGTGGATTATGAAATACTAGCTTTCAATAAATGACCTACTTAGCCTATTTCAGGCTTCAAATAATCAAAATAGTGATGGGGAGAGCCTGAAGACTTCTTATTAACATACAAAGTATTCTAGTGGCATCATGACTCCTCAGTCAGAATGGACACCTTGTTCCAAGCACTGAACAAACTGAAGTGATCCATAGTGATACAAATAGGTCAATTGTCGTAATGCAGAGTGATCATGGTCAAGATGAGGTAGAATTAAAATAGTTTTGTCTACATTGTTCGAAAAGTGATACCTCAGGTCTGTATTTCCTGCATTTCTAATTTTTTTTCTGTTTTCTTCTATATCTAACATTCTTAAAAGGGAATATACACTCAAACCCAAACTACCGGTGTACATGAAAACTTAATTTCACCTTAATAAAGTGTGTGTGAGAGAGAGAGAATCATGTAATTGAAGTAAACATCCACCATCTTCACTGATTCCTGGGGAAATGAACATTGCAGAATACTTTGGCCATATCTTCACAGCCCACAGAAGTGAGATTTCTAGCACTGGTTGACGGACTTGGGCTTGCACTCCCATTCTACAAATAGTTGTGTAGATAACTCTTTGAAGCTGCAACTCCGGCTCAAGATTCAGCTCTGAAGCTAGCCTCGGCTTCAACTTCAAAGTGATGTCTACACAGCGATTTTTAAGAGTGCTAGCTTGAGTCGTGCTATCCCAGGTCTGTTGACCTGGGCTGGGAGGCTCATTTCCACAGGCTGTGTAGACATACATTTTTTTTCAACACTGTACTTGCTGTCTTCTTTGAATGCTTCCTGATTTCCTCAAAGCAAGACAGCAGTGGACCAATCCTGCTGTTTTGTTTTTTCAGTGCCACAGGCACCCTTTTAGAAATAGTTAATAGGATCGATCATTTCATTGTAAATAAGTTTCAGTTCATTGGCAGACATAGCTTCACTGCTGTGTCTAGCCAGTGAGAAACAAGCAAACTTTGTGATTTGGTTTGAAATGTTTCTCATTACACCTACTAATCTGAAATCTCTGGAAAAACCTGCACTGCTTTGCTCGTCATTTGCATTGTTTTTGCTGCTGAAACTTATTCCACGTCCCTACAGCAGATCATTAATCTAGAGAAACATCTGAAAAGACAACACTTAATTAAACAAACAGCAGTACATAAATCCTTTGACATTGTTTCAATTTTGCTTGTTCCCCAAGTATAGTAACATTTCCTGAGCCAGATTATATTTTTGTTTTCCTGCAGCAAATTAATTAAATTGTGAACTTCACTTGCTTTTTTTGTCAGCGCTTCTAACAGACTGGTTTAAGGAAGGTACAAGATCTAAACTTCATTTTTCAGTCAAACCATTGAAACAACTAGAACACCTTCTTTGCCATTTAAGTTTTCAATTGCTGTATACTACATCTTTTCTCTTCACCCATCATTTTTACTGTCATTGCTTTTCTGTTCAGTTTAGTCAGTGCTTGCTTTAAATTATTTTATTGACAATATATGTCAACGCTTTCCAATCTACTCTTACCATTGTGTTTCATTTTCTTTTCAAAATGACTTGAATCCACACAAAAGAACACTGGAGAGAGCAAAACTGCACCCATATCTTGATCTGACAAACTTCAAATTGCATGTAAATCAGCTGTGCTAAAGGAGGAGTGCACAGACCACAGGCTTCCCTGGGTATATTGGCAGCTCCAATATCTTGTTGAAAATTTTCTACATAAACTACTAGCACTAGAGAGAGAGGTGAGAGAGTATTGTTGTCCCGCCCCCCTGTGTACTAAATTCTTGAGGAATATTATTATTTCATATTACCTCACTAGGCCAATAAAATAGGTGAGGAGAATCCTAAAAATATCAAAAGAAAACAGAGTACTACTCATTTTTTAGAAAATCTTTGCAACCTCATTGGCTGTTAGTTTGCTTGAGATAGCATTGATCATAAAACCCTTTGGGAATCTAAAAAATGAAATGACTCTACATATCCTTACCATCTGTATTTGAAACATAACAAAGGCAAAACAAGACAAATTACAAGACTGCAGCAAAAAGTAAACAATAAATTCTAATAAACAACATAGGCTGCAGTAATTATGAATCAGATGGATTGTTTCAGTAGTCTGACTGAACTATCAGATGCTCACAGATCTTTTAGGAATTGAAAACTCTCTCATTCATTGTAAAGGTCAATTTGTGACATGACTGGTAAGGATTAGAGCAATTTAGAGAATATATAGCAGCTTCTTTCAAATTTAGTTTGGAACCCAGCCAAGAATGAGTTCTGAGCTACTGTGTGCAATATTTTGATAGGTGCAAGGTAGAGAACCAGAACTCAATATGTGGACCTGAGAAAAAAGTTAATGGAGCAAAATCACCAAGTGACTCTTACGTTTTTCATACACACAATAACAAATGCATACTTCTACGCTGAACAAATTTTAAATTAAAAACTAATTAAACAAATATAAACTCTTCACAAGAGAGCATAGTGTGTGTAATTATACCATATATAAATGTGTGTGTATTTAGTAATATATTAGTATGGTTTTTGTTTTTACCTAGAACAGACTTCACAACTTGCTGCTGCATGTTTAATGTCCTGCTGATAAATGAATATCAATCACTTGCACATATTGCAACTCTCTAGAGCCAATGGCAACCTTCTATTCTGAAAAGCAGTTTCAATGTAAGATGTTACGAACTAATTTGTGTACATATTTATGTATAAATTAGCTTGCAACATCTTGCATTGAAACTGCTCTTCAAAACAGAAGGCTGCCCTTGGCTTTAGAAAGCTGCAATACGTACAAGTGATTGATATTCATTTATCAACAGGACATTAAACATATGCAACAGCAGTGAGCCGTGAATTCAGTTTTAGGTCAGGAAAATGGATTAACGGATATCATTTTGCTATTGGATGGAGTGTTTAGAATTTGCATTCGGCAGGTATTGACAGTCCTAATGAGAATTCAGTGATGGTGTTACAAAGGTGTTGTCTGCAACAATCACATGGCTCTCAATTTGATTTGAAAGACATTTCAGAAGGGGGTTAAGAAAATGCTTATTAGTATATTAAAACTTAGTGTGTCTTACAAAAAGATCCATTATAATGGTAAACAAACTGCCTTTATTTCCTTTCCTGCAGAACAAAACTTCCCCTTGGTATCAATCGTACAGTGATAGCACAAGTTAATAAAAATTACTTGAATGGGCTGCCATTGTATCAAGCCCCTCCTTATCTTAGCAGGAGAGAAGTCTGGTCAGACCAGCACAGGGATGGAAATTTGTTAGGAAGGGAAGAGAAGGTGTGAGCTTGCATGCAGATGTGCTGGAGATGAGCCCCTTGCATGTGAAAGAACATGTGGAGTCTGCCTGGGGAAGTGGTTTTGCTGCCTCCCATTTACTAGCCAGGAGAAGATGAGGGGATTGGTGCTCTCAGGCCCTCCTCTCTCAATTTAAAGCTTCCCCGAGGAATGGCATCCAAGGACCATCTTGCCATAATTGCAACAACTTAGCCTCGGGGGTCAGCACCACCATGTTACACGACAGGCATTTGACAAAATTACTGTACTTAGTGATGAACATGGGGGGGGTGAGGCGAGAAGGGATGGGAGGGTTATGTCATTCAGTATTTGAATTTTTTCGAAAAATTACCACAGACCTCAATTTTTACCAAGGACACATT
This sequence comes from Lepidochelys olivacea, assembly GCF_965140295.1. Lineage (NCBI taxonomy): Eukaryota > Metazoa > Chordata > Testudines > Cheloniidae > Lepidochelys > Lepidochelys olivacea. The sequence continues at coordinate 77,794,036 of NC_140415.1, read as the reverse complement.
GCTGATCCCTTCTTGGCTACTAACTCTCTTAATTACAATATGAAGTCACAGAGGAAGATGTTCAGGTTTCTCCTTAATGATGATTTTGTGTCCAATATGTTCAGGAGTAAGAGACAGAAGGAAGTAGGGATGGGCCAGAGGAAAGAGATGGAATATACTGCTGTGAGATGCAGTTCAAGAGGTACCACAAGAAATTCCAACCTGACATTTTTCTACCTTCAAGGGTCATATAATATAACAATCTTTAAAAGGATTTGTACAGCTTATTTTCTCTCTTGTAGAATACATTTTTGCATTCACTTGAATTACACAATTATAGTTCTATTTAGATATTGTGTGTAGAATGGAGAAGATCTGATTTTAAGATTCTTCCATCCCTGTTGTTCAGTATGGAGGTGATAGAGCACAGATTCAGGTTCAAAAGGAAGGTGAGCTGCTAGCCCTTGCTTAAGAAACTATCTCTGAATACCTCATGACACCTGATGTCGAGCAACTAGAGCTGGCCAGAAAATGACAATTCTGTTTCATGACAAATTTCAAGGTTTCAAAAATTCTCTCTCTATCTCAAGACTGACCAGAAAACCCTGGAACTGAAACCTTCTCAACAACATTGTCAAAACCAATATAGCTCTGTGAAATGTTTTGGCTTTGACAGAATTACATTTTGACAAAACTGTTCAGACTCCCTATCATCCTTGGTTACTCTCTAATTCTACTTCATAACTGGCTGTAGCTTGACTTATGCTGCTGCAATCTCTCTTCTTGCTACTTTCTTTGTAGTAAAGAATAAATCACTGTGTACTCGTTGCTCTCTTACATTCCACTTGTCTGTAACTAGGAAAAAACTCACCTGTAAATAATTAAACGTTATTTGTGAATGTCTTTCACATGTGGATTTAAATTTAAAAAATGGTAAAATTTCTTTCAAAGTCATGAACATCTTGAATTTCTGTAGTTTAGTTGTGAACATTCAGTGAAACAATAATTGGAAGCTTTTGCCCACTGTGCTTGAGAGGAGAATCAGTCTGGGTGACCATGTAGGAAATTCACCCATTCCTACTCAAAGCCTGAGAAACTGAGAGTGGGTAGAGGATGGGATTACATCTGTTCTCTCTATCGACAGGCAGGCAGTGGGTCTGAAATGCTGCCTACTCTACTAATCTATGCACTAGACTACTGGCTGCTCCCTTCCACAATACAGGGTTTGGAGGCCATTGTCTGTTATCACATATCCAGAAACCTCTCTCCTGGACCATGCCCATCAGTCTTCATGCTAACCTAGCCCAGGGCTAATATGGAGTTCTCATCTATAGCATGCCAGGGGTGCAGTTGCTCATCCATATCCCATCCTGAGAGAGGACTAAAGCCGTATGTCTATGGTGGTTAGAGAATCTCTGTGAGTGAATGAAGGCTAATTGAAAGCTCAGTTCAATGATGGCAAAAAATTGTCCAACTGGTATTCACTTAATTTTGAATTCATTCTTCTTAGGTGACTAAGAAACCCTCAAACAAATTAATAAATAGCAATACATAAAACTGTTATCTGATATCAGTGTAAATGCCTGATTCTCATCTCTCTCACACTGCTTTTACAATGGGATAACTCCACTGACTTTAGCAGAGTTACTCCTGATTCTCACCTGAACAAGTGAGAGGCGAATCAGGGTCTCAATGCACAAATGCATCCTCTCACCGTATTTAAAGACAGTAATATTTGGCACACCAATTATTGTGAACCTGCATATACTAGAAAAGCAATTTGTCTGATTCTTCAGTTAATGATTTTTTGCAACCTGTTTCTTAACTACAAAAAAAAATCAACTGGCAGGATGCTTTGCATCTAATTTTGAAAGACTGAAGATTTGCCATTTCACTAATGAAGCTGAAAAGAAAGCAATTAAAAGTTTGAGTGTTTGAAAAATGATATTCATTAAGCCTGCACTATATTGTTTAAAACATGGAACATAACTTCATATCGGAGATGACTGTGATTTTTACATTCAAATGTACTTTTGATTGGTTTACTCTGAGCATGCATGCTTTCTATAAACTGGTACCTTTCTTTCTACAAACTCATTTTTTATCAGTATGATGAGTCCAATAAGTGACATGCTTCGTTTTCTCATATAAGTAGTGAATGATTGACTATTCCAGAAGTGCTTCCAAATTTCACTTTATCCAGCTATTTTCCCCCAGTGAATAACTGTGCTAAAGAAAGCATGAGCCTACAAGTTATTTCAAAGTTATCAAAATTCATCTCCCAGGGCAGCATTTAAATCCCCAAATTTCTAATTGTGTGGTGAAGCCTTAATACTTAAATAAGGCAGCATCTAGCACTCTTGCTAGTATCTTGGTCTCTGCCATGCTTGATAACCCTGACTGCTACTTCCCCAGCCTGCTCCTGCTTCCATGCCCCCACCTCCACGCATTCATGTGGAGGAAACCCATAACCCCAATTGCATTTGTCTCCTGCTCCCCAAAACTGGCACTGCTCTGGGTTCCTCTTTACTTGACACACTGATCTCTGTTCCTTGGCAATACTGAGCATGTGGTGGAGGGAATTCCTCCCAATTCTCTCGTTGTGTTGGAGGATCATCCCTCTCCCTTTCAAATGTGTCTCTCTGGGGAGGAAAGGGCATCTCACTATCTCTCACCTCTGTTGGTGGGAGAAAAACATTCATGGGGAAACATTGACTGCCCACTAAAACTGCTTGCTGTCCGTGCTGTTAAGTTGTCTGATGTTTCTGCTCTGACTGTCTGGAGTGAATTAACTTGTCATGTTTCTTCATCAAATTAGCTGTGAGCCACTTCTAAAAAATGATTTCACCAATTCTATTAGGCCCTAATAAATGGGATTTTCAAACATGCTGCATGTTGGCTTAACTCTGCCTCTGCTGAAGTTCATGTTAAAATTCATATGGACACCAATGGGGACAGACTTAAGTAAACGCTGATTGCTTTTGAAACCTCACCCATAAATACTTGCATTCAAAAAAACCACAACCCAACCCAAATCAAACAAAAAACCCAGTATAGATACTTTATGGGTGGATGTAACCAAGCAGCCATATGTTATTGCTATAAAGCAAGTTTATTTATTATTTGGTCTCTCTCATTCTATCCTAGTCTTATTAGTGTAGCCAAATGCCATATCTAGTGTGGAGAAGGCATACATTGCAACTGGGATTTTGAGTGGAGGTACCTACGCAAGGATTCCACAAGAAGTGGTCCATAGTATGAAAAGTGTAAGTATCACTGATGTACATAAGTCTGGCTAATGTGATGATGCAAGGCCAGATGCCAATAGAAAAGTAGTGGGAGATAGATATATTAGCTCCAGGCTAAACAAATCCCTGGTACCAGGTTAAGTGAAATGGCAGCTGCTCCAGGTCAATTAAGACACCTGGGGCCAATTAAGAACTTTCCAGAAGGCAGGGAGAAGGCTAGGTTGATTGGGACACCTGAAGCCAATCAGGAGCTGGCTGAAACTAGTTAAAAGCCTCCCAGTCAGTCAGGTGGGTGTTCATGTCAGGAGCTGTGGGAGGAAGTTGCGCTATTGGAGAGGCTGAGGAGAGGCTATTGGAGGGTCCACAGGTTCCATGAGTGGAAATACCAGGAGAACAAACCCCCGAGGTCCCAGCTATTCGACCTCATACACCTCGCACGGAAGTGGTTACAGCCCGAGATGTGCAGGCCGGAAGAGATTTTGGAGACCCTGGTCATCGACCATTACATGCGGGGACTGCTGCCAGATCTCTGCAAATGGATAGGCCAGAACGATCTGTCCACGTATGACGAGATGATCATACTGGTAGAAAAACAGATGACAGCCAGGGAACTGACCCGACTACCCAAGGAAGGCCCCTTTCGAAGCAAGCACCCGACCCTGGAAGGTTGGGCAGCCAAACCCCTGGGGAGTCCTAGGTGGAAGAAGGAGGGGAGGGGCAAAAACCAGAGGGGACCCCAGAAGGAAGGGATTGGCCTGAGTGGGGGGAACCCCTGGGACTAAACCCCCTAACTCCCAGGATAGGGGAGTGATTAAAAGCAATTATAGATGTTATGCATGTGGGGAGTGGGGACACATAGCAGCACAGTGTCCCAGCACCGAGGAGCCTATGCAATGTAACTTGGGGGATTGGGAGGTCCCATGCTCCCTTATCCACCTTGCGGGGGTCGCATTAGCCCCGCATAATTACACCAGGCCAGTGAGGATAAATGGAGCAGAGAGTGCAGCGCTTGTGGACTCTGGGAGTGCTATCACCCTTGTCATAAATATAAAGGGAAGGGTAAACCCCTTTGAAATCCCTCCTGGCCAGGGGAAAGCTCCTCTCACCTGTAAAGGGTTAAGAAGCTAAAGGTAACCTCGCTGGCACCTGACCAAAATGACCAATGAGGAGACAAGATACTTTCAAAAGCTGGGAGGAGGGAGAGAAACAAAGGGTCTGTGTCTGTCTGTAGTCGTCTAGGCAAATTGGTGAGGCTTTTTACCAAACCTTGTCCAGGAAGTGGGGTGCAAGGTTTTGGGAAGTATTTTGGGGGGAAGGACGCGTCCAAACAGCTCTTCCCCAGTAACCAGTATTAGTTTGGTGGTGGTAGCGGCCTGTCCAAGGTGTAATATTTTGTACCTTGGGGAAGTTTTGACCTAAGCTGGTAAAGATAAGCTTAGGAGGTTTTTCATGCAGGTCCCCACATCTGTACCCTAGAGTTCAGAGTGGGGGAGGAACCTTGACATGGTGGCACAGTGGTGGGATTAACCTGAAATCATTTTGAGATCCAGTTGAGATTTTTTGAACTAGAAATACAGATTTTAAAAAGGAATTTTTAGGAAGTCCAGAAGGCAGCTTTGAAACTGAAAGCAGCTTGGTTTCTCTCTGCTTTGTGGCCAAGCAGAGACAAAAGGGGATTATCTTGTGAATTGCAGGTTTTCTTTGCCTGGAGGCAGGGTACTTAACTCCTGCAGGGAAATTCACAGTCTTCCAACCCAGAGGTTTTTTTTTTTTTCTTTTCTTCCTAAAAGTAAATAGGGGGTGTGTGCTCTACCCATTTGCCTGGAGACAAAAGTGGCAGGGTTTTTTTTAGGATTTTGATTTTTTTTTGTTTTACAAGGAGCACAGGTTTGAAAAGAAATGTTTTTTCTTCTTTGGGCTGGGTAAGCAGGTTTCCAAGTAGTTGGAGGTTTTTTGCTTTAATTTGGGCCCAGAGCAGAGACAAGGGAATTGTCTTTTTCTGTAGGCTGACAATCACTATCAGAGAATAGGTATTCTATTCCAGCACAGCAAAATTTTACAGCCAAGTTTTGTTTGTTTATTTCTAAACCTCGGGTGTAAAGTTAGTTAAAAACAGAGAGGTTAGAATGGCCAAATCCTCAGCTCGACTACAGCTGGAATTAGCCAAATTTCAGGCTGAGGAAAAACAAAGGGAACATGAAAGACAGATAGAACTCATGCGGCTGAAGGAGGAGGAGAAGGAAAAAGAGAGGAAGCATGTGGAGGAGATGGAGAGGATAAAGGCCCAGCAGAATATACCAACAAACCCTAGCAATCCTTCTCCAGGTACCACTTCCCATCCCAGAAAGTTCCCCACCTACAAGGCAGGTGATGATACTGAGGCCTTCTTAGAAAACTTCGAAAGGGCCTGCCTTGGGTACAACATCTCTACTGACCAATACATGGTAGAGCTGAGGCCGCAGCTCAGTGGACCCTTAGCTGAGGTGGCAGCTGAAATGCCTAAAGAACACATGAACAAGTATGAACTGTTTAAATCCAAGGCGAGAGTCAGAATGGGGATAACACCCGAGCAGTCTCGTCGGAGGTTCAGAGCCCTAAGGTGGAAACCAGACATGTCATTTACCCGACATGCCTACCACATTGTAAAACATTGGGATGCCTGGATATCAGGAGCAAGTGTTGAATCTCCAGTAAATTTGCCCTTCCTAATGCAAATGGAACAATTCTTAGAGGGTGTTCCTGAGGAAATAGAAAGATACATCCTAGATGGGAAACCCAAAACTGTAATTGAGGCAGAAGAGATTGGAGCCAGATGGGTGGAGGTGGCAGAGAAGAAGAAAACTGGTCGCAGTTGGAGCGGAGACCAGAAGGGACCACCCCAGACCACACCCTATTACCGGGGGCCGCCCAAAGCCCCACCTACCTCCCAAAGAACCCTCCAGACCCCTTATCGTCCCACCACCCCGTTCTCCAGCAACCCTCCTCGCCCCAGTGACCCGTCAGCTGGACGATGTTTTAAGTGTAACGAGCTGGGGCATGTAAAGGCCAACTGCCCCAAGAACCCCAACAGATTACAGTTCATTGCACCGGAATCACACCAGAGGTCCACAGGCCCAGATACCTCCCAGATACCCTTGGAGCGGAGGAAAACTGTGAGTGTGGGTGGGAAGAAGGTCACCGCGTGGAGGGACACCGGCGCACAAGTGTCAGCTATCCATGCTTCCTTAGTGGACCCCAATTTAATCAACCCAGAGATCCAAGTGACGATTCAACCCTTCAAGTCCAACTCTTTCAATTTGCCTACAGCCAAGTTGCCTGTCCAGTACAAGGGCTGGTCAGGAATGTGGACTTTTGCAGTCTATGATGATTATCCCATCCCCATGCTGTTGGGGGAAGACTTGGCCAATCATGTGAAGCAGGCCAAGAGGGTGGGAATGGTCACCCGCAACCAGGCTAAACAAGCCGTGAGGCCTAGCTCTGTTCCGGAAACTTCTATCAGGACCCAGTCAGAGGTGATGGACCTGGACCCCAGGCCAATGTCTGCAACAGCAGTAGTGGATCCAGTCCCAGAGACCCAGACGGAACCAGTCCCAGAACCGGAACCAGCCAAACAACCAACACCAGACCCCGTGTCAGCACTGAATCCAGTACTTGCAACCTCAACACCAGAGGGCCCCACCGAACCTGAACTGGCAGCAGCCGATAACCCTACACAAGAGGCTCAGCCGGAGCCTGAATCCCAACATAGTGCACCAGCGGAGAGCGGTTCACAGTCAACAGAAACAGCTCCATCCCCTATATCGCTTCCAGAGGGACCAAGCCTAGGTCCACAATCCCATGAGGAACTGATGTCTCCAGCATCAAGGGAACAGTTCCAGACCGAACAGGAAGCAGATGAAAGCCTCCAGAGAGCTTGGACGGCGGCACGGAGCAACCCACCGCCTCTCAGCTCTTCTAATCGATCCAGGTTTGTTGTAGAAAGAGGACTTTTATACAAGGAAACTCTTTCTGGGGGACACCAGGAAGACTGGCATCCTCAGAGACAGTTGGTAGTTCCAACTAAATACCGGGCCAAGCTCTTGAGCTTAGCCCATGATCACCCTAGTGGCCATGCTGGGGTGAACAGGACCAAAGACCGTTTGGGGGGGTCATTCCACTGGGAGGGAATGGGCAAGGATGTTTCTACCTATGTCCAGTCTTGTGAGGTGTGCCAAAGAGTGGGAAAACCCCAAGACCAGGTCAAAGCTCCTCTCCAGCCACTCCCCATCATTGAAGTTCCATTTCAGCGAGTAGCTGTGGATATTCTGGGTCCTTTTCCGAAAAAGACACCCAGAGGAAAGCAGTACATACTGACTTTCATGGATTTTGCCACCCGATGGCCGGAAGCAGTAGCTCTAAGCAACACCAGGGCTAAAAGTGTGTGCCAGGCACTAGCAGACATTTTTGCCAGGGTAGGTTGGCCCTCCGACATCCTCACAGATGCAGGGACTAATTTCCTGGCAGGAACTATGAAAAACCTTTGGGAAGCTCATGGGGTAAATCACTTGGTTGCCACTCCTTACCATCATCAAACAAATGGCATGGTGGAGAAGTTTAATGGAACTTTGGGGGCCATGATACGTAAATTCGTAAATGAGCACTCCAATGATTGGGACCTAGTATTGCAGCAGTTGCTCTTTGCCTACAGAGCTGTACCACATCCCAGTTTAGGGTTTTCCCCATTTGAACTTGTATATGGCCGTGAGGTTAAGGGGCCATTGCAGTTGGTGAAGCAGCAATGGGAGGGATTTACACCTTCTCCAGGAACTAACATTCTGGACTTTGTAACCAACCTACAAACCACCCTCCGAACCTCTTTAGCCCTTGCTAGAGAAAACTTACAGGATGCTCAAAAAGAGCAAAAAGCCTGGTATGATAAACATGCCAGAGAGCGTTCCTTCAAAGTAGGAGACCAGGTCATGGTCTTAAAGGCGCTCCAGGCCCATAAAATGGAAGCATCGTGGGAAGGGCCATTCGTGGTCCAGGAGCGCCTGGGAGCTGTTAATTATCTCATAGCATTCCCCACCTCCAACCGAAAGCCTAAGGTGTATCACATTAATTCTCTAAAGCCCTTTTATTCCAGAGAATTAAAGGTTTGTCAGTTTACAGCCCAGGGAGGAGACGACGCTGAGTGGCCTGAAGGTGTCTACTACGAAGGGAAATGTGCTGGTGGTGTGGAAGAGGTGAACCTCTCCATGACCCTTGGGCGTATGCAGCGACAGCAGATCCAGGAGCTGTGCACTAGCTACGCGCCAACGTTCTCAGCCACCCCAGGACTGACTGAACGGGCATACCACTCCATTGACACAGGTAATGCTCACCCAATTAGGGTCCAACCTTACCGGGTGTCTCCTCAAGCTAAAACTGCTATAGAACGGGAGATCCAGGATATGTTACAGATGGGTGTAATCCGCCCCTCTGAAAGTGCATGGGCATCTCCAGTGGTTCTAGTTCCCAAACCAGATGGGGAAATACGTTTTTGCGTGGACTACCGTAAGCTAAATGCTGTAACTCGCCCAGACAACTATCCCATGCCACGCACAGATGAACTATTAGAGAAACTGGGAAGGGCCCAGTTCATCTCTACCTTGGACTTAACCAAGGGGTACTGGCAGGTACCGCTAGATGAATCTGCCAAGGAAAGGTCAGCCTTCATCACACATCTCGGGCTGTATGAATTTAATGTACTCCCTTTCGGGCTGCGAAATGCACCCGCCACTTTCCAAAGACTTGTAGATGGTCTCCTAGCGGGATTAGGAGAATATGCAGTCGCCTACCTTGACGATGTGGCCATATTTTCGGATTCCTGGGCAGACCACCTGGAACATCTACAAAAAGTCCTTGAGCGCATAAGGGAGGCAGGACTAACTGTTAAGGCTAAGAAGTGTCAAATAGGCCTAAACAGAGTGACTTACCTTGGACACCAGGTGGGTCAAGGAACTATCAGCCCCCTACAGGCCAAAGTGGATGCTATCCAAAAGTGGCCTGTCCCAAAGTCAAAGAAACAGGTTCAATCCTTCTTAGGCTTGGCCGGTTATTACAGACGATTTGTACCGCACTACAGCCAAATCGCTGCCCCACTGACAGACCTAACCAAAAAGAAACAGCCAAATGCTGTTCAGTGGACCGGAAAGTGTCAGAAGGCCTTTAACAAGCTTAAAGCGACACTCATGTCTGACCCTGTACTAAGGGCCCCAGACTTACCTGCAAACCGACCATGCTGCACTAAAGTGGCTTCACACCGTCAAAGAAACTAACAAAAAACTTCTTCGGTGGAGTTTAGCTCTCCAAGATTTTGATTTCGACATCCAACACATCTCAGGAGCTTCTAACAAAGTGGCTGATGCACTCTCCCGTGAAAGTTTCCCAGAATCAACTGGGTAAAATCGTCCTTGAGATGTGGAAAATATTGTTAGTCTTTATGTACTTGGTAGTATATTTAGAGATGCATGTGTCTTATTAACTCTGTTTTCCTAGAGCTCCAGGAAGAAATCCCAGCCAGTGTTTCACCCTAGCTGAGATTTGGGGGGCGTGTCATAAATATAAAGGGAAGGGTAAACCCCTTTGAAATCCCTCCTGGCCAGGGGAAAGCTCCTCTCACCTGTAAAGGGTTAAGAAGCTAAAGGTAACCTCGCTGGCACCTGACCAAAATGACCAATGAGGAGACAAGATACTTTCAAAAGCTGGGAGGAGGGAGAGAAACAAAGGGTCTGTGTCTGTCTGTAGTCGTCTTGGCCGGGGACAGAACAGGAATGGAGTCTTAGAACTTTTAGTAAGTAATCTAGCTAGGTATGTGTTAGATTATGATTTCTTTAAATGGCTGAGAAAAGAATTGTGCTGAATAGAATAACTATTTCTGTCTGTGTATCTTTTTTGTAACTTAAGGTTTTGCCTAGAGGGGTTCTCTATGTTTTTGAATCTAATTACCCTGTAAGATATATACCATCCTGATTTTACAGGGGGGATTTCTTTATTTCTATTTACTTCTATTTTTTATTAAAAGTCTTCTTGTAAAACACTGAATGCTTTTTCATTGTTCTCAGATCCAAGGGTTTGGGTTTGTGGTCACCTATGCAAATTGGTGAGGCTTTTTATCCAACATTTCCCAGGAAAGGGGGGGTGCAAGTGTTGGGAGGATTGTTCATTGTTCTTAAGATCCAAGGGTCTGGGTCTGTAGTCACCTAGGCAAATTGGTGAGGCTTTTTACCAAACCTTGTCCAGGAAGTGGGGTGCAAGGTTTTGGGAAGTATTTTGGGGGGAAGGACGCGTCCAAACAGCTCTTCCCCAGTAACCAGTATTAGTTTGGTGGTGGTAGCGGCCTGTCCAAGGTGTAATATTTTGTACCTTGGGGAAGTTTTGACCTAAGCTGGTAAAGATAAGCTTAGGAGGTTTTTCATGCAGGTCCCCACATCTGTACCCTAGAGTTCAGAGTGGGGGAGGAACCTTGACAACCCTCATATCGGATAAGCTGGTAAAAAATAGTCAGCTGCTACAAGCCAAATGCGTAGCGGTGATAAGCATGCATGGGGCCGTGAGCCATTACCCCACCATCCCAGTGGAGATAGAAGTTCAGGGAAACCCCATTGAGGTGATCGTGGGTGTAGTTCCTAAAATTCCATATCCTGTAGTCATTGGGAGGGACTATCCAGGGTTTGATAATTTACTCCCCCCGGAGAGGTTGGAGGGAGGTGGGGACCCTGAGGACAGCGACTCATCACCGGGGGAATGTCAACCCCCAATGTTCGCTGAGATTTCTCAGTCCCCCAAAAGACCCGGAAGACAAAAAAAGAGAGGAAGGCTGCGAAGGCCTTGGGAACCCGGATCCTGACCCAGCGCAAGAAGACCTCCCTCGTAAGCAGATGGACGCGAGCAGCCAACAGAGAAACTTCCACCACAGAAGATGAGCCAGAAGCTGCCCCCAGCCATGATGGCGGCGAGCCGTTGGAAGAAGCAGAAGCTGGCCCCTGGGAGCTTGGGCAGGTTAGTCCCGGGAGAAAGACTTTTGGGCGGGACCAGGCGGAGGACCCCCGATATGATAACACCAGGAAAGAGGTGGCCGAGATCAATGGGATACCAGTGGATGGGAAGGTCTGGGATCCCGGACCTTACTTTATAGTGAAGAAGGATCTCCTGTACCTCATGGTGCAAATGTAGGAGCAAGAAATACATCTTCTGGTGCCACGAAAACATCAAAAAGCCATATTGAGTCTCGCCCACAGTCACCTGTTTGGAAGACACCGAGGGGTAGAGAAAACCCAGGCACAGATCCT